>NC_139022.1:46904423-47562972 GCF_964662115.1 Mustela nivalis | reverse complement strand
GGTTATAGAAAGAACTCCTGCAATTTAGTAACAAAAAGATAAACAACACAATAAAAATGGGCAAGAAAAATATCCAAAGAAAGATATAGAATTAAGAGCATGCAGAGAGTTCAATGTTGTTTATGATTAGGATATGCAAATAAAACCACAAGGAGGTATTACTTCACAAGTACTGCAATGGCTAAAATTAAAAAGACTGACAACATCAAATACTAACAAAATTGTGGAATAACTGAAACTCTCATACATTGTTGGTAGCTTGTTAAATGCTATAACCACTTTGGAAAACTGACAGTTTCTAATAAAAATTAAACTCACACCTACAGTAGGCACTACCAATTCTACTATTATGTATTTACCTAAAAGAAATGAAAACATGGCTATAAAAAGATTTGTACAAATGTATTTATGGCAGTGTCATTCATAACAGCCCCAAACTGGAGAAAACTCAAGTGGATAGATGGCTGCACATGTATACAATGGAATGCTACTCAGAAATAAAAAGAAATATATGCTGATGCATGCACTACTACGGGTGAAAAAAAAGATTCCAGGTAAATCACATGTGCAAATGTCAGATAAAACAATAAAACCTCTAGAAAATAACACACATAAATAAGCCCATAGGGATAGGAACACATAAAGCTGTACTCCTAAAGGAAAAGATGGATAAACTCCATTACATTAAAACTTGGAACTTCTGTTCATCTAAAGACATCAATCATTAAGATAGTGAGAAAGTAAACCATACTATAAAAGAAGATATTTAGAATGCATGTAATGAAAAAGTAATTGTAACCAGATATATAAAGAACGCCTCCAAACTTATTTGAAAAAGACAAGCTAAGAGTAACAGAAGCAAATGTCTTGAACAAGGCACTTCACAAAAAAAGCCTATTCAAAGAACCAAGAAGTATATGCAAATATGTTCAACATAATCAGTGAGTTTAAAAAGCTAATTAAAACCAGAATATCTTGTGGCTCCTGTGTGGCTCAGTCAGTTAGGCATCTGCCCTGGGCTCAAGTCATGATCTTGGGGTCCTGGGATGGAGCCCCGTCGATTCCCTGCTTGGTGGGGAATTTGCTTCTCCCTCTCCTTCTGAGCACCCTGTTCCCGGCTCATGCTGACACTGGCTCAAATGTTCTTTCTCCCTCTCTCTCTCAAATAAACAAAACCTTAAAAAAAACAATTAACCCACAAAACCAAAAAACTCCATCTTGGTGCTCCATACCCTACCATAATAGCTACAGTTACAAAACTGATCACACCTCATTTTGGCAAGGATGTAGAGTAACTGAGATACTATTTGTTAACGGGAGTGTAAGTTTGTACAACCATCACAGAAAACTTTTTGGCAGTTTTTACTAATGCTAAACATATGTATATGCTATAGCCGAGCTGTTTATCTCCAAGTAGATATGTCCAACAGATATGTACACCAAAAAAATATATTTAAGGATATTCAAAGCACTGGGTGTTATACATAACTAATGACTCACTGAACACTATATAAAAAACTAATGATGTATTAGTTGATCATAATAAAAAATAAATAAATAATGGCAATTAGTTATCAATATTTAAAAACAAAGAATATTTGGGGTGCCTGTCTGGCTCAGTGGGTTAAAGCTTTTGCCTTCAGCTTGGGTCATGATCCCGGGGTCCTGGGATTGAGCCCCACATTGGGCTCTCTGCTCAGCGGGGAGCCTGCTTCCTCCTCTCTCTCTCTGCCTGCCGCTCTACCTACTTCTGCTCTCTCTATCAAATAAATAAAATCTTTTTTTTTTAAAAAAAAAAGGATATTCAAAATAACAGTAGCTCCAAACTGGAATCAACACAAATGTCCATAAATGATAGAATAGAAAAAAGTGTTGTATTTACACAATAGAATAACATATAGCAATGAAAATTAATGAATTTCTGCAAACAAAATATGGATGAGTCTTCTCAACATGATGCTGGAGAAAAAAACTAGACCAAAAGAATAATAAGGTTTGATTCCACTTATGCCAAGTTCAAAACCATGCAAAATTAATTTATTTTATAAGATTGAGCTGTATACTTAGTCTACTCCTTCATACATATTGTTTTGTTTGATCTAAGATTTTACCCTACTTACTAGCTAATAAGTTAGCCTGTTGTTTCTTCATGGGTTAGAGATGAAGGGCTTTATTATGCAGAGCCCAAAATGGAGCTGTTGTGGATAAGACCAGATGTGATGCCTGCACACAGAGTAGGATACAGTACAGAAGAGGAACTTTGAGTTTGGGAAAGCTTCTGTTTTATACCAGGCAGGGAGAAAGCCTGCTCTTTGTCTCAGAGAGAGACATTACCTCATTCCTCAAAGTTGCTTACTAACAAATACATCCCTGGGAAATGGTCCAGATAAAGATCAGTCAGGGCCTTTCATTCTTAGCATACCCTCTAAGACAAACAGGAATGCAAGAGATCAATGAAGAGTATCTCTCAACATATTTTAATAGAAAGCTTACTAGATTTTTTTTTGTACTATAAAAACAATAGATCAGAGGAAGCCCATAAATATAATGCAACAAGATTTCAGCAAGCCATTTAACCCATCATTACAATCCTGTGGTTAAAATGGAGATGAAGCAGGCTGGACAGAGTCATAGTCAAGTGGATTTGTGGGCTTAAGACTGATATCCATGGAATATTGACTTAAGGCTTGATAGAGATCTGTGAGGAAGTTATCAGGGGTATGAATGACTTGGAATCGCAGGTTTTTTTTTTTTTTTCAAATATTTATCAAGAATTTGGTTAAGACATAAGAGATATGCTGCATATAATACAAAAAAAATTAACTGAAATTGCTGATATACTAAATATATATATATATATATATATATATATATATATATATATATATATATATGAGAATGACAGTACCAAACTGCTTTCAAATATTTGAAGAGCCTTTTTTATGTAGTAAGAAGTTGATAATTTTCTGTAGAATTTCAGATTTCAAGTAAGGTTTTGTTTTTAAGTGTGCTAGGATACCATGTCTCAGTTATTTCTTCAAAAACACTAAGGGAGGGGAACCTGGGTGGCAAAGTTGGTTACCATCTGACTTGGGCTTTGGTTCAGGCTGTGATCTCAGGGTCCTGAGATCAAGCCCTGTACTGGGCTCCCTGCTCAGCCCAGAGACTGCTTGTTTCTCTCTCCCTCTGCCCCTTCTACTCACACTCCACCCCCCATGTGCACTCTCTCTCTCAAGCAAATAAATAAATCTTAAAACATGCACACGCGCGCACACACACACACACACATACACACACACTAAGAGAAATCCTAATGTATGGGTTTACACTACTTTTTTTTAACTTCAAGGTAATTTAACTCCTGGCTTTGCTTAGAACAAAAAAGCTACAGTATTTAGCATTTAGAATAAAAAAGTACAGGGGTGCTAGGGTGGCTCAGTTGGTTAAGCAGAGTCCTGGGATCGAGCCTCACATGGGGCTCCCTGCTCAGCAAGGCGTCTGCTTCTCCCCCTCCCTCTGGTCCTAGTCTATTAGTATTCCCTCTCTCTTGCTCACTCTCTCAAATAAATAAATAAACTCTTTTATAAAATTAAAAAGTACAAAGTGATGAGTCCAATATATTTCCACAAAGAGGAATAGTCAATGATGAAAAAAATGATTTCCCATATTAGATTATAAGAATTAGAGGCATTAAAATTTCCTAGTATGGATTGACTTTTCTAGCCAATTAAATCCTTAACTTGATCTATCTTAGACAAATATATTATAATAAGACTGCTGACATTCTAAGAAAATCAGCAAATATAATTATTTGGTAATATCTTATTACAAGTAGTACTTAGCCCACAAACACTGGATTTCAATATTCCCCTTCCCTAAGAAGTAAAACCCTTGGTAGAGGAGTTTAATATTAAAATCATCTTTCAGAGGTGCCTGGGTGGTTTAGTCAGTCAAACAGCTGACTCTTGGTTTTGGCTAAGGTCATGACTTCAGGATTATGGGTCGAGCCCTGTGTAGGGCTCTGTGCTCAGCGAAGAGTCAGCTTGAGATTCTCTCTATCCTTCTCTCTCTGCCCCTCCCCACTGCTCACACATTCTCTCTTAAATAATTTTTTAAAAAATAATATAAAATTATGGTTCATGTATTTAATAGTTTATAACTATATATTGTCATAGGCATTGCCTCATTGAACCCTCAGACTCTCCTAAGAATACACTACAAAGGGCAGTGCTGGGTCTCAAATCCATGTATTTTTGTCTAGAGATGAGAATTTTCTGGGCTACAGTAGCTTTCCAAGTATAGAGCAGTGATTGTATTCTGAAAGAGTGAGCATTTGTCATATGTCAAGTGGGGCACATATGACAGTGAAGAACACCAAAATCTTCCACAGAAAAGGGAGCCATGGGGGGTTCCTGGCAGACTGCACAGTGGGTAGCCTCTCAAGGGACAGTTAACTTTTTCTGCCAGCCATCTCACAGACAGCCTCTTATGATACATTAGGCAGAAGCAGAGAGTTCTATCTAGAAAGGATATAAGAATAATGTTCAAAGAATTTGAGAGTAGAAAAAAGTAGAAAAAAGTAAGATATATATACACAGTAGAAAAATAAGACATTTATATCTATCATGCTATCTATAGATGTACCTTATTTTATATATAAATATGTAAATATATGTTAAAATATATAATATATAATAAAAATATATTTTATATGTAAATATAAATATATAAATATATATATATAAGCATGGTTAATTCAATTCCACAGAATTCCACTAAAATGAAAATATATTTTCTATCTTCTAGCTGTTCTCAATCCAATAAGATAGAAATATCAGAAATATCAGAAATTAACTATAAGTAAAATAATAGTGAAATAATAGCTAAATAGGTGCATCAATAATATCTTGCAATGATTCATTAATATGCAGTGAAATCTGACTTGTAGGATTGGACAAGGATTCAGAAGGTAGGTTAATGGCTTTGAAGGATGAAACATGATTTCAACAGGGCAAATAAAGAAAGAGCACCTGTACTTATTTTTAAAAAAATAGAATAAATTAAAAGAAAGGGCTCTTGAGAAGTATAAACATCCATAGAACCACGATTCAAATTTCTGTTTGTATTTGTTTCTATTTTTATTGTGCTGAAATTTTGGGGTGAAATTGGCACTACCGCTGATGAATACTGAAGTTTTCTCCTAAGAAACTGCTTAGAAGGAAAAGCTAAATCAGGTTCGCTGTGTTATTGAAAATATCTTTTTCTTTAAAATTCATTTAGGATATGAAATAAACATTAGTGCCTTATTTGGAATATTTCTAGTGAATTTAAGTTTCTATATGTTTTAAGATTAATTTCAATGGGGTTTCACTATTTAAATTTGCAGAAGGCCTTCTCATCCCATCTTGGTCAGTAATCAAATGTAGAAAGTTAGGTAAGGAGCTCAATTTCTCTGGATTCTGTCCATTACATAGAGAGGTTGGTCTAGAATGATCTCTAAAGTCAAATGTAGACCCAGAAGGTCAGTCCAGTGGAAAGTGGAAATGTGGGGATTATTTGGTCCCCATTTCTGGGTTTCCAATTTTAATATGCTCTACTTTGGACACTTTGCATACAGCCATGTTTTATTAACTATAGGAGTCCTCCACTCTTACTGCCCAATACCATCCCTCTCCATGAATATTCTAGCACTGTTACCTGCACGTATGACCTATCGGTAAAGCTGGATCTCTTCTGCGGTTCTCCCTGTTCTCAACTCTCCCCTCCCCCAAAATAAGGGCTCTCATTTCTTGCATACCTGATGCAAACCACCTGAGAACAGTGATGTGTTTACTAAGGTGCTCCATTCTACATGTCCACTTTATAATCCTCTTCTGCGCATCTGCCACTTAGGCTTCAGAATGGCTGCTTCAGCCCCGGCTCTTTACTTACTCACTTCTGGATTAGTAAGAACTTTCTCCTTAGATCTCAAACTCTACCAAGAAAATGGAATACCCCTGCCTTACAGTTTGCCAGCTAAGTCACTCCTATTATTCAGACTTCAAATCCTTGAGTATCTTCCTTCCTCATTCAACAAAAGATGGCTTTTACCAATATCAACAGCCCAAAGTGAATAATACATCTCCCCCTTCACACCCAAGAAACTTTATTTTACAAACAGTAAACATTTCATTAACTTTTTATATAGTTTTTTTATTAAGTTATTATTTATATGACCTTTTCACAACCACGCACATGCAGTATTCTGGGTCTTCTATCATCAATCCCAAGAAGTTACAGCCTAGTAAGTAAGTCGTGAAAATACACAACTAAAACTGTTTTTATTAAAATGAAGGATTAAATGACACAGAGGGACCATCAGAAGAATTTAGATTACACAGGCATTCTTTTCAAGTTATTGTCAGTTATTTATCGGATATTATTTTTATTTTATGACATGAATATAAGCTGAATGAATAAGCAGAGAGGAAAAAATGCCTAGAATAACTAGTACTTTCCTTTCACCTTAGTACACCTTTTCATTTTACTAAAACAAACAAAAAAAAAACCCTGGATTTTTTTTTAAGTATTTTTATTAAACTAAAAAACTTACTATCTTAAATGTAGACCACAGTGCAATCATAATTTATTCAAATAATGTGAGCAGACTGGTGAAAGGAAATGAATCCTTTTAAGTGACTCCGAGCGTGCCAGCAATGATTTCAAGAGCACATGTTAGTGTTTAGTCTAGAACCAAGGTCAGGAGGAGTGTAAGCCCTTGAGCTGACCTGGCTCAGCTTCAGTATCTGATAGCACACTGCAGGGCAGCTTACATGGGGGAAAGAGACCCTAAAATTTTGCAGGATCTAATCTGACATGACACCTGCTTGAATACATCTCTTTGAGGTAATTATAACCTTTTCTGGGTATCATTTTCTTATCTGGCCACAGTGCCCTCAAGCCAGAATCTTTCACAGGGGTTCTAGTATCTATACTGATCAGTCTTCCTCCTACAACCAGGACACTGTTTATCTGACTTCCAACTGTACATATAGAGAAAAATATTTTATTAATGCTAGGGAAAAATTTTAAAAATCACCACTTTTTGCAATTCATTCACTTAGGAAATATGGTCCAATGCTGCACTCACTATAAGATCTGTAGTCAGGACTTAGGGTGAAGGAATTATGTTTCAATCCACACTCCAGAGCACTGATCTGGAGATACATATGTCAAAAAAGCCTTCAACAACTTCCCAATATCTCTCCACTTTTCCAGAAAGAAGGTGTTTTTAAAAAATATTTATCACCCCCTTGTAGAAGTTTTTTTTCACTGTTATGGATTATTTCTTCTCTCCTGCCTTCCTCCCAGGTGTAGCAGTGGTTAGCATGGTTTTGAATATTAAGTTGGTTTTCAATAGGTCTGTTTTATTCAACTACGATAAAATATGTTCTGGTAAATATCTGCTCTTCTTAGTCTTCTTCTACCACTACTAGAACAAAATAGAAATGTATAGAAATACTTCTTTAAACCAGCCCCTCTTTGAACCACCCCACCATCACTCACTCAATCTGATACTGAACTTGGTGAGTGTAGCTGTAAGATTTTTGATCTCAAATATAGTCTGTAGATATACGGGAACAAGGAAAAAGTGAATGTAATTTCTCTTTATTGTCTTCCTTTCATCATAGAGAATGGGTAAGAATTTTGGCAGAAAATTTACGAGATAACAGTATTTCAAAACCCAATTTATAGTTCTCTTGTGAATTAAATAAGTTATGTTGGAGTCAAATTTGATAGTATTCAAATATGAGAAAATAATGTGGATCTTCTATGTGTATCTGTTGGTGGAAACATTTTCCAAATGTAAACTCCTAGAGGCCAACTCCTAGAAGGTAAAGAGTTTATGATGTTTGATATACCTGTAGTTTATGTCCATCATGTGAGAGTGACTTGGTAAGTACTGCTGAATGTACGAGTTTCTGAAACAGTTGTCTACTCTGAAGCGATTTATCACCATCTTATTCTCATGCCTAGATGATGTGAAAGAAGGGGAACTAGTAAGACCCAATCAGAGGTATACTCCTCATTCTTAAGGGAAGCCGAAAAATAAAGGTCATCAGTAAGAGCTAGCTCAATTTTCCAAATATTCCAAAATGCATGAGAAAAAAAGAAGAAACTGGAAGTCAGACAATGACTAGTCATTTTAAGAGAGATGCAGAGAAATTACTCAGAGGTGGGAGTCTATAAATAATGCAACATTAAGTTAGTCATGAAGATTTCGATCACCTGATTAACAATGAGGAGTGGGGGGAAAAAGTTCTGGTTAACAATAAAATATTACCAGTATATCTGCAAGCACTGTTTTTAAGATTACTTTTGCTGTGATCATTTATAGATCCCACAGACTTATGCTTGAACCCATAACTGCTATGTAATATGAGGTAAAGAGGGATGTCAGGAGTAGTATATGTCTAAATTTGCTCCTTTTGTATTCTTATACTCTAGATATTCCTCACATAGCTGTTGGATCACTCTGAAACACTCTCAAATACTTCCTGGGCCCAGCCTTCGACTTTGACAAATCCTTGGGGTACTGGTGATAGCTAATACTAGTCCTGGTCAGTTTATTTCAGAAACTCTTCTGAATTATAAGTTTATACTAAATAACCTTTATGAGCCATAATTCCTCCTCTATAAAATAGAAATTATAGTAATACTTAAATACTATATAGGATAAAACAGATTATTTATGATTATGAAAAACTAAGCAGATAAGTTAGGCAATCTTATGTAAAATATAGACTTTTTACTTGTCAAATTTGTAAAAGTTTTTTTTTTTTTTTAAAGTTCACAATAATAATGTTAGTGGTGTGAGATCCATTCTTTGCCATTATTCTTTTATTTCTGTTTTGTTGTTTTTGCTGTTAGTGACCCAAATGACATGCATAATAATTACTGGCCCCGGAGGAAGGAAAGTCAAATCAAATAAGTAGTTAATGATAAGGCAGTGCAACTAGACAAAAGAGGAAGGAATACAAGTAATGAAAATGAACCCTTGGGCTATCCAGAAAAGGCCAGGAAACCAGGAGTATCACCCTGTGGATGGCCCAGAGTAAGAGGTCTGCTTCCATTAGGTTAAAGAACAGAGAGTTTCCAAAAGTTCTTAAAATGTAAATGGTCCATAACAAATTGATACTCTTTTTAAATGAGCTGCAAATGGAAAGAACATTGTTGAAAAGTTAAATTCTGCAGTCTGCTTTTTGTAAGTAATTCCCAATAAGACAAGTATATAATTTTTAAAAATTATTCTGATTACAGTAATTATTGAAGCTACAAAATATTTTCTTTTACCTTAAGTTAAGGTACTATTTTTTTTAAGACCTTCTGGTTAAATGGTCAAACTAGAATGGATCTAGGAGTTAATTGGTATAGTAAGGGGAAATCAAAACAGCATGAAAATCTAACAAAATTTCATTACAGGTGATCCTGTGCCCTAAATATAACTTATCTTGGAATAATCCTCTGTGACAACCGACTCTCTGATAGGGTACCTCACAAATTTTTTTCCCCCGACAAGGTCTCAACTTCTTTTACTTTACCACTACTGTCAAAATCTTGCACCATGTAGTTTCATTCTTGCTTTTAAGAATGTAGTTGGTATTAAAGACAATGTATAAAAGGCAAACGAGGTACCTAATATCAAATATATATGAGGTAGTACCTTTAAGTGATGTGAAGATTCATTCACCATGACCAAGTGGGATTTATAGCTGGGATGCAAGGAATGGTTCGACATAAACAAATCCATCAACATGAAACATCACATAATAGAATGAAAAAATATGATTATCTCAATAAATGTGGAAAAAGCATTAAAAAATTCAATATCCACTTATGCTTAAAAACTTTCAACAAAGTAGCTATAGAGAAAATGAATCTCAACATAGTAAAGGCCATAGATGACAACCCATAGCTAATATCATACTCAGTGGTGAAAAACTGAAAAGTTTTTCCTGTAAGATCAGGAGTAAGATAAGGATGTCCACTTTTGCCATTTTTATTCAACTTAGTATTGGAAGTCCTAGTCAGAGCAATTATTAAAGACAAAGAAATAAAAGGTACCCCAAATAGAAAGGGAGCGGTGAAACTGTTACTATTTGCAGATGACATATCACATACAGAAAATCCAAAAGAAGTCATCAAAAAATTGTTAGAACTAATAAATTCAGCAATGTTGCAGAATACAAAATCAATGCACAAAAATCTGCTGTTTCTATACATTAATAATGAAGTATCAGAAAGAGAAGAAAATATCATTCACAATTATATCAAAAGTAGTAAAATGCCTGAAAATAAATCTAACCCAGGAAGTAAAAGATCTATATCCTGAAAACTACAAGGTATTAAGGCAAGAAATTGAAAAAGATATAAATAAATGGAAAAATATTCCATGCTCATGGATTGAAGGAACTAATATTACTAAAATGTCTATACTACCTAAAATAATACATAGATTTAATGCAATCCCTATCAAAATCCCAAGGGCATTTTTCTCAGAAGTAGAACAAACCATATTAAAATTTGTATGGAGCCACAAAAAACCGTGAATAGCTAAGGCAGGCTTGAAAAAGAACAACAAAGCTGAAGACATCTCAGTCCCTAGTTTCAAACTCCATTACAAAGCTATACTATCAAAACAGTATGTTACTGGCATAAAAAGACATGTTGATCAATGGAAAGAATGAAGAGCCCAGAAATAAACCCACACATAGACTGTCAATTAATTTATGACAAAGGAGCCAAGAATATACAATAGGGAAAGCATAGTTTCTTCAGTAAACAGTGCTGGGAAAACTGGATATTCACACATAAAAGAATGAAAATAGATCATTATCTTTTACCACACACAAAAATAAACTTGGAATGGACTGAAAACATAAACATAAAACCTGAAATCATAAAATCTAGAAGAAAACAAGTAGTAAATTCTTCAAAATAAGCCTGGGTGATGATTTTTTAATCTGACACCAAAATAAAAGCAACGAAAGCAAAAATAACTAGTGAGATTACATCAAATTATAAACCTTCTGCCCAGCAAAACCATCACCAAGTGAAAATATGACCTACAGAATAGAAAAAAAAAAAACTGCAAACTGTGCATCTGATAAGGGTTAATATCCAGAATATATAAAGAACTCAAAAAAGGTCAATAACAAAATCTGAAATAATCCAATTTAAAAATGAGCAAAAGATCTCAATAACCTTTTCTCTAAAGAAGATATATGAATGGCCAATAGGTACATGAGAAGATGATCAACATCACCAGTTAGCAGGGAAATGAAAATCAAACCCACAATGAGGTATTACCTCAGGACTGTTAGGATAGGTATTATTAAAAAGAAGAAATAACAAGGCTCGATGAGGAGGTAGAGAAAAGAGAATCCTGTGACTGTGGATGATAATGTGAATTGTTGCAACCACTATAAAACATTATGGGGGTTCTTCATAAATTTAAAAATAGAACTACCATGTGTTCAGCAATTCTGTCTGGGTATTTATCCGAAGAAAATAAAAACACAAACTTGAAAAGATACATGCACTCTCAATTTTGTTGCAGCATTACTTACAATAGCTAAGATATGGAAACAATCTAAGTGCCCATTTGTGGGTGAATGGATAAAGAATTTTTGACATATATACATAAAATGGAATATTATTCAGCCATAAAAAAGGAAATCCTGCCATTTGTGACAACATGCATGGACCTTGAGGGCATTATACTAAGTTAAATATGTCAGACAAAGAAAGACAAATACTGTATGAACCTCACTTATATGTGGAGACTAAAAACAAAACATAGCAAAGCCAAGCAATAAACCAAACTCAAAGAAAAAGGGAACAGGGGAGCCTGAGTGGCTCAGTGGGTTGAGCATCAGACTTGATTTTGGCTCAGGCCATGATCTCAGGATCATAGGATCAAGCAGCAGGTCAGGCTCTGTGCTCAGTGGAAAGCCCGTTTCTCTCTTTCTCTTCTCCCTCTCTCCCTCTGCACCGACCCCCCATCCCACCCCCAGCTTCTGCACGCTCTCACTCTCTCTAAATGAATAAATAAAATCTCTAATAAAAAGAAAGAAAGGGTGGGTGCTTGGGTGGTGGCACTGTCAAGGGCTCAGATCATGGTCTGGAGGTCCTGGATGGAGCCCCACACATCTGGCTCCCTGCTTAGCCTGCTTCTCTTTCCCCTCTGTCTGCTACTCCCCCTGCTTGTGCACTCACTCTCTCTCTTTCTCTGTCAAATAAATAAATAAATAAATAAACAAACAAAGTCTTTTAAAAACAGGAGAAAACCTTCTAATTAAAAAAGAAAAGAAAAAAAAGAGAAAAGGAGACCAGATTTGAGGTTAGTGGAGAAAGGGAATGGGGAAAGGGAAACAGGAGAAAGGTGGTCAGAAGGTACAAACTTCCAGTTACAAGGTAAATAAGTGAGTACAGCATGGTGTCTATGGGTAACACTGCTGTGTGATAAATATTAAAGTTGTTGTAAGAGTAAACTCTAGGAGTTCTCATAAAAGGGCAAAAGCTTTACTTGTTTTGCTTTCTCTTTTTATTATATCTACATGAGATAATGGACGCTAAACAATTTACAGTGGCAATCATTTCACAATATATGTAAGTCAAAATATTATGCTAAACACCTTAAACTTACAAAGTGCTGTGTTTCAATTATATCTTGATAAAACTGAAAGGAGAAGAAAGAAGGCAAAGACAGCTGGCTTGTCCCACTCAGAGGTGCACTAGTAATAAACAGCTTGTGGAGTGGGTAGACTGTAGTGGCTCTAGCTCACTGCCCTGGCAAAGCACTAACTTCTCTCAGCCCCAGGCTCAGTAAGCATAACTATGGCCAAGCAATAACCACCAAAGAGGATTCTGGTAAGAATTCGGAATTTAGTACAGTGCTGGACACACAGAACGCCAAACTCAAAATATATTTTTCTGGTGCTTACTAATATTGTTACTGTTATTAAACTGAACTTCCCCCCTGACTTGCAGTTTGAGAACAATGTTGCAGCAGAAGGTTATGAAAAGGGTGTGTACCAGTGACTTGCAGGTAGACACAAGGCAGCCATTCAGATGACCACTAAAATTACCACAAAAAATCTAATGCTATGAGAGTAAAAGAAAATAGTAAGATAACACAAGTTACTTTATTAGAGCGCACTAACAAAATTGTCCAGTCTAATGTGATATATAACTAATGCTGCACTTAACATATAATAGATTGTCACTATTCTGTTACTTGATAGACGGGTGTCTAGTTTCTGAAATTTTATTGATCTCTGTCGTCAGCTCTGCTCTCTGCCCCTTTCCTTGTCTATCTTCTTCCTGATATGCAATGTGGCTTATGTGGGGATTTAAGTCCTTAACCCCCAAAACCCAAAACAGCCATAAAGGAAAATAACGCTAGACATAATCAATGTAGGAACTTACCTAGGTGCTGTAAAGGTTCCAATTAAAAAGACCTCATCTTTGGAAAATTACATACTGATTAAAAACTGAAAGGTAATGTCAAAGAGGGTATATCTTGCTGAAATAGCTCCCAAATTATTTTTCTATGATTCTTTTCTTAAAATACATTATAAAATAAAAATGCTTACAAACAGTATTATGCTCATAGATAATATGCCAATAAGATATGAAGAATCTCAGGTAACTATTTTGTAACAAGGGAAGCAATATTTTAAAATGGAAAAGATAAAATTCTTCCTTATTACAAATTATATTTATAGTAAGTTCCAACCATAATTAGTTTCCAATCATGATTAGTTTAGATGTTTCTAGGTGGTGAATAGCCAGCCACATGTTAAAAATGCTAAGCAAACACCAGTTTCAAGCTATTTTTAGTCAAGGAATTGTCTAGAAGGTAGTATTAAAAAGTTAGGTACTTTTATTATATTTTTGGCTATAACTTATAGATCAGCTTTACAGCCAGGTATAATATACTAGGCTTCCATAAAAACAGAAAAATGGCAAGCAACAGTGTTAATGGAACAGCTATATTTTCCAACATTAAATTTTTCCTAAGTCTTAACTAATCAGGATTTTTGAAATTGCCTTTGCTTTAAGAAAGACCAAGGTAAGAGAGGTGAGAGATGATGAGAAATGAGAGGCAGACTGAATGATTTGTCAAGGGGACTACACAGAGGAGACACAGAAAAAGTTAGAACACTAATCATACACATAGCATTGTGATGCCTAAAAACTGATTTTAGTTAAATTAAAAATATATGGTTCAGATAAAAATTCAATTATATATATATACACACACACACACACACACACACACATATGGAAAGAGAGACAGACAGACAAAGAAAGACAGAGGGAAAGAATACTAAGGACAAGTCATCAACTCATTAATCTTGTCTCTGTTTATACTTCCAGAGCATCGTCGTGTGTTTTGAAGTTCTATGTTAATGAAGTTCCAAGACATTAAGTTCTGTGTTAATGAAGTCCTATGACATTAAGAGAGAGGTGAGAGATGTTAATATCAGTGAATATTTAGCACATTAAATTAAAATTTGCCCCCATTTTACATCTCTTAATCTATAACATACTGTATCTGCAGTAGAGTTTTAGGTCAGTGAGTTCAGTTTATACTCAACAGAATACATAAATCCCAAGGTTTATTTACGTTGAACTACTGTAAAAGCTGGAGCAGCACATTCTGGGAACTGTTCAACAATCTAAGTTTATACTTGCCTTTGGATTATATAAAATAACTTCAATGTCCATTCTACAATGTAAATTGCAGCTGTCTAAAAAAATGAAGTGAAACCGATCAAATCTTTCATCTATCACACTTAACAGTGTTTATATCCTTAGCAACTTAGGTATTATTCAAATACAAAAACCCATATGGCTCATCTTGTTGAAATGGATGACACATGTACCTCAACATTATCTTGGAAATACAAGGACATTTTGAAAGGTGCTTGACATCAACATCTTTCCTTTTGGCAAAAACCCTGTCATCTTTCCCGGAATATTGCCAAAAACCATCCTAACTTGGACTAGAAAACTACTCTTCAGAGCTTAATCATTTCCCACCTCAACTGTTAAAATTAAACTCTTCATAAATCTATCTTCAGTACACTCAGGGGGTGTAAACAGTTCAGCCAAATTATTTCCTCCTCTAACCTTGTCTTATATACTCTGGTTTTCCATACATCCCAACACATCTCAGAAACTGTTATTTTATTCATTCCTCTCCATCTCTGACAGGTTTTAAGCTCTCTGAAGAGCACTTGTACTCCAAACCACCTACTCAGTATCCACTTGTCTTCTAACTTTGACTTGTCTATATCCTGTGATAAATTTCAGAGATTCAACTGTGATTTAGCTTGAACTACTTTCTAAACTCTTTCCTATTACAAATACGTTTTTTTTTTTTAATTGCATCTCAATCATATTTCTTTGCATATTTATGGTTAACTTCAGACAAAATGTTTGGTCCACTGAAAGCTGCTATCTGACATTCTACTGTGTTTGCATATTTATTTTCTACAAATGTAAAATTTTAATATTTAAAGATATGAAGGAAAAATTTACTGACTGACACATTAATAGCACTCTTGTGTTAAAATGTAATTGTTTGGTAATGCTCTAGTAGGAAGAAAAAGAAATGAATGCCTCAGATTAATTTTTAATTAGTTCATTAACATTTGTACTGAACAATCTCAGCCTAAACAAGTAACCACCAATGCTTTGAAAATACTAACAGTTTTCAAAGGTTAGATATTGTTTACTTTTAAGTATCTAGGCACTATAAGAATCTGATAGCTCACTGAACTGAAAATGCAAACTACACTTAATGTTAGTCCCAGCTCAGATGAATTTAGTAGCAGGTAGTATTTACTAAGAATTTAGAAAGTGCTGGGAACTGTGCCCCCATTTGTTACTTATATTATTTCATTTAATTTTGGAAACATTATTATTCTCACCTTCATTTTATAAGTAAAGATGTTGAGGCTTACAGAAATTCAGTAACTTTCCTAAAGTCACACAGCTAAAAGTAATGAGTAGAAATATAAATTTATAGATGGCTCCAAAACCACAGCAATCATATTTACACTGACAAAAGTCACTCTGAAGTACCCAGCTTCCAAATCAGAGTGAGAGTGTCCTTTGAATCCCACTGAGCATTTCTTTTACTGTAATGTTATAGTGACTAACAAGAGGACAGCTGTTACATATCGGCTGTGATAACTGATCACTGAGAAGTCTCCAATACTTTGGGGGTATTTTTCCCACTGAGCTTTCTTAAACAGTCCTCTCAAGAAAGCCTGAATATAATCAAGCACACTCGGATGATATTAAAATTTGGTAAAAAGTGACACTATATAGAGATAAGGATATTTTCTGATAGTCTTCTTCATAAAGACTTAAATCTCTATTATTAAGAGTAAGGTATGGGGTTTAGTTGGCCATTTATAGAATCACCTCTTATATAGGCCTGCTTTTATATAAAATACTGTTGAAGCCTTCTGGGAAGCACAGGCTTCCCAAGGACTGAATAGCCTTTCTAGAGAAATCTTTTAAGTTCAGACTGGATGCTGCCTGGGGGCAGGGACATGAAGTTGGGAAATATTCATGAGTTTTATAACATATCTATTTAGATAGTCTAAAAGCAGAATTTACCTAAAGTTTATCTCCACGTGAATAAACATAATGTACAAAAATTTTTCCTAAAGCACTCTCTGTGGTAGCAGATGACTAGAAAAACAATCATAAAGCAGGGCATAAACATACGCAGGGCCAGAAAAAAGGCTTTTCATGGTGTTTCCTATGTACTCTTTGAAAGTAAAGAAGTTATTCCACCACCACCAACAGAACTGTATCGGGAATGAAACTGAAAGTTGCTTGTCCTGACTGATGAGGGCCCTTCATCATCCTCTCCTTCTTAGCTTTCCAACCTTATCTCCAGTCTCACCATGCCTCAGTCACACTACCCTCCCTCCTGTTTCTCAAACACAAAAGCCATTCCCACGGACATCTTTTGCACTTGCTGTTCTGTGCCTTTCCCCAGCCATTTGCAGAGGAAGATTATTTTTACCTTTCAGGTTTTAACACAGATGTCACTCTTCCTCAGGTCTCTAAAATAATTTAGGTGCCACCTATTACCAATTCAGAGCAAAATCTTTTCCTATAGCAAAGTCTGCAATAATAGGTTTATTTGCAATTATTTTTTATTTTATTTATTTATTTTTAAAGATTTTATTTATTTATTTGTCAGAGAGAGAGACAGCAAGCACAGGCAGACAGAGTGGCAGGCAGAGTCAGAGGGAGAAGCAGGCTCCCCGCAGAGCAAGGATCCCGATGTGGGACTCGATCCCAGGACGCTGGGATCATGACCTGAGCCGAAGGCAGCCGCTTAACCAACTGAGCCACCCAGGTGTCCCTGCAATTATTTTTTAAATGTATATCTCTCCCACCACTGAATTCAGTGAAGGAAGAGATCACTGATGTATTTTTCACCGATGTTTATGGCATTGGAACATAGTTGGTGCTTAGTAAGTGTTTATCAAATAGAGTAATTAATCCAAAGCTCATAACAAATGGTTTATGAAGAATGACAAACCCCAAAGAATGAGAGATATATTTCTAAGTTTCAAAGTCACTTAATCCAGGATGATACATGTTTCTGGTAAAGATAGTCATTTGGGGGGGTATTTTTTTTTGGAAGAATTAATCTACTCAAATTACTGCCTCACTAGCTTAGAAATTCCAATTTTAAAAGAACTGACTACAAACTCTTAAAAATAAGTAATCTCTATGACCTAATATTTATAAATTGCATATATGATTACCTATTGTTTATATTTAAAAAAACACATTGAAAGATGTAAAAAACTACAGCCAGGTATCAAAGCTTTTCATTCTATTCAACACATGAGAGACGGTAACTATAAGAAGAGTTTCTTAATTTTAATAGCAAAGTTAAAAAATATATGGAGCTCCAACCACTTGCTGGTAGTAAATATCATTTTTAGAAGATAGCTTTTGGGGCACCTGGCTGGCTCAGTGGGTTAAGCCTCTGCCTTCGCCTCAGGTCATGATCCCAGGGTTCGAGCTCCACATGGGGCTCTCTGCTCAGCAGGAAGCCTGCTTCCTCCCTCTCTCTGCCTGTTTCTTTGCCTACTTGTGATCTCTGTCTGTCAAAAAAATAAATAAAATCTTAAAAAAAAAAAAGGAGATAGCTTTTTTTGGAAGTCTTTATCAAAGACTTGAAAATGTTCCCAATACTGATGCATAAGAGAAGGAAAAAAGGAAAATCAAAGCAAAATAAACCAAAAATCTTAAAACCCAGGTGCTAACCTGAAAATATTTAATATATGTAATCCCTTGAGATACAAAATTATTAAAGATGCTACATGAAGTCATTTCTTTTTTTTTTAAAGATTTATTTATTTATTTATTTGACAGAGAGAAATCACAAGTAGACAGAGAGGCAGCCAGAGAGAGAGAGAGGGAAGCAGGCTCCCTGCCGAGCAGAGAGCCCGATGCGGGACTCGATCCCAGGACCCCGAGATCATGACCTGAGCCGAAGGCAGCGGCTTAATCCACTGAGCCACCCAGGTGCCCCTTTTTTTTTTTTTATTTTATTTTTTTTTATTTTTTTTTTTTTAAAGACATGAAGTCATTTCTTAATCCTTGTTTGCTACAGAAAACCTGTCATCCTGAATGCAGATATTGTCAAATATAATACTGTTTTCTCAAGTTTAACACAGAAGAATTTAGGCAAACTTCTTTCTAGCAAAAGTTACATTTTCTAAGTATATTTATCAGACACTCCATCTCAGGCCCAGCTGTGTCAGATACTGAATCATATTCTTCTTGGTATTGAAATTCATGCCCATAAATAGGTACCAGTGACAATCTACTTCAGTTTTAAAGAGAAGGACAAATGGAGGCAAATACAGAACAGGAAAGTTCCACATACATAAAACCTTGTTATGACAGTTTCAAATATTATGTTCATATTTTCAATGACAAGAGGCTATACAATGTTTAATATAAAGTGCAATCTCTCAAGATGAATTTGTGAAGATGTTTTATGTTACACAGCATCTGAAAACCTAGTAAAGGAAAAAAGGATACCTAAATGAGAAGAGAGATATTAAATATGACCAGAAAACCAGTGAAGAAATGAGAAAAGAAAAATGCATAATGGATTTTCAAAAGTAATTAATTTGGCTGGACATAAAATGAGCATTTAACAAGAAGATTGATTTCATCCTCAAAGTTTATTCAAATTTATGAAGGGACAAAAAGAGAAGGCAAAACTACATGCATTCCCATTCGCTTGACACAACCAAAGACATGTGGCCCAGAGAATCTCAAAGATACTCAGTATTTTCCAAGAAATTTGTCATAAACATGAAGCTCTCTTTAGATCAGTTACCCTTGAAAGCTGGTAAGATAGCAAGAATCCAGCAAGCGCAGTTCAAAGTAATGAGGACAAGAGGACTGCTGAATTTGAAATAGTCATTCCTGCGATCTATAAGGCTTCGCAGGATTTGAACCCCATTGCTTCTTGAACCTCATCTGCTACTATTCTCCCCTACCCTGATTTCATCCCCACTGCTCTTCCTGCAGCTCTCAAGTCTGGAATGCCCAATCTCCAGATGTCTATGGAGCCTGCCTTCCCCCTTTCATCAGCTTTGACTCATGTGCTCCGCCCTTACCAAACCTTCCCTGGACACTTTCTCTAGGACTTCAGCTTCTCCTTCAACCACCCCTCCCCAAAATTGCTGTCCTCTTCCCTTTAAGCTTCATTTGTTTCATCCCACTCAACATAATACACATTTTACTTATTTATCCAACACATTGCTTCCCTCACTAAAATGTAAGCTTCATGAGAAGGGGATTGGGCTTTTTGTGGAGTCTACTGGTCTGTTTTCTTCGCGGATAAAGTCAGTACCTAGCATACGTACTAGGCGTGCAGTAACCACTGGTTGAGTGTGAATGAATAACCTAAAAAAGCCTAGATTTAAATGAGTAGTTATGAACAGAACGATACACCTTCTCAAATGTTAATGCATAATGTTTTCACTTCTTCCACCAATTTAAGAAAAGCCCAGTGTGTGTCTGGCTATTGTTTCTGAACACAAAGAGTAACTTACAACTAGAAAGGGATAAAATTTACACACTACAGTAAGGAGATAGCATTGCAGTATTTTTGGCTAACGCTCACAAGATGCATTTGTTTACTTTCTCCATACAATAGTCTAAATATTTACAGCATATTACAATAGTCTAAATATTACAATATTTCTACTGGAAGTAGAAAAAAGCAAATTTTCACTTTTCAACTTTCATTATAAATAAAATAAGTATTTTTTAGGAACTTTGATTCAACCAGTTTTCAGCTGTCTTTTAACCTTGGAAAAATAGTTTGTGCTCTTTATTGTTTTAATAACTGTTTTCCTTATAACCCTAATAATTGGAAAAAATCTACTAATAGCTTTCAGATTCATATTCCTCAGATAAGTTATAGGGGAAAACCTATTTATTTGTAAAGATGAGACATTAGATGTAAATTTTCATTTTTATTTCAGTTGAATTCTCCAGTATTATTAGTCCTGATCGTACTTCTAACATTTGCATCAAATATAAGTAGGCTTTGACATTAAAGCAATTTTTATTTTATTTTATTGATTTATTTAAGAGAGAGAAAGAGCATTCCCAAGAGGGAGAGGGAGGAGCAGACTTACCATGGGGCAGCGAGCCCAACACAGCTCAATACTAAGATGTTGGGATCCTGATCTGAGTGGAAGGCAGACTCTGAACTGAATGACTTACCCAGGGGCCACAAATTTTCTGACTTAGCATATTACTTTGAAATTTACCTGAGAATTTTAATACTTTGCCATGAATAGTAACAAAAACTTAAAATCGATAAATAACAACAAAAAAGTTAATGCTATCAGTCCCTTAAAGAATAGTTTATTCATGTGGAAGGATGCATATGTACTCATTACTCCTACACCTCCCTTTCCATCACTAAGAAACTTCTATTACCATACAGTCACTTTAAAAACCAAATCTAAGACAAAAATATATTTCAGAACATGCTTTGTCTTGCTCACCAGGCAATATGCCTCTTTGCAAAAGGAACTTATAGGTATTGGTGCCATCAGATGCTTATAAGATAAAAAAAATCTGAGTAATATTGCTCAGAGATACACAATGCATCTATGGCTCAAATGAACCATGAAAACTTATTGTTATAGCATGGAATCCTTTTGCTCATTTCACTGATGAAAAGGAAAATCTCTGTACATTTCTTTAGAGTCACTCAAGCCAAAAGGTGATATAGTAGTAAAGAGTTATTTTATTTTAGGTTTATTTTCTTATATTCTTTGTCTTGGCATCTCCTGAGGGAAAGAATATCCACTATTAGAAGAAAGTGATAAACTTGAAAAACAATAGGAAAATGCCAATACTGTCTGTGTAGTTATCAATTCATGTCATGTGTAACTAAAGTAACTAATTTCAAAGGATGCTACTGCTTTTAGCATCTGAAGAAATGGCCAGTTTAAATTATTCCATCTGTATTTGCTTTGGGATATTAGGCAGCAAATGAAACACAGGGGCAAACCAACCTATCATTTGGCTGGGAAAGAAATACCAATTTGAAGATGTTATCTTTTCAAACTGTTTTGGCAGTGCTTTAAATTATATCAAACGATTATCTATAATATAAAATGGCAACAGAGAGTATTTATTTTGTTCTTCATTAATGTAATAGACTTGAATTAGAAATAAATGCCTAAGTTTAGAAACATCAGTTAACATTTAAAAGAAGTTACTCATTCTCCAAAACTGAAATTTACAAAGCACTAATTTTTACACTCAGACACATACTAAAGTTATTTTAAAAGAGTACTTTGTTAACAACTCCAAATATAAATCCACAAAATTAGGTTTTTCTAATTTATATTAAATTAGAAGTAAATTTTTATATTAAATAAAAATTGGGTTTTTATTAACAAAAAAATTCAGCCACTGAGTTGGCATCTTCTAATTTTTAGTAAAAAAAATATTAATTTGAGAGTTACTATGTTTTCTTTTCCCTTCAGTTCAAAACTGCTGTGAAGTCATACTGGCCATGTGCCAGATGTATGTAAGGCAAAGTACCAACTCAGACTTTGAGGGCTCTCCTTTAGTGGATGTCAGGAACCATATCCCTTAATCATTTCTGGGGACAATTTACCCTTGCTACATTTATGATGAGTGAAAGAAACAACTGCTAGTCAAGTATCCAGAACCTTTGTTCCTTCCCAAGAAAGCAGGAACTCTCATTTTCCAGTGACTACCATAAAAACCTTCCAAAGCTGTGATGTCATGTAACTGAAATTGGTTCTGTTAAAATCACATACAGATAGGGACACCTAGGTGACTCAGTTGGTTAAACAATGGTCTCAGTTTCAGCTGGGGTCATGATCTCCAGGGTGGTGAGATAAAGTCCGTGTATGGGGTTCCATGCTCAGTGAGGAGTCTGCTTGAGGATTCTCTCTCCCTCTGCTTACCCCCACTCACATGCACACATTCTCTCTCTCAAATAAATAAAAATTTTTTAAAAACCCACCAAAATCACATATATAAAATGTCATTATGAGTCAGACAGGTAAAAGGTTTATTTCCTAAAAAATTTAACATCCCAGCAAAAATTAGTGAAATTACCCATAGAAATTATCATCTGAAGTGATTTATTTTTAAAGATTTTATCTATTTATTTTACTTATTTTTAAAGATTTTATTTATTTGAGAGAGAGAGAACATAAGTAGGGGTGGGGGAGAAGCAGACTCCCCACTGAGCAGGGAGCCAGATGCTCAGTGCTCTGTGTTCCACCCCAGGACCCTGAGATCATGACCAGAGCAGACTTTTACCCAACTCAGACACCCAGACCCCTCCATTTATTTATTTTGGAGAAAGAAGGGGAGAGAGAAAGAGCGCACACATGTGAACAGGGGGTGGGAGAGGAAGAGGGAGAAAGAATCTGGAGCACACGCTGTGCTGAGTGCAGACCCTGAGACCACGCCCCGATCTGAAACCAAGAGTTTCAACCCCACAACTAAATTAAAAGAAATTTTGATGATGAAAATATTTCAACTGAGAGGTTAAACATATTTAGAAGACCAAAAAAAAAAAAAAAATCATGTTGTGATTTCTACATCAAAAATCTCTAGACCATATAAACTATAGGAGCTCAATTTTTTAAAAAAGATTTTATTTATTTATTTCAGAGAGAGACAGAAAGTGCATGAGCATGGGCAGGGGCAGGGAGGGGGTTGTGCAGAGAGAGAAGCAGAATCTTGTCCCAGGACCCTGAGATCATGACCTGAGCCGAATGTGACCACTTAACTGACTGAGCCCCCCAGGCACCCCTATGAACTCATTTTTTAAAACATGTTATAGAGGGGAGATATATTTTGATGTTATCTAAAACCTGGTTAAAAAAAAAACTTTAATAATTCTGAAAGTTTCAAATCCATAAGTCATTTTAAAATGAAGATAAATTTGAAGACCCCCTAAAGGGCAGGATCTGTGTGAGCTAAGGCATGCACCAGATAATTTATTATTTGATTCCAGAAAGTTCTGAATTCAGAGAGAATACCAGATCAGAAAGAAGGGGGCAATTACAAGTCTTTAGTAAAAGGAGGTGGAGACTGACATTTTTTAGGGCTTACTAAAATTAATCTCCTATACTCAGTATCTGCAGAAACATTGTTACATTTAGAGGTTAAGGTGCTTCGAAGATGAATTCTTTAGCCAGGAATTGGTGGCAGCCCTAATTTAATCACATATATGAAAATAAATGATAGCTGCCTGGACCATAAATATTAAGTTATGCTTGTCACTTTAAAACTTTCTCTCATAATTTCCTTCTATTTTTAAAAATGATTTATTTATTTTTAAAGAGAAAGAGAGTGTGTGAGTGGGAGTGGCAGAGGGTGAGGAAGAGAATCCCAAGCAGACTCCTTGCTGAGCACGGAGCCCTATATAGGGCTGGAACTCATGAGCCTGAGATCATGACCTGAGCCAAAATCAAGAGTCAGACACTTAACTGACTGAGGAACCCAGGAGCCCCTCATTTCAATTTCTAAGTAATAAACATGTTTGTAAAATAAAATGGAGAGGATTTTTTTTAGCATATTAGAGCTTTTTGTTTTTGTTTTTAGTTTTTCCTAGTGCCATTTAGAATTGCCTTTTGTTTGATTTTACTTATCCAGCAACCTATGAGCAAGTGAGTAAATAAAGTATTTGTAATTCAAGAGACGATTCGAATGAAGACAGGATCATCTTGGAGTATTCACTTTAAACTTGAATCCTCAAATGCTTCTAATCTCTTTAAACATTACTCTGGTTCAAGTATATTTCGGATTTATGATTTCAAAGGGCTCAGTTATCTGGCGAGAACAGGAGCATATTAGGTCTCTGCATAATACAGTTTTGAAATGGCATGCACATTAGACACTAAGCATTTATTAAATCTTGCTTTAACCTACCAGTTTTCTAAATCTTCCCTCCACAGCTTGATTCCCAGCAGAGAAAAAAGTAACTCAAACAAAAATTTTCCTGTTTACTGCAATAAGCTATTTACTTATCTGTGCACAAGGTTGAGAAATTATGGAAGAGGGATTAATGTATTTGCCCATAGGAGACCTTGCATAGACGGTTAGCTTAAATTTTCATTTGTATTTTCAATTCATGTAAGGATTACATATTTTGACCCACTTATAAATTGAATGACATAACAAAATAGAGTACTATTTTCTTACTTGCTATTTAACTCATGCTGACAAGCCACTTTCAGCTCCCTGAACTTAATTTAGCTTATTTGTAAATGAAGATAACAATACAGCCTGATAAACAAATGAACTAATATTAAAGTGCTTTGACAACTATAAAATATTGTGTAAGAATGTATATTATACTACTTTTATATAAACGAAAATGAAAACTAGCTGGTTATTTCCTCATCACACCTTTCATAAAGAGAGGAAAAAATGGAAAGATACTATCTTGAAGTAGTCTGAGAACTGAGATTTCAAACTTAAGAAACATTTTCCTAACAACTAAAATAATACAGGTTAGTACTAAAATTCAGAGGTTATCTAATCTAATCACTTGAGTTTTACATAATAAGGAAAGATTCTTGAAAGCTAAATATAAAACATATCAACAGAACAGTCACACATGATGGTGGAAAGAGAAGAATTGAAAACTTACGTTATATTTCTCAATTTGTTCTCAATCATTCCTGGCTAAAACATCTAGGGTTAGTAGTAGAGTTAGGGGCAGGAGCAAGGGCAGGTTCAGAGTTTGGGTCAGTTTTGGCTAGATTATAGCAGAGATTTTAATCAATCACCTTTTTCTTTTATCCAACTGGAAAATAATAAAATTTATGATGACGAGAACACAAAGTGGTCATGTGTGAAGTGCTACACAATATAGAGAGATACAGAATGTGTATATATGTTTTTACATAAAGTCATAGTACATTACACCTTACAACAACCCTATTAATTTTACTTAACCGGCAAGAAAACCAAGGCACAGAAGAATTATGTCGGTTGAGCAAGGTCACACAACACTGCCTGGCTCTTGGGCTTTTTTATTTTTTAAAAAGCCGTACTGAAGTTCAGTTTTTGTAAATAAAATTTGTCCAACTTAATGTACAACTCAATGAGTTTTGACAATTTTACAAGTGTGCACTGTCACCACAATCCAGCGGAGACATTTTCATCATGTCAAAAAAAACTCTCTCATACCAGGAAACAGCTGGCCTTTAAATAACAGGGTTTAGAAGCATCCCACTGGAAAATCCACTATGGATTTCCCAAAAACTGCTAACAGCCTACTATTGAGCAGAAGCCTTAAGAATAATTGGTTGATTAAAATATTTTACGTGTTATATGTATCATATGCTGTAGTTTTACAATAAAGCTAGAGAAAAAACTTAAGATCATAAGAAAAATATGTTTACATACTATAAAAAATCTGCAAAATAAATGGACGCACAAAGTACAAACCCAGGTTATTCAAGAACTAAGTGTATAGTCAATCCCATGAAAACCCCCAGCCCTAAAAAACCATAAATCCCCTTTACTTATAGATGTCTTTCTGGGCATTTCATAGAAATGGAATCATAACAACATGCAGTCTCCCACATCGGACTTGTTTCAATTAGCATATGGTTTTAGAGGCTCCTGTATATGGCACTGTGTATTACCTCATTTCTCTGTATTGCCTAATAGTATCTTTTGTTGGAATAAACTACGTTGTAAATTGGTTTATCAGTTAATGGACATTTAGGTTATTTCTACTTTTCAGCTATTATAAATAATGCTGCTATGAACATCTGCATACAGTTCTACTGACAAATATTTTCAATTCTCTTGGGTAAATACCTAGGATCAAAACAGTTTACATGGAAAATTTATGTGTAACTTTTTGAGAAACTTTCTGAGAAATAGCCAAAGTGGCTGTTATTTTACATTCCAGCAGTAATGTACGAGGAATTTGGTTTTCTTCACACTCTCACTAATACTTGCCAGAATTCAAGAGCTCCACCACTACCCTCTTTGGCCTCTTAGTGACCATGCATGTGTCACAGAATGTTGGACAGGAGAGAGGAAGGAGCTAAGTGAATGCAGAAGTAAGGAAGACAAAGATCCTTACACTTTCAAAGACAACCACATCTATTCCAACTGATGAACCTATACTGACACATCAGTGCCCTCTGAGGTCCACAGTTTACATTATGATTCACTCTTGGTTTGTACATTCTATGAATTGGGACAAAAATAAATGGCATGTATTCACTGTTATATGTGGTAATTTCAGTATCTTAAACTCTCCTGTGTTCTGCCTGTTCAGCCCTATCTCCTCCATAACCCCTGGCAACCCATGAACTTTTAACTGCCTCTATGATTTTCCCTTTTCTAGAATGCCATCTGTTTGGAATCATACAGAATGTACATGGATATTCTCAGCAGCTTCACTTGTAGTTGCCCAAAAACTCAAAAGTCTATTAACTGAATAGATAAATTGGTATATTCCTTTGAGGTAACTCTACTCAGCAATAAAAAGGAATGATCTATTGATACACATTACAAAATGGATGAATCTCAAAATTATGCTAAATAAAAGAAACCAGCAGAAAAAATATATAGACTATATGATTCCATTTATATTGAACTCTAGAAATACAAACTCACATAGAGTGAACAGAAGGCAAATCAGTGGTTGACTGGGACAGGAGTAAAGAAGGGTATGCATAAGTTAATACAGAGATAATAAAGTATCATATATAAAATGTTATTATATCAAAGTGTTTTCCAAAAAGAATAAATGAAAAATTACACTGATTAAAAATTAGATATTTAAGGGGCTCCTGGGTGGCTCAGTCAGTTAAATATCCGACTCTTGATTTCTGCTCAGGTCATGATCTCAGTGTTGTGAGATTGAGCATTGGGCTCCACACTGATCCTGAAGCCTGCTTAAGATTTAAGATTCTCTCTCTCTCCCTCCTCCTCTCCCCTCCTCCCCCAACTCATGCATGCACACATTCTCTCGCTCTCAAAAAAAAAAAAAAATTAAAATGCAATATTTGATAGCCATTTTCTCAAATAATGAAGCAAGCAACCACTGATGTGCCATCTGTTCACTCTTCTTTTTTTTTTCTCATCTGGTTTCTTTCATTTAGCATAATTTTGAGATTCATCCATTTTGTAAAGTATATCAATATTTCATTCCTTTTTATTGCTGAAAAAATTCAAGGGGGAAAAAACAAACCCTGGAAGTTTTTGTTGTCAGTGATAAAAATCTAAGCTTTCAAGTGAAAATTAAAGTTTTGGACAACATGTATTTGTCATCATGAACTTGATAGCTTCTCATTACTTGTCTAATAAGACTATGATGACATTAAGAAATGTCATCTTTTGATGTTGTATAATGATTTAGGTCACTCTTTGAGGACCTGCATAACCTGGTCACCTGATATATCCCAAATGATGAAGCATGATGCTACAAAATCATACACAGATAAAAGATATATTCAATTCCAAGTTCATGGGGTGCCTGGGTAACTCAGTCAGTTAAGCATCTGTCCTCAACTCAGGTCATGATTCCAGGGTCCAGGGATAGAGCCCCACATCGAGATCCCTGCTCCCTCTCCCCCTGCTTATCCACACACACACAAACACTCTCTCTCTTTCAAGAAAAATAATCTTTTAAAAAGTGCAAGTTCAGGGACGCCTGGGTGGCTCAGTTGGTTGGATGACTGCTTTCAGCTCAGGTCATGATCCTGGAGTCCCCGGATTGAGTCCCGCATCGGACTCCCAGCTCCATGGGGAGTCTGCTTCTCTCTCTGACCTTCTCCTCATTCATGCTCTCTCTCACTGTCTCTCTCTCAAGTAAATAAATAAAATCTTTAAAAAATATATATATATTAAAAAAAAAAGTGCAAGTTCAACTAATGGAGTTAGCATATTAGAGTATGAAAAAGTTCATCAAAGTGGTTTCAGATTCCATGCTGCAACTAATACCTGAAAAAATTTAGCAAAATCTATTGTGCTAAGGCAGATTTTGAATATGGCCTCCCAAAAATGATCTACCTTAAGCCCTGGAACATGTGAACATGATTAGATATCACCTCCCTAATTATTTGTCATACGGCACAGGTGACCTAAAGATGGGAGACCCACCGTGGGACCTTAATCAAATCACATGAGATCTTTCAAAAAAGGATATTCTCTAGCTGGTAATAGAAGAGGAAGTTAAAATCAGAATACTTGAAAGATGTGACATGCTGGGTCTGAAGATGGAGACACCATGGGAAAAGGAAAAAAGGTGAGGTGGGAAATGTCTTCAGCTGACAGCAAGCAAAAAGAGAGAACCTTAGACCATTTCTCAGCTGCACAGAACAGAATTCTGCCACCAACCAATAGGAGGTTGGTAGTGAATTCCTCCAGTGACTCCAGAGAAGAACTTAGCCCGAAATCCTGATTTTTGGCTTTATGATATCCTGAGCAGATAACACAATCAAGATTGCCTATGCTTGTATTCTGCAGAACTATGAGGTAATAAATGGATATGGATTAAAGCTGTCGGGTTGTGATCATCATCTGCTACACAGCAAAAGAAAGCTAATACATTTACTATAAGTCAAAATGCACATTAACTTGCACCCAACAATCTCATTGCTAAAAATTTACCCTATATAGTTCAAAATGCTTCTTATGTTATTACTCCAAAGATATTAATTCAGCATCATTTGTAAAAAAACAAAACAAAACTATATATATAAACAGAAACAACCAAAGATCCGTAAATAGAAGATTGATTAAAATTACACAAATCTATAAAATGGAATGCTCTGAAACTATTACAAAGAAAAGATAGAACTATATGGATGAATATGAAACAATGAAACTCTAAGTTATATTAATAAGAAAAAAGACCTGAAAAGTATTAGAGTATGTCTCTATAATTAAATTTAAAGAACATGCATAAAAATCGGGTATTTGTATTAAATATTTTCTTTGAAACACACATACACACATAAACACACACACAGAATTAGATAATAATTAATTTTGGAAAGGCTTAGATTACTGAGTGGGAAATTTTTACTTTTAATTTTCTTTCATTACATTTTCAGTTTTCTAACGTAGTTCATTATTCTCATTCCTTTAAAAATTATCAATACAGGTTATTAGTGTCAGGTAAACATTTCGCTGCCTCTCCTGCAAAGCTATCTTCTTTTGTTCAATTTGTACCTACTCTCTGGTATTTGTCATCCACCCTTCCTAAGACCAAAATCACCTCTCCTTACCAACTCTGCCCCACCTTTCAAATCTAAGTTTCTCAGTCACATCCCTTATTAACTGGGGACTTCATTTGCACTAATCTGACTATTTATATGTATATAGTATCATTTGGTTAAAACTGTAGCTATTCAATTATTTTTTTTAAATTTTAGACTGTAATCTATCATATTTCATAAATAAATTGAAAGCTACTTTAAGGGACGGATCATAAATAGCATAAGCCATGCAAACATACAATGTACCTAACAGTGCTACCTTGATGAGGATGAAGATGACGTTGAAGATCCTAAATCCTGCAGGTACATAGTATTATTAAGAACTATATTGCAATAGCAAGCAAACCAATGGGATAAAAATGAGAGCAACTATTCTTAATAGAAGACTTATGTGAGCAATATTTAATGAGCAATCTATAATATCAGGTTTATTTACTGTATATTTCTAGTTAGAAATATTTTTCATGTTCCTTTAAATTTCTTTTTAAATGACCAAATACTGGTTGAAACAAATCTTTGTCAATTACTAAACACTGTACATATTTTTACCAAAATCAAATTTTACCGCTAATTATATTTTCTACCAAAAGAGGATATACAGTGAAAGAAACTTAAAAATATACTCTATCAGTCAAAAGCTATCCTTGTTTGTTGGCAAAAATGGTTAACCATAAGACCTGAAAGTGGTCAAAGTGACCAAAAAGAAATATAAGACAAATTCCTCAAAAGATTACTTTTTCTTTGTTTGCTTATGAAAGATAGTTCATAAAGGATTTAAAGCACTATGGAATTTTATATACAGCCAAACAAGAGGATGTGTGGTATTGTACCTGGAAAATAATATACAATGAACAAAATGTAAGATAGTACTACCATTGTTATAAAGTCAAACCAAGTAGACTATTTTTATAAACAGCTTTTCTAACAAAAACATACATAACTAAATTCCATGTGTAATCCCACTGTAATAATATATCTCCTCTTAAAAAATATATATATATCCTCCTCTTGGATGACATTTCTAGACAACAGCAAAGTAATATAGAGTATAAAAATATCAAGCATGTGTACAGCTCTCTGTCATCAGGAAAATGTTAAACAAAATTGCTGAGAACTTTACAAGGAGAAATAAAAAAAGACCGAACATATAAAAATAATAAAACATGACATTAAAATGTCATCGAAGAAACTTCTAAAATCATTACCTGGAACCAATTCCATAATGATGTAGATAGGCTGTCTTTGTGTGCAAACGCCTATAAGTTTGACAATATTGGGATGATCGTATTGCTTGAGAATTCTGGATGAGAGAAGTGTAAAAAATAGTTATCATTTAAACACTAAAGCATTAAATCGTCATGAATAGTGTGCCCAAGTAGAATATACTTTACTCAACACAATTCTCTTTTAAAACTTCAGTATGAAGCCAAAGTACGATAAATGGTGGGATGTATACAAGTTTGGATAAATATTGACAAACTACAGGTACAAATGAGTCAATTCTCCTTAATCCAATTAAATTTTCATATAAAAAGTACTATTCACTCTGAATACTAACAACCATGCTAAGTATGAACAACTTACTTAGTCTCAAACATGTACAACTCCCTTCAAAGTATCTCGTTTTAGCCGCTACCACAAAAGCATAATTGACAAGTATTAATGGACCAGAAACTGTAAGCTGCTAGAGTTGCATCTTTTTGTTTTGTTCTGTTTTAGGACACACTTGATTGAAAATACCTAAATAAGAACTCAATTTGTATTGGTAAATGCTATAGACTAATCATCTCATTAAATTTTATAAAATATTATCTTGATGAACACAATCAATTTCAAAATGGTAAAAACTCAAAAGTTTTGAGGAAAGTGGCTAAAGATGAAAACTAGGTAAGTAACAGTTTCAATGTAGACTTCAGCTGAAGCAGAGGGGACTTTGCTTGGAGAAAGGCAAAATTTCATCAGAGGGCTATAAAAGTAGCACAGCTCATCCATGGCACTCCAAGCATAAGTTAAAAATAAATTATATTCCCTTATAGGCCTATTTATCCTGAATATTTGTTACCAAATTTTATTCGAGATTATCCTATTGACATAGTTATAAATTCACTCATCTTTGAAAATGCAGTTTTCTTTCCTAAGAGAATGAAAAAAATAACCGTTGGGAGAAAGACAAACAGTTTATAAATGTTTTGTACAACTCCAACCAAAGGGAAGATAACTAAGAAAAATACTTTAGATTGAAAATATATATTGATTTATAAGAGAAAAGATAGAGTGGGAAAAATTCTAGAGATAAGGAAATTATTGTCACCGACTTCGAGCTTACAACTTTTATGAGGAATTAAAAAGGAAGTCTTAGAATGTTTGACTTTAATCCAAAATGTCATTTCTTAGGTTGGAAACTGCTTAGTAAAGTCCACAAAATAGCCAGCCTGAACTCAATATTAAGTATCTAAATATATAGCTCTCTATGGTCTATTAAAGAAACTTGGGACTTCAAGGATACAACTCTCATTTTTTACCTAGAAATTCATAATTCCACTTTAGAAAATGGGCTTTTCCACTTTAGGAAGTTTAATACTTTATTTTATAGTAAAACAATCACAAATTAGAGAGCATGAAAATTAACTTTTTCAAAATAACATAAGATATAATCTTGTACCTTAAGAAAACCTATGAATACCTACAAAATGTTCATAGTTCTTTTGTGAATTTCTTTTGTGATAGCATACCTTTATCATAACATATTTTTGACCTTCCAAAAATGTACCTTTAGAAAGTTTACAACTTGATTCTATGACAATATTTAATAAATGCATCCAACTAGGTTAATACATTGTTATCAATATTCATTTTTAGATAATGAATGGAGAAATGTACATCAAAATGCTCCAACCTAAGCACTTAGTTCTCTGGTTGCCATCATCTTGGTCGTCTGCATTTCTCTCCTCTCTCCCCTATGTAGGAACTTCAATTTTACACACTATGCCATGATAGAAACATATATCCACATGTGCGCGCACATACACGCACCTTTCCCTTTCTCCCTTTACAACACAAATCTCTGTGTAGTCTCTTTCATTCCCATCCATGTATCCAGCATCTCAGAATGAGTGTTCATCCTTACTCTGTCCAAAACCTCTTGGATTTGTTTTGTGCTGTGTTGTATATATTGGCTTTTGTTTTGTGCTGTGTTGTATATACTGGCTTTTGCCACTAACAGAACAGTGTTAACCACACGCAATACAGTGATAGCAAGTTGGAACATTAAATTTTAGCCCATCATCCTAGAAGATTAGGAAAAAAACAATGTGCAGATTTTAGAACAAATGCCCAACAATGAGTTGAAGACGAAATCTGAGGTTCTCAGAAAAGAAAGGTAACAGCTCAGTAAAGACTATCAACTGAAAACGTCTAAGGAAGGTTAGATAGATATAATTATGTGTATCTAAATATATATACATAAATTATGTATTTGTATATAGAATGCAGTAATATTTTTATTATAAAGACAACCATAACTGCATATATACATGCCTATGTATATGTATATGTGATAAAAGCAAAAAATATTGCAGTATACCAATATTGAAGAATACACTGTTTTTTAGCATCTGGTTCTTTTGGCTGTGATTGTGTAACTAATATATAGTCTAGTTCAAAAACAAACTTTTCGTTTCTACACTGATGAAGTGCTTCCTTATGAACATTCTAAAAGCTTACTTCTATTCAGTAAATCATAATTTAATTCCAAACTTTACATTTAATATTATAGTATTAACTTATAAATACATGTTAAATATAACTTTTACAAACTCACTTGGCTTCTTGTAAAAATTTAATTTTCAGTTCCTGAGGAAGATCTTCTTTACATGTTTTAACAGCAACAGCAGTTTTATCCTTTAATATGCCCTTATATACTTCACCAAAATTTCCCTGAAAATACAAACACATTTACTGTTTAGGATATAAGACAGACACATCAATCTTTGCAAAATACAAGGAAAGCACATAATAATGAGTTTTGTATTCCAAGTATTCTGTTAGCTTTATTCAGAATCTTAAGTGGAGACAAAGACTGGAAATGTTGCTCTTTCCAACCCTCCAACTTTAAAAATAGTACTCAACCCACCCACCATTTGAGAGACTGAAGCTTGAGGAAAACCAAAAAAGAAAAAAGGGAAAAAAATTCTGAGAGACTTGGATAAAAGGAGAAACTCAAAGTGAAGCCATCCGAAGTATTTAAGTTTCATGTCTCGTAGTACTCATTACCCCAAGCTCTAAATTTTTATTAGATTAAGAAGTTATCAATTAATGTTTCAAGATAAAGCAAAGACTCCATGAGGAGACTTGGTATGGATCCCTAAAGCTGAATGTCAGTTGAAGAGTGTCAGGGAATAAGGGAGAGGCAACAGAACCAGGCAGATCAAGGACTGTCCATCTTAGAAAGGCACCGAGGAAGAGGAAGTGCTTACCCAAATGCCATGGTCACCCATGTTGAGTTTCTATCAAACGTATAATTCCCTACCTCATGCTATGGCTCTAACCCACTTTGACTTAACATGCCTATTTCAACTTTGGGGTCATTTGTTTTTTACTATTAATATAAAACCAAATACGACAAAGAAGATCTATAAACCTAATACAATAACTAGTTTTTAGTGTTCACGTTTTTATGTATGTTTATATATCTTTTACATAACTATAATCCTAATATGCAAGCCTTCTAATAAGCTTCAACACTATTGTTGAGCAAGAAGTAACTGAACTAGGACTCTGCTAGTTACTGGGTTTGAGTTTAGGAGTAATATAACTTTTTTAAAAAAAGATTTATTATTCTTATTATTACTTCATTTTTTTAGAGAGAGAGAAAGACAGAGAATGCATATGACCAGGGGGAGGGACAAGAGGAAGAGAATTTCAAGCAGATTCCTTGTGCAGTCCCCAGAACATGCCATGGGCCGAAATCAAGAGTCAGATACTGAACCAACTGAGCCACCCAGGAGCCCTGAGCAATTTAACTCTCAATCAACAGTTCAAGGTGTCTAAGTTTTATGTCATTATTAAATTTACAATTACTAAAATATTTATTTCAATGTATATTTTTATAACTGTACACTTATTTAAATCTAATTTCTGTCAGCAGAAACTTTTTAAAAAATTTTTAAATTCTAGTGTAGTTAACAGTGTTATGTTAGTTTTAGATATACAATGTAGTGCTTCAGAAATTCCACACATTACTTAGTACCCATAGCAATAAGTGTACTTTATTTTTTTTTAAGATTTTATTTCTTTATTTGTCAGAGAGAGGGAGAGCACAGGCAGGCAGAGTGGCAGCAGAGGCAGAGGGAGAAGCAGGCTTCCTGCCAAGCAAGAAGACCAATGTGGGACTCGATCCCAGGACACTGCGATGATGGCCTGCCTCAAAGGCAGCCACTTAACCAACTTAGTTAACTTACCAGGGGACGCCTGAGCTACCCAGACATCCCCTGGTAAGTGTACTCTTACTCCCCTTCACCTATATCACCTATCCCCTTCTCACCTGCCTCTGGTAACCATCTGTTTGTTTTTTTACAGTTAAAAATCTGGGTTTTTTTGGGTTTGCCTTTTCTTTTTCCTTTGTTCATTTGGTTTCTTAAATTCCACACGTGAGTGAAATCATATGGTATTTATCTTTCTCTGACTTGCTTAGCATTATACCCTCAGGATCCATCCATGTTGTTGCAAATGGCAAGATTTCTTTTTTTTATGGCTGACTAATATTCCATTGTATATATTTATCACATCTTCTTTATCCATTCATTAATCAATAGACACTTGGGTGCCCTCCATATCTTGGCTATTGTAAATAATGCTGCTACAACATTGGGGTGCATGTATCCCTTTCAATTATTATTTTTGTATTTTTTGGGTAATACCAAGTAATGTGATTGCTGGATTGGAAGTTAGTTCTATTTCGGAATTCATTCATTCTGAATTCATGTTCCACCATCATCAATATTTTATCGTCATTGTATTCTTTGGCGATTCTCTTCACATTTTTGTTCTCACAAACTTGGCTCTCACCTGAGCAGTCAAATGGTGGCTGAGCTTCCTTTTGCCTTCTGAACTTAAGTGATTCCCCTTTCACTTTCCCTTCTCCCACTGGCCTGGAGATGATAATAGAGTATTCAACTAGCTCCTTGTCAAACCATTTTCCGTCCTGCATTTCCAAAACCAAGCTCTGAAACCTTATAATTTCATTATATATCCACTGCCCCTTACCGTAGCTAACACTACTGATTTGAAAGTATCTTCTTTTGTTTATTAACAATTTAACCCCTAGGACACAGTATTCAGGGTTACTCTTGTCTTAATTCCTGTCCATTTCAATAGACACTTAAAGTACCTTCCAACACTTCAAACCCTCAGGGTCCTCTGAACATCATTTCTCCAGTAATCTTGTACTCCAACCTATTTTTTCCTAGGATGATGCCTTACACTTTGCCACTGCCAGGGCACCTGGGTGGCTCAGTGAAGTGTCTGACTCTTGATTTCAGCTCAGGTCATGATATTGATCTTTTGAGATAAAGCCCTCAATTGGTCTCCATGCCTCTGTGCGGGACATGGAGCCTGCTTAAGATTCTCTCTCTCCCTCCGCCCCTTCCCCCGCTCTAAATAAAAACAAAAGAGAACAACTTTGCCACCGCCAATAATGTAACTCCCCTGTAGTACCCATTTTATTCATCCCATCTTCTAGCTGGCTTCTACTTTTGTAGCTTACTTCCTTTAGTATCCAGACTCCAAAAATCCTTTAACTACTCAGGAACTTCCAAATCTTTAGCTCTTACTGCTTTCATTATTCAACACCCCCTTAACGTCCTTAAATTCTATAGTCAGCAATTGCTGATATACATTCTGCTTACTGTACATTTCTCAACTTCACTGTTGATCTTCATCTATTAAACTCCCTTGTCAAATCTACAATCCTGATTAAACTCAACACTCTGCCTACTCTGCACCTATGCAGCTAAATGTGGCTGAAGAAAATCCACACCCCACTGACTGGTTTCACTTTAAATTCATGAGGACAACCCTCTAGAGGGCTCTTAATGTTGCTCCAGCAATTCTCATCTCTACTAAAACAGTCTGTTTTTCACTAGCTTATTCCCAACTGCAAACCACCATGCTGTTGTGTCTCTCGGTAAAAAGCAATACAATTCATTCTCTTGAAACTACCACCACATATCTATGCTTCCTTTTGCAACAAAGCTTGAACGAGTTTTGTTCTTGCTATCTCGAATTCCTCTCCATCCATTCTCTCTTCATCTATTAATCTGGCTTTCTGGAATGATTTTTTCTAAATCATTCTCAGGAAACTGCTCAGCTGAGTCACCAGTGGCCATCTCCTTACTAAAGTCTATAGTGAATTCCCAGTCATCATCTCATTTGACCTATTAGCAGAATCTAACACCATTGATTACTCTGTTTTCCTTGATATACTTTCTTCTTTTGGCTCCCAAGATATCTTATCTTCTTCTTCTTCTTCTTTTTTTTTTTTTTTTTTTTTTACCTTTGTAATTGATTTCTCTTTCTTAGCCTCTTTTGGTGACTGTATCTCTTGTCTGAAGCCTATTATAATAGTGACCAGGGTTCAGTCTCCATCCTCTCTTCTGATAGAGACCTACTCCATTACTGAGCTCAACTGGTCATATGGCTTTAAATGCCATCGATATATGGTATATATCCAAAGTAATGTCATTCAACCATGAAAAAGCAGGACATCCTGCCATTTGCAATACCACAGATAAAAGTTGAGCACATTATGATAAATCACACAAAGAAAGACAAATACTATATATACTATCACATTTATGAAATCCAAAAAAGCCAAACTCATAAAAACAGAGAGTAAAATGGAGGTTACAAAGAATGGGGAAGGGGGGCAGATAGGACTGATACTGTCTAAGGGTACTAACTAAACTTTTGAGAAGTAAGCACTAGAAATCTAATGCACAAGATAGTGAATACAAATATTATTATATTATAATAGTATTTGCTAAGAAACTACAACTTTTCAGCCACAAAAAAAAAAACCAAAAAAAAACCATAATGTGCTAGAGACGCTAAATACCACTACAATGGCGTATCAATTTAGTATACTGTGCACCTTAAATGTACACATTATATATCAAATACATTCCAATTAAAAATCTTAACATCTATATATAACTACCAAAAATATATGCTACAACTGCAAATTTGTACTTTTGATCCAGACTACTTTTTTAAACTCCAGACTTGAGAGCCAGGTATCTTCCCAGACTCTCCATTTGACAAACAGACAAAACTTAATACATCCAAAACCTAACTCCTAAATTTATTCCCCCCAAACTTACTGCACCTACACTGACCTCTCCTTCTCTCATGCCTAATGGACTTCATTAGGATATTTAGTTGGTTCAACATCAAAAACAACCAGAACTCACAAGTTTCTACCACCATCCCTGCTACCACCCTGATCTAGCAACTACCATCTATTAGTTTGGTAAGGACAAGTGCCTCCTAAACTTCCAACTTGTCAGCTTGTACTCAACATAACAGCCACAGTGATCTTTTTACTAAGTAAGATCATGCTACCCCTCCACTCAAAGTCATCCACTAACTCATCTTCTCATACATAATCAAAGCCAAAGCAATTATAATGGCCTGCAGGGTTCTACATGATTTACACCCTCACTGCTTCACCCCCTTCCTGTCCTGTCACCTTCCTGCCTGCTTACTGAACTCACTTACAGCCAAACTGTCTGCCTCGCTTTTCAAAGAAAATTCGCATTGCTTACTCCATTTTCCTAGAACCCTCTTTCTCAGATGTCCTCATGGCTAAAACCCTTCCAACTTTTTATACAAAAGTAAACAATTATAATAAAGCATACCCAGATCTATTAAAAATTGCAACCCTGGCCAACAGCACTCCCAATCTCCCTGTATTTTTTACAGGGCTTAGCATCCTCTAATATAAAATTTAGCTATTTATTGTTTATAATTTCTCCATCTTCCCCTGCTAGATAAAATATAAGCTCCAACAGGGGAAAGATATTTGTCTCCTTTATAGGCTGATGTATCCTGAGTGTCTAGAAGAGAGCCTAGCACAAAGGAGACATTCCATAAATATTTCAGGAGTGAATAAAATATTTCTTGAATACCAACCATATATCAAGTACAGTCTAATTACATATTGCTGGATAAAAAAGTTAAAAGTTCCTACCTCAATCTTCTATAACTACACAATTCCAAAGTCTGACAGTATAGAAACCATGACTAATTCTTTTTTCCTTATGCACTCTCAAGGAGTATGCTGTAAATATTTATTAAGAATAGGTAGTGAAAAGATTAAATCATAAATCAGTTTATACTCAAAAATATTAGCTGAAACTAAGCTAATACAGTGTCTTTAAAGTTGCAGTCTTATTAAAATGATTAAATTTATTTAAAATGACCTCATGCTACTGCCTAGTCACTGAGAAAATATTATTCTTCAAAATAACTTTAGTAAGAATCTAGAGATTAAAATCCTTCCTAATGTACCATATCTCACATATTAAACTAAACATAAAAATAATTGAAATATTTCTCTTTAACTGAAAATAGTTTTTCTTGGCATTTAAAAAAGCAGTGTTCCTCAACATATTCTATTTCAGTAAGTGATTCGTTTTATAATTTTTAGTTGTATTTTCATGGAAATTTAATTTATTTGTAATAATTTTTGGTCCAATTACTGCTCCTGAGTTACTGACCTAAAGTAATGGAAAGAAGGAACACTTCCTTAAGAATGATGACTGCAATGCAAATGAAATAAACACATAAGCTACTGCTTTTAGCTTGAGATTCTTTATAATTTACTTACTAAGTATTAGCAGTCAATAAAAACTGCTTTCCAATAGCAATTTAATGCTCCCATATGGAAAGGATATTTTAAAATAATATGAAAATCCTACAAAATGGATTATTTTAACAGGGATTTGCTTTATCAATATATATCAGAGATTAAAAAAGGGGGGTGTAAGAAAAAATTTGTCAATTCATCAAGTTGACATTTGAATAAAAAATTAATAATCATCTCTTTACGTAAAATGCTGAGCCTTTAGTATTCATCACTCAAAAAACATGAGTAATAGTTTTCTCTCAATATCTGTATTTTATACTATTTTTCACACTGCACCTATAAAACTATACTCAATTCAAACTTTCAAAGAGAAACATCAATGAAGTCATTGACAAAGACGTTAATATTTACCTACTGGGACTCAATCATGAATCAGCAATTAATAATTTGCAAATAGTCCATTTGATTAATGATCAAATGTCTACTATTATTATTCAACATAATATACATTCATATGGCCTATTTGTTGGAATAAACTTCAAACTAGACTGGAAGAAAAAGGGACTTTCGTCACATACAAGTTGCCTTCTCTGACCACTACCAGACCTACCTATAAAATGAATCTTTATATTGAAACCTGTCTTCTCCACATAGTTGTTAGATGAAATAATGCATCTAGTGCTGTTAGATACTGTGAACTATACACAATCCTGAAATATCAGAGAGTAGCATATGCCACTTTTTCTGAGCTATCCTGTATAACCAGAAACAAATGGAGTAGGACTATTAGGTGTTTAAACTTCTATTACCCTATAGTCTCTTTCCCATCTCCAATTACTAGTTTTGGTTTTATCACACTATAATAAACTCATACGGTTTAAGTCCTTCCAGAGGAAAACAGACATATACTATTTTAAAAAGCCAAGAATCATCCTTAAACTTTTCACAGATTTTTACCCATATGTTTCATTGAACACTGCAGTATTTGTAGCAGATGTGGTATTGTGTCCTCCTGGCTTCATGTGGGAATATGCCTTGCTGTGTGCTAGAATGCAAGAAAGGCTCTGGAGAAAACTAAGAAATCCGTAGCATGCACAGTCACTATAAAGACTTTTGGTTATTTAGTTCATTTGACCACGTACCTTGCCCAGTAATTCTCCCAATGTGACATCTTCATGATTGAGAACCCATTTCTTATCCTAGGGCAAAGAAAGAGAACAACAGTTTTAGCCCAAGCAAGAGTGCATTTCTCTTGAGTGTAAGATCCATTTGAGGCAGTGGGCAAGAGAATTAAGGGGTATTTCATTCAGACCATTAAATCAACAGCATTCTCACAAGTTGTGACTTCAAGAGGTTATGAAATGGGTTTAAGAAATGTTACTAAAAAAAAAAGGGGGGGGGCGCCTGGGTGGCTCAGTGGGTTAAGCCGCTGCCTTCGGCTCAGGTCATGATCTCAGGGTCCTGGGATCGAGTCCCGCATCGGGCTCTCTGCCCAGCAGGGAGCCTGCTTCCTTCTCTCTCTCTCTCTCTGCCTGCCTCTCTGCTTACTTGTGATCTCTCTCTGTCAGATAAATAAATAAAATCTTAAAAAAAAAAAAAGAAATGTTACTAAACAAGAGGGTTTTAAAATCGACATTACTGCTAACTTCTATCAGAAATCTCAGCCTTCAAAATGGTAGTATCCTTGTAACTAGAACATAGCACGCATTTTCCTCCCACCATAAAATTTGGCTATCCTTTACTTCATCATTTCATAACAGTTGTGTCCTAAGTTCATGAGAGAATATCACTGTACAGTGCAAAATGTCCAATTCCCACTTGAGCATCTAAGATAACATTACTAAGAGCTAATCTTCGACATGTAAACTGGTCACAAGTTATAGGTGTCTATGACACTCACTACAAGCAGTTTCCTCACCTTTCCCAACTACATTCTTGTAGTATAATAAAGCAACAAGTATCAACTACAATATCACTAGGATACACAAGATTAGTAATACAAACATGCCATTATAAAAGAATATCCTATTATCTCAAGAACTAACTACTACATAGGACTACTTTATCATCTAAAAAATCTCAACTAGGAAACTACACAATAACATAAGGTTAAAAGAGGACATAATTTTTTTTAAAAGAAAACAGAAAAGTAATGAAGGAAGAAAGAAGGAGAGAGGAAGAAATGAAAGAAAGAAGGAAAGGAAAAACATGGGCGGGGAGAAGAGAGAAGAAAAAAAGTTCTGTGATAATATATTTCTATATATAAATATTTCTATATATATATTTCTATATATAAACTTATTTTCTATAAATAAGTTTATTTTTTTATTAAATGTTAAAGTGTAGCATTCCCCCATTATACAGACTGAAATCTAATATGATCTATGGAATGACTTACAACAATTAATCACGTATCTTCAAGTAAAAATATACCCTAACTTTAGTTTTAAAATATTCTGGACAGCCATTTGAAGCACTTTACCTTCTGGAACACTGTAAAACATATATGACTGCCACCCTCTACTAGGTCAACAAAGAGAACCACATTGACTTTTTTCAGTAATATTTTATATGTACAGTCTTTCAATCTAAATACAGAGCTAGAGTTAAAAATGACCTGGAGACCAGGAGAATAGTTTCTTTTCTTTTCTTTTTTTTAAGATTTTATTTATTTATTTGTCAGAGATCAGAAGTAGGCAGAGAGGCAGGCAGAGAAAGAGAGGGAAGCAGGCTCCCCGCTGAGCAGAGAGCCCAATGCAGGGCTCAATCCCAGGACCCTGGGATCATGACCTGAACTGAAGGAAGAGGCTTTACCCCACTAAGCCACCCAGGCACTCCAGAGAATAGCTTCTTGACCAAGAGAGTAAGCAAAGATTTTTAGGACACAAAAAGCACTAACTATAGAGAAGAAACAACTGTAATTCATCAAAATTATAGACATGTTTTCTTCCAAAGGCCATCATTTGATAAATGAAACAGCAAACTACATCTGGGAAAACATTTTTGCATTACATCTATCTAACAAATAACTGTGTGTAGAGGATTCATACCTCAGGAAAAAGTTGAGAAACAACTGAATTTTAAGAAATTGGTTACAAATAATCTACAATAGCCAAATTATGTAAATAGCCCCACTGTCCACAGGCTGATAAATGGATAAAGAAGATAAACAAATGAACAAATAAATAAATAAGTGCTATATTAATAAATGTTTATGTGATATATCTCAGACACAGACAAATACACACACACACACACACACTCTGGAATATTATTCACCATAAGAAAGAATAATCTCTTGCTATTTGTAACAACATGGATGGGGCTTGAGAGTATTATGCTAAGCATCATAAGTCAGAGAAAGACAAATACCATATGACTGCACTCATCTGTGGGATTTAAGAAACAAAAGAAACAAGCAAAGGGAAAAGTAAGAGACAAATCAAGTAACAGTCTCTTAACTTTAGAGAACAAACTGATGGCTACCAGTGTGGAGATGGGTAGAAGGATGGGTGAAATAGGTGATGGGGATTAAGGAGTGCACGTGTGATGAGCACTGTGTGTTATATGTAAGTCCTGAATCACTAAACTGTATACCTGCAATTAATATTACACTGTATGTTACCTGTAATTTAAATAAAAACTTCAAAAAATAAGTTGGATAAAAAATTTGAAAGAGGATGGACAAATAGTAAGTACATCAAAATATGTTTGATAATATTAGTCAGTGACATACAACTATAAACCACAATAAGGTGCCAATATGAAATACGAATAATTAAAAAGATAACAGAATATGAAAGAATACGAAAATTAAGAAGGAGATTGTGAGGGTGGGGAGCAACTGGAGTACTCATACACCGTTGGTAAGGACATAAAATGGTACAGCATTTTGGAAGACAATTTGGCAGCGGCTTACGAAGCTCAACATACACATCAAGATGAGAATCGAGAAACAAATTTTGGTGTAGTCAGGCAATTAGTTATTATTCACCAATAAATAGGAATTTATTCCAAATACATAAAACAGAGCATTTGCACAATATTTGGCCAAGCTACTACAGCCAAAGAAACATTATACACAGGCGGACATAATGAGTTGCTTTATATAAATTGTTAGAAGTGGACTACATATTTGTAATGCTATAAACAGAGCAGTGGTTGCCTGAGGCAAAGATTGGAGAAGATGGACAGCCAAGAAGTAATTCTGAGGGGTTTAGGAAATATTCAGTTTATTGGTATTTCAATGAACTAAACATTTAAAAACCTATACGTTTTGCTATATGTAAAGTATTTCCATTAGGCTGATTTTTAAAAATGAGAAATGTAAAAAAGGACATATTGCAAAAATGCTACCCTTCATTTGAGTAGCATTTCTTGGTTTAATTTCCACACCACATATTTTACCAAAAGTACACTACCAAAAGAATGCAGTCTGTCAGGCAGAAGAGTTATTATTTTAAATTGCAAAACTGAGTTGTTGAAAACTTTTCATTTCAAAGAGTGGTAAGGAGGATCCCACCAACAATCCCCCTGCAAAACATTGAAAAACCTGGATAAAATTTAAAAACAAAAGCAAAAAAATCCCCAAACTGTTATTCAAGAGGACTGAAAAGCTAGGGAAATAGTAAGAACTGAGAACCTAAATTTAGGTTAAGAAAAGACCAAAAGTAAAAAAAAAAAAAAAAATGTGGGCAAGACGGCAGAGGAGTAAGAGACCAAAATATCATCAGGTCCCAGGAGTTCAGCTAGATAGTTATCAAAGCCATATCCACACCCTGTCTCTAATAGTAAAACTTACAAGTCTTAGGGACTAAGAGAAAATCTTGAAAGCAGCTTGGGTCAAGAAGTCTATAACATACAATGGTAGAAATACTAGATTGGCAGCAAATTTATCCAAGGAGACCTGACTGGCCAGAAAGAACTATCATGATATAATCAGAATACTAAATGAGAATTGGTAGCCAAGAATACTATATCCACTAGGCTGTCATTGAAAATAGAAGAAGAGATAAAAACCTTTTAGGACAAACCAAAATTAAAAGAATTTGCAGGGGCGCCTGGGTGGCTCAGTGGGTTAAAGCCTCTGCCTTCAGCTCAGGTCATGATCCCAGGGTCCTGGGATCGAGCCCTGCATAGGGCTCTCTGCTCAGCAGGGAGCCTGCTTACCCCTTCCCTCTCTCTCTGCCTGCTTTTCTGCCTACTTGTGATCTCTGTCTGTCAAATAAATAAATAAAATCTTAAAAAAAAAAAAAAAAGAATTTGCAAACACCAAACCAGCCCTACAGGAAATATTGAAAGGGGTCCTCTAAGCAAAGAGAGAGCCTAAAAGTAACAGACCAGAAAGAAACAGAGACAATATACAGTAACGGTCACCTTATAGACTATACACTGGCACTAAATTCATATCTTTCAATAGCTACCCTGAATGTAAATGGGTTAAATGTCCAATCAAAAGACACAGGGTATCAAGAATGGATAAAAAACAAGATCCATCAATATGCTATCTATAAGAAACTCATTTTAGAATCAAAGGCATCTCCAGATTTAAAGTGAGGGTGTGGAAAACAACTTACCATGCTAATGGACATCAAAAGAAAGCTGAGGTGGCAATCCTTATATCAGATAGATTAGATTTTAAGCCAAAGACTATAATAAGAGATGAGGAAGGACATTATATCATATTTAAGGGGTCTGTCCAATAAGATCTAACAATTTTAAATATCTATGAGCCTAACATGGGAGCAGCCAATTATATAAACCAATTAACAACAAAATCAAAGAAACACATCAACAATAATACAATAACAGTACGGGACTTAACCATTCCACTTACTGAAATGGAAAGATCATCCGAGCAAAAGATCAACAAGGAAATAAAGGCTGTAAACGACACACTGGACCAGATGGACATCAAAGGTATATTCAGAACATTCCATCCTAAAGCAACAGAATACACATTCTTCTCTAGTGCACATGGAACATTCTCCAGAACAGATCACATCCTGAGTCACAAATCAGGTCTCAACCAGTACCAAAAGACTGGGACCATTCCCTGCATATTTTCAGAGCAAAATGCTCTGAAACTAGAACTCAATCACAAGAGGAAAGTTGGAAAGAACCGAAATACATGAAGGCTAAAGAGCATCCTACTAAAGAATGAATGGGTCAACCAGGAAATTAAAGAAGAACTGAAAAAATTCATGGAAACAAATGAAAATGAAAACACAACTGTTCAAAATCATTGGGACACAGCAAGGGCAGTCCTGAAAGTATATAGTGATACAAGCCTTTCTCAAGAAACAAGAAAGGTCTCAAGTATACAACTTAACCCTACACCTAAAGGAGCTGAAGAAAGAAAAGCAAAGAAAGGCTAAACCCAGCAAGAGAAGATAAATAAAACAGATCAGTGGAACTAGGGCTGATTCTTTAAAAGAATTAAAAATATTGATAAACCCTTTCCCAGACTTATCAAGAAGAAAAGAGAAAGGACCCAAATTAATAAAATCATGAAGGAAAGAGGAGAGATCACAACCAACAATAAAGAAATACAATTATAAGAACATATTATGAGCAATTATACAACAGAAAACTTGACAATCTGGAAGAAATGGATGCATTCCTAGAGACATATAAACTACCAAAACTGAACTAGGAAGAAATAAAAACCTGAATAGACCCATAACCAGTAAGGAGACTGAAGCAGTCATCAAAAATCTCCCTGCAAACAAGAGGTCAGGGCCAGACGGCTTCCCAGGGAAATTCTACCAAACATTTAAAGAAGAATTAATAATTATTCTCCTGAAACTGTTCCAAAAAATAGAAATGGAAGGAAAACTTCGAAACTCATTTGATGAGGCCAGCATTATCTTGATCCTAAAATCTGAAAAAGACTCCATCAATAAAGGGGGATATCCTTGATGAACAAAATTCTTGATGAACATGGATGCAAAAATTCTCACCAAAATACTAGCCAATAGGATCCAACAGTACATTGAAAGGATTATTCACCCTGACTAACTGGGATTTATTCCAGAGCTGTAAAATCAAAAATCGGAACAAAATATAAAATGGTAGTCATAAATCCAAACACACCAATAATTATGTTAGATATAAATTATCTAAATATACCATTTAAAAGACAAATTTTTTAAAAGAATCTTAAAAAGGAGACAACTATATGCTTTCTTAAGAAACTCACCATAACTTTAATGATTCAGGTATCTCAAAAGGATAGGAATAGATATAAAATGCAAACATAAATCATAAGAAAGCTAGAACACCTAGTAGTGTCAGAGGAAAATCATGTAATGATAAAATGGATAGAGGAAAATCATGTAATGATAAAATGTCAATTCACTGAGAAAATGTCATTGTCCTAAAAGTCTATGCTTCAACCACCAATACTTCAAAATGAAGGACATGGACAGAATTGCAAGAATAATTTCACAATTATAGTTGGGGATATTAAAACTCCTCTCTCAGTAATAGACAGTAGAGAGAAAAGCAGCATGGGTATAAAATAACTGAATAATACTACCAACCAAGGGGATCAAATTGTTGTTTATAGTGAAGCTTTGATTTATAATAAAGCAGAAGAATAAACTCTGCAAATGCGTAAGGAAAATACACCAAGCTAAGTCATATCATAAACCTGGATCACAGACCAAACCTTAAGAAATGTAAAAGAAATGAGGTCATACAAGTTATGTTCTTTGACAACAAAATTTAAAGAAATCCGTAACAAAGTTGTTTCCAAGTACTTGGAAATTAAATAGGACACATTTTAAAATGACTCATGGGTGAAAGAAAAAGTCTTAAGCAATTCTAATTTACAGCTAGGTAAGCTAAACTAATTAGATGACTTGGGTAAGCTTAACAAATTTAGTTTACAGAATGTTCAGTTTACATTTGGGTTCCTTATCTTATGTTGGTTAATATTTGGTGTGAGTATTGTTTGTATTGACCTCACCCTGAACCTCTTATGTTCTATTCTGGAATATACAGCTGTGCATCAACTATCTCTAGTTTAAGATTTATGACACAATATGCCTCTGGAATTCATCCTCATTATTAAGAAAGAAGATGTTTTATCTCTGGGAAGAACCAATGCACTCTAGCAGTAATATCCATAGTATCCATATTCTTTAAGTTTAATATTATTAAAATAAAATAGCTTTCAATTTTTTTTCCACAAAATCCAACAGAATGCACTTTTATCTATTTCTAAACAGCTGATTTAAGACTTACCATATACGAAGTAAAAATTACAATGACAATGATTGTTAGGAAAGTATTTCAATGTCTCATTAAAAATCTTTGAAGGGGGGCACCTGGGTGGCTCAGTGGGTTAAAGCCTCTGCCTTCAGCTCAGGTCATGATCCCAGGTCCTGGCATGGAGCCCTGCATGAGGCTCTCTGCTCAATGGGAAGCCTGCTTCCCCCCCTCCCTCTCTGGCTGCCTCTCTGCCTGCTTGTAATCTCTATCAAATAAATAAATAAAATCTTAAAAAAAAATCTTTCAAGGGTAATACTTTTTAAACATTGAATTGTTTAAATACTCAAGACACTTGAAAGTTGCCTAATATTCTCATTAATTCTATTTTGTTAGGTATGGTGTGATTTTATAACATATTCAAGCAAATGAAAAGCCAAATTTTCTGTGAATGTGAAAAATATTTATATTTATAAATCACACTTTAAGAAAAGTGCTAATAACTTAAAGAAATATGAGGGTTTTTTTTTTTTGTTTTTTGTTTTTTGTTTTTTACTCAAAATTAGTTATAAGAAATGAAGTGAACTAGCCAGGGTTAATTTCATGTTTTACATAAAAATTTCAGAGTGGTACATAGTGGTAAGAAGAATAAAAGTTTAAATAAAACAAAAAATAGTAGAAAGTCCCTTAACAGTTAAGCCAATCTTTGCACCATATCCTTCAACAGAATACCACTAAAATTCTATTTGCTAAGTAAAACCTTGTTTCTTATTTCTCAGAAAAAATTCTGGCTTTCAAAACTTAACTAGTAAATATGGACAAAAGGTAGAAGGAGATGTTGAAATGTAAGGAAGGAAGCACTATTGATTAAAAAGTTTCACAAAGTGAATTACAGGGAAAGAATTTTCTGAAGCACAATGAGGTTAGAATTCATAACCGAGTCATCAGGTAATTTCCAAATCCATTCCTTATATTAGAGTGAATCTTTACATATCAATCTTTCATGCAATGAAACATATTATAATTAATATTATGATAGGCAAAGTATATTTAACCCAGTTTATATTGGCATAATATAAACTTGAAAGTTTATTCAATAGACTTATTATAGCTTACAGCTTCAAACTTCATCCATTCTAGCCCCAGAACAGCAAAAATTAACTGACTTTAGATTCATCATGTTTTCTTTTCCTTTCCTGAAAGGGACCACAAACAAATGGTGAACTGGAGAGTAAAAAATAGAAATATACACTACTGGTTATTTACCCCAAAGATACATATGTAGTAAAAAGAAGGGTCATCTGTACCCCAATGTTCATAGCAGTGATGGCCACAGTCACCAAACTGTGGAAAGAGCCAAGATGCTCTTCAACAGACAAATGGATAAGGAAGATATGGTCCATATATACAATGGAATATTATGCCTCCATCAGAAAGGATGAATACCCAACTTTTGCATCAACATGGATGGAACTGGAGGAGATTATGCTGAGTGAAATAAGTCAAGCAGAGACAGTCAATTATCATATGGTTTCACTTACTTGTGGAGCATAAGGAATAACATGGAGGGCATTAGGAGAAGAAAAGGAAAAGTGAGTTGGGGTAAATCAGAGGGGGAGACAAATCACGAGAAACTGTGGACTCTAAGAAACAAACTGAGGGTTTGGGTGGGGAGGAGGGTGGAGGGATGGGTGAGCCTGGTGGTGGGTATTAAGGAGGGCACATATTGCATGGAGCACTGGATGGGGTGCATGGACAATGAATCTTGGAACACTGAAAAAAATTAAAACAAACAAACAAACAAACAAAAAACAAATACACATCTGAGATGCTATTCAAAGCTAGTCTGCCCCTACCATAACAGTAAGACAATAAAATGTAAATACATTCTTTTGGAAGAAAGCATATTTCCTGAAGAGAGCAGAGCAGTCAAGAGGTCTGGTCTAGCTCAAACTGTATATCAATCAGCTCCCTCTAGTCAAAGAGACTATTAGAAAAGATTTTTTCCAGGACTCACTTGTGGCACTGTGTAACACAACAAGAAGATACGAAACAATCTGGAATATACCATCCTATGCTAGCTTACTAAAAGAAAGCCAAAACAGTGAAATAGTATTCTGGATAAAGAATGGAAGCTGAGAGACTACACAGAGCCCAATCCCAAATACATCCTATTGTATACATATGTACAGGGAGTTATGCTAAAAATTCAAAGCTAAGTGAATTCAGAGATAAACTAAATATAGGACTTATTCTCAGGGATTAATATTTAAGCATATGGAAAGTAGAATCTAAGAGAGAATTATGAATAGTATGGAGCTTGAACACTGAGGTATGTGTGGTCAATATAAAGAAGATGGTTAAAAAGGCTTCACAGAACAGGTAGAAAGGTCTCCCAGATTTCCCAAAATAACTTTGCCTTAGCTTTCTATAAGCTACTAAATAAGGAAAACCATAAAGCTCTTGCTTTAGATGGTCAGAAGTCAAAAGTAGTGTTCGTGGGGGAAGAAAACTGTATGCTACCTCACAGCAGACTTTAAAGAGAAAAAAAGACTAAATTAAAGCCGTTTGGGGTAGAAAAATGAGACAAAGTGGTGTCTGTGTATCTGTACATGAGTGAAGCGTAGAGGTTGGCCAGAAATACCCATGTTCCTACTACCTATGGTCATTGATTGTCCTATCTACCAATACCAGCCTTCTTCTCTCCAGACTCTCCTCAAACTGAAGTGTTTGTTTTTACTAGTTCACTTCCAAATTTTCTACCATGCAGTGGTCTCTGCAACAGGTACCAAGCCATTCCCCACCCCTTTTTTAGAGAGGGAAACAGAAAGAAAAGGTGGTGGGGAGGGAAAGAGAGAATCTTGAACAGGCTTCACACCCAGTGCAGAGCCCACTGTGAGGCTTGGTCTCACAACCCTGAGATCATGACCTGAGCCAAAATCAAGAGTCTGATGCTTAAGCAACTACACCGCCCCTCCCAAGCCACCACTTCAATGGAACTCAATGTTACAACTACTCTGCAGGGGAAAAATGCAAGACTGGGGAGGAATATAGTCCTGGAATTTTAAGATACAACACCCAAAGCATATGTGTATATTCCATTAAACCCTTTTAAATGGTGGTTAAGTTCCATACATTTGATACAGTACTGATAATCACTGCTAGCACTGCTTCTCTAGGAAAGCGCATTTCAAAAAATGAAATAGAAATAAACTTTTAGAGTACACTGTTCAAAATGTTATTTAAAATGTCATATGAGAAATATAGAAGATGATAAAGACTCCGAAAAAAAGAAGTCATATTTTGCTAGAGAAGTCACAGAAAGCTTCACAAAAGAGGTAGAATTTGAGATAACCTTGACCATAAATATAATTCTGATATGCTAAAATTAGAAAACATATGCAGCAAAAGCATAGAAAGAAGTGGGAATCTCCTAGAGATTAAATACACCATTATGATAAAAGTCAAGAAATCTTAAAAGGGAACAGTATTGGATGAAAAACTAAAAATATACTTTCTGACCAAACCATGGTGTTTTAAATGCCAAGCCATCCAGTATTCACTTAATCTCATAAACAGGAGTCCCTAAACTTTTTCTTTTTTCTATTGTGTACCCCATTAATTATTTTTTTAAATGTGAGCATTTGCTCTACTATACCAATATATAATATTTACTATACAGCATCCTCAAAAAGAGAAATTAAAATGATATAGGTACTGGACAAATTGGTGTAAATACAATGCTTCCTGCTCCTTTCCACTAAGTACAACTGTAAACCATGGCCATAATGTGAGGAACAGTGAAAGAACTTTGAAAGGTGGTGAGAGAAGTGAATTGCTTTGGGATCCCAGGAGTGGGGTCGGGGGTGGAGGGGATAACACAGCAGGGTGTCTCGTCTCATCTACACAACAGAAGGAGGCTTAACTTTCAACCTAGCAACAGAAGGCAGTCCAGGTAAACCCATTCTTCTTCTCCATTCTTCTTCTTTACCATACCAGGTAAACTTAGTACCAATAGCAGGCAGATGGATTGGAAGGTCTGCTCACAGTAAATTGCCAGAAGAAATGCTCTCTTTCTGTCTGGTCCTGAGACTCCCCTGCCTTGTGAAAGAATACTGAGGTGGCCCCAAAGCACTACCAATACAGACCTGAGCACAACAAGCAGCCAAACCTGTAAAGTCTCTTTGTTCCTATGTTCTCCCCCAACCAAGATAACTGTGCTGTACTTTCAAGGAAAACGCCACCACAAAAAGTAGCCTTGCCTGCAAAGCCTCTTTGTCCCCACAGACCTAAGACTTCTAGCTCCTGCCCAGACACAGGCAGCTGAGGACACTGACAAAAGAGAATCCCACAAGCACCCAGCTCAGACAGTGCACTGTATTCTCTACAGGCAGGGAAATACTGACAAGCAAAGCTCATGTGCCTGACACTCCCTTCTCCCACAGGGAAACATCTGGCAGCCCAGCCTACAGAAACTCTTTCCACCCAAACACAGCACTAAAGGAGCAAGTGGGAACCAGATAAACCAGCAAACCAAAAAACACTTAAAAAGACTGAAAATTAAGCCATCATTGAAACCACAGTTCACAAAAATGGGCCAGGATCTGCATGTTAAACTTAAACTATGTGACTGCCTGGAAAGAATAAATGATTTAAGTAGGACCCAGAGTCTCCTAACAAAATAGATTAAATGTCCAGGGTACAATAAAAAATCATCTATCACACAGATATATAGGAAAATTACAACCTGAATGAGAAAAGGCAGTCAACTAACACTAACGTATCAATACATCAGATGTTGTAATTTTGTTAAGGATTTTAAAGCAGCCATAACCAATCATAACCAATCATAAATTCTCCTGAAACAAATGGAAACGCAGATTATCTCAGCAATAGAAAACAAAGTTATAAAAGAGAAACGAATGGAAATTATAACATTAAAAAGTAACAAAAATAAACTCACTGAATAGACTCAATAGTAAAATGGAAACAAAAAACCAGAATATAATCCCTGAATTTGAGGGTAGATCAACAGAATTTACTCAATTTAAACAAAGAGACAATAGGTTAGAAAAAAATTAACAGAACCTCAGGGACCTGTGGGACAATTAGAAAAGATCAAATATTTGTGCCATCAGAGTTCCAAAAGGAGAGGAGAAAGAGTGGGATTGAAGACTATTCAAAGAAATAATGTCTGGAAATTTCCCAAATTTGGTCAAAGATGCAAATCTACAAATTTAAGAAGCTGAAAGAAACTTACCTACAATAAACCCAAAGAAATTCAAGCTAAGACATATCATAATTAACTTTCTGAAAATTAAAAAACTTGAAAGCAGCTAGAAGGAGAAGACATTACTTACAGGGAATACCCATTTGAATAGGAGACATTTCTCTTCTGAAACTATGAAGTTCAAAAGCAAGTGGCACAGTGTTTTTCAAGTGTTGAAAAAAAAAAAGAACTGTCAACTGCCACTGAGTGTGGCAAAACTATCTTTTAAGGATGAAAGGAACATAAACATATCTCAGATGAAGCAATACTCAAAGGACACAGTCAACCATAAACCTAAGAAGAGTTGTAATATTTTCTTCCTACACCTCCATGAATTAATTGTTCTGTATATCCCCGAAACTCCAATGGGGCAGACACTGCAGACAGTACAGAAGGTTAATCAGGATAGGAGAGACATAATAAAAGTGGTTTGTAGGACGACTCTACCTTGTTTACCTTTCTCAACTCTTCATGAGGAAAGAGTTCACAGAGCAGGTCAGTATCACTACATTCCTGATTATCTCCACAGTCATGATGATGAGCCTTAGCTCAACTACTCGAATGTTTAAAAGTTACTGAGTAATGTTAGCCCATATGCCTGAAGTGGCAGCCACAATGAACACGTTGTCAGCATGTTTAAGGCAAACATAAAGAGTCCTGCTGTGCACTCGGTGCCTGGTTTTCGTCCTCACGTGGCAGTCCTCATGTGGCAGGTGTGGCATGTGGTTTTCAGTCCTCACATGGCCGCTCATGTGGCAGGTGTGTGATTAGCTACCTCTAAAAACTCTGGACTCCAAGACTCAAAGAGGATTTCCTGAGAAATGGCATATCACAAATGACTCTGTAGTTTGTAGGCAGAAAGGAAGACATGAACATATAATTGCAGCACAAGTAAGGGAAGTAAGCCTGTGTCAGAGCTCCCCTTTGCTGTTCCTGTTGTTCTTGCATATGTCCTTCACTGGGATAAATCTTAGCCTTGAGTATAACTTTCGATTAAGTTATAGGAATCTTTCCAGTGAATCAGTGAACTAATAGGTGGTAGTGCGACTATAAAGACAAGAACCAAGATGCCCTTCAGTGGGTGAATGGTTAAGGCAGATGTGGTCCGTATACACAATGGAGTATTATGCCTCCATCAGAAAGGATGAATACCCAACTTTTGATGGACGGGACTAGAAGAGATTATGCTGAGTGAAATAAGTCAAGCAGAGAGAGTCAATTATCATATGGTTTCGCTTATTTGTGGAAGGAAAATACAATTGTGGAACGAAATAACATGGAGGACATGGGAGATGGAGATGAGACGGGAGTTCGGGGAAACTGTAGGGGGAGATGAACAATGAGAGACTATGGACTGAAAAACAATCAGGGTTTTGGAGGGGCATGGGGTAGGAGGTTGGGTGAGCCTGGTGGTGGGTATTATGGAGGGCACGAATTGCATGGAGCACTGGGTGTGGTGCATAAACAATGAATTCTGGAACACTAAAAAGAAATTAAAAAAAAAAAAAAAAGACACTGTGCAGTTAAGAGAGGGATTACCAAGATAGCATATGACAGAAGCCATGCTAGAACCTACATCTTTCTGATTCTAAAGGCTGTGTTATTTCTAACAGAATACACAGCCTCCCACCACCTACCAAATTAGAATAATTTAAAACAATGCCCGTGACTCAAATTCAGAGATCAACTATCATGCAATTAATAGTTTTAATTAACTGAAACACAATGAGCCATACCTTCTATTTCAATTTTCAAGTTCTGGTCCTAAAAAGATTTGAATGGTGGTTGATGTACTTTGTGTTCAGCAAATAAGTCCTATATAAATCAGTTCTGGATTGCTCTTCGTTCACTGGTTTTACTGGATTATAATCTAATTTAAAGCTTTATATTCTGCACATTCACAATTTTGTCATTAAAAACATTACAATAAAACTTTGAAGTTGTAATCAAGTAAAATGGCTTTATATAAATAGCTGGCAGAATTATGAATCAATTTTGTATAATCTTTATATAATTTACAACCTAAAAATGGAACTCATACTTCAGTCTCCGGACCACTAATTAGGACTAGATAATATATGACAAATATTCCATCCATTCTCCTGTAATGACTCTGTACCAGTTGTTCTGTAAGATTTAAGGAAATCTTTTAAATAGCAATCAATGAAATTAAGCCATTATTATAGAATTTCCCACTTTCATGAAAACACTATTCTTACAAATCCTCCATCGTTGCACATGAATAGGTGTAATAGTAGGCATGAACTATAAAAATAACTGGAAATAAATCCTAATTACAGATTTAAAATGTTAAAACCTAAATTGTAGAATTACTTTGGCCTCACAAAAGTAGCTATTTAAAATGAAGTGAACAAAGTACCAAATACGCCATTTCTCCTTTGTTCACCTGCACAAGACAACGAAGCACAGTCTGCCTGGGCTGCAGGGGACTAATTGCACTTCCTGGTGCACTGCCACAGGGTGCAGATGGTCATTATTTATTATGCACACCAATCCCTGCCAAATCTCTTTGGAATGGCTGTGCATTTCTTTCCAAAGGTATCCTTTTAAAGGGTTTTATAGACATACAGAAACATATTTAAAATTAGATCTCAAACAGGTAAGTCAGAGTAATTAGTGTGACGTAAATTAATATTTCTTTTGACTTTTGTTTAGTTCTCTATGAAGAAAACCCACCTACAGAAGCCCCTTATAATACTGCAGAAGGATCTTCTCTATCCCTATAGTGACGTTGCATTTATTTTAGTGCAACATTTTCACTTTTCAATTTGATTGATAATTCTGACTTAAGCAAATACAAAACAACTTGCTAATATTACAACCTATATCGTAGCTTTAGCCAATATAATGTAGGTCCAACTTTTGAATTTAGCTACCAGAAATAGTGGAAATGTAAAGTTTTTTTTTTTTAATCCATACCATGGTCAAAAGGATGGGAGTAATCATCCAATGTAATAGTTTTTTTGCTTGTTTGTTTTTGTTTTTGTTTTTAAGGCAAACATTTAAATAACAGACATTAGGTTTTAAATCTTCAGAGTGAAAAAATTTTTAAGTAGATAGATTTTCTGAATACATTAACATGATATTTTAGAGCTTTTTATTCTGAAGCCACAAACCTATCATCTTAGAATAATTAACAAAATGCCACAATAGAGAACATAAAATGATTGTCAGAGTCTATGGTTTTTCTACTATTCATACTGAGAAATAATTGATATCTCTACTTTTCTTCCATACACAAGTTTTCAGTCTGCTTCATTACCTGCTTAGCCTGCTAAGCACATTTGTTCCACTTTAACTCTCAGCCATAGCTTATTTTTAGAGTCCAAGGATTACTCAAAATGTGTTCAGTTTTGTCACTGAAGTTATCAGGGTTATGTTGGAGTAAAAATCCTTATTGACATGTATACAAAGTAGTCTGAATGTATGAAGTCCATTTAAGAAGCAATTGAATATTTGTTTAAATGCTCCATAAATTAATAAATAATCCAGAAGTTGTTTCCCCCCAAATTATTTTTATTTAGGAAAGACTTACATTATCACCTTAGAAAATATTTCATTACTTGTGCAAATTACATGAAATAGTTTTTTTATGTGTATCATATACTTTTATCTTGTCTTTCTAGAGAGACTTTTATTTCCTTTTAAAACTCATGTCTATTCAATCTCTTTACTTATATAATAAACTTTTATCTACCAGCATACCATTATGGGGGGGGAGGCTGTACAACTCTCAATATATATATTAATTTCCTAGTTCCATTTTCATTCATCTTGACTTTAGAAGATTTCATTTTTCTTGACTAAAACTCTCCGAGCCAACAGTTACACCCTCCAGAGGAAGAAGTATAGCTGGTCTAAGTGAAAAAATGCTGATACAGACCCTTTTCAGGTTCTGGAAACTGAGTAAATGAAAAGAATCAACTAGAAAAATATGCAGGTTCAACTTAGCCTATCAAATTCCTATAAGAAATAACTTACTATTCATCTGTACTATATACATTTATCCTTTTTACCAATGGAATTCAGTTTAACAAACAATGTGAGAGGAATAAAAATTCCTTACTATTAGAGCAAAGTACAGATTCTGCTCTCAGGAGTTTATTATCCAGTAAGAATAGGAGATGGGAAATTAGGGAGTAACTTTATGTCTAGAAAATAAAAAAGATGAGACTTCTAGGCTTTTAAGTTTTAGCATCTATGCTCATTCCTACCTACCCTGACACACTTTGGCCATTAGTTAGATATGGTCACTGTCAGACTCACCAAAAAAAAAAAAAAAAAAAAAAAAAGAGGACTCAAATAGAAACGAAAGAGGACAAAGGGCAAGCAACATCACATAAATACAAAGAATTATAATAGTACACACAACTATATGCCAGCAAGTCAGACAATCTAGAAGAAATGGATAAATTCCTAGAAACAAACCATCCACCAAAACTGTATCAGGAAGAAACAGAAATTCGAATAAACCTGTTACTAGCAAGGACACTGAATCGATAATAAAAAAACTAACCAACAAAAGTCTAGGACCACCTGGTGTCACAAATGAATTCTACCAAGCATTTTAAAAAGGGGTTAATACTGATTCTATTTCAAAAAAGTAGAAGAGCAGGGAAAACTTCCCAATTCTTTCTATAAGAAGATGAGGTATCTATCAGGTGGGTCTGGATTTCTTCCCAGTAGCTAACTAGAAAGGAGGAGACATGTGCTTGAGTTCAAGTAGGTCAAGGTCTTGCTCATAGGGACCACTCTCCACCCTGTACGTGTGGCAACCTCATAAGAAAGAGGTATGCAAGAAGCAACACTTGCCTTTCCTCAAGGTGTACATGATGTGGTCCTTCTGTAGGGTCAGTGCATTTACCCCTGGAACCTGAAACTGGCAAAAAGCTACTGAGTGGCACTGAGGACAATTCCATGGGATTTATCAGAACCTTCTTTGGTATCTCTGATGGCTAAGGAAACAGATTTTGGCAACGCAGCATGAGCCTTCTGTGCTATGCAATGGCTAAGAGAAGGCTGTGGAGGCAAACTGCTTGGTCTTTAAATACAGCTGTGTGATTTTCATCAACTTTGCCTCTTTGAGCCTCAGTTTCCTTATCTACAAAATTATGATTAAAACAGTTGTTGCCATAATATTGGTGGTTTTTTTTGTTTGTTTGTTTTATTCATTCTTTTTTTTAAATTGGGTCCTTTATTTCTTTTTTAAGAATTTTTAAATTTATTTGACAGGAGAGAGAGATCACAAGGAGACAGAGAGACAGGCGGGGGGTAGCAGGAAGGAGGCTCCCTGCTGAGTAGAGAGCCCAATGCCGGGGCTCAATCCCAGGACCCTGAGATCATGACCTGAGCTGAAGGCAGAGGCTTAACCCACTGATCCACCCAGGCGCCCTGTTTTATTCATTCTTTAACAGAGAGACAAAGAGCACAAGTAGGCAGAGCTGTAGGGGAGAAGCAGGGTCCTTAGGAGCTTTGAGTCTGATGCCGGCTTGATCCCAGGACACTGGGATCATGACCTGAGCCGAGGGCAGACACTTAACTGACTGAGCCAAACAGGTGCCCCTATACTGGTGATTCTAATTATTAAATGAAATTTCTATAAAGTGCTCAGCGAAGTACCTAACACACAGTAAGTGCTTACTGAACATTAAGCATCCTTTTTACTCATGAACCCTCAAACCTTTGGCAGGAGAAGAGCCCATTATCTCTTGCACCCATCTACCCCAAGCACCATGTCTTTCCTTTTCCGGGAACTATTATACTGCTCAAATCATTTCTTCCTTCCTGCTTTCCACAAGTATTTTTTTGAGTATCTATTCAGTAATAGTTGTTGTGTGAGGCATTGGCTGAAGAAGGTGAAAGAAGCAAAGCCCCTCTTCTTGAGGATAGGAAAAAAATAAAAACAAGTTTTCAAATTAACAACAACAAAAAAAGGACACACAACACAAATACTAAGACAGAAAATAAAAGTGGAGGTAACCATTTAGATAGAATAGCATTTAAGCAGAGACTGAAAGAGGTGAAGACACAGGGAAGAATATACCAGATAGAAGTAAGAGCTGGGACAAAGACTCCAAGATGTGGAAAAAGGGTGTTAAGTTCAAGAAGCAGAGCTCATATTCATCCCTTGAGTTCCAGACTTGAATATATTATTATCTACTTGGTGTCTCTATTTGAATGTCTAACAGTATCTCAAACTAATTATTTTCATAATAGAACACTCTATTCCCACCTCTACCAGTTAAATGTATTTCTCTCATAGAATTCTCCATTTCAGGAACTATTATCCATCCAGTTTCTCAAACAAAAAATCTTAAGAGTCATTCCTAAGTCTTTTCTCTGCCTCACTCCGCATATGCAATCCAACAGAAAATGTTGGCTTTACTTCCAACGGATAACACATGTACTTTCTGTCCACCTCTACTCCCACCACTCAACACCAAGCAACATTATTTCTTCCCGAGACCCCTATAAATGTCTTGATTTCTTTTTTCTAGCATTCTCTCATATATATTCTGAATGCATGAGGAGAGTTTTCAGGAATTTTTTAGTGTGATTAAGAACCTGTCATTCCTCTTATTAAAATCCTCCAAAGTGTCCCATTGGTCTTAGATTAAATACAAACTCTTTTCAACAGGATACTAGGGCATGATCTTGTTCCTACAGATCTCTATTCTGACTCTCTCCTTCGAGGGTTTCTTTTTGTTCTTTATTACAGACTAAGCCTTTGGTTATCATTCATTTTGAACCTCTGTACATTTTTAGTACAAAGTAATTTTATCTGGAACTTATTTCTATAAATTCTTTTATAGATGGACCAATTTTCATCCTCCAGGTCTTTGACTCAATTTTTATCTCCTCAGAGAAAATTTACCTGACCATCCTATGTAAAATGGATTTCCAAAGATAGTGCTCTATATATTAGATCATGAACATTTGTGGGGCCTAGTATCACATGTCTAAACATGTAAAAGTATTTATCAAGTCAACTGTTAAATAAGGTTGTATTTATACATAGACAAAGATATGTCCCTAAGAAGCTAGAAAGTCAAATATTTACTTCTACAGAGGTCTGCCCTAGAACATGGCAGCACAGTGGAAGTCTATTCCAGGCCTGGAGAAAAGCTTGCCCTTTTCTCTTCCTACTCATAATCCCATCACACTCAAGAAGTCAGCATGTGTATGCCTATACACTCCCCATCTTTAAAACCCAAGCTGCATCTGTATGTCCAGTGAATAATCACCTGTTGGCCACACTTCAGGTAGTCTACCCTGAGAAAATGGACCTGAGTCAGAGGTCTGGGCAGGCCATAGAAGTGGGCTGAGGGTTGCTAAGACAAGGAAGCTGAAACCCAGGACTCTGAGGGGCATGTATGCCAGGGACTATGAACTCTTCAACTAGTGGAGTGCTAAAGTGGGGTCACAGTGAGAGCTGTGTGAACTCTTCTGGGTCTAAGGATGACATCACTTCTTTTCTTTTTTTATTTTCTATAATTATATCTTAACATTTTTTTCCCCCTTTTCTGTATCTCCTCCCTCTAGAAGATAAGTTGCACACTCATAGGGGCTTTGTCTGTCCTGCAATGTCTGATAAACACATGGTGGGTATTTAATAATTACCTACTGCATCCTACTTCTTACAGTGATATAGCATGAAAATACAACAACCAGCCTACATTATAACATGGGATTTATGTTGTTTATCCAAAAGCCTTAATGATTTCATAAAACAGTAAGATAAAGACTGAGGATCTAGCACATATAGTACATATGCTAAAAATTTAAGTCCTTGATCTCTTTGAATCTGATCATGTGGTAAAATATTTTGGCATGTGTAACAACAGATGTGTTAAGAAGCTACACTGAAATTATTCTTATTATGTGAAACAAAAACACTTAGAATAACTTGTATTTAAAGAAAAATAAAGGTCAAATAGTTCCTTAGCTGCCAGTTACAGGTATCCCAATAACATGTTGGTCTTTATAATTTGAAAGTAATAAAACCTTCATTTCATTACAGTATCAAATCAAAGAAAATCTTCCTAACATACTCTGAAACCAAACCACGGGTTTCTAAGAAAGGAAGGAAATTCCAAAACTCTCAAGCCAATTATACTTCACCACAATTACTCAACTATTAAGATAAACAAAAGGAATTAGTTCCAGTAAAAGGATTTTGTTTGGCAAAAAGGCTCAAAGCCAACTCTGAGATATCTTTATATTCTTTATGAAAGCCAGAATCTAATCCCTACTTTTAAACTTCTGGTGGCACAAACACAAAGCCATAAAGCAGAATAAGGAAACAAATTCTGAGTCATAAATACACAAGGGTAGGGGCGCCTGGGTGGCTCAGTGGGTAAAGCCGCTGCCTTCGGCTCAGGTCATGATCTCAGGGTCCTGGGATCGAGTCCCGCATCGGGCTCTCTGCTCAGCAGGGAGCCTGCCTCCTCCTCTCTCTCTCTCTGCCTGCCTCTCTGCCTACTTGTGATCTCTCTCTCTGTCAAATAAATAAATAAATAAATCTTTAAAAAAAAAATACACAAGGGTATATAGCTGAATAAAACAATCTTTCTCATAGGTGAAGGTCTCTATCCAGGAATGATTTCCAGCAAGCCCACTTCAGTACCCCAAAAGCTCCACCAAGACATAAAGAAAAAAACCTGTAATCTGAATGTATTTATAAAACTGATTTTTTTCTCTCTCCTTATTCCCAAAATTACTAACTTGATGTAATATTTCTCTATTATATAACAAAGACTAAAAGAATGTTGGTTCATTTCTATTTTAAGCTGGTCTTTGAAGATCTATATATAGGTATTTTGAATTTATTTCTACAACTGAAAGCACAGACACTATAAAATTTATGCTATATTATATAGGACTATAAAATACCATTACTGGAGGGAGGAAGCAAGATGGCAGAGAGGTAGGAGACTGAAATAGCATTAGGTCTCAGGAGTTAAGCTAGATAGTTACCAAACCATTCTTAACACCTACAAACTCAACAGGAGACAGAAGAGAAGAAGAGCAACAATTCTAGGAACAGAAAATTAAACACTTTCTGAAAGGTAGGACATACAGAGAAGTGAAGCTGAAGCTTCGGGGAAGATAGACCGCAAGGGGAGGGGCTGAATCCCAGCAAGTTATGGAGCAGCAGAGCACAAAATCAGAACTTTTAGAAGTCTGCTCCACTGAGGGATGTCACTCCAGAGGCTAAGCAGGGGTAGAGCCCTCACAGTGACAGTGTGGTCTCAGGACTCACAGGGTCACAGAAAGACCAGGGGTGTCTGGCTGTGGCAGAACTCCCAGGTATCGGAGCAGGCAAGCCAGCTACAGAGACAGATCTGAGGAGTGAGCTTTCAGATCAGGGTTACTTTAAACCATGATCCAAGGCACAGTCAGGACACTGCTCTTCAAGCAGTGGCACACAAGTGGCAGATCTGGAGAGACCCCCTCCAACCTCCTCCAGGAGGAGTGTCTCAGGAGCATAATGGAGGAATCTGCTGGGTTTGAAGACTCCAAATGGGCTGTGCACCAGAGATAGAAATGCTTGTTCAGGGGCCGAGTGAACACAGAGTGCAACTGGAGACCAGGGAGACGGGAGGGACTAACTGCTCTTCTCTGAGGGCACACTGAGGAGTGGGGCTCCAAGCTCTTGGCTCCTCCCACCTGGAGATTGGGAGGCGGCCATTTTCATTCCCATCCTCCAAATCTCTACAGAAAAAAATCTCTATGGAAAGCATTGAGGGAACAAAACCTCCCCAGAGCCAGAGCAGATTACTTAGCCTGGTCCCTGACAAGGGTGGCGCAATTCCACCTGGGGCAAAGACATTGGAGAATTATGGCAACAGGCCCCTCCCCAAGCAGATCAGCAAAAACATCTAGCCAAGACCAAGTTCACTGATCAGTGAGAACTACAGAACTCCAGAGCTGCAGAAAGCAACACAAAGAATTCATGTTTTTTTTCCCATGATCCTTTAGTCTTGCAAAGTTAAATTTCTTTATTTCATTTTTTTCTTATTCTATTTTTTAACTGTTCCTCTTTTCTCTTTTACGTTGTTTAACTATTTTATCTTATCAATAACTTCGTAAAAAGATCTTTTTAAATTTTCATTGTTATACTTTATCCCTTCATTGTATTTACCTTATTTTTTGTATACATACAGGTTTTTTGTCTTTAAAATTCTGGGATACAATTTCTTCAGATAGATCAAAATATACCCTAAATCTAGCTCCAGCCTGATCACATCCTCTCCTCTATTTTTATTTCAACCAACTTCTCTAAACAGTTCCTTTTTTAGAATCTTTTTCAATTTCTTCTTAACAGTCATATTCCAACCCTTCATCATGTTTACCCTTATTTTTGTATATATATAGAAGTTTTTCTTTCTTTGAATTTTGGGAGGTAGTTTCTTCTAAGAGATCAGAATACACCCCAAAATCAGGTTGGTGGCTCTGTTCTATTCACCAGTCTAATATATATGATTTTTTATTCCCCCCCAATTCCTCCCCCTAATTTTGGGTCTCTTCTGATTTTGTTAGCGTATATTTTTCTGGGGTCTTTGCCACCCTTTTAGTATTCTACTCTCTCATTCATATATTCTTCTCTGGATAAAATGGCAAGGCCAAAAACTCACCACAAAAAAAAAAAAGAACAAGAGGCAGTACTGACGGCTAAAGGACCTAATCAATACTGACAATGTTAATATGTTAGAACTAAAATTCAGAATGACAATGATGATTATCAAGGTGCTAGCATGGCTCAACAGAAGCATGGAAGATATTAGAGAATCTCTTTCTGGAGAAGTAAAATCCCTTTCTGGAGAAATAAAAGAACTAAAATCTAACCAAGCTGAAATCAAAAAGTCTATTAATGAGGTACAATAAAAAATGGAGGCTCTTACTGCTAGGATAAATAAGCCAGAAGAGAGAATGAGTGCTATAGAAGACCAAATAATGGAGAATAAAGAAGCTGAGCAAAAGAGAAACAACTACTGGACCATGAGGGGATAATTCGAGAGATAAGTGATATCAGAAGGCAAAATAATATTAGAATAATTGGGATCCCAGAAGAAGAAGAAAGAGAGAGAGGGGCAGAAGGTATATTGGAGTGAATTATACTAGAGAATTTCCCTAATTTGGTGGAGGAACAGGCATCAAAATCCACAAGGCACAGAGAATCCCACTCAAAATCAATAAAAATATGTCAACAACCTGTCATCTAACAGTAAAACTTAAAAGTCTTAGTAACAAAGAGAAAATTCTGAAAGCAGCTCGGGACAAGACATCTGTAACATAAAATGGTAGAAATACTAGATTGGCAGCAAACTTATCCACAGAGACCTGGCAGGCCAGAAAGAACTGGCATGACATATTCAGAGCACTAAACGAGACAATTTGGCAGCCAAGAATACTATATCCAACTAAGCTGTCACTGAAAATAGAAGACGAGATAAAAAGCTTCCAGGACAAACAAAAATTAAAAGAATTTGCAAACACCAAACCAGCCCTACGGGAAATATTGAAAGGGGTCCTCCAAGCAAAGAGAGAGCCTAAGAGTAGTAGACCAGAAAGGAACAGAGACAATATACAGTAACAGTCACCTTACAGGCAATACAACAGCATTAAATTCGTATCTTTCAATAGTTACCCTGAATGTAAATGGGCTAAATGTCCCCAATCAAAAGACACACATCAAAATGGATTAAAAAAATAAGACCCATCAATACGCTGTCTGCAAGAAACTCATTTTAGACTCAAAGACATCTCCAGGTTTAAAATGAAGGGGTGGAAAAGGATTTACCATGCTAGTGGACATCAAAAGAAAGGTGAGGTGGCAATCCTTACACCAGATAAATTAGATTTTAAGCCAAAGACTATAATAAGAGATAAGGAAGGCCACCTTATCATCCTTCAAAGGTCTGTCCAACAAGAATATCTAACAAGTATCTATGCCCCTAGAATGAGAGCAGTCAACTATATAAACAAATTAATAACAAAATCAAACAATCACATGGATACAATAATAGTAGGGGGTGTAAACACTCAACTTACTGAAATGGACAGATCATCCGAACAAAAGATCAACAAGGAAATAAAGGCTTTAAATGACACACTGGAGCAGATGGACATCACAGGTATATTCAGAACATTCCATCCCAAAGCAAGAGAATACACATTCTTCTCTAGGGCACATGAACATTCTCCAGAATAGATCACATCCTGGGTCACAAATCAGGTCTCAACCGGTACCAAAAGATTGGGACCATCCCCTACATATTTTCAGAGCACAATGCTCTGAAGCTAGAACTCATGCTCTGAAGCTAGAACTCAATCACAAGAGAACAGTTGGAAAGAACTCAAGTACATGGGAGGCTAAAGAGCATCCTACCAAAGAATGAAGGATCAACCAGGAAATTAAGAGGAATTGAAAAAATTCATGGAAACAAATGAAAATGAAAACACAACTGTTCAAAATCTGTCGGACACAGCAAAGGCAGTCCTGAGAGGAAAGTACATAGTGATACAAGCCTTTCTCAAGAAACAAAAAAGGTCTCAAGTACACAACCTAACCCTACACCAAAAGGATCTGGAGAAAGAACAGCAAAGAAAGGCTAAACCCAGAAGGAGGAGAGAAATAATAAAAATCAGAGCAGAAATCAATGAAACAGAAACCAAAAGAATGGTAAAACAAATCAAAGAAACTAGTAGCTGGTTCTATGAAAGAATTAGTAAGAATGATAAACCCCTGGCCAGCCTTACCAAAACTAAAAGAGAAAGGACTCAAACTAATAAAAACATGAATGAAAGAGGAGAGATCACAACCAACACCAAAGAAATACAAATAATTATAAGAACACATTATGAGCAATTATACACCAGCAAATTTGACACTCTGGAAGAAATGGATGTATTCCAGGAGACAAATAAACTACCAAAACTGAACCAGGAAGAAAGAGAAAACCTAAACAGACCCATAACCAGTAAGGAGATTGAAGCAGTCATCAAAAATCTCCCAACAAGAGCCCAGGGCTTGACGGCTTCCCAGGGGACTTCTACCAAACATTTGAAGCAGAATTAATTCCTATCCCTATTCTCCTGAAACTGTTCCAAAAAAGAGAAATGGAAGGGAAACTTCCAAACTCATTTGATGAAGCCAGCATTACACTGATCTCAAAACCAGAAAAAGACCCCATCAAAAAGGAAAATTACAGACCAATATCCCTGATGAACATGGATGCAAAAATTCTCACCAAAATACTAGCCAATAGTATCCAACAGTACATTAAAAGGATCATTAATCACAACCAAGTGGGATTTATTCCGGGTCTGCAAGGTTGGTTCAACATCTGTAAATCAACCAATGTGATACAATACATTAATAAAAGAAAGAACAAGAACCATATGATACTCTCAATAGAAGCTGAATAAGCATTTGACAAAGTACAGTATACTTTCTTGATCAAAACTCTTCACAGTGTAGGGATAGAGGGCACATACCTCAATACCATCAAATCCATCTATGAAAAATTCATAATGAATATCATTCTCAATGGGGTAAAACAGAGTTTTCAGGAACACAGCAGAGCTATCCACTATCACCATTGCTATTCAATGTAGTACTAGAAGTCCTAGCCTCAGCAATCAGAAAACAAAAAGAAATAAAAGGCATCTGATTGGCAAAGAAGTCAAACTCTCACACTTTGTAGATGATGATATTTTTTAAATTTTACTTTTTTTCACTGTTCCAAGATTCATTGTTTCTGCACGATACCCAGTGCTCCATGCAATACATGCTTTCCTTAATACCCACCACCAGGCTCACCCATTACGCCACACACCCCACTCCAAAACCTTCAGTTTGTTTTTAAGAGTCCACAGTCTCTCATGCTTCATCTCCCTCTCTGTTTTCCCCCAATTCACTTTTCCTTTCCTTCTACTAATGTCCTCTGTGTAATTCCTTCTGCTCCACAAGTAAGTAAACCATATAATAATAATATTCTCTGCTTGACTCATTTCACTCAGCATAATCTCCTCCAGTCCCTTCCATGCTGATACAGAAGTTGGTATTTATCCTTTCTGAAGGAGGCATAACATTTTATTGTATACATAGACCATATCTTCTTTATCCATTCATCTGCTGAAGTGCATCTTGGCTCTTCACACAGTTTGGCGATTGTGGCCACTGCTGCTATGAATATTGGGGTACAGATGGCCCTTTTCTTCAGTACATCTGTATCTCTGGGGTAAATACCCAGTGGTGCAATTGCTGGGTCATAGAGTAGCTCTATTTTTAAATTTTTGAGGAATTGCCACACTGTATTCCAAAGTGGGTGCGCCAATTTACATTCCCATCAACAGTGTAAGAGGGTTCCCCTTTCTACACATCTTCTCCAACACTTCTTGTTTCATCTTGTTAATTTTGGTCTTCTAACTGGTATAAGGTGGTATCTCAATGTGCGGTGTGGTGTTGGTATTGTTGTTGTTAAGATTTTATTTACTTATATGACAGAGAGAGTGAGAGACAGTAAGAAAGGAAACATAAGTGGGGGACTGGGACAGGGAGAAGCAGGCTACCCGACCAGCAGGGAGCCTGATGCAGGGCTCATTCCCAGGACACTGGGATCCTGACCTTAGCTGAAGGCAGACGCCAAATGACTGAGCCACCCAAGCGTCCCTCGATGTGGTTTTGTTTTGAATTTCCCTGATGGCTAATGCTAATGAACATTTTCTTGTGTGTCTGTTAGCCATTTGTATGTCTTCTTTGAAGAAGTGTCTGTTCATGTCTTCTGCCCATTTTTTGATGTGATTATCTGTTTTTTGGGTGTTGAGTTTGAGGAGTTCTTTATAGATCTTTGATATCAGCCCTTTGTCTGTAGTGTTATTTGCAAATATCTTCTCCCATTCCGTGGGTTGCCCTTTTGATTTGCTGACTGTATCCTTTGCTGTGCAGAAGCTTTTGATCTTGATCAAGTCCCAAAAGTTCATCTTCACTTTTGTTTCCTTTGTGGAACAACCAAAAGACTCCACTCCAAAACTGCTAGAACTTATAGAGGAATTCAGTAAAGTGTCAGGAAATAAAATCAATGCAAAGAAATCAGATGCACCAAGAGCAAGACAGAAAAAAGAGAAATTCAGTAGACGATCTCATTTACAATTGCACTCAAAACTACAAGATAACTAGGAATAAATCTAAGCAAACAGGCAAAGAATCTGTATTAAGAAAACTAGACAAAAAATAAATGGAAAAATGTTCCATGCTCATGGATAGGAAGAACAAATATTGTGAAAATGTCTTTGCTACCTAAAGCAATCTACACATTTAATGCAATACCTATCAAAATACCATCAATTGTTTTCAAAGAAAGAGAACAAATAATCCATAAATTTATTTGGAATCAGAAAAGACCCTGAACAGCTAGAGGAATGTTGAAAAAGAAAACCAAAGCTGGCATCACAATTCCAATCTTCAAGCTCTATTACAAAGCCATAATCATCAAGACAGTATGGTACTGGCACAAAAAACAGACACACAGATCAATGGAACAGAATAGAGAGCACAGAAATGAACACTCAGCTCTATATTCAACTAATATTCAACAAAGCAGGAAAGAATGTCCAGTGGGAGGAAAAAAAAAAACAGTCTCTTTGACAAATAGTGCTGGGAAAATTGGACAGCGACATGTAGAAGGATGAAACTGGACTACTTCTTTACACCACACACAAAAATAGACTCAAAATGGATGAAAGACCTCAATGTGAGATAGGAATCCATCAAAATCCTTGAGAAGAACACAGCCTGCAACCTATCTGACCTCAGCCACAGCAACTTCCTCCTAGAAACATTGCCAAATGCAAGCGAAGCAAAGGCAAAGAAGAACTATTGGGACTTCAACAAGATCAAAAGCTTTTGCACAGCAAAGGAAGCAGTCAACAAAACCAAAAGACAACTGACAGAACAGGAGAAGATATTTGCAAATGGCTTCAGATAAAGGGCTAGAATCCAAAATCTATAAAGAAATTATTAAACTCAACACCCAAAGAATAATCCAATTAAGAAATGGGCAGAAGACATGAACAGACATTTCTGCAAAGAAGACATCCAGATGGCCAACCGACAAATGAAAAGATGCTCAACATCCCTTGGCATCAGGGAAATACAAATCAAAACCTCAGTGAGATACACCATACCAGTCAGAATGGCTAAAGTTAATAAGTCAAGATAAGACATATACTGGTGAGGATGTGGAGAAAGGGGAACCCTCCTACACTGTTGGTGGAAATCCAAGCTGGTGTAGCCACTCTGGAAAACAGTATGGAGGTTCCTCAAAGAGTTGAAAATAGAGCTACCCTATGACCCAGTAATTACACTTCTGGTTATTTACCCTAAGGACACAAATGTAGTGATCTGAAGGGGCTTGTGCACCTGACTGTTTATAGCAGCAATATCCACAATAGCCCAACTATGGAAAGAGCCTCGATGTCCATCAACAGATGAATGGATAAAGAAGAGGTGGTATGTATGTGTATACACACACACACACACACACACACACACACACACACACACAATGGAATACTATGCAGCCACCAAAAAAACCCTGAAATCATGCCATTTGCAATGATGGGGATGGGAACTAGAGGGTATTATGCTGAGTGAAATAAGTCAATTAGAGAAGGACAATTATCATATGATCTCTCTGATATGAGGAATTTGAGAGGCAGGGCAGGAGTTCATGGAGGGACAGGGAGGGGAAAAATAAACAAGATTGGTCCAGGGAGGGAGACAAACCATAAGAGACTCTTAATCTCAAGAAATAAACTGTGGGTTGCTGGGGTAGGGGCGGGAGGCTAGATAGGGTGGTTGGGTTAATAAGGACATTAGGGAGGATATGTGCAATGATAAGTGCTATGAATCGTGTAAGAGTGATGATTCACAGACCTTTATCCCTGAAGCAAATAATACATTGTATGTTAATAAAAAATAATTTGCCTAGGGTCAATCATTAACAGTCAGATCTGGTAATTGTGGTAGGTAATCAAACTTGGCAAAAAACAATTGGACTGCAAAGTAATAAGATGCATTTTATGATGATTGAAAATTTATCCTGAAGCCACTTCCAAAAGAATTTAGTTTTTTTAATTTCGAGGAAAATACAGCATTGTTAAATTTTTCCCTCTAAACTCTTCTTTTTTTTATTAATTGAAATATAGTCAAAATACATCTCAGTGTCAAGTGGGCAACATATCTCCAAGATGATCTTGATAAAAGCTTGCTAATAAGCTTTTATCATTATTAGCATTGAGATTGGTCTTATTAATCTACAGAAATAGCCTTATGGCTTATTTCTTCCCTTGATCTGGGGAAGAATCCAGAAAGTTTCTGGAAAGAATACCAGAAGGAATGAATGACATCCATCAGACCTCCTTATAAAGTTACAAGTAGAAGGTTTTCAAAAGTTAGTCTGCCTCAGAATCACCTGGAGAATTTGAAAAATAAGATTGATGGCTCTCACCATCACTGATGTAGTAGGTCCGGCATACGGCCCAAGAATTTGCATTTCTAATAAACTTCCAGGTGATACTAATGCTGCCAATCTACAGTCCCATTATGCCATTACTACTACTAATAGTTTGCTCTTTACTTAGGTCCTCCCTGGTAACTTTCTCTTCTTCGTATAGTATTTTAGCAGGATATACCTGGTCTTCTAGATTGTTTACTAAAAATAAAACATAATCTGAGGATGTATGAGGGCTAGTTGGAGAAAAGTAAGTAGTCACATAAAATAGTTTTTCAATGAAATTAATGAGCCATAGAATGGGTTGGCATACATTGCCCCAATTCCAAATGGCATACATTGCCTGGAACTTGGCTGTTAATCCAAGACCAAAACTTATCCAAATGTGAAAAAAGGACACTTTTTGAAGCTGTATAGGATGAATTCAAGACTCTTAATAAATACTAATTTGTGCAGGTTTCTGCCTGTATCTTTTAAATTATTATAACAGTTTGGTGTTGTATAATTGTGATAATTTGCATGAATTAGCTTTGACAACTCATCTTTTGAGTTAAGACAAGTGGCTTCTCAAAGTCACATGGTTTAATAGCTATATTACTCAAACTAGCAGTCAAGTTTTCAGATATTCTGGTTTTGCATTTTTGCCAATTATTTGTCCAGTCAAAGGCTAGGAAAATATACTTAACTCAGAAATAACATGGGGAAAATGCAGGTCTACAATTTAGTACTTTCTAGAAGTTCCTATTTTCTTTGAAGAACACAGTGAATCCTTATAAATGCTCTGTGAAATTATTTTAACTATGACATTTTATAAGACTATACTATGCCAGACATTACAATGTTTCTATGTATATGATGCAGATGATCTTATATATGTAGGAAGCCATTTTAATCTCTATAAACCTACTAGGTGATTGTAAGTCCAGTTTATAGATAGAAAAAACTGAAGTTTAGATTAATAGTTTACCCATTCTCTACATCTTTACATAGGAGATCAAGTATTAAAGTTGGTGAAGAACACAGACTGTACACAGAACACCAAACTGTACTTAACATTGTGAAAAGATAAATGAAAGCTTAAAAGGGGGTATAAAAATCTCGGTTATTTAAAGTTTTCAACCTATATAACCCTGATGATAGGTATTATTTTAACTCTACACTGAAGTCATATTAAATTGATAATCAGCCCCAAATCTTTCTGTGATTGATATGAAAACAAATCTCTTTCTCAATGGGCAAGATAAAGCAGAACTAATAACTTTAATGATTATTATTTCCAGTCAATGTAAGTAATTCCTGTGGATAACCTGATTCTTTAGATATGACCTCCAAAGCACAAGCATGAAAGCAAGGATCAACACGTGAGACTACACCAAACTAAAAAGCTCCTGTACATCAATTAATCAATAAATTTTAAAAATGAAAGAACCTGTGAAATAGGAAAAAATATTTGCAAGCCATATATTGGACAAGGGGCTAATATCCAAATGTATAAAGAACTCCTGCAGCTCAATAACAAGAAAAACAAATAATCCATTTTTTTAAATGGGCAGAGGAACTAAATAGACAATTTTCTGAAAAGACATCCATATGGCTGGAAGTACACGAAATGGTGCTCAACATCCCTAATCACCAGGGAAATGCAAATCAAAACCACAATGAGTTTTCATCTCACAGCAGTTAACTAACACTGCAGTGGTAATTATATTGCAATATATAAATATGTCAAATCAATGCATTGTCTACCTTAACTTACAACTTGTTATAGGTTTATTATAGTTTAGTAAAAATATTCCATCCACATATCACATGCAAAAAGTTCTATCTTTTCTTGTGAATTACATTTTAAAGAGTCCAAAAATGAATTACAGAATGTGTGACTGTACAATACTTATAGAGCATAAAAATCACATTATGTCCCCTGTGTATTAACTCAACAATCATGAACAAAGGACATACCCGACATTTTGCTTCAAACAATCTGAAACAATTCTTAGATCGATACGGTTTGCATAAAGAATTCCATGAAAACAGTAACATTTTAAATCCTTTAATAACTACATTGTCTTCTTTAACAATTTCTGATTTGCAAAACCTGTAATATCTTTTGAACAAATTTGGTGGCTTAGTCTAGAAAATTCACAAATAAAGGAAAATTTTCTTTTCATGACTCTTATAGGCCCTGCTATCTTCTCAAGATCATGCATTTACTGGTATCATAAAATAACAGTCTCATTTCACTAAAAGACATGTAATGCAAAATTTCTGAAGTAACTATGCAAGAGAAATAAGAAATATAGGGGGAAATGGCATGATTATTACAATGTGTATTAGTCCACTCAGCCTGCTGTAAAAAAATACCAGACTGGATGGCTTAAACAACAAATTAATTTTCTCATACTTCTGGGGACTAAAAAGTCCAAGATCAAGATTCAGCCAGTGGGGTTCCTGGTGACAGCTCTCTTCTTGGCTTGCAGAGGGCAGTCTTCTCCCTTTGTCCTCATACAGCATTTTCTAGATGCATGTACCTAGGGACTGATCTGTCTCTCCCTGTCTGTCTACTCTTTTAAGACCCCCATTGTATTAGAATAGGATCCTACTCTTGCACCTCATGTAACCTTAGGTAGCTCCTAAGAGCCTAATCTCCAAATGCGGACACATTCTAAGTTAGCGTTTCAACATATGAAATATGGGGGCTGGATGGGGGAACAATTCAGACACAGGGTGTAACTCTAGAATGATCTTAAAGAAAATATATACAGTTCTCAAATAAGGGATAGTTAGGTTCTAAACACTGACTAGACATATAAATATACATTTTACACTTTTGGTATTATTTCTCAATAATAACTTTTTGTTTTAAAAGACAGGAGGACCTAAAATTAAGGCATTTGATTTATACTCATGATCACTGTTTGATCGTTGACCAACAAAATGTTGGTCTGACAAAATCAGACACACCAAACACGTTTATAGGCATATGGATTGGTTTCCGTGGTTAAAGTGAAAACAGTGTTCCATATGCTCTACGTACAACTTCACGCTGCCTTTTAGCACTGGTTCATTTTGGGGTTATTCATTCTCGGCCCCTGTCTAAACAGAATGCCTGATACGCAATGAATTTTCAGTTAGCAAAGAGTATTTAGCTACTCAGAAGCTAAATAGTTCCTCCAGCAGCTTATTACCAGTCTATAGAGTTGAGATGAATTAGTAACGTGGTCCAAAATTAACAATATATTGTACACTCTCCTACACAAGCAGCACTTGTGTGCAGAAAGACCTCATGAAACAAATACAGACAGGGATATGCAGAAACATGTAATTGTATTCTCTGGCCTTTCAAAGATTGGACAACTCAGGTCTTAAACAGAAGAAAAAGGCTGTCTGGGAACAAGGCTTTCTCAGCTCACTGTGTCTCTACTCTTTGTCCACTTATAGTGATTATTCAACTAAAAGTGACCAAGTCCTCCAAGAGGAATGAAGGAATTGCAAATATTCCCCTCCGTTCAGGGGCACATGAAGACACAGAAGGTAAATTAAAGAGGTAACGGGACACAGCAAAGAGATGGCTCAACTTACAGTAAGAAAACCACATTTCTGCTAAAAAATATAGTTTTGTTCACGATCCTATTTCATTTTAAATTACCATATTACACTAATATTGAATGCTTCTCCCAGTTCTCTTGTTGGAATACTTGTATTATTCACCTGTCACACTGAATCATAATTATCTGTTTACTTGTCAAGCTTCCCTAGCAGACTGGCAGCTCTTTGAGGGCAGAGACTATGTCTTTGTCATCACTGTAGCTTCTGAGTTTGTCAAGAAGCTGTCATGTAATGGGTATTAGTCAATTAATATTGCATAAATGAAAGAATGAATATATGCTCCTCCAACTATGATTTTTAAAGACAGTCAAGAATTTGCCTCCCCATCAGCATCTTAACCTTTCTAAATTTATCTAAAAATCAATTTTAAAAGAAAAAGAAAAACTTATATGATGCCAAGAACTGATATTTCAAGTTTTACTACAAAGGAAACTGATACAGCAGTTTTAAAAAGCCTTGAACAGCAAAACTTATAAATGGAAATGATGATACCACTGTGATGACTGCAAAGGGTCTAGCAGATGTTGCTTTGATAAAAATGCTGTATTGCTGTGTTAGAAGGAGCTTATGAAATCATATATACACAAGTTTCAAGATCTATGTAACTGTCAAACACAAGACCAACTTTTTCGTGTAACTAGATTGAGACTGACATTATTTCTGGAGATAAAAATACCATACTTTCATATTAACAACTACAGAGACATTTAAAACAAAACGATCTTTTAAAAAATCAACATTACAACAATTACCATTAAAACGAAGGTAACAATGAAGTCAGAAAATGCATTTAAGACTCCACCATCACGACTCTAATAGGTAATACCATTTCCCATGTTCAGCAAAGTGAGCAATCAGTGAGTTAAGTATGCAGAGTCTTTTCCTTAAGAAAGGTGGGTAAGGGGAAGCAGTGCTTCATAAGTTAGGTTGTATTTGGCATTTATTTCCATCCGCACCTCTATCCATTCAATGTCCTATCAAGACAAAAATATCTCTTTGAACAAACCTCTCCAGTATGCACACTACTGATGGAGTGCCTTCACATTAACACAACACAGGCCACAAAGAGGGCAACCTTGGGAAAGACTTTCTGGAAATCACATTATGTAAAGAAAAGTTGTTTTAAAAATGAAACCTTTTACTTTGAAACAAATGAGTCAAAAAGCAAAGGATGGGGCTTTAAGTACCTCCTTAAAATGAACTCAATGGGTAGGGCTTCAGATTTAGCCTTAAAGTAAGTAAATAAAATTTTAATTCCCACAGATTGAACTTGCCAATCAACATACCCCTGCTATAAAAAGCCAATAAGCAATTCCCCGTTTCTCCACAAGCACTCTCTCTACATTTAATCACAAGGCCAGCTGAGTTTTATTGATCTCTGGGATCATTATCTTTGTTGTTATCATTATTTTTACTAACCAAATTTGTTAAACTTTTTTAAGCAAGCCTACATTACTGTAGGATCTCTATATTTAAGAAGCTCACAATAATTAGCATCTTCACGATAAATACAATAACAGCATTATATTAGCACTATGAATTTAATGTCAAGAACAGAGAAGAGAATGATTAATTTTTACTGTGCCAAAACATAAATGTTCAAAACTCAAAAATATTGTAAAACTAATAGTCAAGTAAAGAATATGACGGGTCTCTGAATTATGGCTTGAGCAGAAGAACAGGCTGACACTGAAGATTTAAAATCAGCACAACCAGATGAGCAACTGGGTATGGCAGATACTGGGTATGGGAAGATAGCCTGGAAACCTAGTCTGCACAAATGATGATAGTTCAGATGACAGTTTCATGAGCCATGGATCAAGAAATGAAATCAGGAAAAGTCATCAAGGTGTGTTTCTCTTCTACATGATTTTACTTCGAGACACCCAAATCCAGGTGTTGATATCTGCAGGCAATTATTACGGGATGAAAGCTTATAGGATTGGTAAGAGAATGGCAGCATAACACATGTACAGAGGGACAGAAAAGGAGAATCAAAAGAGAAAACGGAAAGCAAATTTTCAAAAGTTCAAATTCTAGTGGATTGTGAAATGGGACTTTACTTTTTCTCCCGTCCAATGTGGATTCTCCTCCTCACCTTGAATCTTGGCTTGCCCTGTGACTTAATGTGAAAATAAATTGTGGCAGAAGTGGTACCATGCCATCTACCAAGACCAAACCTCAAGAGACCTTGACATTTTCATCTTTGCCATCTTGGAACAGTACCCTGAGATTATGAGGCTGTTAAGAAGCCTGGGATTAAAGACTAGCCTTTTAAGCGGCCTCAGCAGAAACCACCCTTTAACTTGCCAGCTGGGTGTAAACACAAGCAAGAGCCCAAGCTAAATCAGCAGGACGGCTCAGGCAACCCACAAAAATCATGAGAAATCATAAACACTGTTTTAAGACACTAGGTTTTTTGTGGTGTCTATTATACAGCAGTAAATAAAGTGAGAACCAAGAGAGGTCTGGACACTGGAAAAAGCAAAAAGGAGAAGATAGCTCCCATAAAAAGTAATCAGAATTTTCAAAAAGTAGCAGAGGTTTCACATGGGCTGAAAGCAGGAAACAGGTTACTAAAGCTAGTAAGGAGAAGTCATCTTGGATACTTGTCAGTTCAATTTCAGTAAGGTGGTCCGGGTAGAAGCCTTGTTCCATGGGTTTCAAATGAGTCACTGATGAGAAAAATCAATGTGGTATGACAAATTATTCTTATAAGTTACTTTATAAGAGAAAAAAGAGATGAGTTATTAAAGACTAAAGGAGAAGACGAGTTGAATGAAAGCTTTGGCTATTATTGTATAAGATAAGGATGGAGTGGCTGAGGAAAAAGACTGTAAGGGGACAAGAAAAATATTTTTTAAAAAAATTTCTTAAAATAGAGAAAATTAATATATCAAACGCCTAAGGGAGGTGAGATGCCACAATAATATACCACAGACTAGGAGGCTTAAACAACAAACATTTGTGTCTCACGGTTCTGGAGGCTGCAAAGTCAAAGTTCAAGGCCCCAGCCAACACAGTGCCTGGTGGAAACACTCTCCTGGGAACACCTTCTTGCTGTATTCTCACATGGCAGAGAAACAGAGTGTGTGTCTCTTTCTCTTTTGATACGGACATGAATCTCATTATGGAGGCACCCTCATGACCTCATTTAAACCTAATTACCTCCTTAAGGCCCCACTTCTTAATACCATCCCACAGGGACTAGGGTTTCAACATATGAATTTTGGCGGTGGGGGAGACACAAACGTGCAGTCCATAAACAATGAGTTCACCAGAGAAAAAATGAAAAATTAAAGAACCCAGGAGGAGAGTTGATTCGAGCTGGCATAAGAGAGAAAGATGGAGGTTAGGAGAGGTAAAAATAATTGTTGAGAGAGTGCACCAGGGTTTCTTACTTATCCAGGTTCTTAGTAAAAGAAGCAAGATCACCTGCTGAGATGGGAGGAAACAGTAAATAGTTTAACAGCTTGAGAGAAAAATGGCAAACTTTGGGAAAAGCTGTGTAAAATGGGGAGCAAAATCAAATAGACATGAGAACTATTATTTCAAGCAAAATGGTGAATATCTGTAATCATAGAAGTTGTAGTCAGTGAGAAAAATGGCCATTTTGTCATTTAAATAGACAATAAGGACAGCATTTTTTAAAAATAAATTTCATGTATTAATAAACACAATAAAGTAATGTTAAAAGAGGGGCACACTTGGGGTTGGGTGGCTTAGTTGGTTAGGCATCTGACTCTTAATCTCAGCTCAAGTCTTGATCTCAGGGTTGTGAGTTCAAGCTCCGAGTTGGGCTCCACACTGGGTGTAGAGGCTACTTTAAAAAAAAAGGGGGGCAGGTACACTTTATTTCATCCATGAGTACAGGACTGTCCTTTTAATCTCCTGGTTTCTGTCTTAATACCCACCACAGATGGTATGTGCATCACAAACGTATGAAATGATGTATGAATGTATGAAAACATATGAAATGATGCCTAAAAATGATGCTTAACCTCATTAGCATTAGGGAAATGCAAATTAACCATCCAATGAGATTACTTTTACATACCCATGAGAATGACGAACAGTAACTAATTTACTTTTTTTTCAATTGACAAAGCAAGCATTGGCAAGAATTTAGAGTGAATAGAATTCTCATGCATTATTGGTGGGTCTGCAAAATGTTATAGTCATTTTGGAAATGTATGCTAAAGAGGCACCTGGGTGGCTCAGCAGGTTAAAGCCTCTGCCTTCCGGCTCAGGTCATGATCCCAGGATCCAGGGATAGAGACTCACACGGGGTTCTCTGCTCAGCAGGGAGCCTGCTTCCCCACCCCCTTCTCTGCCTACTGTGATCTCTGTCAAATAAATAAATAAAATCTTAAAAAAAAAAAAAGAATGTATGCTAAAAAGGATTAATTTTTATTTATCTGCATATAAATTATCCCTCCAAACGTATGACCAAAACAATGTAAAATGCCTTTTCAAAATAAAATACTACAAAGACTGTTGTCTTGTACTACTTTGGGCCCAAACATAAAGGACCACTATACTAGTATATTAATACATGTATTTTAGGATGTAAGCTATTATTATTTCAAAACCCCATTGAACAAATATCAATAAATATGTAATTAAAACTGTTTTTCATATCCTAAATGAAATAAAGTTAGAGATTACTTCTCAATTTTCCAATTACCTATCTATAAAAGATGGTGAACTAGAGCTTTTCCAATAATAATGGCATTTGCTTAGCACAACATAGTATATAAAGTGTAGATTCCATACTGGTTTAATTTTATTCAATACCAAAGTTAAACTTTTAAAACAAAGGATTGCAGACAAATTTTACCAAAGCTTTTCCTCTACAGGTTTGCTGAGAATCAGTATATTTCTTTAATGATCTTAACTCAGGGGGGTGAGCTTTCCGCCATACACACAGCACAATTACCTTATTTCTCACCATGTATTTATATACGTTCAGTTCCAGACCACCGTAAAAGTGTGGATACCACACTAAAGCAAGTCAAACTAATTTTTGGTTTCCCGGTGCATATGAAAGTTTTGTTTATACTGTACATTAGTCTAGTAAGTGAGTAATAGCAGTATGTCTAAAAACAAATGTACATACCTTAATTAAAAAAATGCTTTCCTGCTACAAAATGCTGATCATCATCTTATCCTTCACCGAGTCACAATCACTGATTATGGACCAGCATGACAAATATAATAATGACAAATCTAAAATATTTCAAAAATTACTAAAATGTGACACAGAGACATGAAGAGAGCAAATGCTATTGAAAAAATGGCACCAAAAGACTCCCTGGATGCAAGATTGCCAGAATCTTTAATTTGTAAAAAATGCAGCTATCTGTGAAGCACACACAAAAAAAACAAGATATACTTGCACTCTCCTGCTTAGTGCTGTGTGTTCAGCAGCTGCGGCATCTCTTCACCATTAAAACTTTTGCTGGAAAACCCCGCCTGCAAAGCTCCAGCACACACTGCGCTCTGGCAATGCTATTACTGCCTTTCATCCCTTTATTCTTTTTTTTTATTTTTATTTTTTAAGATTTTACTTATTTATTTGACAGAGAGAGACAACAACAAGAGAGGGAACACAAGCAGGGGGGTGGGAGAGGGAGAAGCAGGCTACCCGCCAAGCAGGGAACCCGATGCAGGGCTTTATCCCAAGACTCTGGGATCATGACCTGAGCTGAAGGCAGAAGCTTAAAGCCTGAGCCACCCAGGTTTCCCTCATCCCTTTATTCCTGTAGATGTAATGACTTCTCACTTCGTTGAGTTTCTGGGCAACTAACCATCGCCAATTTGCTCACTTAATCCTGCCCATGATTCTATTAGCAGTTCCTTTATTTAAACTTAGTCTCTTCATTTAAGCCATCTGGTGGAACTGTGTTTTCTACCAGGCCTACACACAGATATATCACCCATACATATGCACTATGATACTTCATTACATAAATATACCAACCAACATCAAGTTTCAAAAGACAGTAACCAAATGGTCATAACTACTAATTGCTTCAGGGGTTCAAAGCAGACAGATCCCAAACCCATGTACTCTGTGTGTGTGTGTGTGTGTGTGTGTGTGTCTATCTAACAGACATATTACAAAGAGAAACTGCCAACACTACCATGTTTTGTAATATAAACTTTAAAATCTTTTAAAGAGAATTTATAATCAATGCTTTAAATAATATTTTGTAGCTTGTTTGTTCAGTTAAGGGCATGGTTTAAGCATATTACTATAACTAACACAAAAACATATTTAATAGACTGCATGACATTCAATTATGTGAATTTATAATCATTTATCTGTTCTTTTTTGCAGAGATTTGGATTATTTCTAAATCTTTACTATTGCTTTCAATGCTTTGGTGATAATCCCTGAACTTCTAGTATCTCTTTAGAATATATTCCTGGAGGTAATGTCACTGGGGAATGGATATGACTCTTGAAACCACTGATAGTGATAGCCAATAAAATGTTCCATGACTGTGAAAAGGTTCTATATCTGCTGTGTGCAATATGTAGCCCTTAGCCCAATGTGCTCATTGAGCACTTGAAATGTGGTGAATGAGACTAGGGAAATAAATACTGAATTTACATAGCCGATGTGGCTAGTGGCTATTTAGTATTGCACAGCATAGCACTTGCTGCCTAATTCATGCCTACTTATCATACAGAAAAGTTGCAGCAATTTACATTTCATCAGCAGACAATGAGAGTGCCCCTGTCCTCAGACATTTATTATGGCATTTATTGTTTTCCAATATTTGTCAGTTTGTTAGGAAAAGACAGAGTGTAATTGCTTTTTTATTTATATTTTTTTGGGAATGCTCAGGTTAAATCTTTTTTTCCATGTATTGTTTTTCCTTCATAAATTTGTTTGCCCACTTTTCTAGGAGAGAATAAATTTGTTTTTCTTAAAACATATATACTCTATATGTTAAATAATTAATGCCTGCCATATCTGCTGCAAATAATTTTCTAATTGTGCCTTTTGACATACAAGAATTTTCTATTTTAATGCAAGCTTACTGATCTTCTGTTTGTGTCTGTATTGCAAGCCAATTTAGATAAGGTCTCAAGTCGACTTTACATAATTTATTCATCATCTTTATGAATACAAAAAGTTAAGAAGAAATAGTGGACTTATGCTTTAAAACCTTACCCCTGCCTCAAACACATAGTAATGGTGGATTAAATATAAAAAGAAATAATCAAAAAGGCTGTGCAGGACTCAGAAACAAAATAAAGACTTTGAAAAATAAAGACACAAAGCATTGAGTAGAGTTGATGCTACATACTTGATGTGCTTCTGTGTTATGTGTCATGAATTTGACTATTATAATAAAGGCCTTTCTCCTACTTAGTAAAAGGAACTAAAAAGAGATCCAGGATCCCTGCTTAAAACAGCAAATACACAATTCAAAGAGGTGGAAACCAGAAGGGTCTCTAATTACCAGGGGATTCAACTGAAATTATTACCTATCAGAAGAGCAAAACTAGTAAGCATGGTCTAGATGTAAAGAAATGGGAATTCCTTCACCCTCTTTTTTTTTTTTTTTAAGATTTTATTTATTTATTTGACAGACAGAGATCACAAGTAGGCAGAGAGGCAGGCAGAGAGAGGGAAGCAGGCTCCCTGCTAAGGCTTGATCCCAGGACCCTAAGACCATGACCTAAGCTGAAGGCAGAGGCTTTAACCCACTGGAGCCACCCAGGTGCCCCTCCTTCACTTTCTTGATGGGAGTATAAGTTGACACAAACACAGGGGAAAACAACTTTAGTAACATCTAACTAAATTTAAGCTGTGCATATCCTTTCATCTTGCTCCTCTACCTTTGGATAAAAGAGACACAGGTATCAGACATCTAGACAAGGATGCTCTCTATGCATTGTTTGTGTTAGTGAAAATTAAAAGCAAAATTTTTAAAATCAAAATATTCATTAACAGGAACATGTATGAATTATTATATCCTTGAAATTTAAAAACAGATTTAAAAGTTGAAACCAGTTAAAATAAATGAACCAGATCTTCCCTATTAATATGAGCAAACAAAAGTTTAAATAGTAAGTAAAAAAGCAAGTTGCAGAATGATAAACATAGCAAAATCTTAATAACATGCAATAAGTGTAAAACTTAAAAAAAAACAATGCTTATAGATAGTACAAATAATATAGTAAGGCTATAGTATAAAAATACAAGGAAAGATAAATCAGAGACGTAGGTAACTCTGGAGCTAGAAAAGTGAATAGAATCAAGGAAGTCTTCAAGTTTGTCCATATTGTTTCAATTCTTATTTCTAAAAAATTTTAAGTATGGCAAAATGTTAGAAAAAAATTAAAATGACTTTGGATATGAGTACATAGGATTTCATTCTCTGTATTTTCCCATACTGGAAATAATTTATATTACAAAATGAACAAGAAAGAAGCCTCCAAAAGCCTTTTCCAAATAAAATGTATACAAACCACATAAGCAATTTAAGTGGACTTCTGGTAACAAACAAGATGGAGAAATTCTGGTAACAAACAAGATGGAGAACTCCACTATCATCTATTGCTCCTACAACCAAAAGTCTGGACAAAACAGAGAACCAATTGCCTGAGGACACAAAAAAGTTAACAATGAAAGGCAGACTGGGAAAGAGACACAAAACTTAACAAAAACTCATGACAAGGATGAGTTTGCTGGTTATTCTTCCTCTGTTATCTCCTGACTTTGATAGAGAGGAAATACATAACAGTAAAGGGCACCAAAAAAAAAAAAAAAAAAAGAGAGAGAGAGAGAGAGAGAGAGAAAGAAAAAAGAAAAATTGAGAGAAACCCTGCCTTCCTGGCCAGGGAACCAGGAAAATAGACCTCTCTTAGCTGAAGAGTAGAGAGAGCGTCTCCCTTCTTTTTCCCCTCTTCTTCTTTCCCTGCAGATCAGCCCCGGAACGTGACTGCAGTCACAGGTGTACACTGCAGTGGGGGAGAATAGGGGAGCACCTAAACACCCAAAGAGAAACAGGAAAAGACAATCTGGTGGTTCCAAAAGTGCTGGGGGTATATCCTGATATTTTCTTCTCTTGTTTTTCTCTTGCTCTTAACCCAACCATGACCCTGGTTAAGTGGAACCGCACAGCGGCAGAAACAGCTGAAACTCCAAGAGAAACCCCTCTTCACAGTTGGAAAAAATGGAAGAAATGGAAATAAGAGACTATGGCAGTCATCTTGAAGAGAAGATGATCCCATAATTTTGTATACGACACAACACAATATTAGGAGGTGTATGTCCATGGCATTTCTACACATTTCAAACTATCTTTTCAAGAATGTTATATAGCAGACAGCATTAGAAACTAAGGATGGTCTCCCCTTATGATTTGTGGGGAAGGAGCACTGATACAAAGTTCAGACTGCCTGCTACACCATGACTAAGGGACTGTCTACATCCCTCCAGCTGGCTGTTTCTCTACCAACCAAGTTCATGGAAGTGTGGCAAACAAACCTGGCAGCATCCCAGCATGCTGCTCTTCAAAATTGTTTGACCACTTGAAACACAAATCCCATGCTCACCCTCAGGTTGTACATATGCTAGAATTCCATTTATATGAGATTCTGGAAAAGGCAAAATGATAGGGACAAAAAAAACAGGTCAGTATCTGCCAAGGGCTAAAGGGAAAGGTTGACTACAAAGGGCGAGCACAGGAGAATTTTGTGAATTGGAAAAAAAAGTGCTGGATCTTGATTTCTGTAGTGTTTACATGATTCAAAATACTTGTCAGAATTCAGAGAACTGTATACTAAAAAGAGTGAATTTTACTATATTAAGTAAATTAATTTAAAAATAGTAAATACATATAAAAACATAAATTTAAAATTTGTATTTTTAAACTTCAAAAAGCAGCTTGGAAGTTCACATTTAGTAAAAAATCTAAAACATTCACCCAAGAAATGCTATGCTTCATAGATCACGTAATATAGAACCAACATGAAAACACTAATAAACTAATTTTGGTAGTGACAGAATAGCAGGAATTTCACAAATTTAGGATAATCTTGTAATTTGGTGTTCCTTCTTCTAGATCAGATGTCCTATTGTTTGTTTTCTTTTTTAGGTGTTAAATATAGAAAAAAAAAACTAATATGACTTCCCCTTCTAATCCCCTTATCTAAGTTGGATTCCTTATCCTATTTTTTTTTTATCTTAAACTTTCACTAACTTTCCTTTTTTATAGACACTGGATTTTACTCCTTAAGAATTTATACCAAATCTGACGCAGCTCTGCAAAATTGTTTCTAGCTATAGCTTCACCTCAATTCATACTACCAATTTTATTTATTATCACTATTGCTTAGTGTTCATCAAGCATCCCCACAATGTACAGGGCACAAAATGATATTTAAATGTCAAATATCAAGCTCAAAGGTCCTGTCCTTTTATTCGCCTTCAAAACTGTCTCAAGTTTGACATTAAGATTTCGATATAAAGACAGATAGCTTTGAGTTTGGGGGCAATATATTTCACTCAACTATTTAATACCAGAGGAACATGCTCATTTCGATTTGAGATATATGAAAAGGGAAAAGAACTAAAATTATTCAGTCAAAGAAAGAGAAAAATTTGAGATGATTTAATATATTTCTGTGGCTAAGCTATAGTTGGAGGGCTTGAAATTGCTTAGATTTTTTTCTGAGTAAACTAGCAAGTACTAAAAAACAAAAAATAATAGCACTTAATAAAAGCTTATTAAAAATAAATGAATGAAGGAGAAATGAATACAGAGTATCTTAAAGTACCAAAATACTGCTCACCTGTTTAAGATTACAAAGTTTACACAAATGTAATGTAAGTAGCATTCCTTAAAATCACATATAACCCTTAAAAAATAAGAGATCAAAGTTGATCCAACCATCCAAAAAGATTACTTCAATTGACTCTGCATCTTTTCATTAAATTTTAAAGCCTTCCATGGTGATGATCAAATAAATAGTTTTTGGTTAATTTGAGTGTTTTCAGTATGTTTGTTTTGGAGGGGCCATAAGAGCTCATTGTCTCTAATTACTCAGGATTACAAAATATGCCTATACTTATTTTCCCCTTTGCTTACCAATAACCAAAGCAATTAAACTATGTATAACCTAATCAATTTCATTAATGTTAAGCTAGAATTACACATATGGAGGTGTACATGCAACCTGGGTATTTAATCTCAATACTGACATTATCTCCAACATACTGTATTACTAAAATTCTTTCTCATTATAAATAAGAGTACCACTGCATAAGGTTTATCTGTGTATATGTATATACATATGCATGTACAATGTGGTCACATATGTGTGTAAATATATATACATATATAGGTACCTATATATTCACATACATAAACATATGTATGTATCATTATAAAATGTTTAGGTCAAATTCATAGGCGCAATGTGTAAATACATATCCCTAATTTCTAGCAAAATCTTATTTCATGCCACATCAGTTGTCTACATATTTCAATGTTTAGAGTAGAATACTGAGACTATTTTAGTAGTTATCCATGTGAAAATGTTAGTATAAAAACATATTTCAGATCTGCAGCATACTTGGTAGAGGGTCTCTGTATTGCTTGATTTCATTTAAACTTCATTTTACAGATGCCAATGAAGATGACAGCTCTCTGTTTCACTGAATAATTATTCTCATCATTTTCTCTCTTATTTCTGGCCTTATAGAGATGTATCTCCCATGTCTATTTTGAGACTATTTCTCATTTCGTCTCTTTCAACTACCAAGATGGCATTCCTATTGATACCTCTAAAATATTTATGCAGTATTATCACAGTTTCTGTTAACCTCTCATTCATTTCCTTCATTCTCTCTTCACCTGCAATTTTTTTTGGTTAACATATAATGTATTATTAGCCCCGGGGTACAGGTCTGTGAATCTCCAGGTTTACACACTTCACAGCACTCACCATAGCACATACCCTCCCCAATGTCCATAATCCAACGACCCTTTCCCGGCCCCCCACCACCCCGGCAACCCTCAGTTTGTTTTGTGAGATTAAAAGTCTCTTATGGTTTATCTCCCTCCCGATCCCATCTTGTTTCATTAATTCTTTTCCTACCCCCCCCAAGCCCCCCACGTTGTCTCTCAACTTCCTCATATCAGGGAGATCATATGATAATTGTCTTTCTCTGATTGACTTATTTCACCTGCAATTAAAAAAAATCCCTACTTTTCCTTTTGTGTTTCTTTGAATGGCATTAAGTGGGCCATTCAGATGCCACATACACACACATACACATGCATACACCAATGCCGTAATAAGCGTCGGCATGATTTTCCAAGCTGAAATGTTTCTCTCTTTAAGTCAAGATGTCATTCACAACACTTTTTACAGAATCTTGGTCTTCTGGCATTTTGAAACTCATTAATTATCAACCACAATTTTTCAATTTGATCACAATATCTATCTGCACAAGTGGAATATAAATGAGAACCAACAAGATAAAACAAGTTAGCAAAATCATACATTTTTCTTCTAATGCCTTTTCTTCTTGCCTGAGTCGAGCAACTTCTCAAGGTAATCATATACGTATTAACTTGCTTTCAGATTCATCAATATTTTATTTCATACCTAAACTAATTAAAAAAAATTGTGGCTTGTATTGATATAAGTATATGGTAAGAAGCTGTTTATATTGTATGTTTGTGTATTGTGATAAAAAATTAAATGGATTGTATCTGTGGCATGGCCTGAATCACCTAACGAATTCTTGAAAAACATATTGAGTCCCTAAGTACAAAGTGTTATAGGGATAAAAAGTTATTATGATACATAATCCTTGATCTTAGGCTGATTACAGAGACAATGTGACTAAAACAAATATTGGTGAATAGAGTACAAATGGTCTTATTCAAATGAATAGAAATGTATTAAGTGCCTAGCTATATCCTATGAAATTCCTTCATATTAATAGTTATGTATTCTCATGCTTGCTCCGCTTGCCAATTTTTATCAGGGAAATACTACTAAAATAACTATATTTGCATAATTGATTTCTTGGACACTTTTCAAGGGCTTATATTAATCATCAAGACACAAAGGGAGAGAAGTAGTCATACGCAAGAAATACAACATGTAAAAAATCCTAAACTGGTCAAGTAAAGAAAAACAGACATATGTAGCATTAGTTCATCTTTTTTAAAAAAATGGAAATATGGGTAATATGAAAGAAAAGAAAAGAAAGAATGTGTCAAATGACCTAAGATTTTTGAATATTCAGTATGCTCATAAATGTCAATATTTCACTGAATTTACAGATATAATTATTTGTTTAGAACCTAGTATTTCTTCATTATTTTCCTATGCTTTTAATATTTGTAATATACAGTACCTGAACTTAAATATTCTTGCAGAATGGAGTTCAGTCATATTTATGGCTCTATATTAAAGAATTCACAAAGAACAAAAGATCAGTATTATCAACTCCATGCACTCTCATAATCTTTTCAATAATCACTAGTTCTAATATTTCTCCTATTATAAGTAACAACATGATGAGTGGATTTGGGCATCCAGGCTTTTCCATTTCAAGGTTATTCCCCTCAGACTGATTCCTGGCAATAAGATTAAGTGGTCAAACAATGGCATGACTTATATAACCACTTCCTGTGAAGATGTCATCCTACTGGCTTTTAATTTTGTTAAAAATGTTTAAAAAGAGGGGCGCCTGGATGGCTCAGTGGGTTAAAGCCTCTGCTATCGGCTCAGGTCATGATCCCAGGGTCCTGGGATCAAGACCTGCATTGGGCTCTCCGCTCAGCCTGCTTCCCCACCCCACCTCCTACCCCAGCAACACCACTCCCTTTGCCTGCCTCTCTGTGGACTTGTGATAACTGTCTGTCAAATAAATAAATAAAATCTAAAAAAAAAAAAAAGTTTAAAAAGAAAGCTAATTATAGCTTCATCTGCAAATGTTTATATTGAACTGGTACATTCTATATTTATTTATTTACACAACCCTCTCCTGTGAGCTGTCAGCCCATGTCCTTTGTCCATTTATGTCTTGGACTTTTAGCATGTCTCTCCTCATTTTTTATGGGTTATTTCTGATATGCACTAGTCCTAACGTGTGATTTGTCTTGTTATCTTAGATCTCTTTTCTTTTAACATTTAGGATTAGCATATTGTTAGATATTCAAAATTACTCACACTATCCTTTTTTATTTTCTGTATATTTTTTAACCTTTGAAAGTCTTGTCTCTAACTTTAGAAGTTTAAAAATATTAAATATAATTTTCTTCCCTATTATGATTTGATATTTATATGTAATTCCAATCAATTGTAAATGTTTAATACTGTGAGAAGCAGTGTATAACTTGCTGCTTTACCAAACAGCTAACCAGTTTACCTTACCATCAGTGATCAAGCAATAAACCCCTTCCCAATTGATTTTTAGATACATCCTTTATCAAACTTCCAGATGAATAGTAATTTGTCATATCTGTGTGTTTTTAAGTGTAATGAGAAGAAATGAGCATAATACTCAATGAAATCTAACTATCAAAATGTACAGAAATAATTACTTACTCATAGGTACTCATTCATCTGCATGATGTCTTGAATTAAGAGCATCTCCTAGATATTCTTCTTCTATATTTTCAAATATGCTTAGTTAATTCTTCATTCCAATTTTATATATTTTTTTTAGATTTAGCCTCTAAAGGTACTTACATTTGTGTATATAATTAAGTAGTTTTGGTGGGGCATTTTATTCAATTTTTACATTTCTATCTTCTAAGTTAATATTAACTGGAGTAATCATGTGGTTTCTGTAAATCTGGTGAGCATATTTGCGGCTCCTTTTTCCATATTCCTCTAGATCTTTGCTTGCACTCAGTTTAACTCTACACAGGAAATTTAAGAAGTAAGAAAGAATAGGGTTCTAGGAAAACTTTTAATTATTGTTTACTTCTAGAAAAGTATTCAGAAGGTTATACAAGACAAATACTAGTAGGATTAGGTGACTTAAGGGAAGCATCTGGAAAAATTGTGTAACAGTCCTGACAGCATACATTTCAAGAGTTGGTAAAATGTCTGTTTTGTCTTTTACTACATTGTCAGCACCAGAGGCATAGTAGGTACTCAGTAAATATTTGCTGATTGTATGAAAGAGACTGAAATGACACACAGAGAGAAGGTGATAGAGAAAAGACTGTGCAAATGCAAGTGTGTCTGTGTTACTGTGCCTTGGGGAGATTTATTAATTTGTCTCACAATCCTACCCATTTTTACCTATTTTTGGAAGAAGAATGTGGGTAATGTACTTTAGTTGACCCAGAAGAACTTGAAATTTTTTAAGCCACCATTTCTCTCTTGGTCTTCTGTGACCTTGAATTCTGCTGATTCTCTTGCTCCTCTGTGACACTGATTCTGCTATTAAAATTTGAAAGTGCCTAAAATCAAATTTTGCTGACAGACTCCAGATGAATAACTTCCATGTTCCCTCTGCTCTCATCTTAGAAGCTCCATATGGCTTAGAAATACCACTCATCTCCTTGCTGTGTTGACAAAACTGCTAAGAATGACTGTCATGTCAAAAACTTCACTGTCATAAGATAAAAGTTATTTTACTACTTTGCATACATTTCATACCTAGAAGAAGACTATGAGTCAGCTGTCCAGATTTCTGACAAAAATCAACTCAGTTTTAAAATATCATTAGATCTCAACTTGGTTTAGACCCAAAGTACTAAGACACTTTAAGGAAGCAGGCAATAAAGCAGGAGGATAGGGTTTTGTTTTGTTAAATATCTTATTTATTTATTTATTTATTTATTTATTTATTTATTTGTCAGAGAGAGAGAGCACACGCACAAGCAGGCAGAGTGGCAGGCAGAGGCAGAGAGAGAAGCAGGCTCCGCACAGAGCAGGGAGCCTGCTGTGGGACTCAATCCCAGAACTCTGGGATCATGAGCCAAGTCGAAGGCAGTGGCTCATCCAACTGAGCCACCCAGGCGTCCCAAGGATAGGGGTTTTGAGGACACAGGAAAGAGTGTAAAACTGGGAAAATGTGTTATATCACGGTCTAAGAACAAATCTTGGTCAGAGATGCTATCAGTCTTGTAATTTTGTGCTGGTAACTACTTCCCCCAGAAGTGCCAAATGTGATGCTCAATTACCTCTAAAATTGTTTCTGGCCTTGCACATACTTCCACATTGCTAAGGCATCTCATCAAGATTAGAATCATTCAATCTATAAATTCATTCTACAAACTACTTACTAACTACTAGGAAACACAATGGCATGAGATATATACTATCCTTGACCTCATGAGGATTAATACTGCCTAGTGATATTATAATATTAGCTGTATAAACAAATAACAACAGAAACAACTATAAATTTCTCATGCAAGTGTTATTAAGATAACAGAGCCAATAAGGTAAGATTATCACTATTTTATGGGTAAGAAGCAAGGTTTCAAAAGATTAAACTACTAAATATATAATTACAAAGAAATAAAAGTGTTGAAAAAGAAATTTAAAGTGTGTAGTGGGATATTTAATTTTTCTTAGAAGTCAGGGACATTTCTCTGAGAAACTAATGTTTACAGTTTAGCTTTCTTGTTCAATCTAAAATACAACTGACCAAACACAGGCTTAAAAATTGTAATTGTTAAATAGATGAATTTTACTATTTTCTATCTCCGAATCACTTCAGAATGATTGCAGTGAATATACAGCTCATAAAGGGAAGACCAAAAAAATAGTGTTCATGCAGAATATCATTTTAGATATCTTCTTTTGAATTCTGATGAGGCTGTGAAAATCAATTTTGGAACATCAACTTCTCCAAAAAGCCATAAAATAGGCATTTCTGCTTCACTGATTCTTGATCATTAGGATGCCTGGAGATGATTAAAGTTTATAGAGGTCACTGCTTATACCTCAAATAATTACCAGTCTATTCCCTGATAAAAGTGACTTCTCTTATTGCCAAGGGTAGAATACATGCACTTTTATTCCAAATTCCTCCTATATTTTCCCTACCTATATTATAGAAATAAGGTAATGAAGAAAATTTATATGTTCCAGATAGTTCTTTTTTTTTTTTTTTTTCCCTATCTGGATTAGTGATTCTCACATTTTAGAAAGTACCAGAATCATCTAGAAGACTTGTTAAAGGCCCCACTTCCAGAATTTCTTATTCTGTAGGTCTGGAGCAAGGCCAGAAAATCAGCTCTCAAAGGATGTTGATACTACCACTCTAGGAAATGCACTTTCAAAACCACACACCTAAGAGGTGAACCTTAAGGAGACCTGCAACTGAAAGTGGAAAAGTACCTATATTTCCTAAATTAACTAAAATTTCCCTGGTCCTTAATTAGCATCGCTGATGGTCATATTGAGAAACAGTACATAAAACTCAGTATATGTATTATAAAGGTGAAATTACAGGTACCGTCCACTTCTGTTGCACTGGGAGAGGCAGAACAACAGAATGTTCAAGAGCAAACACCCTGAAGGCAAACTGCCTAAATTAGAATCCAAGCTCTGCTACTTAATAGCTATGTTTTCTTGAGAAAATTACTTAACTTCCTGGTGTCTCAGTTTCCTTATGTATAAAATCGAGAAAATAATTAATGCCCATCTCAGAGTTAACTTATGAGATGTAAATAAGGAAAGTACTTAGAACAATGTCTGGCTTATAGTATATGTAGTATTTATTACATAAAAGCTGATCTTCTCAATAAAGACTTTCTGGCATATTTCCTCAGATTTCAGAACTATGCATAGCTGTCCTCTGGTGCAGCTTCCTTTTTTATCCTACTTTTGTTGTTTATAAACTCAGAACTGAATTTCCAACCTTATCCACTTCTGCCAAAACTTCTATATGATAATTATATCTTCATTAAATATTTTATGCCTTTTTCTCTTCACTCCAGTTTTATCACCCCCTCATTTTTAGTCTGTTTTATTCAACATATTTTTGCAAGAGTCTCCAAATCTTTTGTTGGAATGAAGCAAAATATGCATAAGTCAACCAGCTAATAAATATTAAAGCCCTGACTTTTTCCTATCTTTAAATACTATAATTATAATAATGACTTCAGCTAAGCTCTACTACCTTTCACACAATCATGAAGTATATAGAATATGCTATCTCATGCATTCACTTCAAAAGATGGCCCAAATCCCTCCTAGGTAATAAAAAATCCCACCTAATAAGTCATTCTTTTGCCCTTTTAACAAACATATTCAGTCTTTAGTAAAATGTGAGCAAATAGCAGTAGACTTTATCAGGTTTTATGTCATATCTATGCAACACAGTAACTAAGGTCAGAGTTTATCTGTTACTTTTGCTCCTTCACATCACTTATTATTAACCATAGAGCCACTGGGGATTTTTGATGACCCCTTAAGGACTAGGGAATCTGGTGACAATAATAAAATGTTCAAGGGCGCCTGGGTGGCTCACTCGTTAAGCTTCTGCCTTCATCTTAGGTCATGATCCCAGGGTCCTGGGATCCAGCTGTGCATCGGGCTTTTCTGCTCAGCAGGAAACCTGCTTCTCCCTCTCCCACTCCCCCTGCTTGCGTTCCCTGTCTTGCTGTTGTCTCTCTCTGTCAAATAAGTAAGTAAAATCTTAAAAAATAATAATAATAATAATTTTTAAATGTTTAATCTTTTGCAGAATTTCTAGAAATTCACATTTTTAAAAACTCGGTCCATACCCTCAAACACTGTTTCTTCATTATGACTTCTAAATATACCCTATGTTCTTGCCAACAAGCCTGAATAGTCAACTAATTTCAAATACATTAGTTCTTGACTTGGAAATCCAGGATCAAAAGTCATATGTTTATACAGTTCATGTGAAATGGCACTGGAGAAATTATTTTAAGTGGCATTTTGGCTTGGATGGTTTCCATTAGATAGAGAAATCAGAACAATTACAACAGTTTATCCAAACAGGAAATGGTGTCTTTCATTTCCACTTAACTGACATAGTAACATTGGCCTGGAGTATGAATTATATTTTATATTTTAATATATCTATCTAAATATAATTTTACATTTAACTTAAAATTATATTTTAATTCATCTACAAAAATGGAGAGAACTAATGTTGTATATTATCCAGTATTAAAGGGATTATGAAGATTGTGTATCACACTTAATGATATACTTAGATAAGACATGAATATTACAATATGGATTTCTTTTATAAATGATTTTTTAAAATTGTCTTTTTCATTACTCAATGCTGTGTAACATTTCTTGAACTCTTGAATTTGACTTGATATTTAAATGCAAAATACATATGTTTCTCAAGCTGTAACTTACAAAGACTAACTTTCTAAATTGTTCATTTTCCAGTTATTATTCCACTTTCCGTTTTAATAACTTGATTTCCACATCCTTTTTCATTATTTGCTTAAAGTTTTTTAAATGAGAGCTCACTATCAATATATACCTAAATTCATTTCTATTTTCAGAACGAATTCAGTATAACTCATTAGTTCAATCTCTAACCCACACAATGATATAGAGTCTCCCCTGTCTTTTGTCCCAGATTGCAAGCATATCTGTTTAATATATCTAGGTCAAACTTATATTTCTGTAACAGGAACCTAATGGATATTAAGGAACTTAGTACTATTATGAAAAAGATGACCTAGTATCCAGATATCTTGATTTTTTTTTAAAGCTTCCAAACCTTAGTGGATAACACATTTTCCCAAGTCAATAGATCTTATACTTTCCAACCCAGAAAGCCATAGTTTCATTGCATACATATGATAATAATTGACATTTTAAAAGTACTTGAGAGTTTACAAAATGCTTTCATTACCTTGTCTTTACCACAACAAGGTAGGCAGATGAATAAGTACAGAGAGAGAAATTGGGTTTCAAAGTTATCAAATATATTGCCTAAAGTCTTATAAGAAAAACAATCTAGGAAGGATACATTTGGTGGAAGAAGGGCCAAGCTGTCACTTTCTCACCTACTCAGTTCCTCCAGGAAATAACTGGGGAAAACCCGTAAGTGAAGAACATTGCTTTAATTGCTTCTAACTCCAAAGTAGAATTTCTAAGGGGTTAATAAAGGAAATGCAAGTTGCCATCCATCAATTTAATGATTTAGGCTTTTCCAAATACCTAAAGAAATAGTTTGATTCACAAGATCTATGGGAGCTGAGAATAATTTCCACATTCTTACCAGCTTAGAAATTTACTCTAATATCTACAAATAAGCCATGTAATGATAACATACACAAGAAGTCACTGAACCATTGAACAATAATTGTTTCCTGAACTATTAGTAGTCATATTACATTTCCAAATTAGTAATCCCTATAATTCACCCAACTTGGATCTTTTCTAGTTTTATTGCTCTTTCTTGAAGGTGAATACTAGAATTATAATCTAAGCCATTAGGTCCTACACTATGCCCTGAATAAGGACCAGATTACCAACTCCGTTTTGTTAATTATAACATTCCTATTAAAACTGAGATTTTTTTTTTTACTTTTTACACAACTGCATCTGTGAGTTTATATCATCCTATGTTTTTTAAAATACTCTTTCAACTTCTAATTATTGAGCACCTTCTATGTGCCACCATTAAACCAGTACAAGGAAGACAAAAGTAAATTAATATAGTCCCTGACTTCACAGATATATAACTAGAAGTATATAAAAAATAGGGGTATCTGGCTGGCTCAGTTGGTAAAGCATGCAATTCTTGTTCTTGGGATCATGAGTTCAAACCCCATGGTGGGTGTAGAGCCTACTTAAAAATAAAATAAAACAAAATAACCTCAATATTACAAAATAAGTAATATAATCATGGTTTGTGGCAGAATTCTATGGAAGCACAGGGACAGTACCTAACTTGAACTAGTGAAGTGAAGAAAGAATTTAAATAGGAAATGATGCTCAAAATACATTCTAGGGGTAAAAAAAGCAGCATTACTAATGTTGTTTTTTGCTTTTTGTTTTTAAATATGAAACAGGGGTACCTGGGTTGCTCAGTGGGTTAAGCCTCTGCCTTCAGCTCAGGTCATGATCTCAGGGTCCTGAGATCATCCCACAGTGGGCTCTCTGCTCAGCAGAGAGCCCACATACCCCCTCCCCAACCCCACCACTGCCTCCCTCTCTGCCTGCTTGTGATCTCTGTCAAATAAATAAATAAAATCCTTTAAAAAAAAAAAGTATGAAACAGCAGATCACATTCTGAAAAATGAAAGGGCTTTTTAAATCTGTGGGGCATCTTGATGGCTCAGTTGGTTAAGCATCTGACTCTTGATTTTGGCTCAGGTCATGATCTCAGGGTCATTAAGATCAAGCCCCCATGTAGGGCTCAGCACTCAGTGGGGAATTTGCTTGAGATTCTCTCCCTCTGCCTATCTTCCTATTTACACACTTTCTTTCTCTCTCAAATAAATAAATTAATTTAAAAAAAAGAAATTAGTCTGATTGGGAAGACAGACAAATAAATAAGAATTATGATTGAGGTGAGAAACCCTATTCCAATTTGTACAGATGAATTTCTTTTGGGACAAAGATTTTCACAGTCATCACAGTATCTTCAGTGCTTAGTTTTCCACCATATAATAGGTGCTCAATATGTATTTGTTTAATGCCAAGTAAAGGGCCAGTCAGACATGCTTAAAACCTATGGATTCCTGGAAAATTTTGACCTGTTTATTTCAGATGAACACTGATGACCTTCCAGAAATCCTATAATCAAGGCTGTAATAGCAGAGAAGGAGTCTCTTAAAGTTACTGAGAAGATTCAAAAAACTCTACTGACTCATAGTCCAGTATTAGGACATTTAAAAATGATGATTATAACATGTTTTTTCATATCTTTAACACAGGTAAAAATTTCTAGAACTAGGTAAAAAGCTGCATTCAAACTAAACAAAAATTAGTAACATGCAAATAAATGAACTAAAAAAGATGATTATAGTTTTTGTGACTCTTGTTTGAAACATTGCTGGTTCTCTAATGTTTGCTCTTCCAGATTAAGGAAACTTTCTCTCAAGATATTTATAACTTACAAAAATGTGATAAAACATGCTGTGAATAAATTGAAGCATGTAACTTTTCTACCTAAACCCTCTAAAATTCAAAATCTCTTTCTTTCATGGCAATTACAGCTATTTGCATAAGTTCAATAAGAATCTGTTCTTCCTGTAACTATTGGAAACAACGGTTTACCAAGGCTTGGACTGGAACATCATATTTGAGAGACATGCATAGACTCAGATATAACCATACAACTTAAAAGAACTAAGAATGACCTTATGAAGCATAGAGCCATAAAGCCCCTTGGGAATGTTGGCCTGATACCTTGCTTATAGAGTTCCCAGCAGCCCTACTAGGTGAGTAAAATAATGTCACTTCCTAGAGGTACCTCAGGATGCTTTAGGGTACTTGAGGAATTCATCCAAATCTAAAGGTTTTGCAGGCACGTCTGATGGCCAAGTATTTGGCTTGGCTTCTGGCCTAGAGAGGCTACTAAAAGTTCAATCTAGAGATACCTTAAAAAAGTTCTAGCAAAGCAAATTTTAAAAGGTCTGTATGGCCAATCACTGTTCTTACTGAGCCTATGTAAATAATTGGGCCAAGTTTGTTAAAACTGGACTTGCTTTTCAAATACATTAGTCTTAAGTTGGCTATCTCTGATTAAAAATGGGGCTATTATATAGAGAAAATATTTCAATAACATCTTTGTAAATACTAAATTTTAATACTATTTATTATAAACTAGACCAGATCCTAAATTCTTTGAGTTTCCTCAAACATTTGACTATGGCTTTCCAACTAAGGTTTCCAATCTTCTTCCATTCTCTTGATTTAAAGTCATTAAAAACTAAAACTGTCTTTTTTCCTAACCCTAAAAACTGATGCTGGAGAACTTGCAGTAAACGTCAGAGAAACTGCCACAATAGCTCATGTATAGACAATCTTAGTGCCTGTTATTCTGTGGAGATAATGGATAACCCCACTTTCCCTAAGACTGGATTGGATGATGCATTGGGGATGGCCTTATCTCCTGAGACAAGTCTTCTCCCACTTGCCAGTGATTCCTTGAAATTAGAATATTGTTCAGGCTAGACCTCAAACAAAGAGGGCTTCTTAATGACTTTATTCCTTAGTCATATTTATCCTAGAAGCCACCTCTACTGATGTAAAATTACGCATAAATGCTTTAGTCAAGCATACAGTGACCACCTTTAATTAAGCTTGACATGCAGTCACCCACAAATTTAAAAGGTGGCCCTCCAAAACTGAATAGCCCTTGATATCCTGACTGTAGGTCAAGGAGGTCTAGAATTAGATGCTTGTGTCCACAGCATCCCTGGGGCTGCATAGGCCACTGTACTCTGGATTTTGCCTGGATGGATGGACACCTTATTAAAATCATTACTAACCCAGCCAACCTTCCAAATTTAAAACAACAGTAAACATGTTTTGTGTTTCGTTGGTAGGCCACCTCACACCCATTTTTGTTCCCTCTTTCAGACTGGAGGATGCTGTTTAGTACATGGAAGCTCTTTATAAGTACACAGTCAAGGGGCACCTGGGTGGCTCAGTGGGTTAAGCCTCTGACTTCAGCTCCAGTCTTGATTTCGGGATCCTTGGATCGAGCCCCACATAGGGCTCTCTGCTCAGGGAGCTTGCTTCCCCCCTCTCTGCCTGCTGCTCTGCCTACTTGTGATCTCTCTCTGTGTGTCAGATAAATAAATAAAATCTTTTTTAAAAAGTACACATAGCATATCTCTATTAAATACTGAAGTAACACAAATATGTAAAGTGGTTCTATAAAACAGAATGGCATTAAATGTCATTAAATGGCTACACAATGTGGAATAAATGTTAACATAAAAACAGAATGTTATGTACATATTCCAGATATCACCAAAATGCAATAAGACTCTTAAAAGATACAGTTACTCAAACTGGTGCTTTAAACAATCTCTCTTTCCTTTAGTGATTGGTTAAAACTCTTGTTGGACTTAATGAAAATTATGGTCAACTATCAAGGATCTTTTATTCAGGCTTCTCTTTTCATAATAATATTTACCTTATTTACCTTATTTTGTTGGTACTAACCCTGCCTGTTACCAAGACTCCTTCACTGCTATAACTTCCAGCTGATAGATGATCCTTTCTATTCAAGGAGGCTCATATATGTTCTTGGATTGGCTGCCTCTGTCTTTGGTAACTCCTATATATACAAATTCCCCTACTAAACAATATTGACCCATAGGGAGAGACATCTCTATATCCTTATTCTGCAGGAAGAAGTTACAGAAGGTAAGACCTTCCACCTTCAACAACCTTAAAGATTTGGGGTCAAAACTGTTCAAGGGGGAAATGATGAGGCAGCCGAAGGAAAGCAAGGATAAAGAACAAGCTGACACCACACAACACCCCTCTCCCCCTCCACTCTCCACCCCCCAGCCGTGGAATATGTGTGAATGTGCTACAGTCCTCAGGCACTCCTGGCTGCCCTAAAGAAAAGGCAGAAGGTAATGTAAATAAAATAAAGTTTCCTTCTAAACTGCAGTTTGATAAATACTTGAGATAGGCAGAGTATATATCTTATATCTTAACATTAATGCTTTGCTAGAGGGAAAAACAGACTTAGCCTGACAATAGTAAGGCCATCAGTATCCCAAGAGTTTTCCTTAGGACTTTCATATAGTCCTTTTGGACACCTCCTTTTTTCCTTACCTCCCCCAACTCCCAAGTATCTAGTCAGCCATTCCCCCATAATCCCAGTACAAGCAGCTCTTTCTGTGCATAGGTCCTGTCCCTGTGCTTTAATAAAATCACCCTTTTGCACCAAAGGGGGAAAAAAAAGATTATTATGGTCTCCAACTGAAATGATTCCAGGACCAAAAAAGGATACAGATTAATTATTCCAAAGAGAACAGAGCATTGCCAGAAAGTGTTGCTAAATCATTTAACCCTTGAGTCCACCATTAGGAAATATCTGTAATGGTAAACCACAGAACAATGAGGGCTATGATTTGAACATGAAGGTTCTTTATTAATATGAGACACACAAGAAATAATAAATGAACTTTGCTGATCTTGCTTCTATTTCTCATTAAATAGTCACCAATCAAGGTTTCAGGATGTCCCACAGGATAATTTCTCTCTATAGGTATTTCTGTTATAAGACCTCATTTTTTGGTCTAGTTTTAATATATAGCAGTTGTTACATAAATAACAGGAGGAAAAACTTAAAGTTTCATTTTCTCTAAGGCTTATAGATGAATGAGATATTCCATTTTAAAAAATCACTTGCAGATATCTTTTTAATGTCCTTGGTCTTTCTAATTTAAATCCTATTATCTCGAAGTCATTAAAATTCTTAGCATGCATATTTAGTCTATGTAAAGTAAAGTAGGATGTGGGACAAGTCTTTTGTGGCACAATTAAATTGTTCCCTTCAAGGACAATGTAGCAAAAGGTGAACACTAATTTAGTTAACACAGTAAAGAAAGATAAATGGCTCTTTTAAAAAGTGAAAACAAGCAATGCCTGTTCTTGTATTTCATTTTCACTTTTGAAATAGGTTAATACAAGACAGTAATTTGCAAATAAGGAATACTAAATATTATGTAAGATTGCTTCACCACTTTAAAGTGGTATCAGAGATAAGTCTCATCAAGGTGTCAAATGAATTTTACGGAGCCAATCAAAGATATTTCACAATAGTATAAAACACAGACAAGCCGAGTAAAAGTGCACCAGAAATATCTTCCATCTGTACTTAAAAAATAGTGACAAAGTTTGCTAAGAGCATGATAATCACATGAAAAAGTAACTTCTAGTCCAAAACCACAGAAAAAGAAAATGAAAATGTAGAAAATTAACTATTGTACAAATGGAAATGAAACACAACATATCTTATTTCCAAAGAGATCTCATTCATAAGCCTCAACCATGCTTCGCTTTGGAAACAGTAGAAGTCAAAATTGTTCTAAAATAGAATATAAAGTCTTGGTTATAATATCTTTCCACATATTACATCAAACATTTATTAAATGTCCAGATTTTCTCAAAAATAACTTCAAATATTTATTGAATTATGCAACTGACACTGAGATGCATAAAAATGAATAAAGATTGCCTTACTGCTCTTAAGGGGCTTATTAGCTAACGGGGATCTCAGAAAAAACTAACAGTAGCTGAATAAAGTAAGTACTGTAACTACTGCAAAGTTCACTGTGAGTGTAGGGGAAGAGGACACTTTTATGGGTTACTTTATGAATATCTGTGCCTTATAAAGTTGACAAAAAATGAAAATGGAAATCGCATATCATTATCAAAGGTTTTCTACTTCAGAAGTTGTTGCAGGCCCCAGGCTATGGGGCAAGAGAAGAGGAAAGTAATTGTGAAGAAGAGGGGTGATGTGGCTGAAGAGACCAGCCAGCCTGGAGGCAGACAGCATCCTCCTCTCCTGGTATCTTTCTACCTCTTACCAACTCACCTTACCTCCTCCTTACCTTACCACTCCTTGCCCCTTCTATTCTACTGACTTCTACTGACCCCTTCTTTCCTGCTTCAATTACAGAAGTACTAACATAAATACTCTCTGTCAGAATGCCTTTGTCTCTTCCTTGGTAGAGACTTCTTGCTTTCACTACCTTAGTCCATTTAGAACATCAAATAGGTTCTCGCTATCTAAGTTCAAGATTTTTGAAAAGTAAGACATTAAAAGAGATGGTGATTCTCCATCCAATTATTTAGCACTGATAATTTCTAAAATAAATATTATTGGCAACATATTGTGGACTTTTTTTTGTACAGGTAAAGTGTGAATGAAATACCCCATTCTGTGGTAAGATTTTTTTTTTTTTTTTTTTTTTTTTTTTTTTACTCATTGTGTGGATTCTCCACAAACTTAGCTAAATGTTAAATTGTTCAGGTATACAATTAAGATGAGATATTTGTAAATGTCATAGGTGTAATCTTTTGGTATTATGAAACTTGATTAAACTTTTTAATATATTTGATGCTAATTTTATTAATATTTTAATCATAAATCTAGATCCTAGAGAGTTTTACTATTCTATTCAGCAAAAACTAAAAATAGAGAAAAAATGCTGATGCAGAATGTTTTATATTGTTATATTTTATATTATGCCTTTGGCTATTAAAGGACACTAAAAGCAACAACCAATGAAATCTCTTCCTAAACTTTTGCAGAAATATTGTTAAAGACATTGTTATATCTAAAATCCCAAGACAGAAATTTCCTTTGGACTTACTGGTAGTAAAACTTTGCTTTAAGCAAATTAATATCCTTCCTCCTCTCTAACCATGAAGTAAGTTAACTCTTTTTCTATAATGATTTATACCTAAATTTCAAGCTCAACACAGAAATTATAAACAGTCTTTAAGAGCCTGCATTTTGTAGTTTATTTACTGTTGTTAAATGTCCACCATTACTTATTTTTTCACTGGTACTAATAATTTGTTTCTATTTCTATTTTATCATTTTCACTGTACTATAATTTGTTTATGGCTATAACACATTCTTTCTGAAACATAGTTAAAATGAAAACTGATTTGTTCTTTAAATGTGCCAATAAATGCCTTAACTTCTTCAAGCAATTAAAAAGGTAGACAGCCTTCAACATTTTAATGGAGTATGTGGTATCATCAACTATTCTTTAGATATGCTTAGTTCACATTTATCCCTTGCTTACATATCTGCAGTGGAATGACGTTTTCCATAGATAAATCTCAATCTTGGTATTCAACGGTCTTAAAAAAATCTGACTTTAGCCCAAACTTTTGCAATTACTCACCTTTCTAAATCATCTACTTCCATCAAACTGATCTTGCCTTCCTTAAAACAAGTCCCATGTTCTGGATTATTCCCTTGCCATTATTTCTCCTGTCTTAGATTATTCCCTTACCATAACCACAAAAAAATTTCCCTACTCCTTTTGCCTATCCTTAAGACCTACTTCAAAGTCTACCTTCCTGTGTGAACCATTTTCAGGCCATTTGTTCTTTTTCTAAACCGGTACTTTAAAAATCTATTTTATTGTTTTTTTTAAAAAACCTTTTATGAATATTTTTCAAATTGAGTTTCATAAACATTTTTCTGAATGTAGACTTTTAAAAAAGATAATAGAAATCATCGCATATAAGAAACATAAAAAAGTTGTTTTATAAAATTTGATTCAGGCATAGATACACATACATATCTGCACTTAAAATTCTGTGTGTCCTCAATATAAAATACAACTTCTTTCTATGCATTGTGGGGAAAAAGTCATGAAACACTGCTTTAGTGTTCTACTAAGCATTATTATATAATATTATTTCATAAAAATTTCAGTGTTACCAAATTAATAACATATTCAATGAAAGAAATCTAAAAACCAAACTTAAGCCAAAAAAAAAAAAAATTACCCATAACTCCTCTAACTGGAGATAATCATAATATTCTGGAGTACTGTCGTTCAACTTTTTTGTGTATGTGTACACATACATTTTTCTCTGTGTATGTCTATTTCATTATTTAAAAATGAGATAACACCATTACAATATTTTATAAATTGTTTCTACTTTAACAACATATAACATGTTTTATCCTTATAACAATAATTTTTCAATAAAGCACCTCTCTGAAAAACTGTAACTATTTCAGAGCAGGTACGACAGTTTCAAATATTTTTTTAATTTAAGTTTTAAATGGATAAAAGATTCACAATGTTTTCAAAAAATAAAATATAAACAGGAAAATAAAATAAATGTAAATGGTAAAAAGTTTCCCTTAAACCACTGCTGCTGAATACAAACCCACCAAAACATGTATCCTCTGTTAGACATCATCATCATTAGTTGTAGCATCCTGAGTATATAAAAAGCTTCCTTATCATTAAAAAAGCAAATTCAGACACATAATCTTATACTCCTTGCACTTTTTATACAAAAGACAACACAACATAAACTCTGCCTTATAGTTTAGTTTCTTTTATTAACAATGCACCTTGGAGCCGTCTCTAGCGAGTACATAGAAAGCTTCCTCATTTATAATACTCCATTGGTTAAGATACCATAGTTGATTTAACTAGATACCTACTGATGAACATTTCAACTATTTTTCATCTCCTAATATTACAAACAATGCTGCAGTGACTAATCCTGTATTGATATCTGTTCAGATGTACACAAATACAATTAAAGAAAGGATTACAGAATTGTTAATGCTAAGTCAAAAGCACATACATTTTATAATTCTGAAGGATTTTTGCCAATTTGCCATCTACAGAGATTCTTCTAATTTATACTCTCATTAGCAAAGTATCTAAGAGCCTTTTCTGCACATCTTTGCCAAGAAAGTGAATTACTAAACTGTGAATTCACGCCAATGTAATAGGTGAAAAAATGGTATCTCATTATAGTTTTAATCTCCATTTATTCCACCAAGTGAAGCAATCAACTACCGTATCTTTAAAAGCCATTTGTATATTTGTTTTTTGAACTATCACCTCATGCCTGTTGCCAATTTTTCTATTTGGTTGTCTCTCTCTCTTTTAAAACAAGTTTTAGAGGCTCTTTGTATATTAAAGAGACTGATACTTCTGTGGTATATAGGTTTTTCCTGGTTAAATTGACAAGTGTTCTTAATTATGTATTGATCATTTTAAAAGCAATTATTACATAAATACAAATATTGTTTTCTCTTCTTCTCATTCATCTCTTTATGCTTTTATCTTAATAATTCCTTCTTTCTGCTTTCTTTAATTTATTGTGGATTTGTTTTTCCTAATTTTTGGAGTTACATGCTTCACTCAATTATTTCACTTTTTGTCTTATGATACAAGTATTTAAGGCTCTAAAATTTCTTCCGAGTGTAGCTTTGGCTGCATCACTTAAGTTATATGTAAAATTTTATTTTCCCCACCCATTTTCCACATTCATTGATGCAAGCAATGAATATAGCCTGAGAACTCTGGGGTAAATTCCTCTTTCAAAATGTATTTTTGCTGGAGCTTGGTAAGATCTATGGCAGCTGGGCTATCTGATCATGTCTTAATTTTGTGCTATAAAACTTCTGCCCAGTCTAAGGTTGGCTACCATGATATGTATTTTCAAGTAGGTGAATTATATATGGTTCTTAATTTCATGAAAAATACAGTTAATGGATATTTTACTTTTGATGTTCTTTTTGCTATGGTTTCCAGTAGGCAACAGTAAAAAATGCTAAGTCATGCAGCCATGTTCATGCCAGAAATCCTCTTCTACATTTTCTTATATGTTTCTACATGCTTCTTTGAGTCATGCACATAGAAAGGGCTCACGAGTACTTTAAAGTGATGACATGACATACTTTGGGCAATGTTTGTGCTATAAATACCAAATCCTGCTCTTCCACCTGCATTTTAAAAAATTCCAATGAGCTAATCTTTTAACCTCTTGGGACTCATCTACCTATTCCCATCATCCCTAAAATATTTTCAAGGTAAATAAGAAATATATGGAATGATTACTGAAAAGCCTAGCTCCTTAGACTGAAAAAAATCATAATATTTAAGAAAGTATGAGGTAGGCTTATGTATAAAATACTCTTGAGAGGTCATTTAAAGAACATTAGTGGTCTCCAGGGCCTATTAATTTTGAGTCTAACATTGCTCTTCCTCAAAATAACTGCTAGTAAAGTTTGAAATAAGAAACTGAAAGTCAGTCTACATGTTACATGTGCTACAACAGGGTTCTTTTATTTTATTAAATGGATCAAGCCTAAAATCCAAATTTAATTTGACTTCACAGACTATGTTAAATGAAGGCTGAATATTTCAATATTTTCCTGTATTTCCCTTAGCACAACATGCTATATAGTTCCTGCTGGACTAATTTTCATAAAGGATTACTGTCAAGTTCACTGTTACTTCCTAGTGCTAGAATATTGGACTATAGAAAAAATTTTTTTGCTAAACTACTGACATGACTGAGACAGTAGACTATAATTTATGTTGGAGAGGCTATAGTAAAAAGATGATAAATAGAACTGAGTAAGTTTCAGGACACACCTCAAAAATTTACAAGAAATATGATTTAGGGTAAATTGTAATCTCTGACTTTGCTCACCTAATAATGGGGATAATAATACTCAATTCAAAGTTGTTGAAAAGATTTAATAAAATAATAAAAGTAGAGTGTTGTCAACAGACTATGGACTCAATAAATGTCTTCTTCTCTTCCTGCATGACATTTACAACAACCAAGTAGGGTTACTATAAGCAGTTGATTTGCCCCAGATCACATGGTTGGGAGTGGTAAAATATTACTATTTAAAATTGGATTCCTTCTGCTCAATTCAGAAGTCCACATGGAGATTTATGTATTCTTGATGAATTTATCCTGAGGAGGGCATTTTGTAATTTTTTGTGTTCTTCCACTCTCAATAGACCTAATAACTGATCTAAAAGAGGCAATTAAATAGGAATTTTAACAGCAAACATTCTGTACCAGAACTTTTTAAATTTCTTTTCAGTGTAACAGTATTCATTGTTTTTGCACCACACCCAGTGCTCCATACAATATGCGCCCTCCCCAATACCCACCACCTGGTTCCCCCAACCCCCCCCTTCAAAACCCTCAGGTTGTTTTTCAGTGGCCATAGTCTCTCATGGTTCTCCTCCCCTTCCAATTTCCCTCAACTCCCTTCTCCTCTTCATCTTCCCATGTCCTCCATGTTATTTGTTATGCTTTTTCCCCCAAAACTGTGGTTTCCATAACTGGAAATCTAATTTGACATGCTATATCTCACTTTCAAGAGAAAAAAAAAAATCACCTATTTATCTTCAAATCTTAAAAATCCCATACAAATTAACAGCATGGGAGGATTAACTGCAAAAGCACAGCTAGCTAGATGCCTCCTAAAATAATATTACTGAGTGTGTTATTATGATTTATAGTAAGAAATTGTATTTTGTCTTTGTCTCCATTTCTGACACAAAGAAACATTTGGAAGTTTCTAAGTGCTGAAGGCCATTAAGGTGTCTTTTGTTATGTTAAAGATGATAGTTGGCTAGCTTCTAGGTAACCTAAGGGTAGGGCTAGTTGCCTGAAAACTAACCTTGTGATTTGAGAGTTGGGGTTTTAAGTCCCACCCCACTGACCTCCAGGAAGAGAAGAGAGGCTGGAGATTGAGTTCATGTCCCAGTGCTCAATGATTTAATTAATCGTGCCTATGTAATAAAGCCTCCACATAAACCCAGAAAGACAGGGTAGGGAGAACTTCCAAGTTGGTAATAGTGTGGAAATTTGGGAACAGTTGTGATGAAGGAGCAAAAGGCTAGCTAAGGACAAAGCAGAAGCTAGCACCCTACAACTCGCATCCCCCGCCCCTCATGTGACATGTGTGACATTCCTCAGGAACTCCTGGCTGCCCTACAGGAAAAACAAATGGTAAACTAATAGAGATCACAGTCATGCAAGACAAGAGTCTCCCTCAGTTTACAAATGTCCTAGTGATTTACAATAGCGTAACTTCCAGAAACCCATAACTCAGTTCCTGAAGCCCTAAGATTACCTTCCCCTCCATAAAACTGAGGGAGGCTGAGGTGGAAGGAAATGTAAATAAGTTGAATTTGTTCTAACTCTAAAATTCATTGGATGTGTGATAGTAGGAATGTGACATTTCACCAGGAAACTCCCAACTGTCTTAATGTTCATGCCTCATCAGAGGGAAAAACCGCCTTGGCTCAACAATAACCAGGCCTCCAGTATCTTAACAGTCTTTAACATACGACAGCCCTTCTGAACACCCTCATTGTCCTCACCTCCCCAACTCCTGAGTATATAATCAGCCCCTCCTCAGGATTATAGGCAGCAGCTCTTTCTGCCCATGGGTCCTGTTCTGGTGCTTTAATAAACCACCATTTTGCACCAAAGACGTCTCAAGAATTCTTTCTTGGTCATTGGCTCTGGACTCCGCCTCACTGAACCTCACTTATATTCTGAAACTTCTTCAGTTGTACCCTTAGAAATCAAGAAAGTACCATTCCCTTTTCCTCGTACCTTGTCTTATGCATCTCTAACATCTGGCTGTTCCTGAGTTATGTCCTTTCATATTAATCTCATCTACTATGAGAATGTTTTTCTGAGTTCTGTGAGGAACTCTAGCAAATTAACTGAACCTAAAGAGGGGGTTGTTGGGACTTCACATCTATCACCAGTAGGTCAGAAGCACAAGTGACAACCTGGATTTAAGACTGGCATGTGAAGTTGGGCAGTTTGGGGGGCAGTCTTGTAAAATGAGCCCTGAACCTATGGGATCTGAGTCATCACCAGGTAGTGTCAGAACTGAATGAACTGCCTGGTGGCACAGGAGGAAAAAAAAACACAAAAAAACCCAAAACCAAGCAAAACAGAAATTTAAAAAACAGCAATGGGCTGGAGAGAAAAGTTCTTAGAAATCAAAACATGGGTTTTATTCTAATTTATCCAGATGGCCATATTGCTGCAAAAATGTTCCTGGAAATTAAATTGACTAGCACTACTGAATATTAATCTTTTGTTTTAAAGAGACTCACTATGAAAACTTGTAAAATTTTATACTGAGCTTCTACTTGAATGAAGTGAATTTCTTAAAGTACAAACAACTGACCTTTTAAGATAACGCGTATTTGTTATTAAATTAATCTAAATCTGTGTTCACCTCCAATCACTCTTCCATTCAGCCATGCTGTTCCTGCCACACTAGCTTCTACAGCTCCTCAGTTACACCAAGGAACACTCTTTCCCCAGACACTCAAGGAAGCTACTCAGTCAATAAATGCCAACATGGCTCTAGCGTTCTAGAGTTGACATCTGTTCGCACAGGCCAGTAATCATGCTGTGCTGTTAAAGATTTTTACTATTACTCCTGCATATAACCATACAGAAAAGTCCTTGGTTTGGTTCGCATTTCTCTTCAAAATTCATTAGGAGCCTTACTTGGATCACATGTTTTAAAAAAGTAGCTACTCCTATGTACACACATATATGCACATATACACACTACCTAACCCTTGACTTTATCCCACACACTCAGATCATCATCTTTTTGACAGGCTTCATTTTCGTAGCATTTACTGCACTCTGACATAATATAGATCTGGTGCGGGACATAACAGAGATTTGGTGAAAGTTGCCTCAGACCGGTCTGTTGCAGAAAGACTTATTTTCTGCAAAAATTTGCCTCTACTGTTCTGCTGTCCTGCACCAAATGCTGATGAAAAGCCATAAGTACACGATTTAAGCTGGCAGGCAAATCATTTGTCTGAAGTTCAACTTAATGACTCATTGCCTAACTCACCTGAATTTATTCATGAACTTTAATTGCCATTCTGAAAGAAATTTCTTTTTAAAAAACAGCTAAATCTGAAGAAATATCAAACTTAACAAGGCAAATAAACTTTCAAGTCACCATTTAAATGTTAAAGTTGAACTAGGTGTCTTTCTTAACTAAATTTTACCAAGCCCTATATTTTACCTCAAATCCTAGTTCTGGCACCTAATATTACTGTTTATTGATTTTCTTTCATAAAGACTCATGGTACATTTTTTTATATGTTACAGTCTTTTTCAATTTAATATTTTATGGAATCAAAGATATTTCCTTTTCCTTTAACCGACCCTTGTTTATTCTAGTCTCTGAAGTCTAGGCTCTACAGTGCACAGAAACAGTAGATAAGAACAGAGACTCCCGTCTCAGCTCTGCATCTTACATATTGTGTTATCTTGTGTGAATTATTTATGATTTTAAGCTTTAGCTCCTCATTCATAAGAAATATGAGGTTAAAAACAACACTAATCTTGTATGGGGTAATTATAATACTCCATAGTAATATGTAAGGGTTAAATAAAATAATGCATATAAAAACTCAGCAAGTAGCTGGTTTCTAGCAATCACTCAATGAATTCAATGTTTCAAACATTTCCTGAATGCCTACTTTGGCGAGCACTGTTCTAGGCACTGGCACTACAGCTCCACTAATTGTCAAATGTAATTCTGGCCCTTACAGAATTTACATTCCACTTGAGGAAGACAGATAAGTAAAAATACATCATATGAGATAATTTCAAGTAAACACAACTGTAGCAAAGAGATAGTAAGGGAAGAGGGGAATATAAGGGGGTAAGAGGTTATTTCACTCAAGGTAGTCAGAAAAGGCCTCTGTGATGAAGTGATATTGGCACAGAAACTGACTCAGCAAAGAAGAGGCTCTGTGCATATCCAGTGTGCTTGCTAACATAAAGATGGTGCTGGGTGGTCGATAACCCTTGTTGACAACAATGCCTTGCATCTTCCAAACCTTTTCACAGGCTCTGGGAAGCAGCGCAGGAGAATCAGCCTGTGGAGGGTGAGGGAGGGATGGCTTGGGCACCCACTAGCTTTATTATCATGAGAAAGTTAAATAAAATCCTAATTCTAGACTGTCTAGTTTTCTGTACTTCTGAAGACAGGAAAGAGAATCCTTTGGCTACTGTGTCCTCCAGTTAGGCATTATGATGATGTACTTGTATTTTCATGGGTAAGAAAGAAATAAATAGGAAGTAAGCAGTAAGTTGCTAGAAACAGAAATTATATTGAAACCAAAATAGCATTCTTTATGTAGGCTAAAAATGAAGTCTGGCAAGATGGAAATGAGATGTTTTACAGCATATTATATGGTCAAAGACAATAACTTCTTATACAAATTAAATCAAGAAATAGATTCCTATTATAAGAGTATAAATAATTTCCTAAAGGAAGATATATAACAGATAATACCACCATAATAAAATCTGTATCAATTTGTTCTTCACTCATAATTGAAAATTGTCTAACTTCTACAACCTCTGCTTTGTGATTTTCTTTTAAAAGCATAATATAATTCATTAAATAACATGCATAACAATATTTACAACAAACAGATAATGGTCTGCCTATTTCAAATACCAGTACTTTACATCAGGTTAATAGCTAGATAAACTTCAAATTTCTACCTCATAAAACAATCATCATAGCTCCTTAATCTTCTATAGCTTTCAGTCTACAGTTATTTTCACAGCTAGTGTTATATAAAATGATGAGATAATCAGCTCCACAGCCAGCTTTAGGGGTTTGGGAGAAAGAGAATAATTGACCATTTAACAGTCCACAGAATCTATTGCATTTATCTAGACTCATTTCATGGAAAACTTTATACAGAGAAGGATATAGCTTTATTTGAAATTATATATTCTTATTCAAGCCCAGATATGCATTTTTATGTGCCTCTTTATGACTTTGGTCTCTCAATTTAGACCTGACTCAGCAAGTAGAAAATGCAAATATTTGGTTGGCTGTAAAATGGGATATCAATATCTCTGAAAACCCAGTTGCATATCTTGTTGACCTAACATGGGTAAAAAGTGTATCTTCACTGCACTGAACTTTATTTCATGCTGAAATTATACCGGAATTCAAGTATATACTTTTACATGTACAGGGAAGGATACAAAACTCCTGTCACAATGACAGAGGTTGGGCAGTGGTAGAGAGGTTGAAGACAACCCCTACATTTATGGTTTGAGCAGCTAAGTATTTGATGGCAAAGGTTCTCCACATTACTCAAAAGTTTGCTTTATGCTCCTCTGCTCTTACAAAAGACTTAGTACCTGTTTTAGCTAACAAAAGACATTCAAAGAGGATTTTCACTTTTGTGAAATGGTAATTGCTTCTTTGCTTTAAGTCATTTTGGCTTATAAAAGGTTTCATAGGAGCCTCTACTTTTGAATAGTGGGGAAAACTGGTGTCATTTATTTAAAAAGGAAGACCAAATTTTGGAGTTAAAGGTGATAAACTCAGTTTTATGTAAAGAGTAGAAAAAATCTCATGTCTTTTGGGAAAGACATAAATGTAAGGTAGAAATATAAATTTGTAAACCTCTGATATATAAACAGTAAATGAAACTGCACGAATAGATCACCTTAATCAAAGAAAAGAACTAGAATTCCGTAGAACAACAGCAGTTATTCATTGATGGAAGAGGAAACATTGACAGACTTCTCTGTTTTTCTAGAGAAAAAAGTGACAACCTGTTCCAAACTAAGGAAAATTTTTATAGGATTTTCTGAAATTAAAATGGGGGAAATAGCAAATGGAAAAACATAAATGAAGAATAAGCCAATCTTCTAACTCTAGAAAACTGGGCAAGGAGGCTAATTTCTTAGCCACAGAATCAGTGTTTAGCAACTGTCAAAATCTTTTGTGAAAGCAATGTTAAGGCTCAGCCCCTCGGGAATGACTAAATAATATTATGTGAATACAAATACAGACATTGTGTTCCTGACTAATAAAGTACAGTCTAACAGTTGTTTTGATTTTTTTTTTAATTTCTTTAGCAGAATCTAGATTACACATTAGCATTCTTAGGAATAACACTTGCTTCATATTAAAAAGTCATCCCTAGATATACAAAAATTGAATTGATAGACATTTACCTACAAGGTTTTCTGGCTGTTCATGGCTACACTGTTTTTCATAGAAGATGACCTCAAAGACAAGAACTCTTAACCACCCCAGTCTTAAAGTACTCAGAAGCCAAGCCAGCTCCATTGCTCTATTTTGGGCCCGGTCCCACAGGCTTTATCTTAAAACACAAGCCATGTTCATGCCCATTCTTTACCTCATGAATCTCCTAAATGAAAGCAATGTGTTCTGTGCTAGATTTCAGAGGTAAAAATTACCTAGAACAATCTCTCATCTAGGTAGCTACCTGTTGGCTCTATGTAAGAAACTTATGACTTACTGTATTTGAGAAAAGTAGTGTAGTTTTTAAAACTTCTAATATCTTAAAATATATTGTAAACTTAATATCCAAAATTAAAATTCTAATTTACTCATAATTGCTGGACATAGTCTTTGACGTCTACATCTTAAGATCTTGTATAAACTGAACTCAAAATCTGAACCTTATAAAGTAAAAAAAAGTCTTAAGTCTTTTTTTTTTCAAAGTCTTAAGTTTTTTAAGGAAAACTGGGAATGGGAAGAAAAAAAAAAAAAGAATAGGCCATTAGTAACCCAGCAAACACTGAATAAAAAGGCAACCCATCTTAATAAAACCAAGGAAGTGCTATGTTTCAACATTAGTACCAGTGGTCATCACAAAGCCCTTTCGTTTCCAAATTTTTATAAATAATCCAAGAACTTTATTTGTTGTGGTAAATGTTAACTCACATTTAAAAAAGAATACGTGTGTGTGTGTGTGGTGTGTTTGTGTGTGTGTATACATAAATGCACTTACCTTAGGAATAGGATTCAGCAGGACTACACCTGATTTCTTAGTGATGACCTGTTTTGTTGTATAGTGATGATCTATAAGCTGAGGAATGTTTGAAAAACCAGTGCCTTCAAATCGATATAGATTCTGGAGGAAGAATAAAGTAGAGTAAATATAAAGATATTGCTTCAACAAGACTACGTTCAACAATAAATTAAGTTTCACTGAGAAAAACTATTATATGAATGTACATAATACTACTGAATGGATAAAATGGCAAAAATAAAAATAAATAGATAAATAAAACTTTGATATGCTGAAAAATTTTAACTTTCCATAAAGAAACTAATTTTTATAATGACTAAACATAATTCAAACTGTCAAAAAAGAGAAAGAACGGAAGGAAGAAAATGACCTTGAACACATTTTGCTAAATGATAATCACGGGAAAAAAAGCATGAGAAACACTTGACTTAATAAACAAGACATGCATTTACATAATGTTTACACATATGTCCCACCTGATAAAACTTCCAAGATTAAAAAATAATGTCAAAAGTTTGAGGCTATTATATTATATCCAATATAATAATAAATATCATTTCTCTTATGGGGTTATTCATGTTTTATTCTTTCACCAAAAGCATCTAGTCCTTTACACATTATTGACAAAGAAATAAAATGCACAGTGACAAAACTGCAATTATCGGCATGCTCAAATCTTGCACTTTGTGGTTTTATAACATTAGATAAGTAACATTTTCTCAAACTCTGCCACACCCCTTTTCTCTGTCTTCATATTTCAAATAGGCATGCAGGTCAGTTATCACATGAATAAACTGACAGCAATAAATTTAACAAATAAAAAATATCTTACTGGCCGTACTTTTCAATGCAGGAAGCACTGGAATGCAATGTGATGTAATAAATACTTCTATTGGATTGTTCACAAAATGTTCGCCCATACATGTGCAGATACCAACATGAATGTGCTCTAAGAAAACTCTATGTTAATAAATAAGAACATTTAAAATTACCTAAATTTGGATATTATTTATATTACTGGAAGATTATTTTCATAGTTAAAAGATAAAAAAAAACTAAAGCTCCTTTTCAAGTATAAAATAAGATTCAATTTACCAGAATTCAACTTATAGACCACTTTTACGTGGATATTTGTTTTATCAAGTGAGGGTCAAACAGGAGTTAGCTTACTATAAAATTAACCACAGAATATAATTCAATTCAATGTGAAAGAGTCAATTCAGGGCAAATTGTTAATAAATTGCCTAAAGAATTTTTGTATATTGCAGCCAGATCTACTGTGACAAATTAACAATGATACTTAAGAACATTTCATACTGAAGATGCTAAGCTGTTATTAGGCATGCAATGCACTGAGCAAGTTCTCTCAGTGTCTCAGTTTATTCACTGGTGAAACAAATATTTGGATCCTGTCAAAGAGTAAGTATGAGGCTTGACCAAGTATCAACAAGCAAATCCCAGTGCCCAGTATATGGCACATGGTACACACTCAATTAAATCACTAAAGCAACAATAATCCCTGGGTTACAAAAATAATTCTACACCCAGATATAGGAAAAGAAACATTTTCAAAGACTATTTTAAATCACATTTTCTTAAGGAAATTATTTGTAAATAATCAGAGATCCTGAAAGGCATTCTTAGATTAAATTGATTAAGAAATAAAGAAATGTAAAGAAAGGTTAAAGGTTATAGAAGTGTAACATACAACTACAATAGTAACAATGGTAATATTTCAACCAAATATACAGCATTATATCCTTGGAAGTCACTGAGAATAAATCACTTTCACACACTCACCACCACTTTCTTTTCTGCACAAAAGAAAGTATTTAACTTTAACTGTGAGGTGTTAAATATTTTGATCCTAGAAATCATTTTACAAGGTATATCAAACCATCAGGTTGTATACTTTAAATATATACAATTCTATTAGTCAATATTTCCTGAAAATGTATTCTTCCATAAAGTTAAAAATCTATATACTGTTTCTCCCTTTCTCTGATTCCTTCAGTCCACTCTTAACATCAGGAGTTCCTCTTACAGCAGATCATTGCCATTACTTTGGTATAATCTTATCTCCCTCAAAATAAAAGCCAAAGTCTTTGCCATGGTCTATAAGACTCTACATAATGTTTTCTATCATCTCTCTTACCACTACATACCCCCTCCTCCCAATACTTCCCACCAGCCATGCTCATTTCCTTCTTGTAAAGCACACCATATATACTCCTTAGGGAGTTTACATTTGCTGCTTGAATAGCTCCTCAGATGGCCATACGGATAATGGCTCCCTTACTTGCTCCAGTCTTTCAGCATTAAGTCACCTTTTCAGTGAGGTCTTCTCTGGCCACCCTATATGATATTCAATTCCCCAATTTCCTCACCCCAACTAAATTTCTTATCTTCTTTTCCTTACTGAATTTTTTCCTCAGAACTTATCACCATCTAATATCGTGTATATTTTATTTTTCTTATTTATTGTTTATCTCCTTCTCTAGAAGGTAAGCTCATGTGGTGATAAACTCTTACATTCGTTTTGTTCATCACTGTATCATCATAGTCTAGAACACTGCCTGGCATGTATTGCCTGGATAAATAAACATGTATGAATAAATGAAATATTATGCATAGAAAATGAGTGGGAAGCTAAAGAGACAAATAAGATAATTTGGAAATGAATACTGAAAACACACACTCAAGCAAACTCAACACACTGGAGTACAATGTTTGACAAAAAGTAGGTAACATGACAAAATTTACACAGAATCAAATTTCAAATCAGCCACCAAAGTCTTACATAAAATTCTAACATACCTCTATAACTAGAGAAACAGGAAATGGAATAATGGGAATTTTCGGTTAAGAACATATCTAATTTAAGTTAAATAGAGTTTTCTGCCACTGACGTAGTAATCATTATGGACGAAGACAGTGAGTGATACAAGCAGCAGTATTTACTTCATAGGATAAAATAAGAAACTGATTTCTAGCAATTATCCTTTTCAAGCAATCAGTTCAACATCAGTGAAGTTCTGGAGTCCTAACTGTGCAAAACCAGTTAACTCACTTTCTTAATGATGAAGATAAAGTAATGAATCTAAAAACAACGTTAAGATGACACATGCTTACAAAGTTTAGCTAAGCCTTGAGATAAGGTCAAGAACAGCACATTCACAGAAACTATTGAGGACTTGTTTCTTGATACTCTCAAAGTTCCAAATATTATAATTTGAACTTGTTATAAATCTGTAGTAATTTTTGTAGCTCAGATGACATGAGGTTTGGTTCACATAGAAATGGATTCTTTCTTAAGTCTTCTACAGTTTCGACAATAATACAACAGAGAGAATCCAGACTAATCTTTAAATCAGACACTTTTCTTTGGACTAAGGTTGCTACTATTATGACCCCTTAAGTAAATTCCAACAGAAGAAACAAATATAGTAATACAGAATAAATTTTTGCAAATTTCTACAAAGATCATTTTGTTATCATTTGTATTACATGGCTAAGTATCATGTAATATGTCATTAAAAATAAAAAGTATGAATAAAAATGATATAATACAAATTTTTTATAATATGAATTAAATAGTTACATATAATTAGAATGTATCAAAAAAGCCTCAAAGAATATATACTGAGCCCAGAAGGTGGTGTTATGAAAACATTTGCTCCATTTAGAATTTGTTTCTGAGTTATCACGGTGCTAGTTAAGAATTAATCATGGGGGCGCCTGGGTGGCTCAGTGGGTTAAAGCCTCTGTCTTTGGCTCTGGTAATGATCCCAGGGTCCTGGGATTGAGCCCGGCATCGGGCTCTCTGCTTTGCTGGGAGCCTGCTTTCCCCTCTCTCTCTCTGCCTGCCTCTCTGCTACTTGTGATCTTGTCAAATAAAAAAATAAAATCTTAAAAAAAAAAGAATTAATCATGCATATGGATGAAAAGCATAAAAAACAGAATCTGATTTTGTTGCTATACATACTTGCAGAGTACTGTTATACTAAGAAGTCAGACGGGACAGAATACACACATAAAAATGAGGAGGGGATTCAATGAATGTATAATCTGAAATAATATGCCTGAATAGATCCCCCGAAAAAGAACTGAAAACAAGCAGACTTAAGGAAAAGCAAGCAAGCAAGATGATTTCTGAAAGAGGCAGCTGAGATGAATAAGCTAAGTAAAAAACAAAAGGCTAAATAAAACATTCCTTTTTTGGTAAAATACCTAAAAATGAAAATACAAAACATAATTAGGTAGCTTTCTCAAATAAAAACGACACATGGAATATTTATAAGTAACTCATTAAACCGGTACACAGGATGGATTGCTGGAGAGTTTGGGAAAATAGCATTAATAAGGTTTCTGTATGTCTTTTCCTAGTTACTTTTATTCATTCTTCAGATGTTGTCTCAAATTTAACTTTCTTAAGTATCCCAGTTAAAAGCTTTTATAGCAATGTGTATCTACAGCCTTATAATTATTACTTTACAGTTTATAATTATATATAACATGTGTGATTTATAAGGGACTGTGAGCCTCTCTCCTAGACTATAAGCTCCACAATTATATCCCTGGGCCTGAAAAGTACTCACTCAATCAGTATTTCCTAGAAGTTAATATTAATGAGGTTTTGGAAAAACTTTGTTTAATTGTTAAGAAGAAAGTCTCCTAAGTCTTTAATCATGTGTCAGGGACACAGAAAATGATATCTTATGACACTTCATTTTGACTTCAAATTACTTATTGCCTTCTCTTGGATCCTTGAAGGATAGGAGTAGAGTGATTAAAATAACTCTAAATATACAACAGTAAGGCACAAACTTACAAACAACTGTCACTCAAACAAATTTAGGGTTTACTCGCTTTCACTTAAGTGAGAAGTCTTCTTAAAGGCTCATGGCATGAATTTAAAAATACATGTAGTTCAAAGAGCCTAGAGATTGTGACAACAACAGAACAAAGTAAACCGGTCTGGTACGTGCAGAGACTAAATCTACCAGCTCGAAGTGGAACTTAGCACATAACAGACATCCAATAAATACCTGGTGAATGAATCAGGGATTTAATACATTAAGCTACCCATTTTTATACAATAATTACAACATCCACTTTGGAATTACTTTTGTTTTATTGACTCATATCCCTGGGCCTTACACATTACTCACTCAATTAGTATTTCCTTTATAAATGGTTAATGAAATAAAAGATGATGATATGCCCTTATACAGAGGATTTCTGTTATATTTCAAAATATTTATATTATATTGTTATTTTTAATTCATCACATTATTTCAAATTTTTTGGTTCCATCATCCCCAATTCTGCAACTTTAATATTTCCCTGTTAATGAATTCCATCAATGTCTTACCTACTAGGTTTTAAGTTCACTGAGAAGGAGGCCATACATTTTTCAGTTTTATCTCCTTACACTGAATAACATGGTTCTTTGCAAAAAATGGTTTTTTAGCAAATGCCTGTTATATAAATAAATTTGAGAAATATAATGGGTACTTTCCCATTAATAAGATCTTTCTGGAGCACTTTTGTTTTACTAAATGTATTTTTGTTTTATCATACACAAAAATAAGGATTTGCATCTATATGGAACAATGCTATTTGAATCTCTATCAAAATCTATCAACATTTATGACACAAAATAAACAATTTTAGGAACAAATCCTAAATATGTTTAGGTACAAACTGTTATATCAAATACCCTAACCAGGCTGTTAACTATGGAACAGGTCGGTGACTAATGCTAGAATTACACTGAGACTCAGATGCTCCTAGATATGCTTAACATTATCTGGCTTTATGAAATTAATATATTTAGTGTCCGATTAAAAAGTACAACCCTTTTTGCTTGAAGAGCTAAAACGAAAGATAGATATTCTTTGCTAGAATAGTAAAATGTAAAAATTGCAAATATCTGTGTCCATCTTGATCATTCATAATGTTCACATAATGTTCACAGCATGCAGAGTTTCACCACATGTTAAAAAGTAACTGTGAAACACATTAAAAAAATCAAGCTTCAAAATAATTGCCATCTTACACTGCAGGTGACAGAGACAATGTTGCTAAAAATCCCATTATCTGTGATGGATGAATACCTCAAACTTTAAAATATAAATTCTAAAACAACACTTTCATTATTATTGAAATTTTACAAATAAATCACATGAAAACCAAAAAGACATTTTTATTTTATTTTTTTAAATTTTTTTAAGATTTTACTTATTTATTTGACAGATAGAGATCACAAGTAGGCAGAGAGGGAGGCAGAGAGAGAGGGGAAGCAGGCTCCTTGCCGAACAGAGAGCCTGACGTGGGACTCGATCCCAGGACTCTAGGATCATGTCTTGAGCCAAAGGCAGAGGCTTTAACCCACTGAGCCACCCAGGCGCCCCCCAAAAAGACATGTTTAAAGTAACTTTTCCAGTTACACAAATATTTTTTAGAAAATACATTTGTATTTTTTCTCAAATAAAGTCATTAAACAGTGGTAAGAATGCCTAATCTCTGCATAGCACCTTATATACCTTACAAAATACATATTTAGTGATTTGATTCCCGTAATCATGATATAGGCTATTAACCCCATTACTTTCCAAACTATGGACCTTCTAGAGAGCAGAACTGGGTTGGAATCCCAAGTCTTATGATAACAAGTTCAATGCTTTTTTCACGTTATTTGGTATTCTTCTCATTTTCTAAAATCTCACCTTTGTCTTCCTCTCTTAGGACAGCCATCCCATATTTATGTACAGTCTTTATAATCTACTATTAGATTATAAACTCCTTGATGGACTATAATAGGCAATTATTAAATATCTGATAATGAATTTCCCGATTTATTGGGCTCTTCTAGGCAACACATATATGAGGAAGGAAATGGGATAATTTTAATTCATGGAAGATTTACCCACACAAAATGAAAGAGAATTAAAAACTCCCGAAAAAGTCTAGATCATCTCAAAACTCCTATTTTCAACTGACTGAACAGTACAACATTATATAATAAGAATGAGCTAAATAAAATTAGGCAGTGGAAAATCTGATGCTTTCACAGATATATAAGAACTCTCATCTTTAATAGAGATCTCTGCAAAATTTCAATGACAGAAAGAAGCTAAATAAAATCTTCAAATGTGAATGGGCAACAATTTATTTTCAGAATATATCATACTATTCATTTTAGTCACTTACAAAATGAAAATATTAGAGACAAGTGTTAATTTGCAAGTAGACCCCTTCCTTTTGGTTTCTAAGATTAGTAATTTAAATTCCTACAGTTATATTTTATTTATTTATTTATTTATTTATTTATTTATTTATTTATTTATTTTTACCTTACAGTTACATTTTAAACTATAAGTGGTAACAAGGGAAATATTTCAGTCTTGTTTAATGTATGAAATAGTAACTTTTAGAGCTTAGAAAACAGATGGAGACATTCACATAGATTTCAGTTTATACTTTACCTATAACTTTTCCTTCTACAATTCACAAACTGTTTTATAAATATTGCCAGCATGGTCACAGGTTGGAATAGGCAAGCTTATCTACATCCATAACTTAAAGGCACATACAAATTATAAAAGAGTTTGCCAAGGAAATGAGGAAGGACACATTACTAGAAACAGTAGGTGGGATGTACGGATGTAGGAAAATATGATTTTGAAGTTGAGGTCTGAATGCTACACAAAATTAACAATGCAATGAAAATTATAAACCTTGATGGATTTATTCCTTTTAACCCGGTAGAATGGCATCTATTTTCATTTAAATATAATTTCTAGATGTGAATATATGAAATGCCACTGTATACTGAAATGGTCACTTTCATGGTATGTGAATTTCACCTCAGAATTACAGATACATACTTTGATATAGATATACACACACAGAGAGAAAGATATGTAGATACATATCTACCTAAAAACCTTTGACCTTTATCTAGCAATCATGGTTCACTCTTTTTGTAAGATAATTAGTAGCATTCAATTTCCTGGACATAAACTGAAATCTTAAGATAGCCAGCTTGAAAATGCATGCTATTTGAAATGTTGGAGTGAAAAATGACAGAGGGCTTCATATGCCAAAAATATCAAGAATTTCTCAGTAGGTAAAGTTAAACAAAACTTCGCAATTACTTTTCATCTGTCCAATGCTTAATCAAAAGTAAGACAAACCTAAGAAGTAGTTTAGCAGTACTTAATAAACTTTAATAAATAATCAGAAGCAGCAGTATGAACAAATCACTTAAAAATTTTTTCATCAATTTCTATTTATTGTTCATTAATGCCAGTAAGGAACAGCTTACTCATAAAGGTGAAAAAGGAGCCTTAAACCTAAATTAATAATAAAGCTGATTCAACTATCCTTGTCCCCTTTATTAGGGAATTTCATTATCCCTATTTAATTACAAATATTTTAAAAATCTCTCATGGTATATATATTTTTTAAAGATTTTATTTTATTTGAGAGAGAGTGAGCAGGAGAGAGCACAAACTGGGGTAGGGGTGAAGGAAGAGGGAGGAGCAGGCTCTCCACTGAGCAGGGAGCCAAATGCAGGACTCTGTCCCAGAACCCTGGGATCATGACCTGAGCTGAAGGCAAATGCTTAACTGACTGAGCCTCACAGGCACCCCTGTCATGGTACATTTTTGAGAGCAATTTCAAGGCCTAATTTCAGGAGCATAAAATTTATTATTAAATTTATTCATGAAAAAAGGGAAAAATTATAATATTTTTAATTTTTAATTTAAAATAACTTTAATGTTCATGTTCAACTTAAAATATTTTAAATGTTTAGCTTAAAATACTTTAAATGTCTGTAGCACCTAGGTGGCTGTCGGTTAAGCTTCTGACTCTTGATTTTGGCTCAGTCATGATCTCCTGGTTGTGAGATCGAGCCCTGTATTGGACTCTGCGCTTCTCTTGGGGTCGGCTTGTGACTCTCTCTCTCCCTCTCCCTCTGCCTCTCCCTGCACTTGTGCTCTCTAAATAAATAAATAAAATCTTTAAAAATGTGTATTTTTTAAATGTTTGTGCATTTGAGTTTAATTTAAATTTATAACAACTATGTATAATTTATAATAACTTAAAATAAATATGTCCTTAATAAGATTAACCTTTTAGTGAATTTTTGCACACTGTATTGAAGGAATTCAGAAAAAAGTAAAATTAAGTACTAAGCTAAAATGTTACGGGCACTTATCATGAACTATTCATCATTTTATTATAATTATAGCATAATGAACTGCATAAGAATATACATATAAACTAAATTGAAAACGTACATCAACAAATTGTATGATAAAGTGTCGCCTTTGTCCATCAGAATATACAGAAAGGACATATTCACCAGGTTTCCCATGACTCTCTCGCACCAAGAAGTCTCCTTGTTGTTTTAATAGATCTTGCGCTTCTATTCTGGGAATTGCTCCATGGTACCAGTCCTGTTCTGCCAGGGGCTTCTCACTTATAGGGATCGTATCAGAGAACTTGTATAAACATTGAGAAAAAATAAATAAATAATGAATTAGAGAAAATAGGAATTCTTCCTGGTAAAATTCATAGCAATTGTAAATACTTCTTACATACATTCCTCTTTTTAATCAACCAATTAAAAGCTTCATGATGAGTCTGAATTTTTCATAATTTTTAAAGAAAATATCTCTTGGAACACCAGTGTTGAAGTTCAGCTCAAAAACATATCCTTCAATACTTTGTTTATTCTGTCTAAGATGTTCTATCTATAGATATTCTATCTATAGATCTATAAATGCATACAATATTAGCCTTTAGTGTTAGAATTTATAGCCTTATTCACCATAATATAAAAGAAATCCATATATTTAAAGTTTACCAGAGAATTACAATAAAAGGGTGAAATATCAGAGAAATTTGTCACAAAACAATTTCATTTTTATTTAAATTAAGTTAGGTATTTTTATGGAATAAACTTTCAACAAGACAGGCTGTAAACTGCCCATGTCCTATGTTCCAGAAGCAATATCTAAAGCTTTATTTGAAGCTGCCTTGCTGCCATGGCTTCCCATTCTTACCCTCATTCCCCTGACTGGATTAGCCGTTACCACTGCCACATGGCTGGTCCTGATCCTGTATAGCAATGGCCAATAAAATCTTAGGAGAAATAGCATCACCTGAAATCACCACCACAATTTTTTTTTTATATAAATTGTTTATTTATTTGACAGACGGAGATCACAAGTAGGCAGAGAAGCAGGCAGAGAGAGAGGAAGAAGCAGGCTCCCCGCTGAGCAGAGAGCCCGATGTGGGGCTCCATCCCAGGACCCTGGGATCCTGACCTGAGCCGAAGACAGAGGCTTTAACCCACTGAGCCACCCAGGTGCCCTCACCACCACAAAATTATAAACACGTGGCAAAAACGAGAGAGGACGATAAGCCACGACCATGGCAGGAAAAGTAGATTATCTTATTTTATGAGACCACATGCTAAAATCAAAAACCAGATAACTAAGGAGCGAGTATATGTCCTTGAAATGTTTCTAACTGATAATAAATGGAAACACATTTTCTAGTTACAAGTAAAAAGTTTGTTTTTAACATTCAAAGAACTAAATTGCCCCAGATGGTTAATAGTACTGTGTGGGTAAGGAACAGTAATATGCATTAACTCTTAAGATACTTAGAATACAATATGCACAATGTCTCATGGGAAAGTAATTTACAAATTGGAGAAATTAGAATTAATAATAAATGAAAGGCAAATATTCACATATATAGTTTCTCAGGCTGATGTTATGAACTCTATGTAGAGACAAAGTATGACATCTTCACAGTAAATGAAAACTAGTTGTGAAAATAGCCTTTATTGTTTTGTACCACTGAAGTGGTCTAAACCTTTTAGGTCAAAGTTCCATTTTACATTACCCAAAACCAAACCTACTGATTTAAAAAAACAACCTAGAAAAATCCCAAATGGAATCAAAGAAGAGCTCACACTTTTGTTTCTACTTCTTCCACTTATTATACACTTAATTTCTTCAATATATACATGGTGTGACTTACAAAAAAGCTTTTAGTAAGCTAAATAAGGCTTTTCCTTTAGTACTAATTATGATAAATACAATATTTATAAAAAAATTTTAATCAGTGTTTTCAAAAATGGATTTAAAGGACAAATTATACAGGGAACCAGCCACAAGTATGAGGTAAAAACAAATGCATAATCCACACAAAATTAAATTTTTGTGTATACTAATAGTTTATAATTCTTAAAATATGTAGTCAAAATTATTAAATGAATCTTTTCCAAAATTTTATCACAATGTATCTCACTATAACCAACACCAAATTTTTTACTAACAAAAATATTTCCATATTTATAACAAAAATATTTCCAAGTGTTGCCAATGGTGAAAGTGTTTTGATTTTTTTTCTAAGAAAAAAATCAATAAATTAAGAAATTCAATGTCACCTCCGTGCAAAGAATTTGTTTTCATCATTATCTTTCAAGAATGTCTACATATTAGAAAGGTATCACAAACAAGGATGTCAATGTGCTTGATTTCTTGTCCTATTCAACCTATCCTCCCAAATGTTGATTTATTTAGAACAGTAAAATGCAGAGCCTGGAGAAGTCATTAAGTAAGAAGGGCATCTGAAGTACAAAAGCTCAGCTAACACTGAGAAATTCATTTAAGGATTTGAATGTGAAGAATCTATTTGGGGGTGGTAAATCATCTTGAAAGAACATCTACATTTGTTTATTTGCTTTAAAAAATAAGTGAATGGGAAGGAAATTATGCTACTATATCACAGGGATTACATACCAGTCCTTCGGATTTATTAGTTTCTTTGAAATAGAGATCTAATACCAATACAAAGTGTAAGCTGGGGGTACCTGGGTGGCTCAGTCCGTTAAGCTTCTGATTCTCGATTTAGACTCAGGTCATGATCTCAGGGTTGTGAGATGGAGCTGTGTTGGGCTCTGCACTCAGTTCAAGTCAGCTTGTCTCTCTCCCTCTGTTCCTCACTCCCTCCACCACCCCATACCCCCTGCGCCGAGCCCCTCCCCCAGCATGTGCGCACACTCTTTCTGTCAAATAAATAATGATCTTTAAGAAAAAATATGTAAGCTGAACAGTTTGCGAGTGTATGCATGCGTACATGCATCTGTATACACATAAGCAGGGAAATGTCCTATATATGCCCAGTCTGGGTCTATCAGGTTTTATAGGAACTTCTCTGCAAGCAACGAAAGGAACATTTTTATTAACATGATTTCAATTAAATTCCAACACAATTCTGCGAGCTTGTTGTAATGGTATGTAGAATGCATCAGCAACAAAATCCAATATCCCAAAGGTGTCATAATTACATCAAAAAGGAAATGAAGCTTTTTACTTCAAATATTGTATCTTTCTCTTTTTTTCTTTTTTTAAAATTGTGTTATGTTAGTCACCATACAGTAAGTATTAGTTTTTGAGGTAGTGTTCTATGAACTATTATATCTTTCTAATCCTGAGTAGGGTAAGATGTTTCCTTGTCAGTAAGTCATCTAAGATTTTTGCCCAAGATATGGGGGGAGGGGTTCTTTTTTTGAAGTCACTAGTTAATCTAACATAGTTAATTAGTTATACTGAAACAGGAAAGTTTTCCTGATTGACTGGGCTAGGTGTTTAGTTATTTTTCCTGGGCCTTATTCTTAAAGAGCATTCCAGCAAAGACATATTGGGATTGGGGCACCTCGGTGGCTCAGTCAATAAGCATCTGCCCTCGACTCAGGTCATGATTGCACGGTCCTAGGATCGACACCCGCAATGAGCTCCCTGCTCAGCGAGAAGCCTGCTTCTTCTGCCCTCTGCTTCTCCCTCCATGTTTGTGTTCCCTCTCTCACTGCATCTCTGTCAAATAAATAAATAAAATCTTTAAACAAAACAAAACATGTTGGGCTTAGTGAAATAAAAAGACTTGTTTAAGTGAAGAGGCGAGGAGTCAGTACTAAGAAAATGAAAATATTTTGGCAAGGGTGGAATAAGGGCCTAGTTTTTTTCTTGTCCTATTCAGCCTAATTTCCAAGTATGTCATGCAAATATGTATGCCTTTACTTATTTTTTTATATATATTATTTATTTATTTATTTGACTGAGAGAGAGAGAGAGCACACACTCAAGTAGGGGGAAAGGGAAAGAGAGAATCTCAAGCAGATTCTCTGATGAGAAGGGAACCCAAAGTGGGGTTCCCTCTAACAACCCTGAGATCGTGACCAGAGCCAAAACCAAGAATCGAAGCCAAGGTGGCCCAATTTGTATGCCTTTATCTCAAATATTTCAGTGCAAGAAGAGCCTTTTTGTTGAGAGGCAAAAAAAAAAAAAAAAAAGTTAAAAAAAAAAAAAAAAAAGCAGGGGCAACTAGCTGTCTCGATCAGTATAGCCTGAGACTCTTGATCTCAGAGTTGTAGATTCGAGTCCCACACCAGGTATAGAGATTACTTTAAAAAAATAAAATCTTGGGGCACCTAGGCAGCTCAGTAGGTCATGCATCCAACTCTTGATTTTGATTCAGATCATGATCTCAGGGTCAGGGATTGAGACCCCCATATTGGGCTATGTGCTTGGCATGAAGTCTGCTTGAAATTCTCTTTCCCTCCCCCCGCCCCTACTAATGCACACACTCTCCCTAAAATAAGTAAATAAATAAATAAATAAAATCTTTTAAAAAAAATAATAAAATAAACTCTTCAAAAAATAGATCAAGCTCTGGATTCTATTAAAATCAGGCATCCAAATAAGAAGCAATTACACAAAAAAGAAGAAAATAAAACAGCATGAAAAACATGTAAGTAAACCACTCAAGGAACTAGGACAAGCTAAATAAAACTTCACCACAAACAAAATTTTTTATGAATTTTTAATAACCATAAAATGATATTTAATTCTCTTTTCTATTCTTATATAAATTTAGTAATTAATTTAATAATCTAAGTAAAGAACTATTTCAATCTGGTTTAATATTATACTGGGGGGTGAGGAGTCAAGATGGCAGAGAAGTAGCAGCCTAAGACTACTTCAGCTAGCAGGAGATCAGCTAGATAGCTTATCTAAAGATTGCAAACACCTACAAATCCATCAGCAGATCAAAGAGAAGAAGAACAGCAATTCTAGAAACAGAAAAACAACCACTTTCTGAAAGGTAGGCCTGGCGGAGAAGTGAATTCAAAGTGACGGGAGGATAGACCCTGGGGGGGAGGGGCCAGCTCCCAGTAAGCGGCGGAGCAACGGAGCACAAAATCAGGACTTTTAAAAGTCTGTTCCGCTGAGGGACATCACTCCAGAGGCTAAACCGGGGTGAAGCCCACGGGGGGTCAGTGTGGCCTCAGGTCCTGCAGGGTCACAGAAGGATGGGGGTGTCTGAGTGTCACAGAGCTTATAGGTATTAGAACGGGGAAGCTGGCTACAGAGACAGAGCCGACAGTAAGCTCACAACTCAGGGTTACCTCGAACTGGTCGCAGGCTCGGTGAGCTCAGAGCACGGCCAGAGGTCAGGTAGACGGGAGTGACTGGGCGCTGTTCTCTGAGGGCGCACTGAGGAATGGGGCCCCAGGCTCTCGGCTCCTCCGGGCTGGAGACCAGGAGGCCGCCATTTGATTTCCCATCCTCCGGAACTCTATGGAAAGCGCTCAGGGAACAAAAGCTCCTGAAAGCAAACCCGAGCGGATTACTCAGCCAGGCCCCTGGTAAGGGCGGTGCAATTCCACCTGGGGCAAAGACACTGAGAATCACTACACCAGGCCCCTCCCCCAGAAGATCAACAAGAAATCCAGCCAAGACCAAGTTCACCTACCAAGGAGTGCAGTTTCAATACCAAGAAGAGCAGCAGAATTCCAGAGGAGGAGAAAGCAAAGCACAGAACTCATGGCTTTCTCCCTATGATTCTTTAGTCTTGCAGTTAATTTAATTTTTTTCCTTTTTCATTGTTTTTCTCTTCCTCTGCTAAAACTTTTTTAACTTTTACCCTTTTCTTTTTTAACATTTTTAACTAGTTTATCTAATACATATATGTATTTTTTCTTTTTTATATATTTCTTTCTTTGTTTTTTTTTAAATTATTTTCTTTCTTGCTTGCTTTCTCTCTTTCTGAACCTCTTTTTAACCCTTTCTCCCCCCTCACGATTTGGGATCTCTTCTGATTTGGATAAAGCATATTTTCCTGGAGTTGGTGCCACCCTTTTAGTATTTTACTTTCTCCTTCCTATACTCTTATCTGGGCAAAATGACAAGGCGGAAAAATTCACCACAAAAAAAAAAAAAAAAAAAAAGAACAAGAGGCAGTACCAAAGGCTAGGGACCTAATCAATACAGACATTGGTAATATGTCAGATCTAGAGTTCAGAATGACAATTCTCAAGGTTCTAGCCAGGCTCGAAAAAGGCATGGAAGATATTAGAGAAACCCTCTCAGGAGAAATAAAAGCCCTTTCTGGAGAAATAAAAGAACTAAAATCTAACCAAGTTGAAATCAAAAAAGCCACTAATGAGGTACAATAAAAAATGGGGGCTCTCACTGCTAGGATAAATGAGACAGAAGAAAGAATCAGTGATATAGAAGACCGAATGACAGAGAATAAAGAAGCTGAGCAAAAGAGGGACAAACAGCTACTGGACCACGAGGGGAGAATTCGAGAGATAAGTGACACCATAAGACAAAACAACATTAGAATAATTGGGATTCCAGAAGAAGAAGAAAGAGAGAGGGGAGCAGAAGGTATACTGGAGAGAATTATTGGGGAGAATTTCCCCAATATGGCAAAGGGAACAAGCATCAAAATTCAGGAGGTTCAGAGAACGCCCCCCAAATCAATAAGAATAGGCCCACACCCCGTCACCTAATATTAAAATTCACAAGTCTTAGTGACAAAGAGAAAATCCTGAAAGCAGCCCAGGAAAAGAAGTCTGTAACATACAATGGTAAAAATATTAGATTGGCAGCAGACTTATCCACAGAGACCTGGCAGGCCAGAAAGAGCTGGCATGATATATTTAGAGCACTAAACGAGAAAAACATGCAGCCAAGAATACTATATCCAGCTAGGCTATCAGTGAAAATAGAAGGAGAGATTAAAAACTTCCAGGACAAACAAAAACTGAAAGAATTTGCAAACACCAAACCAGCTCTACAGGAAATACTGAAAGGGGTCCTCTAAGCAAAGAGAGCCCACAAGCGGTAGATCAGAAAGGAACAGAGACCATATACAGTAACAGTCACCTTACAGGCAACACAATGGCACTAAATTCATATTTCTCAATAGTTACCCTGAATGTTAATAGGCTAAATGCCCCAACAAAACACACAGGATATCAGAATGGATAAAAAAACAAAACCCATCTATATGTTGCCTCCAAGAAACTCATTTTAAGGGGCACGTGTACCCGAATGTTTATAGCAGCAATGTCCACAATAGCCAAACTGTGGAAAGAACCTAGATGTCCATCAACAGATGAATGGATAAAGAAGAGGTGGGGGCTTACGGGGGTAGGAGAAGAATCAATGAAACAAGATGGGATTGGGAGGGAGACAAACCATAAGTGACTCAATCTCACAAAACAAACTGAGGGTTGCTGGGGGGAGGGGTGTTGGGAGAAGGGGAGTAGGGTTATGGACATTGGGGAGGGTGTGTGCTTTGGTGAGTGCTGTGAAGTGTGTAAGCCTGGCAATTCACAGACCTGTACCACTGGGGATAAAAATATATTATATGTTTATAAAAATTTAAAAATTAAAAATTAAAAAAAAAGAAATATTATACGGGGGGAGAACAAGTAATTTGGGGTTTTGAAAATTTCCAAAAAATTCCATAAAGACCTTTAATTTTAAGCTATGTATCACTGGAAAATTTTAGATTAGGACTCAAACGTCATACAGAAGTAAGAGAATGACTTACTTGCAAAAGCTTGGACTAGGTCTATTCAATAGGAATCTGGCTGGTAGTAGTAAAAGCTATTTTCAACGAAAGGAAAATGTAATCATAGGTAGAAAGCATATTTATACCATTTAGAGTGTGATAACTGAACAAATGTTTAACCCTAAAATGAGAACAAGGGGCACCTGGGAGGCTCAGTGGGTTAAGCCTCTGCCTTCTGCTCAGGTCATGATCTCATGGTCCTGGGATCGAGCCCCGCATTGGGCTCTCTGCTCAGCACGGAGTCTGCTTCCTCCTCTCTCTCTGCCTGCCTCTCTGCCTACTTGTGATCTCTCTCTGTCTGTCAAATAAATAAAAATCTTTAATAAAAATAAATAAAAATAGAATGAGAACATGAGTAATAATGTTCTGCTTGCTACATTTTTCCATATTTCTAAATAATTCTGTCTTGAATTTATGGAATTAGTTAACTCTAAAACAGTGAAAAATAAAAAATATTCTAGATATTTGATCTTCATGAACACTGCCTCAGGCTAGACAAACAAAATGTAAATTAATTAGAGCAATGTTCTGTCTTTATGAGGCACTAAGGCCTATCTTTAATTCTACAAATTCCAATGTTTTTAGCAATAAAGTAGTATTGATCATTTTTTCATGTACTGACATCTTTAACCAAAACAAAGATACTTTACCTACTGTTTATTTTCCACAACGAAACTAGCAACAAAACTCTTTTTCATAAATTTCTTGATTAAAGATCTATTGTACTTTTTGAAAACCTGAGTTTGTTCATTCTTCAGCCAATAATATAGATGTTGTCCAGCATAACTAGTCAGAATTACAGGCTAATCAGAAATTTGCATTCTCATATGATTCTTTCTAAAATTTTACCTAAAAAGATAGACAAGTAAGTCAAATTCAAATACTACCTTACTTCCACAACTTCCCATTTCCTTGGTCGCCATTTTGTGTACCTTTTGGATCTCTCATAAGAGACACCATCTCTAGCAAAGTAATTTTCTTAGAAGTCTTTTGCTTTTGGTTTAATGCCTCTGTTTCTTCCAATACCTTCTGATTTCCTCTGGCTTTGTTTTTTTTGTTTGTTTGTTTGTTTCTCCTTGTTACTTTAGTTCCCTTACTCTTCTCTTTATTCATAATCATCTTTTTTCACTTTATTATTTTTATCCATTTACTTTTTCCAGTTGTACTTATGACTCTTATTCATACTCTCTCATCTGATCACTGCTTGTTTTCTACGGTTTTATTTTTTTTTCAGTAGCTTATATTTCCTTAAGCTCATATTATATATAAAATGTGCCACAATATCAATAATAACACATTTCAATCAACTAAATATATTCAGTGCTAATTTCATGTTACAAATATCAACTAAAACTATTACCAACTCATTCTAAGAGTCATGTTTCAATAAATTTAAACATTTATCAGTAAGTTGAGATTTCTGGTGAAGAATACAGTATCAGTTGGACATGATCAGACTAAGTATTTGTTCAAACATGTAAAGGAACAGACGTGCTCTCTATATAGTAAAATGACAGGTTACAGAAAATAAATCCAATAAGCCTTTCTTAAAAATTGTATGTGATAATGCTAATGGTTCAAAGCTAGCAATTCTGAGAATAATATTTAGTCTTCTTAAACATGACTAACTAGGCAGGAGAATCCAATGTATGTATGATAGTGAGATGCTGCAATTTTTATTTTCCCTTATTTCTCATTTTTCTACATCTTCGTGTCTGAGGAGTGGGAATAGCTAGAAAAAGGGAGGTAAATTGAGGCTTTAGGAATAAACAAAGAAAACTAAGATTTAAAATATATAGTATTTAACCTGAAGTTAACAACATGTCTTGTTAAAGGAGGTACAAGGTTGCTCTGCTAGGCTTTAAGGAGAACACTAAAAACCACAAGCATTTTATTATGTTATGCATGAAAAGAAGTACACTTCCTTATGCCAATGGTGGAAGCCAAGCATTATAATACTAACATTACAATGATGTACAACTGAAACATAGCTGAATTACAATTTTCTAATTTTCTAAAATAAAGCAAGCCAGCAAAATCTTGCTTACTATATTTTTCTATATAATGGAAGCATATCTTTATCTCCCAATATTTTTATTTTCCAATTCTAGTACAAAGTAATTCTAAAATTAAAATAACATATATATCAATATGTATAAAAATGTGAATTTTCAAGAAGTAAGAGTTGATTAACTTTTTAGGTAGGCTCTACACCCAGCATGGAGTCCAATGTGGGGTTCAAACTCATGACCCTTAGATCAAGACCTGAGCTGAGATCAAGAGTTGGATGCTTAACTCACTCAGCTATCCAGGTGCTCCAAGAGTTGAATAATGTAATTTTTCTGAGGTCTTAAGAACAACCATTTAGACCAAAATGTGCTTTATTCTGTTTTTAAAGAATACTTTTCAAAGAGTACTACTATTCAAAAGGTGTGATCATAGCACTGATACAAGTAGTACTCACAAGGGGCTGTAAGATGGAACAAATTGTTTGCTCAACCACTTACTACAGAAATTGTGCAGTAAAAGATGGCTCTAAGAAAGGGAAGTATTCTTGATGTGACTAGAACAGAGCTCATTAAATAGAATGTGACTTGAAAGACTTCCAATGGAAATGGATATGCACAATTACCAGTAGGTTTCCAGATTATGCAATTAATCCTAACTTCTCTGGCTCTGACTTCAGAAGCAGTCTCTGAGAAATAGTTCTCAAGGCAAGATTACAACCTCCTGCAGCACAGGAAGATGCTGGATGTGGATTAGTTCTTAGAGCCCAGAGTTACTAATGAAAAGGTTATTTAAGGCTTTTAGTACTTTGATAAAAGAACACATTCTTGGAGCTGTTAAAACGTGCTTAAAAACTACTCAGACCATACAAAAAGTATTAAACATCAACCATCAAATGCTATATTGATTAAAGACAAATTATGTATCATCTAATTATGTCACATTCTTCCTTCCATCAAGACTGTTGATTGAAGGATTCCATGGGACTGTCTTCATATAAGCACTACATTTTAGCCACACTATTAAAAATGTTGAAATAAATAGCTACGACAAGTCCAATGGCAATACTATTAATTCTAGTTTCATTTCCTTATGTATAATGCAATTAATTTCCTTATTTTATTTAAAAATACGCTTTAAGATGGGATTGGGAGGGAGACAAACCATAAGTGACTCTTAATCTCACAAAACAAACTGAGGGTTGCTGGGGGGAGGGGGTTTGGGAGAAGGGGGTGGGATTATGGACATTGGGGAGGGTATGTGCTTTGGTGAGTGCTGTGAAGTGTGTAAACCTGGTGATTCACAGACCTGTACCCCTGGGGATAAAAATATATGATTATAAAAAATAAAAAATTAAAATAAAAAAAAATACGCTTTAAAATTCCAATTTTTACATGTTCGTTTGAATAGTTGTTGCTTTTTTAAGATTTTAAATTGAATTAATTATGCATAATTAAATATGCTTCTACATACAAAATAATGGATCTGGACCTCTGCTGTGCACCATATACAAAAATTAACTAATAATGGATCAAAGACCTACATGTATTAAGCTAAAACTATAAGACATTTGGGAATTTATATGATCTTAGATCAGATGATTTTTGAAAAATATGACACCCCAAAACATGTACCATCAAAGAAAAACAGATAAATTGGACTTTGTCAAAAACTTTTGTCAAATGGTATTATTAAGAAAATGAAAAGACAGTACGTAAAATGAGAAAAAAAAGTGCAAAGCAAAAATCTGTTAAGGGGCTTGTATCCAAAAAATATAAAGAACTCTTATAACTCAAGAATTAAAAAGCAGCCCAATTAAAAAATGTTCAAAGAAAAGAAACAGTCATATCTGTGAAGGACATATACAAGTGGCTAATAAGCACATGAAAAGATGCTCAACATCAGTAGTTATTAGGAATATGCAAATAAAAGATATATCACTTCACATCCACTAGTAATACTATAATTAAAAAAAAACAGAAAGTAACAAGCACTGATGACATTTAAAGAAATTAGAACATTCATATACTGCTAGTGGCAATGTAAAATAGTGCAACTACTGGGGGAAAATGTTTGGCAATTCCTCAAAAATTTAAACACAGGATGCCCATATGACCCAGCAAGGTAACAAAGAGCACTGAAAATAAATGTTCATGTAAAAACTTGTACATTAATGTTCACTGCAGCATTATTCGTAAGAGCCAAAAAGTGGAAACAACTTAAATGGCCATCAGCTAATGAATGGGTAAACAATATGTGATAAATTCATAAATGGAACATTATTTAGTCATAAAAAGGAATGAAGTAAGTCACATGCTGCAACACAGATGAAACCTGAAAACATTACACTAATTGGAAAAAATTAGACACAAAAGGTCTCATATTATATGATTCTATTTATGTGAAATGTCCAGAATAAGCAAATCCTTATGGATCGAGTGGATTAGTGATTTTCAGAAAATGGGAAAAGGAGGGAATTGAGACCAACTGCTGCTAGGATGAAGTATCTTACTAGGGGGATTGAGATGTTCCGAAAGCAGCAGTAGAGATGGTTGCACAACATAGTGAGTACACCAGAAACCACTAAGTGTACAATTTAAAATGATAGCGTTTCATGTTATGTGAGGTATATCACCATAAATACTTTAAGTATGCTTAACTATGCCATTTTGATAAGGTTTTTCTTAAAGTTTTTTACACAAAAAAACTGTTTAGAGCAATAAAAAATTATTTCTATTTTTCTATTTACCAAATTAGAATACTCTAAAAAATTCTATACTGTGTCAGAAAAAAATATTTAATTATGATTAAGCTGTCTCTAAATTGCTATACTTCTTAAATTATCATACTTAACACCTGAAACCTCCATATTCCTATTAAGACCCAAGACCTCAATTACCTGTGTGTTTAGGAGAGAGACCCTTCTCCAAATAAGTAGGATACCTAATGATTTAGAGAAAAACCTGTGTGTATTTATTCAGCGTGAACAACAGTGTCCTAAACTGCAGACTGCCTCAGTGTTTTTGGTTCATGAGATTTCTGAATAAATAAAGAAATACCAAAGAACACTTAACTGATAGAAGTAATGATTTCCTTCAGCTAGAAGATCCTAATAGACCAAATGGGCCCTGAGGAAGTAAACAGTCTCTAGAATTCTCAATTACAGAGTGAATAATTTCTTAGAAGAAATGGGCATTTCACAGCTTTCAGGATGTTGATAATTTATGAAAAAATAGATCACAATATATATTTGAATGAGGTACATGCTTTGTGGGAAAGTCACTTCAATTCACTCCAGTAAAATAGTTTGTTGATACCAAAGTTTTACATATATCAGTCACTGTCAATTTGGTAATTTTATTTAAGAATAAAGTAAAGACCATTTTTAAATGGAGAAGATCACATGGAAAATAACTTCAAATCTTAAAAAGTTAAGATTTGTACCATTAATTCATTAAGATTGTTCAAATTATAATGTTAGGATAGGCAACCACGTGTAACTTCATCACATTGAACTTCTTTTGTTTCTATATGTAAATGAATGTGTTTTTATATACATAAAAGAAAATAACCTCGCTCACCCTCTATCAACCTGATCTATTAAAACAGGCTCCGTTAGAGCCAAAAGCTGAAGTTCTCATAACTACAAACTTCAAAGTGGCGTATGTGACATGAAGTCTCAGAAGCCAGTGTTGCACTCCCAGACAAGTGTCTGGAAGGCACAAAATTCTTAGGAATCCCAGTTTGTTGGGAAAACAAACATTGGGAGTGTTATCCCATTTCTACTATCTCCAAATTCTTATTTTTCTGTCACAAGCTAATATCTGGAGCTCTAAATTCCAATCTCCGAATTTTTACACCGAAGACTAAAACTGAAAATAACCTTGAGTTTGTAATAGGCCTTCTCTCACGTATGTAAAGTACTTGACTAAAGGAAAACTGGGCAGGGAATCATAAATCATAAATCAGCTCACTAGTAAACTGCTACTAATTGCTGGCACAAAGACCTCTGACTAAGTGAAATAAAGGTGAGTTAATGACAACATCACGATGTCATGTGTTTTGCTGACTTATTTCAATGATAAATAATTTTATGAAGTATTCACTGAGGTATCTGAACTTTTCTTTTTATGAACTGATTTTCTTGGGGCACCTGGGTGGTTCCATCAGTTGAGCATCTGCCTTCCACTAGGGTTAAGATCCCAGGGTTCTGGGATTAAGACCCATGTCGGGCTCCCTGCTAAGTGGGGAGTCTGTTTCTCCCTCTGCTCCCACCACCCCCACCATGAAGTTACACATGGTTGCCTATCCTAAAGAGATCAATCTCTCTCTCCTCTTTCTCTCTCTCGCACATGTGTGCATAAATAAATAATAATTTTTTTAAAACTGATTTTTTTCTTTTTGAAGAACACACCTGAACTTTCCTTTCAATAACTATTTTTTCTTTTTTAAAAAACTTTTTAAATATTTCGAGAACTCTTTTTCTTTTCTCCTAAGTCATCAAAACCTGTCCTCATAGTCTCTAGAATATATCATAGATTTCTAATCAAGCCTCCTATACTTTATTTTGAATGTCAAATCAAAATAAACCAAGTCTTAAGAACTACTATTTATCTCAAGTTATAAATCATTAACTTAAGAAAACAACATTAGGATATGGGACTTAAAAGAGACTTGCTCTACCATGTAGTATTTGCCTAAAATTATTTTTATTTTTATTTTTGTATTTGCTATTTAATGCCAGGGTAGATGGTCTACATTCGTTCATAGCTCTTCCCTATTCCCATAGAGTACTTCTGGAGTTCAGAAGTATGTGATAATAGCAGCATCAAAGGCTAACACTGAAGTAGAAAACCTCTTTTATATAAAATTACAATTTTCTTCTTTTTTGTTAATTAAAACACTTTATGCTTTGCCTCAATTGTGTATAAGAGAGTTTTGCTTGAGTGGAACAAATATAGGAACATGTGTTATATATTAAAAAAAGAATTATAGTAAATAAATCCAAAATGTGAATGGACATTTAACTTATGGTTAGGAAACACATTATTTTCTAAGTAAGACTAGATCACATTATTTTAAACAGCTGAACTTTTAAACAGTAAGAAATAACATTAAGATATTACTATGTAGAAACTTGGAAAGATGGGGGAGCAGAGCACATTTGTACTGAATATTGTTGTTTTGACAATCATTTATTATCATTCTAAAGCACTATTATGCATGAGGGATAGCTAGGAAAACAAGTCTGTTAATTTAGTCTTAAAGGTAATGAAATAAGAAAAATACTTTAAAATCTTATTCTATAAAGGGAAAAAGAATATACTTTATCTTGCTTGACTATAGCTGTTGCTACAGGGATTTATAATATTTTATGCACCACTGTGATATGACAAACCTAAATTTCAAATAGACTTCAATTTAATAATTAAAATCTTCTCGAAAATATGAACACATATATAAACTGATACACTTTAAAAATACATATAGAAATAAAAATGTGTTTCACTGGAAAAAAATTTGTCTCTGCTCTTCTTTTTTTTTTTTAATTAAAGATTTTTTTTAAAAGATTTATTTATTTATTTATTTGACAGACAGAGATCACAAGTAGGCAGAGAGGCAGGCAGAGAGAGAGGGGGAAGCAGGCTCCCTGCTGAGCAGAGAGCCTGATGCTGGGCTCCATCCCAGGACCCTGGGATCATGACCTGAGCTGAAGGCAGAGTCTTTAACCCACTGAGTCACCCAGGCGCCCCTTCTCTGCTCTTTTTCCAATAAAGCCTCAAAATACCTAAAATGTTTCCTATAATTATTTATATGTGGTACAGGAAGTCCTGAATACAAGTTTATTTCCTTCCTCCTTATATCAGTGTTTACTATGTACATGTATGAACAGAATCATATGCATACAAAACAATTATATTATGTACTTAGTTACCTATTTGTAAGGACAAATTTACACATGATATTCATTGTTTATCAGAAAGAAGCTAGAAAATAATTATTTTCAGTAGCACATGGAGTTCATTCTACTTACTGTTGAAGAGCCCAGTGCAGATTTTGGAGACCTAATTATTCCAGCAATTGAATGACGAATAGACTCAAACTTGGATAGCCTCTCCTTTCTTTCCTGGAGAGATTAAGAAAGAAGCCTTCAGCAATAGTAAACTAGTTTATATACAGTTATGCTGGGCATTTAGATATTTATCCACAGCTAATCACATATTCCAACTAAATAAAATGCAAGCTTCCTGACATTAAAGATGGCAAATAATCAAATGCATAGGAACTCTATAGTATTTTCATTTCTTAATGAATGTCTTGGTTTTCAAGAAAAATAAGAAAGAAATAAAAATTCATAAGACGAGAGAAAAAAGAAATGTATAGGAAATTCATGGGAAACCAAATATTAACATGTGGGAGAAAAAAAAAAAAAAGATAAAAGCTCTAAGGAACCAGTCTAACATACATTTCAGATAGCACCGTAGTTGAAAGGGATTTTCAAACAAAATATAATAGAGAAAAATCAGTAGGAGAACTATACTGAACACATTTTTAAAAACAGTGAATTCCAGAAAGATTCACAGGATCACAATGACAATGATGATGACAACACCACCAAAGGAGAACCAAAAAGGTAAATAAGGGGGTGATGGTAGAACTCCACTAAGTAAAATCAATCCAGCTACTTGCTTTAGGATGTATATTTCTAAGCATCATATATCACAATTGAAGGAAACTTTCCTTAAAATTTTATATCTTTAGATCCATATAATAAATGCAAATGAAGAGGGGTAAGAGGGTAGAAAACAAGAGAAAGTAGAACAAAAATGAGACCTAGAAGGTAATAAATAAGGAAGGATGTGTAAGGGTTTGTAATGGAAGCACTGGTCAATTTTCCAATAATGACATTTCAACTGTTCAGCAGCAGCAGACAAAAGAACTTGAGATCCTATTGCCATGTACTGTATTTCTTATGTCTTCCATTAGTAGTGATGCTCAGTTTTTATTTATCAGTGGGAAATAAGTAAAGCAGGCCACAAATAACATCATTTGTTTCCTTTGTCTCTAATATGTAGGGTATACGTCTCTATTCAGTAAATGCAGACATTTTTAGCCATATACTCTCGATAAACACTGTAGTTTCCAAAATTCAACTTCTGTCTCTCCAAGTGCCTACTCCCACATTATCTACTTTTCATTCTAATGGTTGCAGTACTAATATTCTTATCATTCTACAAACATATGCACATTAATAATTTAAAGTAATCTTACAGTAACCTAACAGAACAAATGACCTCAACTTCTTTTTCATCATTATCTACATTACTAACTTGCTTATGAGTCCATGTAAATCACTACCTATGCCTCATTTTGGTCATTTATAAAATGAAAAAAAACTAATACAAACCTTCTTCAGAGCACATTTATGTTATACTGCACATGATTAAAAATTAACATGTTAAAAGCATGTAAATATTTGATAAAATTTACTTTAAAAAAATAAATATTTACTGTAGTAAAAATGGTCATCACCTTAGGAATGTGAGCATTACATTCTATAGGCTTAATCCTAGCTGTTGCTTCACTTTACTTTCTAGTAAAAATCCCTATACTAATTTGTGAGGCAGGGTGGGGGTTTGGGGGATAGAGAAGGAAAAAATGAAACAAGATGGGACCAGGAGAGAGATGAAACATAAGAGACTCTTAATCTCACAAAACAGAGTGTTGCTGGGGGGAGGGGGGAGGGAGAGGGTGGCTGGGTTATGGACATTGGGGAGGGTATGTGCTATGGTGAGTGCTGTGAAATGTATAAGCCTGATGATTCACAGATCTGTACCCCTGGGGCAAATAATACATTACATTACATATTAATAAAAATAATAAATTTTTTAAAAAAGTCAAAACAAAAAAAATAAAACAAGCCCTGTACTGAGTCATAAGAAGCACTAAAGGAAAAAACAGCCTTGAAGTACTGAAATACAGTGACCTTTCTTTAATGCACGCCCATCTTCAACTTGAGTGTTTTGGGATTTTTACAAATCTAATTTGGTGGGGGAAGAGGTGGGAGGGTGTTGGGTGGCTCAGTGTGTTAAGCATCTGTCTGTCTTCAGCTCAGTTCAAGATCCCAGAGTCCTGGGATTAAGTCCCAAGTCAGGTGGTCAAGTTGTGCTCCCTGCTCAGTGGGGAGACTGCTTCTCCCACTCCCTCTGCTCCTCTCTCTCTCAAACAAACAAATAAATAAATAATCTTTTAAAAAATAAAAATCAAAACCTGATTCTTGAGACGCCTTCTGAAAAAAAAATGTTTGGGAGGGTAAAACCTAATAAAACGTATAGCCAGAATACACAGAACCCACAAGTGGGGAGGGTGGCATATGCAGCAGTTGCATATTATACTATAAAATATATTATAGTGCTAACACATGTATATACAGCCATATATTTATAGACAGTATAGTTATGGTATATACAATGTTTATATATCTTTATATTATTTATAGTACTATGTATATAGTAAAATATGTTTTTATATAATAATAAAATTATATATAGCACACATACTGGAAAGCACTGCAGGGACTATAGTTTTCTACTTCCTAGCCCAATTTACCCATTTCTTCCCCTGGGGAACTTCTCCCCCTGACTTTGAGAGGCCATGGAGGTGGAGGTGGCAGTGACATTAGCAGAAGCAGTGATACCATTGCTGACCTTGTGGCTGCTACTACTGACAGGACCATGAGAGGAAAGGGCTAACTTCACCTGTTTGGCAACGAAAGCTTCACAAGAGAGCTCTGAGCAACTCTACCGTGAATTTATGCTTCCCCTCTGAGTTAATGCTCTTAAAATACTGCAGAGAGTGTGGTGCTAACATAAGAGCACTATGAGAACAGAAAAGCACTGAGAAGTGATGCAGAAAAGTAGAAAAATCAGGACAGAGTTTTACATATGAGAAAGTGTTTTAGTACTGTATGACTTAATAATATGCACTGAAATGACAACAGTAATTTTCTTCAAGCTACATTTTGGTATCAAAACTTATGACAGGAAAAAGAACCATTTCCCCCCAAGACTTCTGATAATTAAAATAAAAACAAAAACAAAAACAAAACAAAACAAAACAGGGACACCTGGGTGGCTCAGTGGGTTAAGCCTCTGCCTTCTGCTCAGGTCATGATCCCAGGGTCCTGGGATCGAGCCCCGCATCGGGCTCTCTGCTCAGCGGGGAGCCTGCTCCCCCCCCCCTCTCTCTCTGCCTGCCTCTCTGCCTACTTGTGATCTCTCTCTATCAAATAAATAAAATCTTAAAAAAATATACCTTCTTAAGAAACCAACACCAGATAAGTCTAATGTGCAGGTCCAGGTGTGGGGTAAAGAAGACTTCAAAAAGTGCTTCCTTTATATTAACTAATGAAGCACAATACACTGTGTGTTTGAGGGGATACAATTAGTTAAAAAGCACCCTTTCATTTAAAGTATTCTTTAAATAGGCTGATCTAAAAACTGTATTATCACAAACCTTAAGTTTCAAACAGGAATAATCAAGTTTATTAAAAAAATTTTAACCAGTGTCAGTTCCACTGGTGCACAGATTTCCACAAATAGAGAACATGAAACTCACTTGCTAAAGCTGGTCTATGTAGCATTATACTGTAGATTTAAATTATGGTCTCATAATACTTCAGACCGTGCTGAATTCACTGACAGGTTGACTTTTGTATCAATGAATTAAATGGCTACTTTTAGAAATTAAAATTTTAAAAATTGCCTTTTAATTACCATTAATATAATAATAACTAATCCTGCCTGTTGGCCTGCTAAGGCTGGTGATGACGCACTCATTTTACCCCCCTCAAGTAATGACAAGGTAAAGAGCCTTCTCCAGGTAACAAACATAGGGATTGGTTGGGGCAACAGCATGGCCCCTCAGTGAAGAAAGGTGGGGGCCAGGTAAAGGGGGGAAGGAGGGAAGATGTTATGAAATAATAGTCTAATGAGATGCCCAGAAAAATGTTATAAGTGTAGCTGTAAATCTATCTTGAAAGGAAAGTTCCAGATGGACTATCACTTTCACATATCATTCAAGAATAGCTTTTCATTGTCATTATTTTAAAATAAACTAAAGTGTAGGGACATCTCGGTGGCTCAGTTGGTTAAGCATCCAACTCTTGGTTTCAGCTCAGGTAATGATCTCAGGATGGTAGGATCCAGCCCCATGTTGGGCTCCATGCTCAGCAAAGGAGTCTACTTGATGATTCTCTCCCTTTGCTCCCTCCTCCTACACTCTCTCACTCAAAACATACTCTTTAAAAAAATAAAATAAAAAGTAAAATTGACTGAAGGGTCTCACAATTTCTGTCTCCCCCCATCTCTCTTTCCATATATATATGGAGATGTTTCATAATTGATATGAAACTTTCATAGTCATTAAAAGTTTCCTTATTATCAATTGATAAAAAAGACCTCTAAGAAATAATACGTAAACTACTTACAGTTCAAGTAAAACCATACCTATTCGGTTTTTAAATTACTCTTAATAAAACTGCCAAATTGCAGTAAAACAGGCTGTCAGGTTATCTCCACCCTCTGCTCACTGAAGCCCAGGCAATGATATAAAAGGCAAGAGGCAAAGTTTTGCTGGTTAAAGTAAGGGACAAAAATCAGCAGTTCTTCCAAATGACAGTGTGACTAGATGGCGGAGTAAGTTACAAATTAATGACTTTAACCACTAAGCACATAATGGTTCTCAGAGCACGGCCTCTAAAGGAAGCACTAAGGTAGAAAGAATAAGGTTCTTGATGTCAGAAGGCGTAACAAGTATGAATCTGGGCAAATTAAATTACTTCACTAGCGTGGCTCTTAGTTTCTGTATCAGTACACAGAAGGACACTGGCCTGGACAAAATCTTCATCTCAAAATTTCTGTGACCATCGTCCAGCTCCCCAGTCACTTCATTGCACTGATCGCTGGCCAAACTCCCACAGAAGAGTTTCATGTGGAAGGCTGGTCACCAGAGTCCCTTTCCTTTGAGGGCTGGTCACTTTCTGCCTGAGGTGGCCTCAGAACTTGACCTCCAATGGAAAGGCCAGCTACAGTGAAAGGTGCCACAGGAAAATTTTTTATGCTAATAAGTCGCTGAAACAATAAGTATTATTTCTCACATTATCTTCTCACATCATTTCAATAAATAATCCCAACCTAATAACATTCTTACATTGAACAATGAAAGTGATGATTTGGCCCTGTGGGAACATTCAGATACATATTCAGATCAGGAGGCACTAAGGATCAAGGAAAAGAGAACAATATTCATGCTCAAGCTCCAGGCTGAGTGCCAAATATCTTTGAGACTACTTATGCAAAGCAGCCATGAAATTTGGAGGGATTTTGTGAGAAATAACTACAGGGAAATTATAACCTCAGAAAAGATTGTCTCCTGAAAAAAATTTCTTGTCTGTTGATAAATGACTCCATAATGTAAATGAAATACTGCAAATATCGGTATGTCCTTCATAAAAGGAATGCATTTATAAATAAATGAATAACTTAGTCTTTTGCAGATGTTGATTTGCTGGGAAGAATGAAGAATACACAGTTTTTATTCCCATCAGGATACAGAATTTAAGTATTGAAACAGTTTGTAAGTGATTTATTTTAGCAATTGGGTTCTGACTGAAGACAAATCATTTCAGAAGTATTCACTGCCTAGTAACCTAGTTTGTCATGCTGTTTTTCTTTGATGCTTGCATATTAAGAATATTTATTCAAAGAAAGACAGTGATACCACTGCTTGCTAAGTCAACCATTTTCATATTTTGAAATAATGAAATTGGAAACCAAATGTGCAAAAGGAACATTTGAGTGATTATTCAGATTTTGTCTTAAAATAACAATGCTAAGAAAATTTATAGTACAATGGAGTTCGCTGAAACCCAGGTTGTAAAATGTCATATTGTTCTTGCTTTCTTGACTGTATATATCTCTTAACTAAGATGATGTCTAGGGGAATAAGACCAAAGCAGGAGACTATAATCAGCTCCTTTCCTATTCAAAATCTAAGTACAATTCATGTTCCATGGTGCTTTGCTCAAACGGATGAGCTAAATGTCTATATATATTCTTTTCATAAATTATCCAATAGTGCAAAATCCATACCAGTTTCCTTATGAGCACCTCACTAAGTCTACAATTTAAATGCTGATAGGCTCTGCTCAGTAAACAACTGTGTGCCTCAGGTTATTTAAAAAAAAAATTATACTATTCTGAGTTAAATAATCAAGACACTTCTTAACTAAGATTCTGCCTTTTTTTTTTTTCAAGATTATTTATTTATTTATTTGACTGCCAGAAACACATTGAGAGAGGGAACCCAAGTAGGGGGAGTGGGAGAGAGAGAGAAGCAGGCTTCCCACTGAGCAGGGTGCCCGATGAAGGCCTCGATCCTAGGACCCTGGGATCATGACCTGAGCCAAAAGCAGATGCTTAAGGACTGAGCCACCCAGGCGCCAAAAGCCTTTATTTATTTATTTTTTTAAGCCAAAGCCTTTATTTATTTATTTTTTTAATTTATTTATTTACTGGGGCACTTGGGTGGCTCAGTTGTTAAGCATCTGCCTTCAGCTCAGGTCATGATCCCAGGGTCCTAGGATTGAGTCCTGCATAAGGGCTCCCTGTTCACCAGAGAACCTACTTCTCCCTCTCCTATTCCCCCTGCTTGTGTTCCTGTTCTCTCTCTCCCTCTCAAATAAATAAATAAAATCTTTAAAAAAAATTATTTATTTATTTGAGAGAGGGAGAGAGAGAGTGAGCATTGGGAGGGGCAGAGGGAGAGGGAGAGAGAATCTCAAGCAGACTTCCTGCTGTGCATGGAGCTGGAGATGGGCCCTGATCTCACAACACACATGACCTATTATCTGAGCTGGTATCACAATATCACGAGTCAGACTCTCAACCAACTAAGCCACCCACGTACTTGAGAGTCCGCCTTTAAAACAACTAAGGGGCATAATGTTAAGCCATGAAATTTATCTTCTTTGCTTAAACTAATAACTTGTAAGACCAAGAATGCATTATAATGAGAGCAAAAGTACTATTTCATTAGAGGCCCCTATGTCTAATAATGGAGGCACTTTGCCAGCTCCAGCCACACCCTCACAGACTCTAAGCTCACCACTCTACTTAACAAGTTACTTTGATCAGGTCAAAATAATCCTTTTGCCAATTCCTGAATAAGGTGCTCATTTCTTTCCAACAGCAGCTTCCTGAGCTCTCCTCTCTTTTTTGCCTGACTCCCATTTTCCTTTCTTTTCTCCTCCTTCTCTCCCCTTACCATAATAAATACTTATAAATATTAGCCATTATTATTTTAGCTTTACTAATACTGACAAAAACATCTTTTGGCTATTGTGAATAGTACTGCTATAACTGTAGATACATATGTACTTGAGTACCTGTTTTCAATTCTTTCGGGGATACATATAAGAGTGGAATTGCCAGGTCGTTTGGTAATTGTGTGTTTAGCTTTTTGATGAACAGCTAAACTATTTTCCACAGTAGCAGAACCATTTTACATTCCTACCAGCAATGTATGAAGCTTCCAATTTCTGCACATCCTTGTTGAAACTTGTTACTTTCCGTTTTTCTGATTATAGCTATCCTAATGGGTGTGAAGTATCCTTGAAGCATCTTGCCTTCATTTTTAAAGAACTTTTTTTTTTTCTTTTACTGCTTATAGAATTCAATATTGTTTTTCTTTTTCTTTTCTTTTCTTTTTTTTTCTCTTTCAGCACTTTGTCTTGTGGTCTCTAGTGTTTCTGGTATAAAGTCAACTATAATTCATATCATTATTCCCCTATATATAATAAACATTTTTCCATGATTACTTTTATAATAAGCAAGGTTACAAGTAAATGTAATTTTATTTTAATTATCCTGCTTGGAGTTTGTTAAATTTCATGGACTTGTGGGTTGAAAGTGTTACAAAATACTCGATCATTGTCCCTTCAGATATGTTTTCTACTCCTATCTCTCTCTCCTCCCCTCCTTAGATTCTGATTACATGTATGTTCGTCCATTTGATATCACTCTATGATCACAAATACTCAGTTTTTCTTTTCCTTTTTTGTTTCCATTTGGATACATTCTATCAACCTAAAATCACATGTCACTGATCTACTATTAACAATCCCATTTAATGAATTCCTTAGTTTTGATATTATATTTTTCATTTCCAGAATTTCATTTTTTATGCATCCATATCACTGTTGAAATATCCCATCTTTCATACCCGTTATAATCTTTTCCACTAGATCCCTTAGCATTCTTGTAACAGCTATATTAAAGACATTGATAATTCTAATAACTAGGTCACCTGTGTCTATTTTCTTAGCTGTAAGTCACATTTCTTATTTCTCCATTTTTCTTTTTAGTGTGTCATATATTTTTATTGTGTTCCAAATGGTTTGTATAAAAGAACAGCAGAATTTGTGAAGAGGGATACGTGCTACTTTGTCTGTCAGGCTGCTAGGTTGGGACTATAGGTAATAAGCTGGGTCTGGTCTTTGTTGCAGCTTTAGTTTGAATCAGTTCACCACCAGCTTCAAACATTCTGAAAGCTGTTTCAGGAGTTTTCCTTCAGCTAAGAATGGAATCTGAGCCCAGGCAAGATTCCAGTATCTTGCCTAAGCTTCAAAGTCAATCCACCAGCTTTAGGAACTAAAGGAGATCTCACCAAGCTTTGCAGCCTCTTTGGGGGAGAGGGGGAGGTGTGCTAGAGAGTTCTCTCTGCTTTCCATTCACACCCACAACTTTCTGTATTTAAGATGATAACTTTCAGCCCTTACATATGGTCTCTTGTAACTTTCCATATCCAAACAGGCTACAGAAATTCATTTGCATTCTTATTGATGAGTAACCTGCCAGTCATCGTTTTATTGACTGTTAGTCATAAACCAAGAAAATACAAACACACAAGTTAAGGATCTTCAGTATGACAAAAGAAAATGCCATTAATTTATCAAAAGTTACAGACTTATATTTGACTACCATATTCTAAGGCAGTCAATTACCACAAAAGGCCTTCAGAGTTTAAGCCTATACTCCTCAAAAGATCATTTAAAGAGTTAAACTCCAAATATCTAAAAAGTCTTCATTCTTATTATTTTGGTTTGATTTTCTTTTCTTTTGTTGATTGCTTTTGAGGGATACGGAAGACGAGTGTTACCGTTTCTGTATTTGGGGCAGGGAACCATAGAAGGTTACTGTAAGGTCTAGTATGAACATACTTCAGTTTTGTATGAACTATGTTTTAAGTTTCCAACTTCATCTAAAAAGTTCTCTGAATGGTTTGACTTTTTAGTATTCTCATAGTGCACACACATCAACAATCCTACTATCTGTTCAGAGTTCCTTTTGTTACTAGAATTACTAGAACTAATAACTGGAAATGTTTGGAGTTTCAAGGCCTCAGGCAAGATTTTACTTATTAGAACGGAATCAGAAACTGTAGGACCTAAAACAATATCCTAGAACTTAATTTTAAAAATAAAATGTTAAAGATAGGAATTTGGTGCTTATAATATTGCACTTCTATTATCAGCAAATAAAATCCAACTAGGAGATCTGTTAGGAAGAAGTCAGTGAGGTTCCAAGCATTTATCTCATTCTCACCCTTCCAAGAGAAGCTGCCAAATTATGGGACTATTGGTACTGGCTGCCTGAGAACAGAGCAATACAACAGAGGGTAGAGCTAAGAAATGATGACAGACAACTTCTTGATGATATGGTTTAAATTTCTGGATATATCTAATTGCGAATGTAAATAAACTCTCTAATGTACTTAGCTCTACTGCTTTGGTTGACTGTTATAGGGAACTAATAAAGCAGAGTTTCCTAGACTATCCACTAGTAATTGAAGATCTCCAATAAGCAATTATGAAAGTCACAATTTTCATTAACAAAATAATACACTAACTTAACATTTTTTTCCTTCTAGACATATATTTTCTTTTAATAGGAAAACAAATCTTCTAATATTGAAATTAATATAAATGGAAAACTTCTTTGTAAGAGAACACTTCTTGTGTTGCATCATATTATGTTGTGATAATTACTTTTACTTATTCCTATTAATTCATCAGTTTCAGTAGTGCCTGGGTGACTCAACTGGTTAGGCAGACAACTCTTGATTTCCCGCTCAGGTCAAGATCTCAGAGTCCTGGGATGGAGCTCCATGTCTGGCTCCCCACTCAGCAGGAGTCTGCTCCTTCTCCCCTTGCCCTTCTCCCTATGCATGCACTCTCAAATAAATAAATAAATAAATCTTTAGAAACAAAACAAAACAGCAGCACATGACATGCAAAGTAATTGTTCAACATGTTTGGAAAAACCCTACTTTGAATGATTAACAGATGTTATCTAACATCTAACTACAAAAGGTTCAGTAGTCCCATAGATTTTAGAACTGCCCCATTAGTCAAATTTAAGCAGGTTTCTTAAATGCAGTATGTCTCAAAGCCTTAATAACACATTAGTACATGTACTTTTTTGGGGGGACAAAATATTATTTTGCAAGATTCACTTCAAGAAATGTCACATAGCTTCCATTCTGTGGGGTTAGAAGGCGAAACATTCTCTTCTACTCTACATCAATCATGGCTTCTTCTTGGATATTATCATCACATGTAAAAGCTCCAAATTAACTAATTAAAGTTCCTCTCTTTCTGGCACAATCTCTTATCCCATCAGTTTGCTTTCAACCAGTAACATCATAAGCATTTTTCAACTTCACTGCACCCTAAGGCATTGAGTCTCTTTGTTTCGCCTAATCAATCACCTTTTCTTTTCTTCTCTTCTCTCGTTATCTAACTGAGATGCCATAATATATCATTCTAATGATGTTTTCACCAATATTCTAAATTCTCCTGTTATCCTACCTTTTAGTTGCACACATGGGGTAATCTCCAACACTGGATAGTTGGATAGATCCAACCATCCAACCATACACTCAAACAATTCATCTCTGCTGGAGAAAATCACAAGATTCTTAACTTCAAATGGGCACCAAATACCTAACAGTACTTCCACATTTCTCTGGCCAACTCACTTCTTACTCTCCCAGTTACTGTCAACCATTTCAAACATTTCCTATTTTTCCTGGGTCTAAATATGCCTCATTCTACCCCCTCCAGGATAAAGAAACTACAAGCCAGAAACACTTCTATCTTGCCTTTTCAAATGTAAAAATCTATTATTTCTCTTCCCTTCTAATTTGTTTCCCCATTTGGAAATATGTGGCTGTCTCCCATCTAAGGCTGACCTCTCTACTTGTACTTTGTATTGCGTCCCCTCCTGCTCTCCTAAGAACCTTAAACCTTACAAAAACTTGATAGATCTCTGTTTGAAAACTTGTTTTTCCTACCCCATCATTTACACGGGTTTAAAAGTTGCTCTTATAGAGAAAAAAAGGAAAAGTAGTAAGAGAGAAAAGATGGAGAAAGATAGGGAAGGAGGAATGAAGAGAGGACGGGATGCATCTCTTCCCTCACCACACATCCTCCTTCTGCTACTGCTCCTTCTCCATAAACGAAATTCCTAAAAGACTTATCTATGCTTCCTGTCTTCACTTTCCTCTCCTCCTACTCACTACGCAATCTACTCCCATTTGGCTTTCATCTTATCACTCAAGCAAAGCAGATGCTTTTAATTAACCAGCAAATTCCATTTTACTAATCCAACAGAGACATTTCTTACTTATTATACTTGACCTCTTGGGAGAATTCCCCTCTATTGATCAAATACTCCTATGTGAAACTTGTACTGCCCTGGCCCACTCTCCCTCAACAGGCATAATATGATCATTTGCTTTTAAGATCCATTGGCTCAGATCTCCTCTTTCCTCACTCTATCTTTCCTTCCTGGGTAACATTTTACATGTTCCAACTTCAATTACCACCTAGCCAAGCCCACTCATTAAATCTCCAAATCAGACTTTACCACTGAGCTATAAACATATACATATCAAAAACCCATGTGATTTCTCTACTAGAGAAGACAGAAAAAGTCAACATATTTCATACTGAACTCCTAACTCCCAAATAGCCCCTTTTTAGGAGTTTCTCATTTCCATGAATGGTACTTATCATCCTGTTATACAAACCAGATATCTTAAAGTCCAAACTCACACTCACAATATATATTCCAAGAGTCAGAGGGCTTTATCAGTTTTTTATTCAAATATGTAAACATTAAATAAATTCTACATATTTTTAAAGATGTATTTATTTAATTTAGAAAGAGAGAACATAAATGGAATGGGGGCCAGGGAGTGGCCAGAAGGAGAGGAGAGAGAGAATCTCAAGCAGACTCCCACTGAGTATGGAGCCCAATTTGGGGCTCAATCCTATGACCATGAGATTATGACATGAGCCAAAATCAAGAGTCAGACACTTAACCAACAGAACTACCCAGGCACCCCAAATAAATGCTACATATTAATGACATACTGAAGCAAGACAGTAGCTATCAGATATTATGTAATTAATAAATAAAAGGGTACATTTATTTAACTACTCTTTTATACTAAAGAATCTCAAAGGACTCTTTGAAACAAACAAAACTGAAAGACTCAAATTTAACCAGTCATTCTAATTACACATAACATTCTAACTCATATTGACTTTAGGAAATCTGCAGTACCTTTATTTAAATTTGGGGAAACCCTCAAAAACAACAGAAAAATATCTTGGGAGTTAAAACACTTTTCCTTCTGGCATTTTTCAAAAAGATTGATTCTTTGAGATAAGAGAGCTAGCATAACAAAGGATTAAAGATAGTGAAGAACAATTATGGCTCCTTAAAAGTTATACTCTGTAAGATACAGAGGTCATGCGAGCATAGGGAAACTTAATCAATACATACATAAGAGGGATGCCTGGGTGGCTCAGTTGGTTAAGCCGCTGCCTTCGGCTCAGGTCATGATCCCAAGGTCCTGGGATTGAGTCCTGCATCGGGCTCCTTGCTCGGCAGGGAGCCTGCTTTTCTCGCTGCCTCTGCCTGCCTCTCTGCCTGCTTATGTATACTCTCTCTCTATCTCTGGCAAATAAATAAAATCTTTAAAGAAAAAAAAAAAGACATATATAAGAATATATACTCCCTCTGGCTATTTATTAATTATTTTGATTTGTAAACTAGCTAATTATGTTTAGATGTTCAAAATTTTGGTATAAAGAGCATTTAGCTTATTAAAAACAGGTTCAGGGGTGGCATAATATGTATCCAGAAATAAAAATGTATTATTTAATCAAAATTTGTCAGTTAAAATTAAATACTATCTCCAGGACTTACTTTTTAATCAATATGAGCGCTAGAAATCTCAGGACCAGGCTCTATTCCTTTTATAATAGGTTCCAATCTGCTTAAGTTAATAAAGTGCCTACTGGATGTACTGTTATTTTCAGAAGTTCATTAACTATTTCATCAATAGGAAATAAGTAGTCTAGAGTCAACAAAAGTGAATAGCATACTAAACTACTGGCCTAGAGCAGTCAGTCATGACTCCAAATACCAGACTTGAAATCAACAATATCTTTGATTAGGTGTCAGCATTAAACCACAATTTTTCATCTGAAAATTAATACTGGGTATTCACCACATAACCATATCAAAGGTTTCGCAAAATTATTAAAGTTACAACAATGGCCATTATTATATAAAATGGTATTTCTATAAGAATCATTGAATTGAAGAAAAATTTAAAGACTGATCATTTGCATATTTACCAAATCCCTTTGCTCCTACTGAATTCCCCAGCAATTTCTTAAGTAGTGTTGGTCATCCCTATCCTTACAGAAAAGAATACTGCAATCTATATCTACTTGAAAGGCTCCTAGAAAACAACAAATCTCATTTTCACCCATCAGCTTAAGGCAAAGGTTCTATATAGCTCTGACTACAGAGCTCACTAAACCCCTAACAAGGCCTCTCTAGAAAGGTTTCCTGTGGCTAACTCATTTAGAGCAAAACCTTGTGAAGATTCTAATAAAATGTCTGAGAAGTTATGAATGGTACTTAAAGTTTTATTCCTAACGAGTTTTCCACCCCACAACATTCTTTTTGGCTATGATTATATATTTTCTGACTCAAGATATAATTAAAGTAAAGAACTGATTTGTTGAATTAGAAGTGGCAGCACTGAATATGGAGAGGTGTTATTTTATTAAAAGAATGGCCAGAGGGAGTATATATTCTTATGTATGTCTTGATTAAATCTCCCTACGCTCACATGACCTACATCTCTTACAGAGTATAACTTTGAAAGGAACCATAATTGTTCTTCACTATCTTCAGTCCTTTGTCAGGCTAGCTCTATTTCAAGATCTATAATGTAAATTTTCTCTCCTTGCCAAGCATTATGAGCAGCTGCAAAGTGTTTTATCTGAGATTCAGAAAAGGTTAGGGAGAAGAAACTTTCCTGTAAAGGAGAAGAGAAGCTGCTACAAATATTTTTAATGTCTTGTCATAATCAGACGGATTCACAATTTCTAGGAAGGGCAAGAGAAAGAGAAAGTTGCTCAGAGCCAATTTAGGCCTAGCTAGTACCAACTGCTAAGCCCAAAACCCCACAGCTAGCTCAGCAGATTTTTTTTTTTTTAAATATCCAAGGGAATTTGAATAACATTCTATAGGTATAAGGCATTAGATTCTAATATCTACTTTCATGGCCTTAGACCCTGCAAAAATTCTTCCAAAGCCCCAAAATACCATTTAGCCATAATTAACCAGAGCTTTTCAGAAGTCAAAATTCACTCCTCAGGGAGTATTTTAAACCTGCTGAATGAACTCCTGATAAACTCACAATTAGCATTTAAAATGCAGAGTGTAAAAAACTTTATTGCTAACTGATGTGATGCTGAAAGAAGAGGCATACTTTTTCTAATTTTCAGTGTAAGGAAAAAATATCAATGATTTCCTTAGCATTAGTCTCTGTCATTGAAATTATAAACTATATTATTCTTGCATTATTGGTATTATTTCTAACAGAATACCTCTGTACAGCTATACTTTATTCCAAGCAAAATCCTGATCTTTTTTTACTACTACTCAAACTATGATATAACAGCTATATAATTCACTGACAGAGATATGATATTTTCATTTGAAATAATACCAAGAGAAACAACAATTCAATAAAGGATGAATCTTGGGGCAACTGGGTGGCTCGGTGGGTTAAGTCGCTGCCTTCGGCTCAGGTCATGATCTCAGGGTCCTGAGATCGAGTCCCGCATCGGGCTCTCTGCTCAGCAAGGAGCCTGCTTCCCTCCCTCTCTCTCTCTGCCTGCCTCTCTGTCTACTTGTGATCTCTCTCTGTCAAATAAATAAATAAAATCTTTTAAAAAAAATAAATAAATAAAGGATGAATCTTAATTAAACAATAATCCAGAATAAAGAAAAAAGGTCATCTTACCAAAAAAAAAAAAAAATTAAGAAAGGAATCTGTTATTTCCTTCTCATTAAGGAACAAAACAAAAACAAACATACACCAGATTCAATATAAAAGTATTATCAAAAAGCACCTAGACTACTTATTCTGCTTCATCCGATAAAATAAAGCAGTTAACTGAGGAAAATTATATAAGAATAGCACAACATTAGGGCATACCCTGTCAATGGGTGAAAGGCTAGCACCTCCAATGATCAAACTCAAAAGTGTATAGTATTCCAACTAAATTAGATTTATTTTCCACACAGAGTTCTAAAATCAAAGTAATTCAGCAATTGAAATAATCTCCTGAATTAAGGACAGTCGAGCCATTTTGAGACTGAAAAGTTATTACAGCAAATACAATCTTTTACTCCACAGGCTGTGAACTCCTCATAGCAACAATTTTCCCCCAAAACTTTATCTTTTTACTAAGCACCTATTCCATGACCATCTTTATTCCCCACTAACGGCCTCACCTCTCCTCATAGAAAATAGAAATGATCAGGTGGGAATTCCTAGGACTTTTCTGCCCTTCCTCATCCTCCCACTGACAAATGTAACCTCCACCCCACCCGCCCGGGTCAGGGGACCTCTATCCTCTAGTGTCCTCTGGCCCGCTCTGCTCTTTCCCTGCTTGGGGAAAGAATTGGGGTTCATCAGGAAGTCCTCACTCTCCTGGAGGCTACCTCTGCTTTTTACTGGTTTTGGTTTGGTTTGGTTTGGTTTTTGCCTCTCATATTATTAAAAAAAAAAAAAATCACACACACAAAAACTAAATGTAAAATCTTATTTAATTCTCTCTGCCCATGATCATTATTCTAACTTTCCCTTCCCTCCAAAATTTAGCTACCTCAAAATGCTACTAGATAAATCATAAAAAAAATCATATGATCATAGCCCTCAAAGAGCTTTCTGTAAAAAGATAAACCAGATCCTTTTACACTGTTGCTTAACATCTTTGAATGGCTCCCCCATTGGGCCCACCAAAAAAATCTCAATTCACACACAAAGATTTTTCTATAATATAGCCCCTACATACTTAATTCAATCCCCTCTCTTAGCATTTCACCTTCCTTGCCTATCATCTAGTTACATATATATATTGAAGATTTAGAATACATATTTTCACTTCCTTGAGCAATATATGATTCTTCTGACCATTGCTGAAATACTATTCCTCTTTTTTTTTTATTTTTTTGGTGGTGTGGGGGTGCAGGTTGTGTGGCTGGATATCTCTTACCCACCTTTAAGACTGAAAGTAGACATCCATACAATTCTACTCTGAGCTCAAGCACTTTAAATCTACAGCACCCTTCTTATGTACTGTGATAGCACCTAGTATTTACTCTTACAAAACTCATCATATTCTGTTATAATTATCCCTTAACTTGTCTTTCACTGAACTGTGAGCTCCTTCAGGATAGGACTTTATATCATCTTGCTTTGTATACAAAGCCAAGACAGTGCAGATGGCATACTGCAGTTTCTAAAACGGCCACAACAATATTTCCATCACACATGTTCTTACAATAAAGAATCTGACACTTCTTCCATTGAGAAGTGGGGTCTGTGTTCCCTACACTTGAATTTGGGCAGTCATGTGACTGTGGTAGAAGTGACATTACATGACTTCCAAAGCCAGGTCATAAAAACAACTCCCTCCTGGTCATCTTGGGACACATTCTTAAACCCAGACACTCCAGCTATAAGGAAGCTCAAGCAATTCACAGACAGATGGCACAAGGAGATGAACAGAGCTTAGTTGGGCTCCTAGCCGGCAATATCCAAACTGCCAGTCATGTGAGTAAACCATATTGGAAATCAATCCTATGGCCTCTAATCCAGCTGTTCCGGTTGATGACACATGGAGCTGGATAAGCCTTCTACATGGAACTCTTCCCAAATGAAAATTCATGAGCAAATTAAATGATTATTATTATTTTAAGTCTCTAAGCTTTGTAGTGATCTGCTACATAGAATAAATAAGCAGAAGAGTGCTTGTCCTATAGTACATAAACACACATGTACACACACTGTACACACACATACAACACACATATACACAAAGTTCAGTGAATCAATGAGTAAGTTTCCCAAATCAAACATGCTCCGTGAGTTAGAGAACAGATACCAAATACTCTAATTCAGATACTTAAATTATCTTAGCCTTTTTCATTATAAAAAATAATTCTAGAAAATCAAACAGAAAAACTCAGATAAAGGTAAATACTCTGTAATTTGCAGCAAGCTTGAGATATAGAACTTTGCCAAATATTGCAGAAGGCCTCCATGTGACCTGTCATTTTTTTAAAGACTATTTATTTATTTATTTATTTATTTATTTGACAGAGAGAGAGAGAGAGGGAGAGAGAGAGATATCACAAGTAGGCAGAGAGGCAGGTAGAAAGAGAGGGGAAACAGGCTCCCTGCTGAGGAAAGAGCTGGATGCAGGGCTCAATCTCAGGACTCTGAGACATGACCTGAGCCAAAGGCAGGGGTTAACCCACTGAGCCACCCAGGTGCCCCAATGTGACCTGGTCTAATCACAACCACCTATATGCCTTCCTCCAAAGAAACCACTATCATTAATTCTACAGTAATCACATACTTGCATTATTTGCAGTAACCACATACTTGCATTATTTGCTCTAGTATATATCCCCTACACACTATAGTTTAGTTTTCATCATTTCAAAAATGCTTAATCTATCTTTAAGCATCTTTTAATCTATAAATTCCTTCTCCAGCCCTATATTTTCCTTATTATTTAGCTATTTAAAAACCCAAACAACTGACATAGTTTGCCACATCCTGGATTTTGATGATTTCCTGCCATAGGGCAGTCTAACACATCCTCTCTCCTCTTTCCTATCAACTGGCAGCTGAGATCAGAGGCTAGGTCAGACTCAGATTCAGTACTTTTAGTGAGCTCATGATGGCATATGTCAGGAGATTAAGTAATGTCTGGTTGTCTCTCTTTTTGTTATACCTACAGCTATTGATGCTCAATGTCTAGATCCACTAATTCATTGTGTATTGTCAAATGGTTATATTCTTTCAAATTGTACCATTTCTTTTCTATTTATTAGTTGGAATATTTCCATAAAAAGGTGTTTTCCTTCATCTATTATTTAATTAACCAATAATAATTACCTGGTAATATAGAAAAGGAAAGATAAATGTTTGATTGTTTTACATGAATATATTTTTTAAAGATTTTATTTATTTATTTGAAAGAGAGAGAGAGAGCAAGCATGCGTGAATGGGAGAGGGGCAGAGGTAGAGCAGACTCCCCGCTGAGCAGAGAGCCCAGATGTGGGGCTGAATCCCAGGACCTGAAATCAGGACCTGAGCCACAGTCAGACACTTAACCAACTGAGCCACCCAGGCACCCCTACATGAATGTATTTTTTAAATTTAGAGTCCTTGAAACAAGAATTATAAACAAATTAAGACCAATCTTAAATATATTCATTGGGAAATGAATAGTGAATATTGAAATGGAAAAATTATGAGGGTGATGATGAAGGAGATAAAAATAATCAGAGCTAATCCTAGGTAACAAACATTTTAAAAGACCTTTACATATATTAACTCATGTTATCCACACAACAATATATGATTTAGGTACTACTATTTTCTTTTTCATATAGATGAGGACACTGAAGCACAGTTAAGTGATCAGAGCAAGATACAGGCATGAATAATGGACCCTACAAGCATTTAAAGGTGGTCTACAAACCTACAGATATCCTCAAGTTCAATGATGTATGCCTATGAAATCTTACAGGATAATCTCCTTTTAGCACCATGATATTTAGTTATGTGACAGTGAGAGATGATCCCATAAAAAACTTAGAAAGTGGATAATCAAGTTCTGAATCTACTTTAAACCTAGCTCTAGTTACCCATAACTCTTTTAAATTCTTTTCCTTGGTCATCTTCAATTTCCCACTCTCTTTGGATGAGAGGTTTTAACTTAAATAGATATTTTACCTTTCTTCCCCTTAGCTTGTCCAAATTCCTAATATAAAATTCAATATGACTAAGTTCTTTTACTGACTTAGGAAAAGCCATATTTTCTTTTTCTGACTTAAGAAAATTCATATCTACTTTTCTGTCTTGAAGTCATTCCATCTCTGGCTTCAATTAAAACTAATATTTTATGGTATCTTAATGCACTGATATAAACTATTAACTATATTATTGTTTTGCAAAAGTAACATGAGAAGTTGTCTTTAAAACCTTTCATTGAAATAACATTTTCTTTCTTTTTTTTTTTTTAAGATTATTTATTTATTTATTTGACAGAGAGAGAGATCACAGGTAGGCAGAGAGGCAGGCAGAGAGAGGGGAAGAAGCAGGCTCACCGCTGAGGAGAAAGTCTGACATGGGGCTGGATCTCAGGGTCCTGGGATCATGACCTAAGCTGAAGGCAGAGGCTTAGCCCACTGAGCCACCCAGGCGCCCCTGAAATAACATTTTCTAAATGTCTGACACTGAGATAGAAAGTTCTGGAGCTACTTATAAAGTAATAATCTCCATATCAGAACAAAGTATTTTAATTGGGTCTTTACAATTAAATGTAAACAGATACTTGTCCTACTGTTTACTTATGTTTACTTGTAAACATTATCTTTCAGAAGTTCTTTTATTTGAATTACAGTAATACGATAATATTGGAAAAATTTACTTTTAAATAAAGATACATAAATTAAATGCTGACTGGTACATTATACATAATTTTCATTCTTTTAAAGTCTTCACATAAGAGTGAACAAGTTAAAATTATAATAAAAACTGTATCAGCCAATGAATTCTTAGCAAAGCAATTCAACCAGCAAAGTACTCAAGCACACTGAATCATTGGACTGGTAAAGACTTTTGAAAAATAATTTCAAATAAAACTATTTTTAAGAAACCACATTCAAATCAGTTGGAAATAATTCTGATTCTATACATTCCCTTAACCTTAACAGAAAGCAATGTTATTTAGATAATATTAGGTCCACAAAAATTAATAAGAGCTCATTGCTTTAAAATTCATATTAAAAAGATATGAGAAAATGAAGCAAAATACAAGCCATGCAGATTTAATACTAATGATTTTGACTTCATTTCTTTGGGTATTATGAAATGGTGATTCCTAATCAGAATGCCTAAGATAGTAAAGAAAATGCTTTCTTAGCCAGTTTTGTTTTCATGTAAATAATGCTTACATAAACCAGGACAGTAAAAAAAAAAAAAAATATATATATATATATATATAGATAGATAGATAGATAGATTAATACTCATCTGTTTAGTCTACATGAGGTCTATTATAATTTCATAATTAATTCTGCTTTTAACACAGATTTCCCAGTTCATTAGAATCATTTGATATGTTAATGCCAGAATATTTCACCATAAATACAACATCTGGTTTTCTTAAAAAGACATTTGAGGCAGATTTAAATGAGAAATCTGTGTTGAATGGCTATTTGTGATTAACAAACTGGATTATTAATTTAAATACAGTTATTACATTTACCAAGTAATTAATAATTTTTCACTTAAGACTTAAACAATAATTTCACTCTCTTCATACTAAGGATAAAATATCAATGCAGAATGTAAATCTTAAATATGAATCATTAAATATGAGTCATGAAAAGAAACAAAGGATATTGTACTATATATAAAATTACTTTAAACACAGAAGACATTTAATATACTTTTGGATATTATGTTATCAAGTTGATATAACAGTCTATGAAAATTTATAAACTATTAGTAATATGCCTACACATATATTTTTCATATACAATCTTCAATAATAAATTTCCTAAATATTTTTAGCATTCCTCGAGTTACTGACAAATATTTCTTTTGTCATGCAATATTAAAAAGAAATTTACAAAATTTTGTATGTCAATTATATCTCCAAAAAACTTTTAAAAAGACAGGAGTGTGTAGCCACACACAAAAAACGAAATTTGAAATACTCTAAAATTTTATTTAAAACATGCCTTTGAAAAAAGATACTATATTACATAAAAGGAAGGTCTGTTTAATGTCTTTGTTATAAAAACAACACAAAAACAAAATAACAAATAACGTACTTTTTTTTTCTGTAAAGAGCTAGATAGGAAATATTTTGGCCATATGGTCTCTGTCACCCCTACTCAACTCTGCCCATAATGACACTGTAGCATGAAAGCAGCCACAGAAAATACATCAACAAATGAACATGGTTATGTTCCAATAAAATTTTATTTATGGTTGTTGAAATCTCAATTGCACATAATTTTTATATGTCACAAAATATAGTCTTTTGGTTCTTTTTTTTCCAATTACTTAAAAATGTAAAATCAATTCTTAGTTTGTAGGTCAAAAAATAGGCAGTTGGCCAGATCTGGACCATGGGTGATGGTTTTTCAACTGCTGTTATATTACATCACTTAAATTATAGAAACTATACAACAGAACCTATATAAGCAATTGTTAGGACAGTATATAATGGAGTCAGACAGAGAGAGTTCAAATGCTAGCCCTACCACTTCCAATCTATATCACTTGGGACAAGGTGCTTAGCTCTCTGTACACTGATTTCCTTCTCTATAAATTGTGAATAATAATAGTACTGTCTGCTTGGAATAGTAATAGTTCTACCCAGTAAATCAGCTAAAAGTATTTAATATGTCATAGAAAGGACTTAACAAAGTTCCTGGCACCAATTACTAGTAAATCTCTAAATACGCCGCTGCTGCCACCATAATCAAAATACAGGAAAAGTTCTATTTCTTAAAAGTATGTATTATAAATACAATCAGAAAAATCCATTTTAAAAAACAGTCATAACATTTTAGAACTGGAAGATACTAGAAAAATAATCTTGTTTTATCAGAAGCTCTGAGAGTTTTGTGATCCAACTCTGAGTTAGAGTCAAAGCCAAGACTAGAATCAAGTGTTTCCATCTATACTATGAGCCCAGAAGGTCTTCTATTTACTGTACCTTTGCAGCAATTAAGCAGACATTTATTGACCAAAATTTCAACAACTTTTCTTTTGGGGGGATTTGGGAGAGTGCTTGAGAGGTATGAGATGAGGGGCTGGCAAAAGCTATTCCAAGAAGGCAAGACAGCATGGTGGTTAAGAGCAAAAATATGGTATCAAAGCTGAATTTAAATTTCAGCTGGTTGACCACAATACCTTGAACAAATTCACTTAATATTTCTGGGGCTCACAGAGTAGCTAATTAAAAAAATATATGAATGAACAGCCAATAGAACTAGCTTCTCTTAAAGGTAAAGGTCTCACCCACAATCAAAGCTTCAACTTCTGAAAACTTTCTTGATGATTAAAGAGAAGGCACACACAAACTGTAATAGGTTGGATGGGGCCCCCCCAAAAGGTATGTAAATGTGACCTTACTTGGAAAAAAAGCGACTTTGCAGACATACTTAAATTAAGGTCTCAAAGTGAGATCACCCAGGTGGGTCCTAAATCCATGACGAACATCTTGCAAGACTAAGAAGAGGAAAAAACACAGAAGAGAAAGCAATGTAAAATAAGAAACACATCAACACCAAAAATGACCAGTGGCCACAAGGAGCTGGGAGGCAGGCATGGAATGGTTCTTACTCAGAGTCTCCAAAAGAAATCAATTCTGCAGACACCCTGATTTTGGACCTCTGGCTTCCAGAACTGTGAGAGAATAAATTTACATTGTTTTTATGCTACCAAGTCTGTGGGAATTTGCTAGGAAACTAATACATAGCTGACAAAGAAACAACAGGTATTTACTTGATAATCATCAGCTACCCTAAACAAACCAAAAATAAAGATGACCCTTAATCAGGAAAAGAGGTCAAAAATTGCATTATTCTCATAAATTCTCATATAAGATTAAAATGTACATATATGCACTTTTTTCTCTTTCATTTCCCACTGCAGATCTTAGAAACACCTCTGATTAGAACAACACCATGCCACTAAATCTGTCAGAAGGATCACTGCAGTCCCAAAGACAGTTCTTCTCAGCAGGAGCCCCAGTAATTCCAGAAACTATACAGCAATATTAGCAGCTCAGCATTACTGAGGTCCCAAGATTTCCTCTCTCTGGGTTTTCATTCACCTGAAGTGCAGTAGCGAACACTGGCTAACTTTTTCATTTGCTTTGCTAGCATCTACTTTCACACTAATTAGCACATGTGGTTTGAAGTTTCTTTTGATATTCTGGGGCCCAATTTTGTTTCTGATAATAAGGTGCCAGCAAACAAAGAAGCAATTTCAAAGTCAACCCACTCCCAGGACAAAAAATAAGTTGATCAATAAAAGTTTATGCAGACAGAGCATATATTAAAAAGATCAACAATGAACATAAGTATAAAAATTACTGGACCAAAGTTTTATCCTGCCACATTTTTCCCATGAAGTAGTTATATAACAAAACTATTTTATATAGAATCAGTGGCACAAGGAACCTCGTGAGTTAAGAGATTTTCTACTTCAACCTTTTACTTCGTAAGAAATGAGAAAATGGAGGTCAGAGGAGGTGAAATGACTTGACCCATGACACACATATGATGACAAAGTTACCTCTTCCCTTACTCTCCTTTCCACTATAACACATTGCCTACATTTCATCCAGCAAGTCTTCCAAATGCAGGGCATTGATTGCTCATTCAAAAATTTAAGGCATTGGTGGGGGGGTAGTAATTACACGCAAGTTGAATTTTTATGCTGAAAATGTTACTACATTCAAATTTATAACATTAAGTATAAAACCGTTGTTCATTTACACCTAAAAAATGATGTGGTATTTTCAATACCACATCTCAAGACATATAATAAAAACAGAAATGGACCAATAGTACTTAATTAATAATAATTATAAAACAGAGGAATTCTGGTAATATGAAGACAAATGCATGCACAAACACAGAGCCATTATGATGGAATGGTGAAAGGTTAGATATGAATGAAAATATTAGTGACAGATAAAATGATCCATTTTTTATGAAAGATAAAACACTAAAATAGTGGAGACAGGAAATACAGACATAGGAAAATCTGGATCCATATTTCAGAAATGCCTTATTCAGTGGCTTATAAATTTACTAAATCTCAAAGTAGTTCAGTGAAAAGCCAAATTATTTTTGTGTTAAATACTGTCTAATACATGATGAAAAGTAATTCCACTACTGCTAAGTTTTAAGTATTATGTCAGAGAAGACAGACACCATATACCACTCTAATTCTCTACTGAAACAGAAATACTGACCTTCTTGGGAAATGGCTCTAACACTGAAGGTAGCTAACATTTACAGAGCACTAACTATGCATTGTACATACATGCATTGTTCTGTAGATTTAATTGTCTATAACACTATACAGCATGTCCTGTTATCCTCATTTTATAGATTAGAAAGACAAGTTTGGAGTGGTTAAGTAACTTTCCCAATGACAAAAATAACAAGTGTAAATCTATAATGTAATCTAAATCAAATGATTTCTTCCCTTCCCTACACTGACTGGGCAGCAACAAGATAATTTATAGAACCAAAGAATTAATTACTGGAATTTTTAAAAATCAGCTTCACTGCTCTAAGAATTATACACAGATTTTTTTTTTTTAAATATCCACAAAATCTCTTGAGGCTTTAAAGGTATAAAAAAATCAAGTGGCTAATTATAGTATCTTAAAACTTGAGTAAAAATTCAGAATTTTTAAAAGAATGATTTACTTTGGAACTAAATTGGCATTAATGAGATGTCTCATTTGGCCATAGCTTTAAAAAAGGGTTACCCTCACAAAATAAATTATGTATTTCTATCTTCTTATAGAGTTCAAAATGAATATAATTTGACTTTATCTTGCTGAGTCAAGGCTATAAGATGCAGTTTTGGAATTTCTTCCATCTATATTTTGTACTTTTCTCCCCCCAGATTCCTCCCTTGTGCTAAAATATGGCTCAGTCAGTTAAGCAGCTGCCTTTGGCTCAGGTCATGACCTCAGGGTCACAGGATCATGCCCTGCATCGGGCTCCCTGCTCAATAGGAAGCCTGCTTCTTTCTCTGCCCCTCCTTCCTGCTCTGTTCTCTCTTGCTATCTCTCTCTTTCTCTCTCAAATAAATAAAATCCTAACTAAAATATGGGTTATTACTTCTGCTACCAACAGTGCCTGACTCCACTCCTCCACCAGTCCAACATCTACACTTGGTATTGGCCCTTTGCTGTTTCTAATCTATGGTATTTCAGAAAACATGAAAGTAAGTTTATTAGAACTGTTTCTAAATAGGAGCAAAAAGTTCTAAGATTCTTTTTTTTTTTTTTTTAAGATTTTACTTATTTATTTAACAGAGTGGGGGTGGTCACAAGTAGGCAGAGAGGCAGGTAGAAAGAAAGGGGGAAGCAGGCTCCCCACTGAGCAGAAAGCCCAACCTGGGGCTCCATCCCAGGACCCTGAGATCATGACCTGAGCTGAAGGCAATGGCTTAACCCAATGATCCACCCAGGTGCCCCATGTTCTAAGATTCTTGATGAGTAAAGCATATGATCTTTATGATGTGAACGTAGTTACATTCATTTGTGAAATCTCATTAAGATTACTCTGATATGATTATGTGACATGACCAGGTAACCCCCTAAAACAGACTGGTCTCTTCTTGAAGGCAGAGATTCACAGAATGAGAGAGATTCAAGGTGACGAAGTTGGCTGGAGGAGGCCACATAGCCAGGTATTTTGGGGGCCTCTGAAAGCTATATGTGGTCGCCCACTGACAGCCAGCAACAAAATCAGGACCTCAATCCTACAATTGAAATGAATGAATTCTACCACAACCACATGAGCTTGAAGAAAAACCCCAAGCTCCAGATGAAAACACAACCCAACTAACACCTTGACTTTAGTCTCACAAGACCCTGAGCAAAAAACTCAGATGCCATGACTGAATTTCTGACCCACAGAACTGTGAACCAATGAATGGGTCTTCTTTTAAGCCATAAAGTTATTGGTAATTGATTATACAGCCTAGAAAAACTAATAGAAGGTCTCCCAGCATTTGCCTCTTCCTGGCTGCTCCTTTCCTGAAATTCTTTATGAGGCATCTGTTCTCTTGGATGGCCTCTTTCCCTTCTTCTGTTACTCCCCAGTCTCCACTATAAGCCTTACTTGTCCTACCCAACTGGAGTTCCCCAAGCTTCTGGCCTTAGCCTTTTCCTCACACTACAACATCTTCCTACATGGTCTGTTTTATTTACATATTTATTTTGAGCAAATATTTGATGAACAACTATACTGTTCCAGACTATAATCTAGACTATAGGGAGCTATCAGTGAGAAACAACAACAACAACAACAAAAAACAAACAAACAAACAAACAAAAACAGAAAAAATATCTGTTCCTGTGGAATGTTCAGAAATGGCTCCTTTCTCTATGACAACCAAGACAGACTTGTCTCCTATGTTCCAGACTCAAATAGCCAGTTGTTTTACAGATTTCTCCACTGAAATCCCCCAAAGTCTCTTACTGTCACTTATTATTTTCATTGAACTTTATATTTTACCCTGCACTTTCAACTGCATCCACACACACTGCTTTCCTCCCTTCCTCTCTTCAGGAGATGGCTTGGATTCTCTTCAAGACCAACTTCTCTACCTATCCCACAATGCACTCCTACTTCCTTTCAATTTTATTCTATTAACCTACTCCCTTTATCCTCTCTTTCATCTAAATTTTTAATGTCTTCCTCTCTGCTGATTATTCCTCTTTACTCATTCCTGTAAGCAAAGTCATCTATACTTTTACAAATGAAATTCTGTAAGTAGAAGTCATCTGTAATTCTATATCTACTGATTCTGTCAACTCTCCCATCCTTTTAAAACTAAAAAACCTAAAACTGAAAAATAACACTTTTCTTGACCCTGTGCATCCTTCAAAACTACCATGTCATTACTCCCCTTTCCTGCTTATCCAAAATTCTCCTGAGTAGTGTACACTGTCTTCTGTTAATAATTACAATTATGGGGTGCCTGGGTTTCTCAGTTAGTTAAGTGTCCACCTTCAGCTCTGGTCATGATCCAGCCCGAGTCAGGCTCCCTGTTGAGCAGGAAGCCTGCTTCTCCCTCTCCCTTCACCTCTCTCTGCTGATCATGCTCTCTCTCTCTCTCTCTCTCTCTTTCTCTCTCGGTCTCAAATGAATAAATAAAATCTTTTTTAAAAAATAAAAGTAATTACAATTATTTGGTGTGGTTACTGTTGTATAAAGCAAAGTACAAGGCAACTTTCCTGTTTTATCATTTAATCCTTTAAAAACAATAAAAAAATGGGATGCCGATGTGGCCCAGACTGTTAAGCAACTGCCTTCTGCTCAGGTCATGATCTCAGGGTCCTGGGATCAAGCCCCACATCAGGCTCCCTGCTCTGCAGGGGTCTGTTTCTCCCTCTCCCTCTGTGCTCTCTCCCACTCAAGTAAATAAATAAGTTTTAAAAAAAATAAAATAAAAAATCATTATTATCTCCATTTTACAAATGGAAAAGCTGAGACTCAGCAAGGTGAAATGACTTGTCTAAAGTCCCACATTCTGGACTTAATTGCAAGTATATGTTATTCTTAAATATTCTGAAACTGCTTCTTCAAGTGAAACCTCACTTCTTCCCCCTGCTCACACCCACCTCCACTGCAATTTAATCGCCACCCTCACCACTTCACAGATACTATTCCCACTGAAGTCACTAACAATCTCCTAAAAATTGCCAAAATCAAAGAAAGGTTTCCAGTCCTTATATTTTATATTTTTTCTCTTTCTTTGTCTCCTCTCTGCTTTAATTATACTGATCACTCTTAAGTCTTAATCTCCAGCTTCAGAAGGGCATACCAAAGTGCCTGCCAGTCATGTCTAGAAGAAAGTTCAGGACACATCAAACTTAGCATCCCAAACTGAAATCATTAGATCCCATCTGCTCTCCCACTTCAGTTACTTAGTGAGCAGAACCAGTAGGACCTCCGCCACTCACACCTTTGCCTTTCCCTCTCATTCACTCTGTAGAGCCATGTTACTCACTCTTTCCTACTCTCTTAACCCCTCAAAATCATACTTGCTTTTTTGCCTTAGATTTAAAAATCTATAATAATTTATAAAATACAAACATGAACATCTAACCAAAACCTAAAGCTAAGTTTATAAGAACCATCAACTAATAGTGGAGTTCAAGGGCTTTATGTTTATAATAAGTATTCTATATATACTTCAAAATGAATGATAGCATGCATTTGTGATTAAGAAGAGAATTATAATTTTAAAATAATAGTTTGTCTACCATATTTCATGACCACCCTTTAAAAAAAGAAAGAAAAGAAAACATAAAGTGGCTCAGTCAATTAAAGGCCTCCCTTCAGCTCAAGTCACAATCCCAGCGTCCTGGTATCAAGTCCCACATAGGCCTCATGCTCAGTGGGGAGCCTGCCTCTCTCTCTCACTGTTTGTCTCTTATGTATAAATAAAATCTTTTTAAAAAATAAAATAAAATAATAAATTTAAAAAAAAACAGTTTAGTACTAGATTTAGAGTATTCTTAACTTCAAAATGAGGCCATATTCTGGAACAATTTTTAAATCAATCAAATCCTACTCTATTATTGTTCCTCTCATTACAGCCCATCATTAGCAAGTTAAAGAGTTTTCATTTCTTGTTGGCTATCTACTCTCGGTGACCACTCCTTTAGCAAACAAACAAATACTCTATAATCTTTATAAGCTCAATTCCCCATGATGCCCAAGTGTCTTATTTCTGTTAACTTAAATACAAAGGAAAAGCTAACCTTTCATTAGGTGAAATTGTGCAGTAAATAAACCATGCCATCAAGGATTTCTGGAATTCTGGTAAACAGTATCTTGAATGATGTCTAGATTCCAGCTGGAAACATTTGGTGATGATAGGAATCGACTTGCAAGTGGCTTTATTTAATAAAGTATTTGCCCTTGCTTCTGTCAGCACTTAAAGTGGATTAGCAATAATACATTCTGGAACAGAGCAATCATTTTTGTGTGCTTCTTCAATGTAAGACTTTCTTTTTTCTTGGCAAAGAGAAGTTTTAAGGCAGCCAAAACTTTCTTGCTACCACAAGCAAAACAGTCAGTATTTACTAATTACTGCAGAATATATACTTTATAACATTAGGATACAGAAATACTTCACTTGCTGTGATGGAGCGAGAAGGCTAAAAAAACATTTCATGCACATCCTCTTTCCCCAGTCCCTACAGAAGCACAAGAGTCTATATTCTGTGATGAATTTTCATCATACGTTCAGTGTTCTCGTATGTCTATAGACATGTTGCTTCATCAGAATAAAGTTTGTGCAAATAGTATTCTTAAGTCCATAGAAAAGCATAATAAAAAGTAAACTATAAAGGTATCAGTAATTATTTGGCTAAATGATTAAACAGAGTCTGAAGTATTCACCTGCCATCTATCGTTTTGTTTTGTTTTAAAATTTTGACCATACTTTCTACCATTTCCCCTCCCTTTCATTCTCCTTAAGAAAAGAGCAAAAAGAAGGGTGCCTGGATGGCTCAGTTGCATAAGCGTCTGCCTTTGGCTCAGATCACAATCCCAGGGTCCTGGGATGGAGCCCCACTTCAGGCTCCCTGTTCAGCAGGGAGCCTGTTTCTCTTTCCCTCTGCCTCCCATTCTCCCCGCTTGTGCTTCGTGCTCTTTCTCTCCCTGTCAAATAAATAAATAATTTTTTTTTAAATGTATAAAAAAAAAAGAAGAGAGTAAAGGGCACCTGGGTAGCTGAGCTGGTTTAACATCTGCCTTCAGCAGTACTGGGATCCAGCCCAGTGTCAGGCTCCCTGCTCAGTGGGAAGCCTCTTCTCGTCTGCCTCCTTCTCCCTCAGCCTGTCCCTCCCCCTGCTTGTGCTGTTAAATAAATAAATAAAATCTTTAAAAAAAAAAAAAAAGAAAGAAAGAAAGAAGCAAAAACAATCTTCATATATATATACTTTGAAGGGGATGCCTTATAAAAATTATATTATTCATTATCCATTCATCTGTTGATGGACATCTAGCTTCTTTCCATAGTTTGGCTATTGTGGACATTGCTGGCATAAACATTCGGGTGCACGTGCCCCTTCGGATCACTACATTTGTATCTTTAGGGTAAATACCCAGTAGTGCAATTGCTGGGTACAGATGAATGGATCAAGAAGATGTGGTATATATACACAATGGAATACTATGCAGCCATCAGAAGAAATGAAATCTTGCCATTTGCGACAACGTGGATGGAACTAGAGCGTATCATGCTTAGCGAAATAAGTCAAGCAAAGAAAGACAACTATCATATGATCTCCCTGATATGAGGAAGTGGTGATGCCACGGGGGGCTTAAGGGGGTAGGAGAAGAATAAATGAAACAAGATGGGATTGGGAGGGAGACAAACCATAAGTGACTCTTTTTTTTTTTTTAATCACAGTAGGAGAGAGGAAGGGAAGAGATCACAGAGAGAGGAAGGGAAGCAGGCCCCCTGAGGAGCAGAGAGCCCGATGTGGGACTCGATCCCAGGACCCTGAGATCATGACCTGAGCCGAAGGCAGCGGCTTAACCAACTGAGCCACCCAGGCGCCCCCATAAGTGACTCTTAATCTCACAAAACAAACTGAGGGTTGCTGGGGGGAGGGGGTTTGGGAGAAGGGGGTGGGATTATGGACATTGGGGAGGGTATGTGCTTTGGTGAGTGCTGTGAAGTGTGTAAACCTGGCGATTCACAGACCTGTACCCCTGGGGATAAAAATATATTATATGTTTATAAAAAATAAAGAATTTTAAAAATTATATTATTAATAACTAGAATAAATTTTTATATGACATTAATTAGAAATTGAGCATATAAAGTAATAACCTAAAACCATACAATTAGCAAAGACAACCTGAAATAATGTACAATTACCTTGCTTTCTCTTAACATATAAAATAGCTCTTAAAATCCTTACAAGTTTTTTTATTCTTATGAAGAAATTAAGTTCTATGCTAAGTATCTAGAACTTAATTATTTTCACAAATACTCTTAATCACATTACCAAACACTGATAAATGTATATCACTTAAAACACCTGACATACTGTCAACTGGCAGAGTCCAATATACCTCATAAGAATTTAACCAAAAACTAGCTAAAACCATATGCCTCATAAGAATTTAACCAAAAACTAGGAGCTGGGGGGAAGGAAAATCCTATGACTTCAAAATATAGATATATACTAAAGACAATGTGGTGGCCAGAATTTTAAATATTATAAACTATCATTATGTCTCGTGATGAGTAAAATTCCTCTACCTTAATAAACAAACTACAACAAGCTCCTGTGGCCAAGTACATTCTAAAACATACAAACAAGCAACAACAATAAAAACAGCCGTACTGTGCTGACTGATGTTTTCCTATTTTCATCAAAATTTTGCTTATTCTCTCAGTCGGGATTAAACTCAGCTATGTGCAGCAGAAATACATCTAAAATTAACCTATCCATGTAAGGTTTTATTTTTCTTACGGAACAAGAAGTGTGTAAAGTAAGCAGTCCAGAGATGGTGCCAGCTACTCAAGAGGGATGAAGCCCAAAGAGCTCGCTTCCATCCTTACAAAAGGCCTCTTGACCTAAACTATCAGCTACTATACGTCTGTCAACACTATATTAGATTGATGAACACAGAAACTAAGGTTTGGGATGGGTGTGTCACATGAATGATCGAGTCATCCCAGATGCCTCAGGGAATAAAAAGAGACAGTAAGCCAGGGAACTTATTCTTTGATAAATGAAGGGGAACAGAAGTATGAAAGAGTTCAGCTGTGAGGAGTAAACTGAACTTCACAAGCCTTGAAAACACAGAGGTTTTCACATTAAGGCGAAAATACAATAAAGGAACATCAAGGACCACTTCTCAATGATGAGTGACACGGAATACGGGAGAATGAGGAATCCTCTCTTGAGAAGGGAGTTTGCTTACTAGAATAAGATTCCAGAGGGAACAGTAAAAAACTTGGAGAAGATGGAGACCTGTATGAGGATGCTTTAGGGAAGTGAAGAAACAGTAAAGAATGGATCTACCATAGACAATACAGAATTAGTATTAATGTTAATAAGACTAATTAAAGGAGAAAACAGATGGCTAACAACAGCATCACAGCTGGGGTGAGGGGAGGTGAAATCTTACCAAGGGAGGATAAACTAGCCCTGGACAAGGTCGCATTTCCAGGGGAATCTGGGTTTCTGGTAAAATGGAAGGCTCCTGCCTAAAATAAGCCCTTGTAAGTCAGTATGCATCCTGTGGTCATAACAATTCACTGGAAACATTATGAAAGAATATCAGAGAAAGTAAAAATCAAAGATGTCAGAACATCCCTCTGAAAGAAGGTTAGTGACTTCTTAAGAACCAAAAACCCTCCTTTTAACAATTCAGGTATGAAATCATCACATAAGCTACTACATGTGGATCTGAATATGGTAGTAACATCTGACTAAGCAGACTGACAATGATAAATTTTTAAATGTTTAAAAGTATATTTAGAGATTTATCATAAGTAATCACATTATATTTAGGTCAATAGCTAATAGCCAAAGATAAATCATCAGAGGCATGGGTGGATGCAAAAGAAAGGAAAAATGAATAAAAACTGAGAATTAAGGGCGCTTGGATGGCTCAGTGGGTTCAAGCCTCTGCCTTCGGCTCAGGTCATGATCCCAGGGTCCTGGGATTAAGCCCCACATCGGGCTCTCTGCTCAACAGGGAGCCTGCTTCCTCCTCTCTCTCTGCCTGCCTCTCTGCCTACTTGTGATCTCTGTCTGTCAAGTAAATAAAATCTTCAAAAAAAAAAAAAAACACTGAAATTAAAAATTATTTCAAAAACAATAAAGAGGGACGCCTGGGTGGCTCAGTTGGTTGGACGACTGCCTTCGGCTCAGGTCATGATCCTGGAGTCCCGGGATCGAGTCCCGCATCGGACTCCCAGCTCCATGGGGAGTCTGCTTCTCTCTCTGACCTTCTCCTCGTTCATGCTCTCTCTCACTGTCTCTCTCTCAAGTAAATAAATAAAATCTTTAAAAAAAAAAAAACAATAAAGAGCATAAAATTGTTTCTGAACAAATAATGAGACATATAAAAAATAAAAATATAAATACACAAAAGTACCAAATAAGGGTCATAAAAATATATATCCGGAAACAAAGGGTAAAAAAGAAGTAAAACATTCCTTCAAAGCTACAGAAAATTAGAGTTGTACAAGTCACTAGCAAGTTGTGTGAGTCACTAATTATCTTGGGCTTCAGAGACATTATTACATACAAAATGATAGATTGGGCAGGATGACACCAATGGATTCTATATCCTCTAATATTTTTATGACTCTATAAATCAAGATAACACAAAACTTACAAGTGTAAGAAATGATTCTTCTATTTATGAATAGTATTAACTAAATGACAGCAGGACACTAATATTCAGAGCACCTTAACTAAAAAGTGGAATTTGGTGACTTTAAAACAGGAATTAATATATCTATTACAACTCTCAACAAATATAAGAAAAACTACATGAAAGTATATAATCACTGAATACTCTCCTGACATTTTCCATTTGTATTTAAAGGGCCAAAATTTGTTTTTCCTAACATAGTGAATATGGAAGAATGAGAGCCTAAAATATAGGGGCATTAATTAAGGGACTTGGAGGCTGCAGGCAATTAAGTTTAAACTGCAAAATAATGTATAAATATAATTCTTTACTCACACAACAGATTTAAGACAGGATTCTACTGCTATTATTCATAGAAATTATATGTTATACATTAAAATATTAAGAAATCGGTGTGTTCTGGGTTAGTAAATTAAACCATAAGAATTGATTATAAAATTCATATTGAACTATATAGTTAGATCACTATAGCATCATAGTGAAAGGCTTTATCTTGTACTGCCACCAATTATTTAATACTTAACAAGAAAAATATTACTTTCCTTTCTTCACAGAAACTGAATAGGTAAAATTGGGTTCACCAACTGATAAAATACTGAAATTTGGAAAACAAAAATCTTAATACCCTCACAGGTTATAAAGTGAGCAATGATTCTCCTCAGATATTAATCAAAAGTGCGTTTTTTCCCCTTTCTTTGCCATGTTTTGGAATAGTAGAAAGCACATGTTTTTCACAAATCTGAGCAGTGAATTTTAAAAAAATGAAATTAAATAGAAATGGAAAACAAACCACTTTCATTTTTAATGGGTTCATTTGGCATCTGAGCGATAGTATTCCCTCAAAAGAGTTTTGTTTACTCTCATATTCAGAAGTCAGTCAAGAAAAATTATTCTTCCCATTTGAAGACGCAGCATAGAGCAGATGCTGTGCTAAACTCTCAGGCGATTTCTGAGTTGTGGCTCAAGTAGGCCTGAGCCAGACTTCCCCCTTACCTGATCTTTTCTGGCTTCTGAGGTAGAAGAGGCAGCAATATCAAAGCTGTGCCTTAAAGCACAAGTTTTACAGGACTTAGAGTCAGACTCGGGCTCCAGCCTACACTCACAAAACACACATCTATTTTGCTTTTCCATCTCAAATCTTAGCCAAGAGCTGGTGACTGTGGGCCCACAGAAATCAATTTGTCCACAGACCTTCCTGTCTGAGCCAAATGCAGGCTAGAAGAGGCATAGATCTGGATCTCCTATCTGATACTATCTCCCCCTGTTGGCACGGAAGTATACCAGTCACTTCTGGATAAAAAGAATCAGTACATCCAACAAGTATTGTTGTTTAGCCAGCAATACAGAGAAAATTCTCATGCATTATGGGAAGATTTATTATTTAGGAAATAAATCTATTTTCTAATTGATTTTTTTGAAATAAAATAATTTGTTTTCTTCCTATAGAACCTGTAAAAGTCTTTCTGCTTCAGAAACTTGGATCTTGAGATCTCTGAGAATAAACCAAATTTTTAAGCATTTCTTGAAACAACACCGTGCAAATAGCTGTGCTATACAGCTTTTCTTAATCCAGTGCTATTTAATTAATTTTACTAAGGTCTAACTGTCCAGTGCTATGATTCATAAAGAAAGGAGTTAAATTATGCATGAATGATCTTTAAGGTCTCAATAAAAATAAAATTAAAAATTTCCTTGCAGCAAGAATTTTTGAGCTTAACATAATGAGGTAATAGGGCTGGAGAAAAAGTAGAATGTCTGGGATACTTAAAATCGTTTATTTTTAATCTGAATATAAAGCTCCTATTTTGATACTTTATTCTATAATAATTTGTTAATTGCTATGTAAATCCTTGCTTTATCCATTCATTTTTTTAAAAAGATACTGTGCAATCACTAGCTGCCAGACACCATGCCAAGATACTGGGCAGAATATTCTTTAAAATGAACCGAACTTTAAGGAACTTTATGAAAATAAATAAGAATAATAATAATAAGCTATTTTATGAAAATAGATAAGAAAAATAGGAAATGCAAGAGAAACCTACTACACAAAAGTCGATTCAGTAAAACGTTTCTGGGTTTACAATTCTGTCCTAACACCTCCACCTTTATACCCTTAGTCTCCCTTTCCAATTCAGTGCAATTTAAAAATAAATAAATGAAATTTACCTCTTTGTAAAATTTCCTCTAAAATTTTCCCATTTTAAACATAGGCACATTTTGATTTTGTTGTCCATAACAATTCTTCTTTACATCATGCCCATCAGGGAAAAGTCCTATTTTATATTCTGGGAATAATTTTCATAAAATATTATATTTAATAAATAGTAAGACAGAATGGGATAGGGAGTTTCTTATGAGCCAGGCACTGTTCTAAATATTTTAAGTGGATTATCCAATTTAATCTCCTATAATAACCCTGTGAGATAGGTTCTATTACAAGTCCTAGTTTACATATAAAAAAACTGAAGCACAGAAAGCTTAAATAACTTGTCCAAGGTTATATGCTCAATAAGTGGCTAACCTACAATTCAAGTCCAAGCAACTCTGCTCCAGAATTCATGCAATTAACCATTATACTGTGTTACCTGGGCTGGGTCCCTGCTACACCTCACCACAAGTATTCTGTTGCCAAAAAAGAGTCTCAAAGGATGTATTAGCAACTTACTCATTTTGTTTTTCTGCAATAGGTTGATATACTCAAGAAACAATGCATATGGTTTCTCAATATTCTTGCCTTGGTCTCATTTTTCCCCCTAGATCATTTTAAACATAACAATTCATATTTTTATACCTATAAATTTATTTTTATTTTCCCATCTTTATCTCTTATTTTCCGTTTGCTCTTATTCATTTTTTCTTTCAATATTCATTTAGCATTTACTGAGTACCCAGCATGTAAATTCATAGCTCATGCAAATCACAAAATTTAAATCTGGAAATAATCTTGGAGATAAAAGAGATCAAAATTAATGTTTACAATCAAGGAATAGAGAATCTAGAGTAGCTAGCTTGCTTTCTTTTTGGTCTAGCCCACAGAAAAGCTAATTCAGGTATGTCCCCTGTGATCATCTAATACCACTGGTTTTGCTTTTCAGAACAATAAAATTTTGATGTCACCTAGATATCTCACTAGGCAGTCTTCCAGATCAGTTACAAAGATAATAAACACAATTGATGTTGTATTAGTTTCCTAGGGCTGCTATAACAAAGTACCACAAACTGGGCAGCTTAAGATAACAGAAATTTATTTTCTCACAGATCAGGAGCTCAGTGTCTGAAATCAAAGTGTCAGGAGGGCCAAAACTTCTAGTGGAAGACCATTCCTTGTATTTTATAGCTTCTGGTAGCCCCAGGCAATCCTTTGCTTATGATGGCTTAACTCCAATCTCTGCCTCTGCCTTCACATGGCTGTATTCCCTGTATGTCAATCTCTCTTCTCTTCTTATTGGGACACCAGTCGTATTGGATTACAGCCTACTCCAGTGACCTCTTCTTAACTTCATTATATCTAGAGACCTATTACCGAATAAGGTCATATTTATAGGAACTGGGTATTAATATTTTAATATCTCTTTTTGTAGGATACAATTCAACCCATAATGGATGTGATTATTAATTGCTGAGGCACCTTAATCTTTCACTTTTCCAGTTAAATCAATATCTATTGATTCTTACCTTTTGGTTTCTGATTTTAAACCTTTTCTTGGGTCATGCTAAAAGCCTATTTCCCATCCAATGGTGACTGACTATTTAGTAATCTTTGATAAAGAACATTGTCAAAGTTTTTTCCAAAACCTAAGTTTATACCCTATTATCTTCATAGAAAAGAACTCTAAGAATAATCAGTCAGACATTATTTCTTCCCTAAAAATGTTCTCTTTCCCCTGGGAGATTATTTTAATATCCAATGACTCTATTTGTTATTATGGATTCCAAAAGCTGGCCCAGTACTCAAAAAATATTTATGGACCCACTTCTATGTGCCAAGTACTGCACAAAGCTAAGGAAATAGCAGTAAACAAAATGAAAATAACTATCTTCTTGGAGCTACAGTTTGGGAACCTGGCAGGGATTATAGGAAAAGAAGACAGATACTAAAAACATATATACATAAACAAATACGATGATTAAATAAATTAGTGCATAGAAATACACATATTAAAGTATCTAATGCATAGAAATGCTTTGAAGAACCCTACTACATAGTAAATGTTAGACAACAAAATAACAGGAGGAGGAGGAAAAAGAGGAGCAATAAAGACACTAGCAGTAAGTGCTAGGTAAGAAGTGAAATGGGTCAACAGGATACATAATGACAGCAAGGGCACACAGATAATAAGAGAGCCCATTACACCTACAGCAGTTAGAGATGCTCAAAGGAATGATATTTGAGCTAAAGTGATGGAAAAAAGATAGTCATTCATAAGAAAAATTGGTAAAAGAATATTGAAAAGAGAGAAAACAGAAAGGCCTCAAGATGAGAATAATCTTGGGTAGCCAAGGGCAATCATGTCAGAAAGGCTAGAGTATGGGGGATGAGGAAGGAGGCTTCACTGGGAGGAGACAGGCAGGGAGAAGATCATATAGTTTAGGCTATAGTAAGAAATTTGAATTCTATGTTAATTACGTAGAGATGCCACCGGTGGGCTCCTAGCAGGAGACAGATAAGATCACATTGAGATCACTCTAGTTACGGTACAGAAAATAAAAGGCAGGAAGGCAAGGAAGCAAGCAGATAGCATGACTTAAGTAGTCCAGGCCACAGTTACGGCTTCTTACTAGGATGATCACAGTGGAGATGCTGACAGGAGGTGGGATGTGGGTTATGCTTTAGAGGTGGCATCAAGAGAACTTGCCGATGGAGTGAATGGGAGATTTGGAGAAAAAGTGAATACAAAGGTGTTTCCCAAGATTCTGGCTTGAGTAGTTGATTATGGGTGATACCATTTACTAAGAAGTGGAAAACTGAGAGAGTGGCAGATGTGAGGGTTTTGACAAGTTAAATTTGAGATTATCAGTCCAATTACTGAATGGAATGATGAAATTCTAAGCCAGTTTGTATAAATGAAGTTCACTTTAAGCATCTTGGTCATGCACATGAACTGTCATCATGATAAAACAAAGAATTCATTATGACACCAATAACTAAGCATTATTTTTACATATTTAAGAATTATGTTGCAGGGTGATGACTTTTGATAGGCATATTAAAATAGAAAAACTTCACAAGTAAATTTCAAAACTGTATGTGTTTAGTTTTATTTTTAAAATATAAAGTGAAAAATATCTCAATTTCAGAAATGTGGTTTCTCTGACACTGAGCTCCACCTGCTGGTAACTTCTTATCTTTAGGTCTGGGAATTTCTTATCTTGACGTATTATATTGTGAAAAAAGAATTGAACTATGTTAAAGTGAAATATAGCCTCCAACCTAACTATGTTGAAAAGCCATACTTAGGACATACCATGGTACCTTTTTCTTTCTTTATAGCTACCATTTATTGAGTTTAGTTATATGCCAAGCACTGGGATAATTTTTATAAACATCACCTCACTAATTTCCAAAATAATTCTGTGAGGTTTCTATGACTTGCCACATTTTACCAATATGGAAATTGAGCTCAGAGAGGTACTGTGACTTTGCCTACAGTGTCAGAAAATTTTGAGTTTGAATCTGCCACTCTGATTCTGATCAAATTCCTTAACTTCTTCAAGCTTCAATAGTCTCATATGAAAGGTAGGAATAATACCTTCCCTGCGGGATTATTTGCCAGTAATAATATGTTATGTCTAGCATGCATTTCTTTTAGTAATCTTCCTTAAGTGACATATTAGAAAGAAATGTTAATGACCCAAACTAAGTATCTTTCAAAGAAAGAGATTTTAAATGTTGAATTGCAATAGATTTTTAAAATATTTTAAATTTTGCTTAGAGAAATACTCCCTCCAGGGGCCCCTGGGTGGCTCAGTTGGTTAAGCAGACAGCTCCTGATTTCAGGTCAGGTCATGATCTCAGGATCCTGGGGTCAAGCCCCATGTTGGGCACCACGCTCAAGGGAAGTCTGCCTAAGGATTCTCTCTCTCCCTCTCCATCTTCCCCTCCCTCAACTTATCCCCATATGTGTGATCTTTCTCAAATAAATGAATCAATGTTTAAAAAAAAAAAAATCCCTACTCCCTCCACAATGGAACACATTTCACACAATAGTTGGATTTATGGTACTCCTTAACCATTTATTTTTACAATCTATACAAAGAGTGACCACACCCAAACCCAACAACAACAACAATCTACAAACTGAAATTAAGAATGAGGTAGAAAACAGTGAGAAATTAATAAGTATAGTATATCAAAGAAACTTTTGCAAGAAAAAGTCTGAAGTTTAAGACTGAGAATCATCAATACTAGTTTTTAATCACAACAAGGAACAAGCTTTAAATAATTTTATGGAGGTTATGTTTTCACAAACATGAACAAACTATTTTAATATATAAAATATTTCCAATAATTTTCAAAGAAAAAAAAACAAGCCTTTAATTTCTTTTTTAAAAAAAATCAGCAAATAAATTCACTAATAAATTCTTTTCATGGATCCATCTTCAAACACGTATAGAATACCTGCAACTGAGAATCTTTCCTAGGGAATATATTTATCCATTGTATATCAAAACTGCAGCTGAGAAAAATAGGACAAAGAGAGAACTGTTAAAAGCATATGTTAATCTAAGTCTAGATTATATTCTTGGATAAAACCGGCTTATAGACAGCTGCATTCTCAGACCCCCACCAAACTGATTTTGGTGTTATGGTCTCCACTCCACTAAGGGATTCTAGATTCTGCAAGAGATGGCCTTATCAATCTCCTTCCTGCATTAGCTATAGTGATATTGTCAAGGGCACTGTCACCGCAGAAGTCAGGGTTAAAGCCTCCAGTAAGAAATTCTATTAGAGCTAAATGCAATGAAAAGCTTTGCTTCCCCTGAAATGTGACATGCTTTCTTTTATTTAATAGTAAGTGTTATATGACTTTATCTCCTTTTTCATTTTGGCTTTTGGGAAGCTTAGAGACAAAATAACAGCTCTAGTGTAGTAATTATATATGCTATGATCTATATAGTTTCCACCTCAGTCTTGATAACTTATTACGACCCTATTTTTCCTGGTCCTGATTTTAGTTTCTGTTTCTGTTTTGCTCAATCTTGTTAACATTAGCGCAGATACTCAGGCTACTAGGACAGAGAATGAATGAATAAGTGAATGAACATAAGCACATAAAAAATATATAAATCTATATAAAAAGCCTTGCAACATGCGGTTTACACATTCCCAGAGCTAACAGATTTTTCTCCTAACAATTTAAGGCAAAAGCCTGATTACCTATAGTGATTACTTATATACGATGACATCATGTTCCCTGCCATCTTCAGTCCCCTAGACATGGTCATTATACTGGGCTGTCTTTCTTAGAAATGATACAGCTGACCCTTAAAGCATCCGTACTTTTTCCCTTCCTGCCAATCAGATGAAGAACTGTAAGGAAAGCTGGAAAGATACAGGAAGATTTCCTCGTATTCTTGGTTTTTATCATTTGAATTTCGAATCACATTGTATAGCTGCTAAGCAAGAGGTTAAAGCTGTCTCTGACTTTGACTTTGGGAGATAGCAAAAAGGCAACATCCTTAAAAATCACCCGAGAAGCCTATCAGAATGACAGACAGAAATTAAATTGGGCTGTCAAATTCCTACAAAGAATAAAAGAACAGTGTGTTCCTCACTATGTCTAGTCCATGTTGGTTTTACTTCTCATATACCAAGTATTAAGTATCTGCACAATTTACCACATTACTTTAAAAGCATGGTATATCATTCAAAATAAAATGTTATGATTTCATTCCCTAGTACTACTTTTGAAATTAAAAGGAACCACCAAATTAAAATGAGACCTCTAAACTCTATGTTCTCATAAGATGCTAGAAAGTATGAGGAAGTAGTCATGCAACATGGGGGCTTAAGTGGGTAGGAGAAGAATCAATGAAACAAGATGGGATTGGGAGGGAGATAAACCATAAGTGACTCTTAACCTTACAAAACAAACTGAGGGTTGCTGGGGGGAAAGGGGTTGTGAGAAGGGGGGGTGGGGTTATGGACACTGGGGAGGGTATGTGCTTTGGTGAGTGCTGATTCACAGACCCGTACCCCTGGGTATAAAAATACATGTTTATAAAAAATAAAAAATTTAAAAAAAAAAGATGCTAGAAAGTGCATAGGTATTAACTTCTCTTGGTGAGTTAAAGAGCTAGTGAAAAGTCAGAACCAACATGTTTGTATTGCATATCTATACCATTAGATAGTTTCTGAAATAAAAAAAAGAAATCTCATGTATTTTCATTATTATCAAAAGAGGCTGGAAAAGAGGCTTTCCAATTTAAACACATTTTTAATAAACAATTATACAAATAAAAGATGACATAAAATATTCATTGTATCATACTAAAAAAGACTATCTGATCAAAATGTAAAATCCCATGTTCAATTAATTTTTATTAGTTTTAAGTTCCAAAATTAAATCCTTGAGAACATGATCAAATATGATATGAAATTGACTATAGTTACAGAAAATGTCTATATAATTCTATTATGCACAAAGAGTAGACAAAAAGGGATTTCAGTAAGAGTTTTCATGATGACTTAAATTTCATCTTTGTCATCTAACTTTGAGTGAATGTGAAGGAGTTATCTAGCAATTTTCTCTTCTAATAATACACCTGCACTGGAGACTAATAAATGGCAAAAGACTATGAATATTTTATAAGTAATAAAACTGAAAAAGGCTCACCATATCAAGAAGTATAGATATCTGTAATAATGAAACACTGCTAACATAAGCTCTAAGTGACATAATTAATAGCAAATTGAAGTAACTGTATAATGAAAGTGTATATTCATCCATACCTCTTACCCACAAATGTTAAAATAAATTATGATATTTCAGATTTCATTTGGAGGGACTACATTATTATAGAAAACATCAAAATAGTCCACTTTAATATTTTCTTATTAAAAACTCCAAAAACCACTTGGTAATCAATAATTTAGTGTTAAATAACTACATAGAAAAAAAATTTCTTAAAATATTAAAATCTGGGGGGCACCTGGGTGGCTCAGTCAGTTAAGTGTTCTGCCTTTGACTCAGGTCGTGATCCCAGGGTCCTGGGATTGAGCCCCAAGTCAGGCTCCCTGTTACCGCAAGGAGTCTGTTTCTCTCTCTCCCCACCTCTCTCTGCCTCCTCCCCACTCATATTCTCTCTCTCTCTCTCTCTCAAAATCTTTCGAAAAATTATAATTTGGTTCTTGACTTAAAAGTTGAAACTATGAGAATGAATTTTACTAGGTATCTGAACCACAAATTTTATCCCTTGATAGATTTTACCAAACTATTTAAAGCAAAAATGTTGACACCTTTGAGTTAGCTTGGTTCAATAATATTCTTATTGTATTTTAAATTCACATGCTCTCCTCTGACATCTTTTTCCTAGTCCTTTTCTCTTTCGACTATGACCTACCTCTTATTTCTGTATTTTCTGTTGTCTCTCCTGTTCTTTATCTTTCATCTTCTTCACCTCCATGAAGAAGATACATAGTCAGGGCGCCTGGGTGGCTCAGTGGGTTAAGCTGCTGCCTTAGGCTCAGGTCATGATCTCAGGGTCCTGGGATCAAGTCCCACATCAGGCTCTCTGCTCAGCAGGGGGCCTGCTTCCCCCTCTCTCTCTGCCTGCCTCTCTGCCTACTTGTGATCTCTCTCTGTCAAGTAAATAAATAAAATCTTAAAAATAAATTAATTAATTTAAAAAAACAAAAGAAGATACATAGTCATTTGTTTCTCCTGTTACTGTTCTCCTCTCACCAGATCTCTCTTTTTTCCTTTCTTGATTCTTCCTTAACGGCCTTAGAGACACAGCATGGGGAGAAAGAAGAGCTCTCTCCAAAAGTAAATTTTATTTAGAAGAGCCTGATTTATCCCCTAGTCAAAACCACAAAACACCTTTGTGGGATAAGAACAATGTTCTGGTTCCACAAACACTGTATCTAATTGTAAAAAAGAAAAAGAAAAAGGGACACAAACCATTTAAACACTAACCATTTCAGTAGTTTCTGACTATTTGGAACATCTAAGATTCTAGTGGCTCTTAGATTAATGAAACATCTCAAAAAACAACTAAAGCTTTTCTTACCAACTGGATCCCATTTGACTCGCTCTGACCTTCCACCTCTACCAGTCAAATTCTTGGTCTTTCAGCCACTGAAAGCAGCCACCCTTCATAATCTATAGACTACTTTATTTCAATTTTACCTCCCATATTACCTGCCAACCCACATCCTCCTTGCATGTGCTAAGCCCATTTGTTTCCCCTATAGCCCTCTCCCATTCCTGCCAATACTACAGAAGTCAGTTCTCCTTCCCAAAATTTCAAGAACTTTTCCTTAGCTTTCTCCTCTAGACTTTTTTTCCACACACTTCTCTCAATCAAAATTATTTCTGAAAAGGAAAGAGCCAGGTTTAGACAAAATTGCAAAATAGACTAAATTCATCTTCAGCAATCTCTAACTTTGCTTTCCAACACCACACCCACTCACGAGGCTGTCGATCTGTATTAGAACTGCAAAGCTTGCCCTACCTCCTTGCAGGGTGACTTGCACTTTCTTCAGCTCTCCTAAGACCCATGATTGGAGGTAACTATTAATATCTCACAAAGCTTAATATGTTACTTTCCCAAGAGGCACTCAGAATTTAAAAGAGCTGTTTAAGGCAACATCCTTTGTGCAATAGTCCTCAAACTTTTTTCAACCCAACAGACCTGAAAGTCACCACGCTTTCTCAGCAAACATTAGAGTTAACCCTGGCTTGTTAACAAAAGAGAAGAGAAGGGAGGGAAGTATAGAGTCCAAGAAAAAATATCATTATATGGGCAGGGAATGGGTGACAGGGAGATTAAAAGATGGCCTGTGTAATTTAAGTTTGGGTCTGATATAAAGAGTGTGCTCCTGTGAATATTCTTGTACATATCTTTTGGGAAGTGTATGTATTCATTTCTATTGCATCTAAGGCCAGGAGTAGAGGTATGGGATAAAGGTTATGCACATGTTTGTCTTTAGTAGGTAGTGCCAAATAGTTTTTCGAAAGTGGTTGCAATCACTACACTAAGAATCTTTACCACTAAAATGTTTTTGAGAACAAAGTACATTCTGGCCCTGCTTAAATGACAGAAAAATACTATATTTTACTAATTTACTTTGTCTATCAAGAAGTGATAAATATGCTACTTGAGGCTGTTTATAGGCATTCTTTCCTTCCCATCAGTGTTATAAAGACTTTATTACTTTTTAAAATATATTCTGGAATAATTTGCCCCTCTGCATTAACTGAGTAGGTGTTTGGTTTGGTTTGGTGCTTATATACTGGAATATGTAGAGATAGAGCACAGCTTTTTACTAAGTATTGGAATCCAATGACTGATGACTTCATTTTGCAACATCAGACATATTGAAGAAAAGTTTATTGAGCATCTACTCTTTGCCAGGCACTGTGTTTAATACCAGCATATCTACATTAAGATAAGAGAACATAATTATAAGAGATGAGGAATGTACAGTAACAGTATAAATGAAGCCAGGGCATCTTCACTCTCAATGCTATAATCTACTGGCCTCTCAGACACAGCCCTTCATTTACTGAGGTCTTTGCAAGTGCCTTACGATTTAAAAAGCCAAATTATAGGAGAAATGGAAGAATTGCATTCATCACAAATGGAAATTTTTTGCAATTTTTTAAGATTTGAGAGACAGAAAGAGAGTACACACCTGTGAAGATGTGGGAGGAAGGGTCAGGGAGAGAATCCTTCAAGCACACTACCCACTGAGATGGAGCCCGAGATGGGGCTTCCTTATCCCACCACCCAGATCATGACTTGATCTGAAATCAAGAGTCAGATGCTTAACCAACTGAATCACCCAGGCACCCCCAAAAATTTTAGCAATTTTATTATTCACAATCATTAAGACAAATCAGCCATGTAACTAAATATCTTTTTTGTTTAGGTAATTAAAATTTATTGTCTTTTCAAACAATGTAGCAGATTAACCTACATTATAACAGTCTGATGTCTGTTGTTATTTTTTTAATCTTTAATTAATATAGAATGCCAGTTGGTAGTGTGTCTACCAGTTAAGTAAACAGTTAATCTGGGGGAAATTTTAAAAGTAAGAATATCTAGTGTGTGAATAATAATGAAATTGCTGTTAATAAATTTAAACATTTTATTACATTTAGCTTTTTTGTGTGTGAACTTGCATAACTCACTTAACTTCTCTGCTTTCATTTTTCATCTTTATCTTGACTGGCATTCCAGTATTTCCAATTTCCCTCGAAATGCAGATTTAGGAGTCATCATTTGTTGTTTGAAGAATGACAGAAGGATGGAAGAAAAGCCCACAGATACTTGATTACAAAGAAAGGATTGAAAACCAAGGGCTGAGGGCTAAAGCCTGAGGAATGTTAATGGTCGATTTCATCACAGCACTTAACTCTGATGTTTTCTTGTTAATTAGTTGTTTACTGCCATTTTCTGCCTGCTAAATGTAGTTTATAAGTAAAGAGACTTTGTCTATTATCCCCAGTGTCTATGAACATGATGCATAATAGTCATAGAAGTTGGTTAATTGTGTTTAATAGGCAGAAGAGGGAAGAGGAGTTTTGGGGACAAAGGTGGAAGAGACAGGAAAGAAAACGAAAGGTTGAAGACAGAGGAAAGAAAAGGAACAAAAACCATATGAACCCTCTTAACTTTGTCTGGAGCTCTATAACAAGCCTCTGCCCTTGCATTCATTCATTTAGTCCTGACATTGATCCTATGAGGTGCATATTACTAACCACATTTTACAGATGAAGAAACTGAGGTTGGAGCAGGGAGGGAAAAATACACATAAAGGCAAATAAACTTAGAATGACTTCACTCAAATTCCCAGTTTCTCCACCCTGCCCTGCTGCTACAAGGAGAGTCTTAAAATAATACTGAGAGAAGAGGACAAAATGAGTGTGAAGAAAACCAGATTTCAACTGACAGAGTCAATAGTAGTACTGCATAAATTTACAGGAAGTTATTTTTTTCAAACATTAATATGAGAATTAAAAGTTGTTAATTGAATTTTCCATAACTGTACACCTAAAAGAAAAATGTTATTTCAGTAATGTATAAATAATCATAAAATAGAATGGCATTTAGGGATTTTTTTCTTTTATCTACATTAAACTATAAAAGAAAACTGGCATTAATATTTTAAGGACCTATTTATCCAGAGGCTTCCATCCAGGTTAAATAATAACCTTATTGCTTAACCCTTAAACTGTCCCTGCCTCCCTTGCCCCAAAGGACTTACTCAAAAACAAGTCCAGGAAACCAGCCTCAGGTAACAAAGCCAAATACAAGGGTGGGTCAGGCCAGGTGGAGACAGCAGATCAGTGGGGGGTTGCATACTGTCTCCCTAGTTACCAAAGAGTATGGATCCTGCCCTTTGGGGCAGGATTTTAGGCGCCAATTCTGACCAAGGTGATAAGCTGGTTCAAATGTCTACTATAAGGTAAATTGTAATTCAATTGGTCACTTATGTGTGACCTAGCATGACTGTGCAGCTTTCTCTGTGTGTTACAATTTCACTGGCCACCTGTGCGTGGCCAGGCCCAACCACATGGCCTTTGCCCTTAAAAGCTAGTCTGTGAAACAAAGAAAGGTTTCCCTGTCTTGTAAGAGGTGCGCCCTGAATGTTCAGATTGATTCTTGATGCTTGACCCAAAATACAGCTTTGCTTGACCTTCGCTTTGTATCAGTCTCCCTCCTTTAATCATGGACCCATTATAGGGGGACCTAACAATATTTGATTATAAGTTATATTTTTATAAAAATTGCTTGTGCTCAATTTTAAACACAAACTTCAGTGGCATAGGAGTAGAAAAAAGTGAACTTCAAGAAGGTAATCACACTAAAATTTTTCTTCAAAAATTTAGGTGGTCAACCCTACCAATGTCAGTAATACATAAGTCATAAGAAAATAACATGAGACTTTATTTAAAACATAATTTGTAATTTATTGTGGACAAAAAACAACAATACTTTAAATAGAGAGTAGGTCCGAAACATGTTTATCATTGTTTATCATCTAAAAATTAACAGCTTACATTTTTAAAAGAAAAGATTTATGTTTAATGAAAAATAATATCAAGACTAAGGAATAAAAACTATCAGAGAAATAAGCACACATGTTAAATGATTATCATTTCTGTGATAATCAAACAATCAAATACCAGCTATTATAAGAACAGTGATTTGCTGAGTGGCAGAGACTATTCTATGTGCTTTGAATGTGTAAACTTAACCATTTCTCACAATAAACCCAAGAATAGATAAAACTGTAATTCCCATTTTAGACATTGGGAAATGAGGACAGGGAAAAGTCCCTAACATCACACATTTACTAAGTGGCGGAGCAGGGATACAAACCCAAGCAGCCTGGCTTTGCAGCTGGAGAGCTCTCTATAGTGACGGTTCTATTGCAATCACACAGTAGTCATTATCTCTGTAACCACTTGAGACTTTGTCACTCTGTTAAATATCACTGCCATAATTCTTTATAAAGTGAGAAATATTTGCTAGAAACCAACTTTAACATTTAAACCATTTTTTAAAACTGAGTGGCATCAATTATAACCTGCCAAAAGATATTTTGAAATTCTGAACCTATTCATTACCTCTATAATCATTTGCTCAGTGTATATCTAGGTACCTCAAGGCACCTAATTTTTTTGAAATGTTTTAATGCAGGGATATTTTATAAAAGTCAAAAAGCAGTCACTTTCCATTAATGATCAATCAATTACTTCTGCTCCATCTCTCCCACCAAACTCTATGGGCAAAGTCTAAATCTATTTTATCTTTGACACACGCTTCCCAAAAAACCCCATACATAATATCCATGTACTAAATAATCATAAAACACTTGATGAATTCCAAATGACTGAATGAATCTGAGTGTTTAATTCTTTTATTTTTATTAATCATACTAGATATTTAATTCTCGCCTAATTCTCTCTTTTTATATCCTTTTAGGGCTAATTAACCCCAGGCCATTAGTTTATGCTAAGATATTAAGAAATTCATAATTTAAAGGGTTAGTTTGAAATATATATACACATGTTTATATTCATACGAACATACATACATAAATGAAAATGAAAGGTAGTTTTTTTCATTTCCTTTGTGCTATGTATATACACATATATACATATTCACATATATACATATATAAATGAAAAAGTTACTTTTATTTAACTATTTGCTTGATTTGGCCTATATATACACTGCATAGGCATATGAACACAGACAACAGTTAAAATATAATTTGAAAACACTTTGAAATTTTAAGGGTGCTTTTCCAAATAGAAGATACTACAGCCTAACGCAGAAGAACCTCACCAGCACCACCCATTAATTGGCCCATGATATGAAATGACTTCATTCAAACCGAAGAAAAATTAATATTAAAAGGAATCCTTTTTTTAATTGAAATATAATTGAGATAAAACATTATATTAGTTTCAGGTGTGATTCAATATTTGCATATATTATGAAATAATCACAGTAAGTCTAGTTAACATCTATCATCAAACATAGTCACAAAATTTGTTTTCCCATACTGAGAACTTTTAAGATCTACTTTCTTAGCAAATTTCAAATATGTACTAGAGTATTGCTATCTATAGTCAACATGCTGACTACTACATACCCAGGATTTACGTATTTTGTAACTGGAAAATTATACCTTTTGACCACCTTCCCACATGTGCCCACTTCCTTACCAGTCTGTTGTTTGCCAATCTGTTCTCTGTAACTGTGAACTCATTTTTTTTTTAAGATTCTACAGATAGCATATAGTATTCATCTTTCTCTGCCTTACTTATTTCATTTAGCATATAATTCCACAAGGTCTATCCATATCATCACAAATGGAAATATTTCATTATCTCTTACGAGGGACAATATTCCTGTGTGTGTGTGTGTGTGTGTGTGTGGCACCTAATTTTTTTGAAATGTTTTAATGCAGGGATATTTTATAAAATATGTGTGACATCCTCTTTATATTTAATCCACTGATGGACACTTAGGTTGTTTCCATATCTTGGCTATTATAAACAATGCTGCTATGAACATGGGGGTATAGAGATATCTTTTCATGTTAATATTTTGTTTCCTTCAGACAAATACCCAACGTGGAACTGCTAGATCATATGGTACTTCCATTTTTAATTGTTTGAAGAACCTCAATATTGTTTTCCATAGTGGCTGCGCCAGTTTGCACAAGGATTCCCTTTCCTCCCCATCCTTACCAACACCTGTTGTTTCTTGTCTTTGTAGTAATAGCCATTCTAACAGGCATGAGGTGTTTTTTTCTTTTTTAAAAAGAGAGGCAGGCAGAGAGAGAGAGAGAGAGAGAGAAGAAGAAGGCTCCCTGCTGAGCAGAGAGCCTGATTCAGGACTCGATCCCAGGACCCTGAGGACCATGACCTGAGCCGAAGGCAGCGGCATAACCCACTGAGCCACCCAGGCACCCCAGGCATGAGGTTTTGATTGGCATTTCATTCTGGTTCTTTTGATGGGTCTCATTCTGGTTTTGATCAGCATTTCCGTGATTATCAGTAATGTTAGGGACTCTTGACTTGAGTCATTTGGAAAAGTAACAAAGCTTTTGTAACCTAACCATAATCATCTCTTAACTTCTTTGTTTTATATGTTAGAAATTTATAAACTAAATAAACATAGGGCATAACAAATACTTGTAAATACACTTAGGTATCAGATCCTAGGATAATTTAATAATTTAACAACTTACAAAACTACTGAAAGTTCAGCATGATAAAATTCATGCCATAGGAAAGCTAGAAATTTATTTATCTATAAAACTGATACATTAATTCAATGTGAATATAATAAATAACATCTATAACCAACATTGTAATCAGGTTTAAAAACTTTTAAACTATTTTGAGAGTAAAACCTATAAAGCTGCACAAAATCTTCTAAAATGTGTCTCACACATAAACTCCTTTCATACACATAGTAGTAGTATAAAGATTTTACTGAAGCTGTCTTTATAATAAAAGGTTGAAAACCATGTAAATATGCCACTCCTTTGCTCAGAATCTTCAGTGGTTTCTAATTTCCCTAACAGTTAGCATCAAAGTCTACAATAATCTGCCTAACTGTATGATCTAAATGCCCATTACTTCTCTGACCCCATCTCTTATTTCTTCTTTCTCACTGTGTTCTGGAATACTCTCATTTCAGGCAGTCTCGACATTTGCTCCCTTAGTTCTTTCAGATCTCTGCATAAATGTCACTTTATCCATGAAATCTTACTTGACAACCCTATTTATAAAAACACCTCCCATCACCCTTTTTCTTCCATCTTGATTTATTTCTCTCCTAAGAACTTACCACCACATGACATATATATAACTATATATTTAATATTTAATATATTTGCCATTTAATACATATATTTAACTGTCTGTACCTACAAAAAGTGAAAGGTCCAGGAGGACAGAAAAAACTGTATTTATTTTGTGCACTACTATATCCCCCGAATCTAAAGTGAGACCGTGACTCCTGACAATAAATATTTATTGACTGAACTAAAAAAAAAAAAAAAAAGGAAACAACTGTATATGCACTATTGCGAAATTATGCCTAAAACCTAAAACATATTAAGTTAAAAACTAAGGTACAGAACAATATTGTTGTATGCACTATCATTTGTATAAGAGCAGAAGGCATATAATGAACATTTATGTTTTTATCTGCATACAATGCTTCTGGAAGGCTATCTCTGAGGTAGGAAACTGGGAGACTAAGGAAAGGACACTTCAGACTCCTGTATTTGTACATGTACTACCTATCCAGAGAAATTAATTCAGGTTTTGCCTTTATATATAAGAAATACATAAGATAATCCTGTAGAAAAATCTACAATCTATACTTAACTCAATGAATACTAATTAATTTACATGGGAACTAAGGCATATTATTAGAAAAAACTGAAATAAAATCTTATGTGTCTCAATAATATATCACACACATTATCTCACGTCAGTGCCATAAAAATCTTGTCAGGCAAGGTAGATATATAATCATTCCTTCTTTTTACAGAAAGGAAAAACTCAGAACAGTTAAGGAACCTGACTATGATTACAAAGCAGAGGCAAAGCTCAATTCCAGTCTCATGATTTTTTGGTCTGGTACTTTTCTCAATGTACGTGAGGAGCAAGTCTTCAAATTAACATCGATCTTACATATTGAAAGAAAGAAAGTGTACCTGATAATGAAAACAGATAAAGCTTCGATGATGTCAATCTCAATTGATATCAGCCCATTTTAGAGTTTAAGTATAAAACTGAAAATCCATCAGACACTTCTATAAAACAGACTACTACTGAGTTCATAGTGTCAGACAATACTTAGTCAACATACCAGCTATTCTGTTGGTTGCAAATATTACAAAACAGGGTTTTATTGATAGTGCTGTTCAACTAAGCAGAACTTAATAAGATTTGCAGAGAAGATAAATTTATGTTGCATATTAGTCTAGCAAAAGACGTTAAAAATGTGCAATTTCAGAAACATCAAAGTAAAGGCAATTATCTTACAGAATAGCTAACCATATTTAAAAAGTAAGAACTCATTATAAGGAGCCATCAATTCTAGATATACCTGACATATAAGAAAGATTCTTCGAACAAAAACCATTACACTTGGTGCTCAGCACATGCTAATATAAAGTAAAACAACCAGATTACTCTGGAGTAAAATGGAAGTCCAGTTCCTCAATTCAACAGATACTGATTGAAAACTCATCTTCTGACAACTAGACGACCATAAACAAACATGAGGGAAAGTGATGCTTTTAAATTAATTAATTAATTAATTTCAAAAGCAGGAAAATCAATGTTACTCAGGGATTAGAAAATTCTGGTATTTCCATCATTATCAAGGACAGCCAACAAAAAGAGTTCACCTTCTTAATAAGCTCCAAAAGGCAGATTCTTCTGCCCTGCAGAGTTAGAATTGAAGAATAAAATAAAATAATCCTTGGGCTTATAGAACATTTAAACAACTCAAAATGCCTTCAAAATTATCAGCACATTTAATCTATAAACAACCTAATTAGATAAGAAAGATTTATCTTCTAATTCAGTATTTCCCGAAGGATGTTCTATTGCACTGGGGTCCCTTCCACACACTCTTTGAAAAGGAATTAGGTCAGTATTTTCAGAAACACTGCATTCCATGCTGTATTTACCCTCTTAGGATATTAAAAGTTTAGAAAATTCCAGCAATTATACAAAGGTTTCTTTTGTCTTAACTCAGCAGGTCCCAAATTCTGGAACTCATTTCTCCTCAGAACACTTTGAGGACACCAAACTCTTGATTTTCTACGAACTCACTGGTCACTCCATAGTCTCCTACTAAGTCCTCTTCTTCTAGACCACCTAACTTGAAGTGCCCCAGAGTTCAGTCCTTGTTTCTCTTTTTCTCTCTATTCTCTCTCACTGGTGACCACCTAGGGTCAAATGATTTTAAATACCAATGATACCTATGACTTAAATTCCTATCTCCAGTCCAAATCATACTCCTGAACTTGTGGCCCAAATACCAAATGTTGACAATGACTTGTTTTGACAATGACTCGTTTTTTTTAGAAAGACAAACTGAAGTCTTGCTCTTTCTCTTTAAAGCTGCTCTAGGTACCCAAAACAAGTTTAATTCACCTAGTTCTCCTGCTAAAAATGCTAAAATTATCCTTGACCATTCTCTCTCAAACCTTACTTTAATCCATAGGAAATCCCCTGGGGTCAACCTTCAAAATATATCCAAAAGCAAAAGCCTTCTTGTTACTTCCCCTGCTATGACCATTGTTGCTCAAATTGTAATTTTCTATAATATGGGTTACTGTAATAACCTCATTCTTCCATCCTTGTTCCCCTCAAGTAATTTTCCATATAGTTGCCACAGTAATCTATTTAAATAAAAAGTCAGAGCACATCATTCCTCTGCTACTACTCTCCAAGCCCGTGGCTCCACTTCACACAGAGAAGAGCCATAATCCTTAATTATGGTCCACAAAGCCCAAGATCTGTTCCCCAATACTTCTCTAACCTCATTTCCTACAGTTTCACCTTCCCCTCCACTCGGACTTCCTTAACCATGCTTCAATTAGTCCAACACGCTCCTTCACCATGGTACATCCTATGACCGAAATGCTTTTACCCCAGAAATGAAGGGATTTAGTAGCTCCCTGTTACCAGTCTTTGTTCAAATGTCAATTTCCCAATGATGCTTATCCTGACTTAGATTTAAATTGTGTCCCAACCTCTACCCTGCTCGTCTTCTATTCCTTGGCATTTACCATCTTCCGATGGAATAGTTATTTATTAACTGCCACTCACCACAGATTGTGATCTCTAAGAGAGGGGTTTTTTAAACTAGTTTCATTCACTCACGTATCTCAATCATCTAGAAATGTGCCTGACACATAGTAGGTGCTCAATAAGTATTTCTTGAATGAGTAATTATGCCCAGACAATAGAAAATTATTGTGTAATACTTAATATTCATCATTTTTCCTTTAGTATTTTAACCAAAATTAGACCTAGGTTTAAAAAAGACTATATTAGGAGGATGACTTCTCCTGATGAAGAGGATTATATCACCTGCCTCCACATTTTCTTTAGATTTCAATAAATTAATAGGCTTTCATTCTTACTGAACTATGTAAACAAAATAAACAAGTGTAAAATCTCATTAATTGGCATCAATTTGGGGAATGCCCTATTGATTTATAAAATGCTATTTTATTACTTTAAACTATATAGTGTGGCATTCCATTGTAAATTCCTTACAGACTTACTAAAGGCATTGTCCCAAGGAATAGATAAGATACATTTATTTATTTTATTTTATTTTATTTTTTATTTTGACAGAGAGATCACAAGTAGGCAGAGAGGCAGGCAGAGAAAGAGGAGGAAGCAGGCTCCCTGCTAAGCAGAGAGCCTGATGCAGGACTCGATCTCAGAACCCTGAGATCATGACCTGAGCCAAAGGCAGAGGCTTAACCTACTAAACCACCCAGGCACCCCATAAGATACATTTATAATTAACATTTCAACTATTTAAAATAAATTGAATAAAATGAAATAAGTGACATCACTCTAAAAATTTATGAAGTGTTATTCACCATCATGTAAAAATGGGAACAAGAGAAAGTTTAAAAGTGCCAGAAAGCAATTTGTTCCCTAAGCTGTACTACATAATCTCTCTGAAACATTATTCATTCATTTATTGAAAAAGTTTTTCTTCAATGCTATGAAAGACAACAATGCAAATGATCACAAGTTCCTAATGAAATAAGAACTGATGAACTGTTCCATTTTAACTTTCAAAGTCTAATTTTTAGTCATAGTTACCAAATGAGGATATGTTATCATCTAGTGACAAATCTTGTTTTGTCATAATAATAAAGCCAATATGGGTGATCTGCACATAGAATTAATTCAAATAAACTAGATAGCCAGTTCTAAAACTATCTGCCACTGAATCAAGGTATGAAGTAACCAATGCCACACCCACATGGAGATAAGGAAGTATTATAAACTACACTCAGGGTACAAAAGACATATCAGCTAAGGTTTTAAAAACCTAAGTAAAAGAAAAAATTTCAGAAGTTCCTCTGAAAGAATACATATACCAGATAGTTATCAAGAATCCAGAAAAGGCCCGAGATACAGATAGGAAAATCCCTTATTATCTGATACGATAGTAAAGGAGAGAACAGAAATAATTCATATTTAACAATGAATTGTTGATGCCCTTTACAAATAACAATATGCCCTTTACAAAGATGGTGTCAAAAGCTAAGAAGGAAGCCTCTACCCCTCCCAAAGTCGAAGCCAAAGCAAAGGCTTTGAAGGCCAAGTAAGCGGTGCTAAAAGGCATCCACAGTCAAACAAAAAAAGATGATCTGCAGGTCACCTGTATCAACTATGTTCTGACAACCCAAGATTCTGTGTCCCTGAAGGCAGCCCAAGAGCGCCCCCAGGAGAAACAAGCTTGATTACTATGCCATCACTAAGTTCCCCCTGACTACTGAGTCAGCCTTGAAGAAAACAGAAGACAACAACACACTTGTGTTCATTGTGGATGTCAAGGCCAACAAGCACCAGATCACACAGGCTGTGCAGAAGCTCTACCACATTGATGTGGCCAAGTTCAACACCTTGATCAGGCCTGATGGAGAGAAGAAGGCAAGTGTTTGACTGGTCCCTGACTATGATGCTTTGGATGTTGCCAACAAAATTGGGATCATCTAAACTGAGTCCAGTTGGCTAAATCTAATTTTTTTCATTATTAAAAAATATATATATAATATACAGATTAGTATGATTCAATTAATAACAAAATGGGAATAACCACAATAACTTTTTTTTACTTTTAAAGATTTTTACTGGGCGCCTGTGTGGCTCAGTGGTTAAGCCGCTGCCTTCGGCTCAGGTCATGATCCCAGGACCCTGGGATCGAGCCCCGCATCGGGCTCTCTGCTCAGCAGGGAGCCTGCTTCCTCCTCTCTCTCTCTGCCTGCCTCTCTGTCTACTTATGATCTCTGTCTGTCAAATAAATAAATAAATAAAAAATAAAATAAAATAAAGATTTTTACTTATTTATTTGACACAGAGAGAGAGAGAGATCACAAGTAGGCAGAGAGGCAGGCAGAGAGAGAGGGGAAGCAGGCTTCCTGCCAAGCAGAGAGCCTGATGTGGGACTCAATCCCAGGACCCTGAGATCATGACCTGAGCTGAAGGCAAAGGCTTAATCCACTGAGCCACCCAGGCACCCCAATAACCACAATAATTTAAACACTTCATATTCATCACATTTTCAAATACTGCCTTTTTTCCCTACAGAGACATATAAATATGTTTAACAATCAAATTGTACTATTTCCATAAAGTAAAAATGACTAAAATATCAGTTACAGCATCATTAACTATGATAGTTCTATCTATGGACTACATTCAGCTACTCACAGAAAAAGCCAAGGACAGAGCTCGGGTTTTTTCAAACTTAGCACTACTGATATTTTGGGTAGAATACTTTTTTGTTAGGAGTGTGAAGGCAGGGGCTGTCCTGTGCATTACAGGATGCTCAGAATCATCAGTGGCCTCTACACATCAGATCCTATTATAGTACCCACTAACTATAACAACCAAAAATAACCGGAGATATTGCCAGATGTCCCCTGGAGAGCAAAAGTGCTGCTTGGTGAGATCCACCAACTTAAGATGGAAGGAAGGAAGGAAAGAAGGAGGAAAGGAGAAAGGGAAGGGAAGAGGGAGGGAGAATAATCATACTAGGCATTCTTAAACAGTTAATAAAACTATATATAACTATATATAATGAATCTGATTTCTAGTTGGTGGATTTGAATGTGTGTATTGTAGTTTAAGAATATTCACAAGGAAAAATCTATTTTTTTAAAAAATCACGTTTATAATATCAAACAAACATATCATCAATCTCAGATAAATAAGATTCTACTGTTCTTAAGAAGAAAATAATGAAAAATATTCTCCTTATTACTTCTATCTTAAGAATAACACCCTACCTTCCTGCTGTCTCCCAGCAATAAAAATATTGCAGTCTTTCATTCAGTTTTGAAGGCAAGAGAAGAGTTTTTTCCTCTGACTCTACAGGTGGTTCCTGAAAGTGTTCTCCAGGTGACCTGAGGTGACTGACAAGTCTACTTTGCATTTACAGACAAGTTTAATAGGACCTGCATATTAACAAGAGTAATAATTTGTCATAGCAAAAGAATTAATTTTTGTACCCACTTATTACCTAGACAGTACGCTTTTAAGTTTCTCTTTTGATTACTTTTAGGCTTACCATAGATGTAACTGATCGTGCATCTTCTTCATAATTTACTACTGGAGGTGGCTCTTTCCCATCATTTTCTTGTACTTTTTGCTCTAGTAATTCTTTCTGTGCTGTAAACTTTGCCTCAGCGCATTTCAGCTGCTGGACTGACTGTTTCAGCTCTTCAAGTGTCTGTTTTTGGCTTAGTAGAAGCACAATACTGAAAAAGAACACATTAAGAATAAATTATTTCAACTTCTTTAAGAAATAAGATTTTAAAGTAAACTACATCAGCATATTATGCTTCTGTTTCATTTTCATCTTTATAACCATCCTTCAGAATCATTTGAATTATAAAACTAAACAGCTTTCGGGTCATCACAATAGTTACTAAATGTTAGCACTAACAAAACAGAAAACCAAAAACAACAAAGTGGAAGAACATATTTGGAAGCGAAAACCAAATTCAGGATGCTTTCAAATACAATATCATCTATGGCATTCATTTTACTCTACAGTGAAGTCATCTATCTCACAGAGTACGGACATTGACACTGAGAAGTGTGGAACCCAAAGTGAATTAATATGACTGAAGCAGAATCTCAAATGGAATATAGTTGAACTCAGATTTATGCCTTGGGAAAAAGAAATCAAATCAAGGTGACAACGTGGGGAAAAAGCTGTGCTTATGTTGCAAGGGGTATGTTTTTAGAGTTGGAGAAAACTGTTCTGACAGTTTTCTGTTCTGTTCTGTTTTTAGAGTTGGAGAAAACTGTTCTGACGGTTGACTTCCCCATTTCTTCTTTAGAAAACTACATAGGCCACATGTTGCCTTATTGTGAACTTCTATTCCCTGAGATCTGCCCTAAAAGGAATTTCAAACTAACTCATCCACATGAAAGCCATAAAAGGTAGTGGTGGCAAGGAACACCTTCTGGAAACACTCTCATACATGGTCTATTAATATCTTAAAAAACTGCGCTAGGTACCATTGAAAATAGGTTATTAATATGTAAGCAACAATAGATCGTCAGTAGGGGAAAACTTCAAAACCAGAGAATAAGATCAGAAAATGTTACCTCCTTAAACTGGAACTTAAATGGATCAATATTAATTGAATAAGTAATCATAGGCAGAAGGAATGCCCACTAAGACAGATTTGTTTATAAATATGATGTTGATCAACATTTTGAAAACTCAATTCCAATCAAATGGAGCAGGATGCAGCCTCAGTGAATGCTGTAAGAAAAGCTATAATCTCCTCATTGTACTGCAGTGAGTTCCAGGTGAGTATATTAACAAAATAATAACTCATGTAGAGAACTGAGTGAAATCTGGGAAAAGTAGAACTAATGAGTAAGATTATTTTTACCAGAAATCTACCAATGTTCAAAAGACAAACCCTTTAACCAGTCGAGTTCACAGCAAAAGCAATGAACAAGGATATACCATGCTGTCAGAGCTCATTAACACTTCCCAAGTAAAATCATCATGGCATAAGGAAAGAGTGTAATTATACTGAATGAGAACAGATTCAACTTAATGACTTAATCGTGTTGTTTTTCCCATCTTCAGTTTTAGCACTGGAAAAAATGATAATATACCAAATTGTCAGGGTTGTTCTGAATACAATGAAATAATACTTTAAAAATTGTTAACACAGTACCTACCATAAAGTAAGAATTCAGTAAATAGCAATTATCATTGCTCAAAAATCTGTGACCTATGTTCTAAATCCACACAAATTTCCTGATAAATTCATATGGTTTCCATATTAGATAGTAAGCTTTTTTTTTTTTTAAAGATTTTATTTATTTATTTGACAGACAGAGATCACAAGCAGGCAGAGAGGCAGGCAGAGAGGGAAGCAGGCTTCCTGCGGAGCAGGGAGCCCGATGCGGGGCTCGATCCCAGGACCCTGAGATCATGACCCGAGCCGAAGGCAGCAGCCCAAACCACTGAGCCACCCAGGCGCCCCAGTAAGCCTTTTTTCATAAGAAACTGTTTATATACTTTTCCTCTGTGAATCTCTTCAGAGAAAGTTGATTTTTTAAAACAACCATTCTTGTGAACATAAATTCATGAGGACTGGGTTCTGGAAAAGATTACACCCATTATGAACCTAAAGCTTCTTGAAGTTTCCTTCTTTGCATCACATAGCTACCAAAAGAATCACATGACAAGAAGATAAGGGACAACTCAAAACGTACAGGATAAGATGGTAAAAACACATATTCACATACATCTGCAGGATGAGTCCAAAAAGAGGGTGAACGATTTCACAAATGCGGACCAATTAACAGGGAAGTATACTTGAAAATACTAACACTCTAAAACCATTACTGCTACCATTAGCTTTTTGTAAATAAATTTCATAAATATGGAAAAATGCAAAATAAAATAATGATAATCAAAAGAATGAAAATAAACTACCAAATTAAAATATGGGGTGACAAATAAGGAACAAAAATTGCAAAAAAGCAAATACTAACTGAACGGCTGAAAAAATTCAAAGAAATACATTTACAGGAGTGAAACATATACATTTTATTATCTCTTCAACTGTACAGCAGGTCCCCAAAGATGACAACATCCTTCACCCCAGAACCTGTGCATATGTTATCTTACAGAACAAAAGGGAGTTTTGTAAGTTAAGGATGTTGGAATGAAGAAGTTATTTTAGGAAGATTTAGGTGAGCCCAATATGCATAAGGATCTGATAAGAGGGAAGTAAAAGGGATGGTGTTAGAGAAGGCAATGTGGCTCAGTGGGTTGAGCCACTGCCTTCAGCTCGGGTCATGATCCCAGGGTCCTGGGATCGAGCCCCGCATTGGGCTCTCTGCTCAGCGGGGAGCCTGCTTCCTCCTCTCTCTCTGCCTGCCTCTCTGCCTGCTTGTCATCTCTCTCTGTCAAATAAATAAAAATAAAAAATCTAAAAAATAAATAAATAAATAAATAGAAAAGGAAAAAAAAAAAAAGGGAAGGCACTGTGATATGGGGCCAAGAGCCAAAAAATGAGGAAAGTCTCTAGAAGCTGGAAAAACAGAAAACGTAGACTCCCTCCAAAAGCCTTCAGAGAAATTCACCCCATCAACAACTTGCTTTTAGGTCCATAAGACTTATTTCCAACATTAAATTCCAGAAATATAAGAGAATAAATTGGTGTTGTTTTAAGTTAACATATAAACCCTAAGAGAAATGCTACCTATTTTTGGTCCATTTTAAATGGCTGAACTAGAAGGACTGTTATGATTGTGCAGTAGCCAGTAACAAACAGAATATAGACTTAGGAGAAAAATATTAAAGAGTTAGAAGTATTATTCAGTCAGGGAAAAAAAATGCCTGTGTTACAAGAAGGATGTGAATATATTAGTTTTAGCTTTATGAAGTACTAAACAAATTTTCTGAAGGATTAAACCATTATAGAAAGAATTAAAAGCATAACTTAAACAGAAATACCAGACATTCCAGCAATTCCACTCCTGGGTATTTACCCAAAGAAAACAAAACCACTAACATGTAAAGATATTTGCATCCCTATGTTCACTGCAGCATTACTTACAACACTCGAGATACGGAAGAAATCTAAGTATCCATTATTATTATTATTATTTTTAAAGATTTTATTTATTTATTTGTCAGAGAGAGAGCAAGCGAGAGCGAGCACAGGCAGACAGAGTGGAAGGCAGAGTCAGAGGAAGAAGCAGGATCCCTGCGGAGCAAGCAGCCCGATGTGGGACTCGATCCCAGGACGCTGGGATCATAACCTGAGCTGAAGGCAGCTGAGTAACCAACTGAGCCACCCAGGCGTCCCCTAAGTATCCATTATTAATGAATAAATAAAGATGATGTGGTATGGTGTGTTGTACATAAAGATTATTCATATATATAAAACACAAATATATTTAAATATGTAACATAAATCCAAATTATGAAATATTACTTGGCCATTAAAAAAAGAAAAAAGAAAAAAAAAAGAATGAAATCTTGCCACTTGTGACAATATGGATGGACCTAGAGGGTATTATGCTAAGTAAAATATCAGACAGAGAAAAACAAATACCATATGTTTTCACTTATATGTAGACTCTAAATAACAAAACAGAAACAAACTCATAAACTGGTGATTGCCAGAGGGGAGAGGGAAAGGAGAATGGGCAAAATACAAAGGGAATTACGAGGTATAAACTTCTGAGTAAGTCACAAAGATATAAAGTACAGCATAGGAAATAGTCAATAATATGATAACTTTGTTGGTGACAGTAACTAGATATATACCAGACTGTAACTAGATAGTAACTAGATATATAGTGATCATTTTGTAATGTATACAAATGTTGAATCACTATGTTTTACACATGAAACTAATATAATATTGTATAACAACTGTAGTTCAATAAAAATAATAATAAAATAAAATATTTAAACTTTATTATATAGTTTAGAGAAAAGGCTCTTTTTTTAAAGATTTTTTTATTTTATTATTTATTTGACAGAGAGAGAGAGATCACAAATAGGCAGAGAGGCAGGCAGAGAGAAAGGGGGGAAGCAAGCTCCCTGCTGAGCAGAGAACCTGATGTGGGGATCGATCCCAGGACCCAGAGATCATGACCTGAGCCGAAGGCAGAGGCCTAACCCACTGAGCCACCCAGGCGCCCCTATTTTTTTTTTAAGATTTTATTTATTTATTTGAGAGAGAGAGAGAGTGAGCAAGTGATATGGGTGGGGTAGAAGGAGAGGGAAAACCAGGCTCCCTGCTGAGCCCAATGTGGGGCTTGATTCTAGTACCTTGAGATCATGACCTCAGCCAAAGGAAGATGCTTAACCGACTGAGCCAATCAGGGTCCCTAAAAAAGCTCTATTTTTAAACATGACTTCTCATGGCATTTACAATTTCTGTATTACTATTATTTCATCTTTATTTTCCTTCAGATAATAAATGGGGTCTTCCAAAAGGATCAACATAAAAGAAAAAAGTTAGTATTTCAACAAATGGAGCTGGCACAATTGGGCATCCAAATCAAAAAAATGAATAAAAATACAGAACTTATACCATTCATAAACATTAACTCAAAAGGGATCACAGACTTAAATGCAAAACATAAACTACAAAACTCCTAGACAATACATAGGAGAAAACCTAGATGGCCTTGGGTATAGTGATAGGTTTTTAGGTACAATCTGTGAAAGAAATATTCAATGAACTAGACTGTACCAAAATTAAAAACTTTTGCTCTCTGAAAGACAATGTCAAGAGAGCAATAAGATAAGCCACACACTGGGAGAAAAACACACATCTGATAAAGGACTGTTACCTGAAATATACAAAGATCTCTTAAACGTCAACAATAAGAAAAACAACCTGATTTAAAAATAGTCAAAGACCCTAACAGACATTTTACCAAAGGAGATATACTCATGTAAAATAAGTACATGAAAAGATGCCCCATATCATATGTCTTCAGTGAAATGCAAATTAAAACACCAATGAGATACCATGACGGACTTATGAGATGGTCAAACTCCAGAATACTGACAACATCAAAAGCTGACAAGGATGTGAAGCAACAGGACCTCTCATTGATTGCTGGTGGGAATACAAAATGGTCCACCTACTTTAAAAGACAGTTTGGCAATTACTTACCAAAAATAATAAAAATACTCTTACCATAAGATCAAACAATCATACTCCTTAGTATTTGGTCAAAGGAATTAAAAGCTTATGTCCATACAAACGCCTGCACACAAATGTTTATATAACAGCTTTATTCATAATTGCCAAAATTGGAAGCAACCAAGATGTCCTTTAGAAGGTGAATAGATAAATTGTGGTTCATTCAGACAATGGAATATTATTCAGTCCTCAAATGGGCTACCAAACTACAAAAGGACATGGAGGAGACTTAACTGCATATTATTAAGTGAAAGAAACCAATGTGAAAACGCTGCATCATGTCTGATTCTAAATACATGACATTCTGGAAAAGGCAAAGCTATGGAGATAATGAAAAGATCAGCAGTTGACAACAGTTGAGGATGGGGCTGGAGGATAAACAACTAGAGCACAGAGGATTTTTAGCAAAAATTACTCTTCATGATACCACAATGATGGATACACATTATTACACATTGCTCAAATTCACAGAATGTACAAGAGTGAAGCATACTTTATTTTTTTTAATGTAAGGTTTTAAAGATTTATTTGAGAGAGAATGAGCATGCACATGTATGAGCAGAGGTGGGGGCAGCAGGAGGGAGAGAAAGAAAAATTCAAGCAGACTCCCTGCTGAGTGTGGAGCCCAACATGAGGCTCATCCCAACACCCTGAGATCATGACATGAGCCAAATTGAGAGTCAGTCATTTAACCAACTGAGCCACCTAGAATGAAACGTAATTTAAACTAAGGACTTTGAGTGATAATGATGTGTCATTGTAAGTTCATCAACTGTAAATGTTAACACTCTTGTGAAGGATACTAATAATGGGGTAGAATATGCATGTGTCAGGGCAGGGGTGTATGGAAAATCTCTGAACCCTCCCCTCAATTTTGGTGTGAAACTTAAGCTGCTCTAAAATATAAAATCTTAATATAAAAAAAAATAGGTATCTGTACACATCTATGAGAATGGCTCAAATAAAATATGGTGACCATTCCACATCCTAGCAAGGATGAGGAGAAGGGACACTGATCACTCACAAATTGCTGGTAGGAAACCAGCAATCACACTCAAGGTTATCCCAGAGAAATTAAAACTTATGTTCACACAAAAACCCTTACTAAATGTTGGAAGCATGTTTATTTGTAATAGCCAAAAACTGGAAACAAACCAGATATTCTTCAAAGGGTGAATGATTAGACAAATTATCCATACTGTTATGGGCTAAACTGTGTCCTCTAAGAAGACATGTTCATCCTATCACCAAGAACCTCAGAACATGACCTTAATTTGGGGATGGGGTTGTTGCAGATGTAATTAATGAAGATGAAGTCATACTGGAGTGGATTGGCCTTTAATGTCTATGGCTCGTGTCCTTGTAAGAAGAAGAAACCAGATACTGAGAAGAACACCCAGAACATTGTACGAAGGTAAAGGCAGAGATTGAAGTGATGCTTCTATAAACCAGGAAAGCCCAAGTTTGCCAGCCAGTAGAGAAGTCAGGAGGGAGGTATGGATCTAAGTTTCCCTAAGAGCCATCAGAAGAAACCAGCCTGCCAAGACCACATTTGAGACTTTTGGCCTCTGGAACTAGGAGAGAATAAATTCATTTTTTAAGCCACCAAGTATGCAGTACTTTGTTACGGCTGCCTTAAGAAACTACCACCACACCATAGACTACTAATAACAATAAAGAGGAATGAGAATTCCTAGATGGATTACAATCAATGTAAAAAGCCAATCTCAAGAGACTGCATACTGTGTGATTCCATTTACATAAAATTCTTGAAAAGAAAAAAACTGTAGAAATGGAGAACATACTAACAGTTGTCAGGAGTTAGGAAAAGGGTATGAGATAGAAGGCAGAGTAGCTACAAAAACCCAACACAAGGGACCCTTGCAATGATGGAAACATTCTGTACCTTTATTGTGTCAATGTCAGTATCTGGATTATAATATTATATCATAGCTCTGCAAGATTTTACTACTGGGAGAACTGAGTACAGGGTACATGGGATCTCTCTGTATTGATTCTTACAACTATATGTCAATCTATAATTATATGAAAATTTTTTTAATTGTTTAAAGATAGTATCACCGCTGCTGCATCATACCTCCTCCGGTAAAGTAAGGTTTTTATAATCTCATTTGCACTCTGTTTTAAGGATAGGTCTTTTTTATTCTCCTTCAGTAGTTCTAAATCTCTATTGTACTGTATCATAATGGCAATCACTTGGTTATTCTGAGACATTATCCTAATACCAGGAATTAGATTAAAATACACATTTCCTGGCTTGTAGTTTAGTGGTTTTGAAGAACAATGAGATTTTCTGGGGAGGTATATGTCCTGTTGTATGGCTTTTGTCCTAACTTTTTTAATTGACATGTATAATCATGAAATTAATGAGCAACATTAGCTTTTTTAACAATTAATCTTACTGAGTTTTATGTATAATGATATAATTTCACATACGGTAATGTCTTGCTTTTGTTCAGTAGTTACTTTTTTAAAGGTATGGTTATAATCACTATACCAGTTACTATATAATTATTTTTATGCTTATAATACCATATAGCAAACAAGTTATACATACTACAGTAAGAAGAAAATTATAGAAAATAAATGACTACATAACACAAGATATATAGGAAAACCATAAATAAATTTAAAACATGGATGGGATCAGGACCTTTGCCTGTGCAACTTATTTCCTATAGCTGGCTACCTTTTGCATGCATTCTTCATATGGAGGGCACCTTCTGTCCTTCACATCTAGCAAAAATGCCACTTTCTGGGAGACCCCTGACTACCTATCTTAAGTAGCTGTTCCTATATTATTCTTCTATCTGAATTCTTTATTTTATAGCAATTATCATAATTGTTAATTTCTTATTTGTATTAGTCTACTCCATGAAAGTGTAAGCTTCATAAGACATGGGACAATATATATCTTACCTTTCATTGATTCACAGCACCTAACAAGACATGCAATAAATATTACTGAATGAATTATTTAGGCAGGACTTTTTTTGTGACACACATAATTTTTAAATCCTGAGACAAAAATAAAAGGTCCCTGAATTTGTAGACTAGTATAATAACTTAGATTGCTCAAGTCTTACCTTAACTATAAGCTAGCTGTGACATTTTGCAAGTCTCTTAAAATTTCGGGGCTTCTGATGTCACATAATTTGAAAGGCAAGGAGGCTGAATCAAATGAGCTCTTAAGATTCTGCATGGCTCTAAGAGTTTTGATTTTATAATATATAAAGAATTTTTAAGTATTAGATGATAATGGCACAAAACAACACAAAATTGAGTAATCATTCAATTTTTGGAAGTCAACCCAAGCATTAAAACCAATAATAATAATACTTGCTCTTCATGCCATTGAGCTATAAATAACATATGCTTGGCGTACTTTCCCATAAACTGTTTTCTAACACAGTATTCAAGGATCATAAATCAGGGGAAGATTGATATTATTTCCATTTGAATAAATATGCTTTAGAAGTAATGAGTAAAGTTATATATACTACAGTAACACTTAGTGTTGTATTAAAATTATACCATTTCAAGTGGTTGGTTTTATTCCTTTTACTCTATTTTTTTTTTAAATATAATTCTACAACAGCTACATTTCAACTGAGACCTGCATCACTTATATAAACTAAAACTTGACTCATTAGTGTGAATTTAATGTCACATAAAACCATTCTTTAAGTTTATTTTTCACTTTAGATTATTCAATTACAGGAATCAAAGTTATCAAATGATTTCTTATATTACTTATTTTTTCCCTGTTACGATAAGATGTTTTAGAGACATTTATGTTAAACTCAAATTTAAAGGTTTTAACTTCAGTTTCTTATTATGTTATATTTCAACCGAACAAATAATGCTTTCTGTTAGGTAGAAATTCAGAATAATTGCAATAATTCATGAGTACAAATACATAACTTATAGGATACTTACAGCATTTGTGAAGAGCTGTAGTTCTGTTTTATTGTTTTATTACTTCCAATTAACAATATATGAAGCTAAAAAAGTATTGCCCAGTAAAAAAATTATAAATTTATTTCTAAAACTGGATCAAAATTGCTTTCAACTATATAAGTGTACTTAAATACATATGTAGATATATACAAATACATATGTAGATTTATACAAATACATACACAAAAAAGGAAACGTTTATTAATTATTAAGAAACTGAAATGCAAACATTTTCACTAGAATCCCTTTCAGGTTATTTGTTTAGCAAAATATTTTAATATATAAGTCAAAGACAAACTTCAATCCTACTAATATCTGAATTAATGAGATTTCACAATGACGGCTTAGTTACACAAATGTACTTAATATTTTCAAGATTATGCCATGAAGCTAACAATAAAAACATCATGATAACAAAGGGTTAACAGAATTTGGGTTAACCAAGACTCCTCCCCTGAACTGCTTGACATACTTATCCCTTTTTAACTTACTCTCATAAGAAGATTTTTAAAATAGTAAGATCAATCTGATGCTGTGATCAAAAAGACATACACTGTGGAGTCAGGAATTCATGGATTTTCTACCACTGACTAAGTATGTAATTGTAATTTTTTAACTAAGTCATAAAGGGAAAATAGAGGCAAATACACCAAAGGTGTAGCGAAGATAATATTCAATGTGGTAATATATATAAAACATCTGGCATAACATGTGGGAGAGAGTAAAAACTCAATAAACATTATTTCCCACATATTTACCACCCTTTAAGGTCCCTCTCCTATACCCCAATTTTCATTTCCTGATAAATATAAATAGGTGTAGGAAAATGAGTCATATTCATTATGTAGAGAAAGAGAGAATTAAAGATTTGAGTCAAGAAAATAGAGCAAAAAAAAAAAAAAATCCAAGAATCTCATAATTTCTAGATTAAGGTAACACGTAAAGATTGTCCCCTCCAACAATGTATAGTCAGATATGCTGGTGAGAGGATCAGCCACCAAATGGTCTTTCTTTATAGCCACTAAATTTTAAAACAGGAGTAATTTATAATGTATACATTTACAGAACTGTAAAAAGTAAAACTACTTGGTCTTCTGTAAACATGTCAAGAAATTATCCCAAAACACAGAAAAGCAAAATATAATTCTTTTTTGAATTTCATATGTGCAATGGCTGATAAATTTTATTTTTATAATCCAAATAGAATCTTCTATTGATGCAATACTGAAATTTTCCATATTTATTAAGGTAATGCCCAGAGCAACTCAAATTTTCTTGTTCTTGTATTTAAAAAGCTCATGGACTCCAATATAATATTTAATGCCAAGTTATAAAAAGAGTCAGAGTATAGGTGGGAGAGGTGGGCCCCTAATATTCTGGGCTGTATAATAGAATAGATGGTGTTACCACTCACTGAAAAAAGGAATACTAACAGTGAACGGGGTTGAACTGGTGTGGGTGTGGGATGTACTGAGATTTTTAATTCAGTCTTAAACATGGGAAATTTAGGATACTACTTTTTTTTTTTTTTTTAAGATTTTATTTATTTACCTGACAGACAGAGATCACAAGCAGGCAGAGGCAGGCAGAGGGAGAGAGGGGGAAGCAGACTCCCCACCAAGCAGAGAGCCCGACATGTAGCTCCATCCCAGGACCCAGAGACCACAACCCGAGCCGAAGGCAGAGGCCCTAACGCACTGAGCCACCCAGGCGCCCCTAGGATACTTCTAAGACATCTAAGCAATCATGTCAAGTTGGCAATTGACTAAATGGCATTGAGGTCAGAGGAAAAATCTAAGCAAGAATAATAAATTTGGGTCATCTTCAGGAAACCATCTAGGGAGCGAAGAGGAAGAGAGGAGTACAAAGCCTAGAGCCATTCCTCGAATAACTCCAAAATAGATTGGCTTAGTGGAGGAAAATGAGATTATAAAGAAGTAGCCAGAAAGAAAGGCAAAAGATCCGGTCCCAAAAACCAAGGGAAAAGAAGAAATATGTAGTCAACAAAACCAGATACTGAGAGGAGGTCAAGTAAGACACTAGTTAAATTTAGCAATGAATAGGTCACTGGATATCTTACAGATAAACTATTTCAATGGTGACGGGGCAGAAGCTAGGTACGTGGGTTGAGAACTAAGTGGGAGTTGAAGAAATGGTGAAAATAATTACTCTTAGAACAAGTATGAATAAGAAAACAGAGGGTAAAGGCAGTTTGGAGGATATATGAATACAGAAGGGTAATCTGGGGTGGAAATTGTTTTTAAGAGCCAAGACTTAATCGTATTTAAAAAGTGAGCACTGGACCCAATTGAGAAGAAAAGGTGAACATAATATGATAAATATTTAAATTCTCTGAGAAAGTATGAGATGACAAGATACCAAAAACAGGCCCAAGAAGTGGACTTAGGACAAGGAGAAGTTCCACTCTGGAAGCAAGCACAGAAAATGGGTACAAATGCAGTGGATGTGTATATCTAGTCACAGAAAATAAGGGAGTTGCCACCTGATGATTTTAATTTTTTTTCTGTAATATAGATAGAAGAGGTCCATTTGTTGCCTATGATGGGGGAGATGAGAGGATATGAGATTTGAGAGAATAACTGAGAAGTTATGTAGAAAGAGCAAGTAAGACCAGAGAAATGTGACATATCACAATTTCCTTGAGAACATTGATAAATCAAGCCAGTGATGAGAAAATGATAGCAAGAAATTTATATATACTCCAGTCAGGAGTAGAGAAACCATACTAGTCACAACACCTGTTGGAGATGCAAATAATAACTATGACCAGAATATAAATTTTAAATTATAGATCAAAATGTAAACATTTGAAAATATAATATAATTAGTGGTATCAGTAAAAACAACAGTATTCCCACGCAAGTAAAGTTTAAAAATCCAGTAGGATATTTACAGATCCAGAAATCAGCAAGAAAAACAACAGTAAGACAGAACAGCACAGCAAATCTTAAAGGGATTTTCATAAGTGAAGCAGACTGCTATTTTCTCATAAGTATGTTTGCTTCCTTCTAACACAGAGAAGCCCATTTCTAGGTAACACTGATCTGCTACTTTCTTAACAAGAAGTGCAGAGTGAATCTGGTAGACACTGATGAGGGGAATAGAGACAACTTTTAACAAGATTTTTCAGAAAGTAGTTTAAACTGTTAAAATATTGAGACATGATTGGTATCCTACATTGACAAAACCCAGATCAGTTTTCCAGAGTCCTAGAAAGTAACTCAACAACACCAAGTTTTACACTTAAAATGAAATTTCAGCTTCTAGAAATTTTACATCCATGACAATACATAACTGAAGTATTCCGTAAAAATAAATCAATTAAACTTTCTTCCTTCAAATTATTTTTGTTTTACTCACTCAGACTTCTTTTCACAGGTCTTAGAAGATTCCTCAATTCTCTTCTCTAGTTCCAAGACAGCCTCCTCCTTGTTTAAGAGCATCTGCTGTGTCTGTGTAAGTTCCTCTGCTATAGCTTTCAACCTAGAATGAACAGTTTCCTCATCATCAATCAATAAAGTCAGTTACACTCACTGTATGCCCACACCCTGAGCATTCATACATCTAAGATGGTGATTTCCAAAATGGTAGCCACATGTAATTTAATTCAAAATAAAGTAAAAATCCTGGGTTGCATTAACCACCTTTTGACTGCTAAACAGACACATGTATCTAGTGGCAACCTTACTGGACAATGCAGAAAGGAATATTTCAATAATCACAGGTAGTATTGCAGGGCAAGTCTGAAAGTCTTAGTCATTAAATAGAAAAAGAGAAACAGAAAATTAAAAAAGAAGAAAGGATTTAAGCAAATAAATACCCGTACTGTCCCAGGAGGAAGGTATAGAGAAAAGACCATGGTTTTTGTTTTCAGACAAACATGTATTTACATTTTGGCTTTCCTACTTTTTATGAGATGCTGGGCAAGTTGCACAAGCTCATTAGGTCTATTTTCTCACTTGTAACTTGAGTACAGTACTACCTGCCTCAAAGCATTATTTTGGGGATCGTATAAACTAATGCATATATAACAACTGGTACTTAGTAGGTACTGAGTAAATGGCATCTAGTATTTTTGGCATATGTTATCTCATTTAATTCTCACAACAACCAATGAGATAGATAGTATTATCCATATTTTAAAGAAAAGAAAATGAGGCTCAATTGAATGGGCAATTTAAGTGGATAGTAAGCTATTTCTTTTCATATAATATAATAATGCTTTACAGGTATTTTCCATATAGGTATTAACAATTAAATAGACAAAATTAATATGTACATATAGACCAGATAATTTTTGGTTGCACAAAATGCACTTGTCCTAAATAGAAATATCCCTACCACAAAAACACACACACCTATCATATCACATTAAAAGTTTTAGGGAGGGCACCTGGGTGGCTCAGGGGGTTAAAGCCTCTGCCTTGGGCTCAGGTCATGATCCCAGAGTCCTGGGATCGAGCCCCTCATAGGGCTCTCTGCTTGGCAGGGAGCCTGCTTCCCTTCCTCTCTCTCTCCACCTGCCTTTCTGTCTACTTTTGATCTCTGTTTGTCAAATAAATAAATAAAATCTAAAATAAAATAAAATGTTTATCATCAGCCTTTTAAAGCAATATATAAAACCCAAAATATACAAAAGAAAATATTTAATAATCCAACTCTATAAAAGTTTAAATTTATTAGAAGTTAAAGAGATGATAAAGTCAGAATTTAGAGTCAAACTATAAAGAAATATTTGCAGTGCAAATTACAAGCAAAAGCCTTCTTAGAATGGGGTACCTGGTAGTGCACTCAGTTAAGCATCTAACTCTTGGTTTCAGTGCAGGTAGTGACCTCAGGGTCGGTGAGATCAAACCCTGCACTGGGCTCCCTATTCAGCACAGATTCTGCTTAAGTTTTTCTCTCTCTGCCCCTCCCCACCCTGTTCTCTCTCTCTATCAAATAAATCATCTTTAAAAAAAAAAAAATCAAGCCCTCTTAGAGAATATGACAACCAATTATGAAAATGGACAAAGAACATAATTGAAATTTCATCAAGAAAAAATGCAAATGATCAAAAAGCATATGAAAATATTTATAACCTAACCCACAATTAAATATCTGCAGATGAAATAAATAGCAAATTTATTTTTCATATAATAATTTTGGTAAGTATGAAAAAAGAGATAATATCCAGTATTCTCAATATTGTAAAAAATAGTAACAGAAACACATACACTGTTGATGTGACAACACTGGCACAAATTTCTTAGAAATCAACTTGGGATTGTTTTTCAAACTTCAAATTAGAATATTATCTGAATATCTAAAAAAATTAAGAATATTCCTAAACATCTAAAAATCTATCTTACCAAAATACTTTACAATGTATACAAAATTTGCCCATATGAAGGTTCGTTGCAACACTGTTTATAAAAAAAAAAAAAAAAGAACAAGAAAACATAAGTGTCCATCAACAGGGGAATGGTTGAATAAATTTTAATCCACACAAAGTGGCACGTAATCACTAAAAAGAATGAGATATACAAATGTAACTTTCTTCAAAGAAATATTTTTAAATTGAAAGGCATGATGAAGAATAAATATAGCATGGTTCCATTTATATTAAAATACATATATGTGTATGGGCTATGAACTGAACTGTATCTCCTCAAAATTCCTATACAGAAGCCCTAAGTCCTAGTGTGTGGTGCTTGGGAAGGGAACTTATTAGAGTTAGATGAGTTTTTGAGGGTACAGAACTCATGATGGGATTAGTGTTTTATAAGAAGAGGCACTGGAGAGTTTGCTCAAAATATAGCAATCCAGATTATTTCATTTTTGTTTAGAGTTAAGTAACATAATGAATCTTAATACTTTCTGAAGACATTACTGCAGCAAAAGATAACCTATGTTGCCTATATAATAATGATCCAGAATCAGAAGGAAAAGGTAAAATTAATTTTCTTTAGGTTTACATATATTTATAAGAAATTTACTTCAAATCTAGGGGCCCTGGGGTGGCTCATCAGTTAAGTGTCTGACTTCAGCTCAGGTCATGATCTCAGGAGATTGAGATCAAGCCTTGAGTCAGGCTCCCCACTCAGCAGGGATTCTGCTTTTCTCTCCCTCTTTCCCTGCCCCTCCCCCACTCATTCTCTCTCTCTCTCTAATATAAAAATAAAATTACATCAAATATAATACAAATATTATATTTATAATATATATAATATATATATTTTTAAAAATATAAAAATAAATTTACATCAAATCTAGTAAAATTGCATTTTTTCATTTGATGGTGATAGAAACTTCAGTTATCTGGAAAATACACTTTTGTAGAATAGTTCATATCCTCACTACTAGATTAAAAAAAATCCTTACTATATTAAAATTCAAGCATATTCTCAAGAAAGCTACATTTTAAATTCTGGTTTCAAGTTATTTATTAAACACTTATAAAAAAATAAATAGTACTCACATGTAATGCTTTGCTGTTACATGATCTCATGAAAGTCCAGATCACAGGACACTATCTCAGAACCTGTCCCAACCACCTTCTGTCACCCCAGCCTGGAGGTAAGACAGTAAAGACCAGCCTCTCTATACTGTCTTGGCCATGTTACATAAAAGCTGAATTTGATAGAAAGCTCTCTTTACTACTTTTCACTCCTCTGTTTATACCTCTCTCCCCTATACTTTACTGTCATTCTCTTCTCTCCTGTTTAATCTTCCATTCATCTCTTTTCAACTCTTCACTCATTTAAACAAGTGTTTACTAAGCACATTATCAGGCACTGTGCTATACACGAGGGGTATAACAATAATCAAGTCTGGCCTCGGGAAACTTATATTCTAATAGAAGAAATATCAACTTTTTTTCTTCCAACCCTCTTTCCTTAATTATCTTTGACTATTACTATTTACTTGCCATAGTTTTTTCTTAATTCTTCTCACTGTACCACATGGTCCACTCCATCTTGAAATAAATACAGTCCTAATAAACTGTAAGATACAGCACGATGGCTTACTCTCCACAGTACATCCCTTACACTTAGCACAGTGTCTTACACATAGTATGTGCTTAACTAAGTTCTCCACGTCTTGTTAATCTAGAGAAATCCACATATGAAGCTTTTTTTGACAATTTCCTAAGCTTCTTTTGACAATTCCCTAACTCTCAAGATTGCCCTGATCCTATCATTCTGAATTATCTAGAAAATGAAACCAAAGAGCTACCGCAGTGTGGGAACAACATAATTTATTACTTTCACCCACTGACTAATTATGGAACTAAAAAGATATATAAACCACTAATGCAATGACTCAATGAAGGAAGCTTTAGTTCTATACACAGGAGTCACTAGTACAGGGCTAATAGTCCTTTCATGTAAAAGTAGTATCATCAAGCTAAACATTTTACCTTACCACCTGAGAAAAAGGAAGTATTTGTGATTATAACTATATCTTTACTACATTTTGGAAAGCACCTTACTCTGATATAATAACAGAGAACAGATCTAGAACCAGACATCCTGAGGTTTAATATTTACTTAGCTTTTTTAAACTTCTATTTCCCCTGCTAATAAAATGGAAGACAATTTAAAACCTTAACTGAAGGGGCCCTGGGAGGCTCAGTGGTTAAAGCCTCTGGCTTCAGCTCACACCCTGATCCCAGGGTCCTGGGATCGAGCCTCACATCAGGCTCTCTGCTCAGCAGGGAGCCTGCCTCCTCCTCCTCTCTCTCTCTCTCTGCCTGCCTCTCTGCCTACTTGTGATCTGTCTGTCAAATAAATAAAAATCTTTTAATAAATAAATAAATAAATAAAATAAAACCTACCTTAAAGAGTTCCTATGACTATGATGCATATTTTTTAAGTTCCTCTTACAGACTTTGAAGCATAACATGTTCTCTATAAATGTAACTTTATATTATCAACCAATTTTATTAGTTTCATAAAAATGTTTTTTCAGAGAAGTAACTTTAAATTTTTCCTTCTACCTTTTAAGAATATTTTATTAATTTTAGGTGCAAAAGAATAATGTTGCTCCCAAGGCAGAGGCAGAATTGAATATATTTTAAATAAAACTCAAGGATAGGTTATATTTTTATTATTTATACATTATTCCCAATTGAGGGCAAGTACAATAAAGGAATGCTGCAAACACGCTACATGAAAAATAGAGAAGCCACTGATATTTATTTATTTTTTTTTATTTTTTTTTTAAATTTATTTTTTATTTTCAGCATAACAGTATTCATTATTTTTCACCACACCCAGTGCTCCATGCAATTCGTGCCCTTTATAATACCCACCACCTAGTACCCCAACCTCCCACCCCCCACCCCTTCAAAACCCTCAGATTGTTTTTCAGAGTCCATAGTCTCTCATGGTTCACCTCCCCTTCCAATTTCCCCCAACTCTCTTCTCCTCTCTAACTCCCCATGTCCTCCATGCTATTTGTTATGCTCCACAAATAAGTGAAACCATATGATAATTGACTCTCTCTGATTGACTTATTTCACTCAGCATAATAATCTCTTCCAGTCCCGTCCATGTTGCTACAAAAGTTGGGTATTTGTCCTTTCTTTTTTTTTTTTTTTTTTATAAACATATATTTTTATCCCCAGGGGTACAGGTCTGTGAATCACCAGGTTTACACACTTCACAGCACTCACCAAAGCACATACCCTCCCCAATGTCCATAATCCCACCCCCTTCTCCCAAAACCCCTCCCCCCAGCAACCCTCAGTTTGTTTTGTGAGATTAAGAGTCATTTATGGTTTGTCTCCCTCCCAATCCCATCTTGTTTCATTTATTCTTCTCCTACCCACTTAAGCCTCCATGTTGCATCACCACTTCCTCATATCAGGGAGATCATATGATAGTTGTCTTTCTCTGCTTGACTTATTTCGCTAAGCATGATACGCTCTAGTTCCATCCATGTTGTCGCAAATGGCAAGATTTCATTTCTTTTGATGGCTGCATAGTATTCCATTGTGTATATATACCACATCTTCTTGATCCATTCATCTGTTGATGGACATCTAGGTTCTTTCCATAGTTTGGCTATTGTGGACATTGCTGCTATAAACATTCGGGTGCATGTGCCCCTTTGGATCACTACATTTGTATCTTTAGGGTAAATACCCAATAGTGCAATTGCTGGGTCATAGGGCAGTTCTATTTTCAACATTCTGAGGAACCTCCATGCTGTTTTCCAGAGTGGCTGCACCAGCTTGCATTCCCACCAACAGTGTAGGAGGGTTCCCCTTTCTCCACATCCTCGCCAGCAGCTGTCATTTCCTGACTTGTTGATTTTAGCCATTCTGACTGGTGTGAGGTGATATCTCATTGTGGTTTTGATTTGTATTTCCCTGATGCCGAGTGATATGGAGCACTTTTTCATGTGTCTGTTGGCCATCTGGATGTCTTCTTTGCAGAAATGTCTGTTCATGTCCTCTGCCCATTTCTTGATTGGATTATTTGTTCTTTGGGTGTTGAGTTTGCTAAGTTCTTTATAGATTCTGGACACTAGTCCTTTATCTGATATGTCGTTTGCAAATATCTTCTCCCATTCTGTCAGTTGTCTTTTGATTTTGTTAACTGTTTCCTTTGCTGTGCAAAAGCTTTTGATCTTGATGAAATCCCAATAGTTCATTTTTTCCCTTGCTTCCCTTGCCTTTTGCGTTGTTCCTAGGAAGATGTTGCTGCGGCAGAGGTCGAAGAGGTTGCTGCCTGTGTTCTCCTCAAGGATTTTGATGGATTCCTTTCGCACATTGAGGTCCTTCATCCATTTTGAGTCTATTTTTGTGTGTGGTGTAAGGAAATGGTCCAATTTCATTTTTCTGCATGTGGCTGTCCAATTTTCCCAGCACCATTTATTGAAGAGGCTGTCTTTTTTCCATTGGACATTCTTTCCTGCTTTGTCGAAGATGAGTTGACCATAGAGTTGAGGGTCTATTTCTGGGCTCTCTATTCTGTTCCATTGATCTATGTGTCTGTTTTTGTGCCAGTACCATGCTGTCTTGATGATGACAGCTTTGTAATAGAGCTTGAAGTCCGGAATTGTGATGCCACCAACGTTGGCTTTCTTTTTCAATATCCCTTTGGCTATTCGAGGTCTTTTCTGGTTCCATATAAATTTTAGCATTATTTGTTCCATTTCTTTGAAAAAGATGGATGGTACTTTGATAGGAATTGCATTAAATGTGTAGATTGCTTTAGGTAGAATAGACATTTTCACAATATTTATTCTTCCAATCCAGGAGCATGGAACATTTTTCCATTTCTTTGTGTTTTCCTCAATTTCTTTCATGAGTACTTTATAGTTTTCTGAGTATAGATTCTGTGTCTCTTTGGTTAGGTTTATTCCTAGGTATCTTATGGTTTTGGATGCAATTGTAAATGGGATTGACTCCTTAATATCTCTTTCTTCTGTCTTGCTGTTGGTGTAGAGAAATGCAACTGATTTCTGTGCTTTGATTTTATATCCTGACACTTTACTGAATTCCTGTATAAGTTCTAGCAGTTTTGGAGTGGAGTCTTTTGGGTTTTCCACATATAGTATCATATCATCTGCGAAGAGTGATAATTTGACTTCTTCTTTGCCGATTTGGATGCCTTTAATTTCCTTTTGTTGTCTGATTGCTGAGGCTAGGACCTCTAGTACTATGTTGAATAGCAGTGGTGATAATGGACATCCCTGCCGTGTTCCTGACCTTAGTGGAAAAGCTTTCAGTTTTTCTCCATTGAGAATGATATTTGCGGTGGGTTTTTCATAGATGGCTTTGATGATATTGAGGTATGTGCCCTCTATCCCTACACTTTGAAGAGTTTTGATCAGGAAGGGATGCTGTACTTTGTCAAATGCTTTTTCAGCATCTATTGAAAGTATCATATGGTTCTTGTTCTTTCTTTTATTGATGTGTTGTATTACATTGACTGATTTGCGGATGTTGAACCAACCTTGCAGCCCTGGAATAAATCCCACTTGGTCATGGTGAATAATCTTTTTAATGTACTGTTGAATCCTATTGGCTAGTATTTTGTTGAGTATTTTCGCATCTGTGTTCATCAAGGATATCGGTCTATAGCTCTCTTTTTTGGTGGGATCCTTGTCTGGTTTTGGGATCAAGGTGATGCTGGCCTCATAAAATGAGTTTGGAAGTTTTCCTTCCATTTCTATTTTTTGGAACAGTTTCAGGAGAATAGGAATTAGTTCTTCTTTAAATGTTTGGTAGAATTCCCCCGGGAAGCCGTCTGGCCCTGGGCTTTTGTTTGTTTGGAGATTTTTAATGACTGTTTCAATCTCCTTACTGGTTATGGGTCTGTTCAGGCTTTCTATTTCTTCCTGGTTCAGTTGTGGTAGTTTATATGTTTCTAGGAATGCATCCATTTCTTCCAGATTGTCAAATTTATTGCCGTAGAGTTGCTCATAGTATGTTCTTATAATAGTTTGTATTTCTTTGGTGTTAGTTGTGATCTCTCCTCTTTCATTCATGATTTTATTTATTTGGGTCCTTTCTCTTTTCTTTTTGATAAGTCGGGCCAGGGGTTTATCAATTTTATTAATTCTTTCAAAGAACCAGCTCCTACTTTCGTTGATTTTTTCTATTGTTTTTTTGGTTTCTATTTCATTGATTTCTGCTCTGATCTTTATGATTTCTCTTCTCCTGCTGGGCTTAGGGTTTCTTTCTTGTTCTTTCTCCAGCTCCTTTAGGTGTAGGGTTAGGTTGTGTACCTGAGACCTTTCTTGTTTCTTGAGAAAGGCTTGTACCGCTATATATTTTCCTCTCAGGACTGCCTTTATTGTGTCCCACAGATTTTGAACCGTTGTATTTTCATTATCATTTGTTTCCATGATTTTTTTCAATTCTTCTTTAATTTCCCGGTTGACCCATTCATTCTTTAGAAGGATACTGTTTAGTCTCCATGTATTTGGGTTCTTTCCGAACTTCCTTTTGTGGTTGAGTTCTAGCTTTAGAGCATTGTGGTCTGAAAATATGCAGGGAATGATCCCAATCTTTTGATACCGGTTGAGTCCTGATTTAGGACCGAGGATGTGATCTATTCTGGAGAATGTTCCATGTGCACTAGAGAAGAATGTGTATTCTGTTGCTTTGGGATGAAATGTTCTGAATATATCTGTGATGTCCATCTGGTCCAGTGTGTCGTTTAAGGCCTTTATTTCCTTGCTGATCTTTTGCTTGGATGACCTGTCCATTTCAGTGAGGGGAGTGTTAAAGTCCCCTACTATTATTGTATTGTTGTTGATGTGTTTCTTTGATTTTGTTATTAATTGGTTTATGTAGTTGGCTGCTCCCACGTTGGGGGCATAGATATTTAAAATTGTTAAATCTTCTTGTTGGACAGACCCTTTGAGTATGATATAGTGTCCTTCCTCATCTCTTATTATAGTCTTTGGCTTAAAATCTAATTGATCTGATATAAGGATTGCCACTCCTGCTTTCTTCTGATGTCCATTAGCATGGTAAATTCTTTTCCACCCCCTCACTTTAAATCTGGAGGTGTCTTCGGGCTTAAAATGAGTTTCTTGGAGGCAACATATAGATGGGTTTTGTTTTTTTATCCATTCTGATACCCTGTGTCTTTTGACAGGGGCATTTAGCCCATTCACATTCAGGGTAACTATTGAGAGATATGAATTTAGTGCCATTGTATTGCCTGTAAGGTGACTGTTATTGTATATGGTCTCTGTTCCTTTCTGATCTACCACTTGTAGGCTCTCTCTTTGCTTAGAGGACCCCTTTCAATATTTCCTGTAGAGCTGGTTTGGTATTTGCAAATTCTTTCAGTTGTTGTTTGTCCTGGAAGCTTTTAATCTCTCCTTCTATTTTCAATGATAGCCTAGCTGGATATAGTATTCTGGGCTGCATGTTTTTCTCGTTTAGTGCTCTAAAAATATCATGCCAGCTCTTTCTGGCCTGCCAGGTCTCTGTGGATAAGTCAGCTGCCAATCTAATATTTTTACCATTGTATGTTACAGACTTCTTTTCCCGGGCTGCTTTCAGGATTTTCTCTTTGTCACTGAGACTTGTAAATTTTACTATTAGGTGACGGGGTGTGGGCCTATTCTTATTGATTTTGAGGGGCGTTCTCTGAACCTCCTGAATTTTGATGCTCGTTCCCTTTGCCATATTGGGGAAATTCTCCCCAATAATTCTCTCCAGTATACCTTCTGCTCCCCTCTCTCTTTCTTCTTCTTCTGGAATCCCAATTATTCTAATGTTGTTTCGTCTTATGGTGTCACTTAATTCTCGAATTCTCCCCTCGTGGTCCAGTAGCTGTTTGTCCCTCTTTTGCTCAGCTTCTTTATTCTCTGTCATTTGGTCTTCTATATCACTAATTCTTTCTTCTGCCTCATTTATCCTAGCAGTGAGAGCCTCCATTTTTGATTGCACCTCATTAATAGCTTTTTGGATTTCAACTTGGTTAGATTTTAGTTCTTTTATTTCTCCAGAAAGGGCTTTTATATCTCTCGAGAGGGTTTCTCTAATATCTTCCATGCCTTTTTCGAGCCCGGCTAGAACCTTGAGAATTGTCATTCTGAACTCTAGATCTGACATATTACCGATGTCTGTATTGATTAGGTCCCTAGCCTTTGGTACTGCCTCTTGTTCTTTTTTTTGCGTTGAATTTTTACGTCTTGTCATTTTGGCCAGATAAGAGTAAATGAAGGGGCAAGTAAAATACTAAAAGGGTGGCAACAACCCCAGGAAAATATGCTTTAACTAAATTAGAAGAGATCCAAAATCGTGAGTGGGGAGAAAGGGGATAAAAAAAGGTTCAAAAAGGAAGAAAGAAAAAAAAAGAAAAGAAAAAAAATTTTTTTTAAAAAAAGAAAACACCTGAGAAAAATGTAAAAAAGAAAAAATATATATATTAGATAAACTAGTAAAAAATCGTTAAAAAAGAAAAAGGTAACAGTTAAAAAAAAAAAAAATTTTACCCGAAGGCGAGAAGAAAAAGAAAAAAAGAAAAAAAAAATGAAAAAGAAAAAATTAAATTAACTGCAAGACTAAAAAAAAATCACAGGAAAAAAGCCATGAGTTCCGTGCTTGGCTTTCTCCTCCTCTGGAATTCTGCTGCTCCTTGGTATTGAAACCGCACTCTTTGGTAGGTGAACTTGGTCTCGGCTGGATTTCTTGTTGATCTTCTGGGGGAGGGGCCTGTTGTAGTGATTCTCAAGTGTCTTTGCCCCAGGCGGAATTACACCGCCCTTACCCGGGGCCGGGGTGAGTAATCCGCTCGGGTTTGCTTTCAGGAGCTTTTGTTCCCTGGGCGCTTTCCGTAGAGTTCCAGAGGACGGGAACACAAATGGCGGCCTCCTGGTCTCCAGCCCGGAGGAGCCGAGAGCCCAGGGCCCCACTCCTCAGTGCGCCCTCAGAGAACAGCGCCCAGTTACTCCCGTCTGTCTGACCTCCAGCCGCGCTCCGAGCTCACCGAGCCTGCGATCGGTTCAAGGTAACACCGAGCTGTGAGCTTACTGTCGGCTCTGTCTCTGTAGCCGGCTTTCCCGTTCCAATACCCGCAAGCTCTGCGACACTCAGACACCCCCGATCCTTCTGTGACCCTGCGGGACCTGAGGCCACGCTGACCCCGCGTGGGCTTCGCCCCGGTTTAGCCTCTGGACTGATGTCCCTCAGCGGAACAGACTTTTAAAAGTCCTGATTTTGTGCGCGGTTGCTCCGCCACTTGCCGGGAGCCGGCCCCTCCCCCCGGGGTCTATCTTCCCGTCGCTTTGGATTCACTTCTCCGCCGGTCCTACCTTTCAGAAAGTGGTTGTTTTTCTGTTTCCAGAATTGCTGTTCTTCTTCTCTTCGGTCTGCCGATGGATTTTCAGGTGTTTGCAATCTTTAGATAAGCTATCTAGCTGATCTCCGGCTAGCTGAAGCAGTCTCAGCTTGCTACTTCTCCGCCATCTTGACTCCTTCCGAGAAGCCACTGATATTTAAAAGTTTTCCCTTCAAAACAATGTTATTTCCAACAAAGTGTGAAAATTTTTAGTTCCATGAGAAATTAACATAAATTTGTATTTCTTTGTAATCCTTGGTCCAAGTAAAAGAGTAAGTATGCCTATGGGTGTGTGAGCACACGTGCACACACACACACACACACGTACATACATGTTGATTTTATGTGACTTAACAGTAATAATATCATCACAAATCTTAAAGGAAGCAAAAAATGAGAAATCCTATTATTGACCCCTTCATATTTTATCATTTGGACAAATTCAAGGGAAGACATTTGATTGTGGTAAACATCAGAATTATCTTACTAATTACAGTACTGCCCTCTCTTTATTTGCTATTTTCACTCTGAAAAGGAAGAATGAGGTGAAAGCCAGAGTCCCCACCCACTGCTAGAATGGACAAGTTTAAACTACCTTAGACCCCATTCATCACTGCCACTTCTATGAAAGTATATTAAAATCCAAATCTGCTAATATTTTTTCTTCCTTTAGTAATCATTTAGTCTCCTGAAAATATCACTTTAGCTTTCAATGAGAAATTAAATTTGATGCTTTTAAATGCTAAATTATATGAGTACATGTCAGCTCAATTATGAGAATGGGGTGACCTTATGATTTCTTTTTCAAATTCCCGATTTGCGCTATAACAACTTAAACTCAGAAAGAGAGAAACCTACCCCAGCTTACTAGATTCCGTAAAGGCCTAGAAGAGCTAACAATACTTCTTTCTGTTCCAGGTCTGTTCTGTTAGCTAGAATTCACCACCTATAACACTTACCAATGAAGGCCAGAAGGCCCAATGAAGAAAGAAAGGACACTAAAAGTAAGGAAAGAAGGAGATGAGAGGGAACAGAAAAATAGTATCAGTTGCCCTACTTTTTCCAGCTCCTGATCATGGCAAAAAATTGGTATGTCTTCTTGAGGCTTTAAGTTTTGGATGCCTTAGCACAAACAAAGCATAACTAACCTTCACATAATCTTCTTAAATTAAAAAATAATAATAAGTAAGTCTTTGAAGTCAAAACTTTTTAATATTCTAAATTCTTTTTAATATTCTAAATCTCTAAAGATCCCTGTTTGTAAATTCAAAGTGGAAAAGAGAAATGATTTAGAAGAATGGAATTATATGGGGAAAATATTTTCTCTTCTTTACTACCATCCCCCTAAAAAAAAATCAAAAAACAGAAAAACAAACAAACAAAAAAACCTGGGGTGGGATGGATCCAGTGAAAGGGAAAATATTCTCATAATTACAGTTCATGTATAGATGACATAATATATGTCAGGATAGTGTGCAAATTTCAAAGCACTATTCACCATTGTTTGTACACAAATATAATGTAACAGTTCAAATGGCTTATTCTTCACATTTTTATTTTTATTTTTTTTAAAAGATTTTATTTATTTATTTGACAGAGAGATAGAGAGCACAAGTAGCATAACAGCAGGCAGAGGGAGAGGGAGTAGCAGGCTCTCTGTTGAGCAAGGATCCCGATGTGGGACTCAATTCCAGGACCCTCGAATCACAACCCAAGCCAAAGGCAGTCGCTTAAACAACTTAGCCACCCAGGTGCCCTATTCTTCACATTTTTAAATTAAATATGTTACACTTAAATAATTTTATGCAAAACAGTTAAATTTCATGAGACTGCCTTAAAAAAAAACCTCATAAAACTGACATAAATACTTTACATTTACTGAATGCCAACCAGTTTTAAACACTTTATAAATAAGGACTTAAATCCACAACATTCTTAAAACAATATTATCTCCAATTACACATGAGAAACTGAGGCACAGAGATTAAGGATTTTGTCCAAGGTCACAGAGCTGGTAAGTGGAAAAACATAGATCCTGAGTCCATGAACTTAATAACTAATATCCTGTTTTAGTAATTTCATACCATAAAATTCATCTAATATATATGCTTCAACAAGTACACATAGATATAAACACAAAGATATTTATTGAAACACTGCTTGTAATCAGAATCACCAAAGGTGAATTCACTGCGATGCTAATGACACTTAACCTTCAGGCACCACACTTGCAAGATCTCGACCCAGACTCTGCACTTATTTTCATATTTGTAAGTCACTATAGTTTTTTTTTTTTGAAGATGCCTCCTACACACACACACACACACCAATTTTATATGCTTCAGACTCTACAAAACCTGTATCCACCCCTAACAACAGGAAAAAACTGGAAATAAATGGCCATCTATAAATAACTATATTAAATAAATTTTATTACATGTAAGCAATAAAATACTGTACACTATTAATATTTCATATATATTAAGAAAAGAGGATAAGGCAAAAAAGTATGCATAGAATAAGCCCATTTAAGTCAAGAAAACAATTTATATACATGGAAATGCTTATATATACATTCTGGAAAGATATATGAACCTTTTTCCATCAATTAATGGGGTCTATAAAAAGGAAAGCTTTGATTTTCACTGTACACCCTTTTGTAAGATTTTATGGATTTTATCATTTGCAAGCATTAGTTGGATACTTTTTAAAGACTTAATGTTATTTAAAGACACAAAGGCCAAAAACAATTGTAGAAAGTAACAAGTTTTCAGTACTTATACAGTAACTTTTCTATTCTCAAACCATTGGCCATCACTATCTAAATCTTAAAGCACTCTTGCAGAAATGTAACTTCCTAAAAAATTATACATTATAAACTTCCAATACTGTCACATTCTTGTGACATTTGGGTTAATTAAAAATAAATTAATAAATAGAAAAGGGTTACACAGCTGCCTGAAGTAATTTTTCAGACATTTCTTTTTCTCTATGACTGCAATATAAATTGAAGAAATAAAACATTTCTTATGATCTCTTTCTTAAAATATAACTGTAGCAGCACAGCAATTTATGGGTGACCTTCTATACCATGACACAAATCTTTATTAGCTCTTCTCAAGATTAAACAGAAAATAGCTCTTAATCAACCAAAGTTGTGAGCTTCTATTAAATGCATTTATCTCCTAAGACACAAACTCACCCACCCCACCCAAAAAATCCACCTGCCTTCTTCCATGTGATTTCTCTGTGTCCCTTATCAATATATCCTTTTAACATGTCATCTGCCTTTTAATATTTTACATATTTCCAAATATTTCCCAGTCACTCATTCAAAAAGTATTCCCCTAACATAACTGTACCTTTTCAACCAAAGACCAAATTTAAACTATGACTATAAATGAGAACAGCAAAAAACAAACTTGATAAAACAACAATCCTGCTTAAAATGTGAGAATACTGCATTATTTATCATTCTACTGACTGACAAGGTTGATTCAGTCTGATGGGTTAAATTGGTATCATTGCCTCCAACAGGAGTCAGTAACATTTTTCTAGAAAATAAATATTTTAGGGTCTGCCATCAAGAGGCAAAATCAAGGTTATTATGTAGGTAACAAAAGAGAAAACAAATATAAATAAATATCTTACTGAAAATTTCAAAATATAATATTAATTGGGTACAATTCATTGTAAGACTAGTGTATCACTGAGAAGGATAGAAATCTTCTGAAGGAAATAATTTTTCCCTTCATTGGGGTTCAAAGTTAGTGCTCATCATAAAACCAACTGTAAATGTTCATTTGTTAAGGCAGATATATCATGAGATTTCATGTTTTTCATCTTTGAAAGGATCTTTTCACATAAATGGAAACTGGCAATATACCATTAACAGTCATAAGCAGATGACTTTAAATAAGTATATTTACTGCTTAGAAGGCATTTATAAAATTATATTGCATGATTTTTAGCATATCTCTACATTGCAGACTCATCACTCCAGACTCCCACTCCTAGGTGGGAACTCCTTACTTGCACAGTTGAATGGATTTTTGAAATGCCAAAATACTTGCACAGAGGTCCAAAACTCACTGCTAGAAACGTAGTTTGAGCATAGAAAATACATCAGCTATAAATTGGTGAATGTTTTAATGTTTGATGGCACAGAAAGTACATACAATAGCCTGCCAATACCTGGGATTCAAGAAATGTTAATTGCCATCTAAATGACTTTACTACAATATAAATCCTGCATATAAGCATTGGCCTATCTTGCAATTTTAGGTCAAATTCATTAGGAAAATATTCAAGTCTTTAGCACAAGCTAATTTTTCTGAAGCTTTTGGAATTCAGTGTTGAATAATAGTAGTTGAGGGAAAATCTGATTATTTAGAAAAATTTCAGTTTTGGCTCTGACCTCAAAAAAAAAAAAAACAATAAAACTTTACTACTTCTAACTCATCAAAATCCTATGTGATAGGGCAAGTGAGGGTAGTCAATTCCAGTTTTTGAAAAAAATTCATGGACTGATGATGGTCAAGTCCATGAGAACAAATGAAAGTCACTGACATTATTAATTTGAGAACACAAGATCAGATTGGATATTTTTCCAAGAAGTACCTGCTTATGAAAAACACAATGAATAATCATACTAGGTAAACACCTAACATTTTCTCAAGCTTTGCAAATTCGTTCAACTATGCCTCTTTCGGACTCACATATTTTTAACACCTTCAGTTTTAACACATCTCAAGAGAGACCACTTCAGTTTGTACTGAATTAGTGTTTTCTCAACCTCTTTGAAAATAATCTTGTCTGTAGTTGAGCCACAAAGACTATTCCTAGAGAGTAATTCTTCAGTCACTTCAGGCTTGCCATTCAGTCCTCAAACAAACAACGACTGAGCAGTTTTGATCACACCTGCTGACTTATCAAGAGACAGGAAAGCCACTTGAAATCATTTATTTTTTTAAATTAACTAATGATGTAGCTTCCAACCTTCTCAACTCTTCAAGGAATGTTCTCACTGAAAGACTAATAGACATAAACAAGTTTATTTTGTCTAGACATATTTCCTATTTCCTTAGTTACCACAGTGAAATACTAATTAATTCACCACTAGTAAATTACTTTCCCTGTTTCGATAACAAATGAGCCACCCAGAAACTTATTTTGGTTGCGTCCTTTTCATATTTTTCTGAAGAAAGACTGCTGTGATGAGGTAGTACATTTTAAATTTTATAATTCTCCTAACTAATCCTCTCCTGTGAGTTAGTGATACTGAAATGAGTATTTAGACTGACAATGCCAACATATATTATATCATTTCATATGATCATTTTATATCATCATAGTGTCACTACATAATAAACACACTACTGTGCCACTTAATTCAATAACAAAATAATACACACTCCACTATGTCTTATCTTGATAAGCACCACAGTAATATATATTCTATACCTGAAATGAATATAACATTTACATGTTAATTACACTGGAATTAAAATTTTTAAAAAATTTTAAAAAGTGCAACATTCAAAATCTATACTCTTTTTTTTTTTTTGACATAATAGGAATGGGCTGATAACAGAAAGTCATTCAAATGCTGTAAGACAGCAATATGTGCGGCAGTCAAAATGCTACTGAGTTCGAACGGTGTCACTGTGGTCTGTAGTACACCAAGCAGCAGTGTCAAGTGAGGAGAACACCATATATGGTCTCTGTCAAAAATACTCAACTCTGTCATTGTAGCAACGGTAATAAATAAATGAATGAGCATGGCAGTGTTCTAATGATCCTTTATTTATATACTCTGTTGTTTAATCTTCACATGATCATTATGTGTCACAAAATGTGTTTCCACTGATTTTTTTAAAACATTTAAAAATGTAAACAGTATTCTTAGCTCACAGCATAAAAATAAGTAGCAAGCTGGATATGGCCCACAGCCCACAGTTTGCTAATTCATATCCCATAAAATCCAAAAGAATTGACTTTCCCACATAATTACCATTCTTCAATTAAGAGATCTTATTTAGGGGTGCCTGGGTGGCTCATCAGTTAAGCATCTGCCTTTTTGGCTCAAGTCATGATCCCAGGGTCCTGGGATCAAGCTTCCCCCTCTTACCCTACATCAGACTCCCCACTCAGTGGAAAGCCTGCTTCTCCCTCTTCTCCCTGCTTGTGTTCTTTGTTGCTATCTCTCTTTCTCAAAGAAAGAAAGAAAGAAGGAAAAGAAAGAAAGAAAGAGAATCTTTAAAAGAGAGAGAGAAAGATCTTATTATACCCCATTATAAAAGCTAACCACATTCTGACTTTCAATTTTTATTTATTTTTTTTAAAGACTTTATTTATTTATTTGACAGAGAGAAATCACAAGTAGTCGGAGAGGCAGGCAGAGAGAGAGAGGGAAGCAGGCTCCCTGCTGAGCAGAGAGCCCGATGCGGGACTCGATCCCAGGACCCTGAGATCATGACCCGAGCCGAAGGCAGCGGCTTAACCCACTGAGCCACCCAGGCGCCCCCTGACTTTTAATTTTTAAAAAATGTACTAGGAAACACAGGCTTGAGGTTGGGCTTTAGTTAGAACACAAGACTATTGGGGGCACCTGGGTGGCTCAGTAGGTTAAAGGCTCTGCCTTCAGCTCAGGTCATGATCTCAGGGTCCTGGGATGGAGCCCCGCATCGGGCTCTCTGCTCAGCAGGGAGCCTGCTTCCCCCTTTCTCTCTCTGCCTGCCTCTCTGCCTTCTCTCTCTCTCTCTGTCAAATAAATAAATAAAATCTTAAAAAAAAAAAAAAAAGAACATAAGACTATATAACACAATCTTTTAGAATTCTAATATATGTACTACTGATAGGCAGAATAACTTATAATAAAAGAAACCTCATTTCAAACCAGAAAACTGAATCAAAAATGACCTAAGTAGTACCATAACGCCTCATCATTCTATTAAAATTAACCTTAACTCCTCTTTGGGCAGACATGATAATGTTCACCTTGTTTGGAAATAACTCGGTATCTTTAAGTTGCCTTAATTAAACTACTGATGTGCTTGTTCAGAACTCCATTTACCTGCTTCAAGTTCGCCACAGATTGCAGATGGATGCCTCATCTATCCCAAATGCCAAAACTAATGTAATAAATACTTATATATTTTTTTTCTAATGTTCAAAATTTTATAGACCTGTCCTCTTCAAGTTATTCTGATGAGCTAAAATTACTGAGTCCCAAATTATTCAATTAAATAGTGAGTAGATGAGAGCAAATATTTGCATATAGCATCTTAATAAATGGATGATTAAAATCAATATAGTATCTTTTCTAGCATTTTGCAAAGAAGAGTGATTCAAAACAGAGGCAGATGAGGAAAGAGTGATGAAGGGGAAGATAACAGGCTGTAGCTCACAGAGACAAAGAAAACAACCTCAGATTGCAGCTTAAAGGTAATACAGCTAAAATGGATGTGTGATGGGAAGTATACGATTTCAGGTGTCCAGTGCTAGAAATTATTGGAGGCTGAGGAAGCAGACCTCTACCACACCATGATCTACTTGCAAAAAAATTTCCCATAAGTAGGCAATAAACAATCTTACAAATACATGTGTTGAAGTCTCTATATACCACACCTTTATCAATGTAGCTGATACAAATTATGAGACTATGATAAAATGCCTCATGGCACATATTTAGATAGGTAAATGCAGTAACTTTGCCATTTACTATTATTACAACATTAGATTTCCAACAAGCCTCCTTTTGGGTATGAATAATAGTTATGTAATAATGTCAGAACCTCTTACATGTAGCTGAGAAAACTCTGCATGACACTGTAAGTGGGAAACAAGAATAGAAATTATTAAATATATGAATAAATTTCTGCTAATAAAAATGACAATTTTTATGTTACATTTGGGAATCTAAAAAAAAAAAGCCCCCTCCAAATTAAAAGATGTCTTTTTATGAAGTGAAAAATAGAATCTTAGGGAAAGAGGATCTACTTGAACTTCAAATACCTTACAATTTAACACTGACCCAGAAGTATGGCAGAGGAGAAGAAAATACAAAGAGTCAAAAAGGAATCCAGTTAGACTACTGTAAAACTGCTACTTTTAATCCAATGACACAAGACAACTTGAGGAATATAAATCTGTCAAAAAAGTTTAACAAAAATATATTATTTAAATATGAAAGATACATATTCAAACAGAGCAACAGTCCTTAACCATTTTGGGTGGTAAAGCCCTCTGAAAAATTGCAGGAACCCGCCGGCAGAAAGTAACACACACATTTCTACACACAATTTTACTGGGTTTATGGCACAGAGTTTTAATCCTGCCTACACGATAAAGTCACCTGGAAAGCTTACCAAAAATCCCAATGCCTAGACCCTCCCCTACAAAATCTGATTTAATTGGTTTGGGTGAGGTCCCAGGCAGCATTTTTTAAAGCTCCTTCAATAATCCTAACATAAAGCCAGAGATGATGACATCCACTATTCAAAAACTTCCTGAAATCTCTCCATAAAACCCTTTTCATTCACTTGCTCATTCAACAAAGATGTTAATTAATCATCTGCAGCCTCTGGCATTTAGCCAAAAATTCTGAAGAGTCCTAGAGAAATGTAGTCCAGTTCTTTCTGTTTCACAGTCACCACGAATCAGCAGTCTGGCAGTCTGCCACTATGACTTGCATTATTAGAAAAATTCTCCAGGAGTCAAATACTAATGATTCTCACTTCCAAACTAATGTAAACCTTTCACAAAGGAAGGTCACCAGATCACTGAAACAAACACAAAGGAAATGAAAAATGAACACAGTTTTGAAGTTTTCCTCTACTATCTCTTATTACAGGTCTTAAATGGGCTCAGGAAAAATGTAAAACATGGGGAGGCATGGGCCATAAAACATGAGCATTTTCAAATAACACCTTTGAGAGTGTTCTATTCTAAAACTATACAGAGCACTGTGATTCAGGAACAAGTGTTTAGTGAAAGGATAAGTGACGCAATGGGAGGAAAAACAAATAACTAATATTCTGGAAAGTCATGCCACAATAAAATCGCAAAGATTAGAGAAATAAAACTACATTTATTTAGCATTATTATAAACACTGGCCCCAACAAGCTTTCCTACTACCCTCATCTACTCACCCCCATTCCAACATATGATCTACATATATACAAATACATATATGTCCTATTTTTTTATTAACAGACTCATTCTATAAATATTACTGTATAACTTTCTATTTATCATATACTTTGGAGATCTTCCCATAAAAGCATATATATATATATATAAATATATATATATACACACACACATATATGTATATACGCATATATATGTATACTCATGTACGTTTACGTATATGTGTATATATATATAAATAAAGATATCTTGCTCTATTTAAAACCTGCATAATCTGGAAAATTCTAGCTATGGTATTGTGTAAATATCATAATTCAACTGATCCCTTATTGATGAATATTTAGGGTGTTTCCAGTGTTTTGCCAAAACAAAAGGACTGTTTTAAGACCTTTATAGTCCTCAGTCTCTATTCAAATTAATGTCATATATACTAAAATGTGGTTTCTCAGAAATCCACATTCATATGCAGATATTAAAATCCATATTGTACACCTGAAACTAATACAACACTGTATGTTAACCAAAAATAAAAAAAAGAAAATCTAATCTATGAATTTTGAAATATTTTTGTGTTTACCAAATTTAATAATTAATGAAAGTGACATATTATACCTTGTAACATAGTTTTATTTTCCTATTTAGTAACTAACAAAAAAGTATTTCCAAAAGCCCATGAAAAACTAAGCATCGTGCTTGGGCGTCCACCCCAAGCAGTCATTAAAATAAACAACAAAGCCAGTACCTCAAACTTGCTGTGTGCCAGGAATTATTCTAAGTATTCTACATTCATTCATGCATGTAAGCTTTACAACAACACTATGAGTTGGGGGCCATTATTATCACCATTTTATATTTGAGGAAAACAACACATATAGGGACTAAGTAATCCGTCCAGTTTCACAGAGGTAACAGCATAATGTCAAGATTCAGAATCAGGCAATGCACCATGTTACACTTAGACCTAAGTCCTTGTTTACCTATAGGTTAAGTTCTAGAAGCAAAATTTCCAACTCAAAACATATGAGCAAGTCCAATTTGACGTATGTTTCAAAATTATACTCCAAAAAGCTTACACTAATTTATCTTTCTGCCAAGACGTTGTAAGAAGGCTTATTTCTCCATAGCCTCCATAACGATGTGTATTATCAAATTATTTAGTTCTTGACAATCTGGGAGAAGGAACAGCTGCCTTTTTAAAAATGGATATTTCTTTATTGTCACAGGACTATTGGTCATTTATATTTATTTTTCCAAAGCTATCTATCTGTTCAACTGTTTTATTTATTTATTTCTATTGGACATAATACTTCAACACATTGAACAACAAAATTAATAAATTAATGCCTCAAGAAAGAAATTAGCTCAACTTCAAAGCACTAATATTATGCTAAAAGGACTTTGCATCATATTAAATATATACATATGTGTGTATATATACACATATTTTGTGGATTTACCTTAGATTATTTTAACAGTGCCAATAAACACATTGAATAATTCATTCTTGGAATAAAATTCTTGAGGAAAATCTGCTCTTAAACTCATATCCTGATTTAGACCCTGCTCAGTGAAATGTAGCTAAAGTTTTGTCTCACCCAGGTGCCCCAATAAGATGTAAGCAATTAAATCTTCTATCACATTATCAAAGATTTATTATCCTTAATTTATGACATTTTTTTTACTGCTTCATCACCATAATTAAGAAATAATGATTTATGTGCATAACTAGTTTTATACTAATTATACTCTGGAAAGCAATAAAACAAATTATTCTTTGGTCACAAAATCTCTTATTTTACATAAGCTTTTAACAGGTAGCTATTTTTAATTTTGCCATATTACACTCCAATGTTTTTATACTCATTCTTTCTTGGTGTTTATTAAAATAAATTGACCGATTTTAGCATAAATACCTTGAAGGTATTAACCCTTGCAACCTTAAATATACAGTAAACATATTTTGATGAATAAATGAATAAATTACTTGGGAACGACATAATGATCAAAAAAACCCAGGAGTAATTTATGCCATATTCCTTCACCTAGCAGTACAGAAGAGAAAAATGAAATTTGTCACTGCACAAGAAATGAGAAACTCTACTATCCAATTCGTGCCATAAATCTACCCCTATCGTTATTCTCAACCTTGGCACTGTTGACATTTTCACCAGATAACTCTTCATTACAGATGACTGTCCTATGCACCGTAAGATACTGAGCAGCATCCATGGCCTCTACCCACTAGTTACCAACAGCACCTTCCCATCTGACAAACAAAAATGTCTCCAGATATGGTCAGATGTTCCCTGGGGACAAAAATGACTCAGGGTAAGGATCACTGGTTTAAAGATGGCTAACATTGCAAGTATATATCTAAAACGAAAGTAAGACTCCCATGAAGGACTTCAAAATTTGGGAACAGCTTCAAGAATCCCAATATGGTTGCTAGAAAAACCTCCCTAATTCAGTATACTCCCATGCCTCCCTCCCACTCAACAGTCAGTCCACCATAACTTTTAAGCTTTTAGGTGATTCAACAAGTATTTGTTAGTTTCTTCCATTCCACTTGCTCAACTTTAAAGTTTTTAACCCCTTTCCAAGAACTAGTTGCAGGATCCGACCCACTCAGTTATTCATCTATAAAACCACAATATTACTGAACAATAGAAAGGAGATTGTTAAGTTATATTAGACGGGGACTTCTGGCTGAGTCTTTTGAGGTAAAGTGCCAACAATCCAGATGATATTATGTATCCAATACTGAAGACAAATGAGTACATAATCATTCCTAGCTGTGGTTCTGATCCAGAAGACAAGTGCATATAGTGCTTATTAATAAATGTTTTTCTGTTGCTCCTAAAAAAATTATTAATGGATGAGTTAAATATTTATTTATTTGAAAGAGACAAAGTGAGAGCATGAGCCAGGGCAGGTGCAGAGGGAGAAGCAGGCTCCCTGCTGGGCAGGACCCTGGAATCATGACTGGAACTGAAGGCAGATGCTTAAACCACTGAGCCACCCAGAGACCCGTGAGTTAAATATTTACAAGTAGAATGCCTTAACTATGTTTTGTTTTTTCTTTCCTTTCCTTTCCTTTCCTTTCCTTTTCTTTTATCTTTTTTAAAGATTTCATCTATTTATTTGACAGAGAGAGAGTACAAGCAGGGGAAGCTGCAGCCAGAGGGAAAGGGAGAATGAGCATGTCCCCATGGGGCTAGGATAATGACCTGAGTGGAAGGCAGATGCTTAATCTTCTAAACCACCCAGGTACCCCCATTAACTCTCTTTTCTCAATTTAAAAATATACTATTGGTGGCCTCTAATACTTGAAAAGGACTAAAAAACACATTAAGATTTCTCAAAACGCCTTTGAACTATTTGGCAAAAATAACAAGGTGAAGAACTAATTTATTTAAAAGCCTGTAACAGAAGACATCCCTGCTCACAGAGAAAAGAATTCAAAGTCAACTTTTTATTCTAAACACTCTGACACCTGAGTCTCTTCTTTATCACTCAATGTTCTCATTTCCAAAATGGTTCTGCCAAATAGTTTTAACTTTTAACCATTGAACAGGAAAGAGAAAGGAAGGAAGGAAGGAAGGAAGCCAGCAAGGATGGACATTAGTTAGTTAGTTTTGAAAAGCATGAACCAGTATTCCAATATAAGTAACTGGCAAGTGACTATAACATCACATAGAAATTTGATTTTCAGAATTACCAAAATTAGTGATCACAATGACTAAAGTTAATATATTTTTCAAAACATTACTTTCTGACAAAACAACAATCAGTTCATTTTTAATTTACTTTTCATTACTTGCAAAAAATGAATTTTAAATCTGATAAAGTACAACTATAAACAATAACACTAATTTTTTAAACTATTAAGATTTTCTAAATACTTACATTACTTGCAAACTTTCTGCTGTTAAATTATTCCACGTAATTTCATTTGCCTGAAGATTTTCATTTTCTTCTAGTAAGGAAGTATCAAATTCAATTTCTTGCTCCTTAGCAGCCGTTGTTCTAATAAAGCATGCCAAATAATTTTGATCAATATGACTATACCATCATAATATATCTTTGTGCACACCAAAGGCAGAGTATTTGTTACCCAAAATTATGTTCACAAAATAGAGTAAATACAAATAGAATAAATCATATTAAACCCCAGGCATTAAGATCTAGTCACATAATTTCAGCCTTAATTTCATTTGTGGAATATGGATATTAACCTGTTTTATTACTGTCATAATGGTAATGAGTATACCTGGATAAATAATTGACGCATCATAAATTTAACATACATACAAAGTCAATATTATCATTATACAAATGTTGAAAAAATATATAATTTCATGAATTAAATACAAGTTTAAGCAATGATACAGTAACAACTGACAAATTTTAAATTTTAAAAAAACATAAAGATAATTATATAAATTAGTTATCACTGAGAAAGAACTTTGAAAATAATTAAAAGCAAATAAAGTAATCAGTAACATCATATGTCCTAACAAGCTCTTCAATATCTTATTTTAATTTAGTTAAATACTATGTAGTAGAAAAGAATACTGTCACAAATACTGAAAGAAGAATGAAAATATTATACATACCTGTGAACATCTATGAAATTATTATATTCTGTGCTAGGGTCTATCTGTTCAACTGACATTTGAATCTCTTTATGGACATTCACTATTTCCTCTGTAACAAGACTGGTTATCTGGCTGTATTCATCAAATATGCCTTTTCTGAAAACAAAAATAAAATTTTACATTTTTAAGTCTTCAAGGGAAACACAGGCCCAAAAAAGATTCAGAACAATAAACATAAGAAATGTAATACCAACATTTATAGATGGTGATTTTATGCACCACCTTATATCACATACCTGGATAGTTAAGGGATTATACAAAGGCAGAGATTAACAATTTACGTTTGATGTAACATAATAACTGCAAATGATCTAGATTACGGCATTACCTTTTCCAACATGTATTTGACATACCCAAAATGTAAGGTCAGGTTGATCATTTTCTATTTCTAAAGAGTGTCATACAAATGCTCAAGTCCATTACATGGAACTGTGGATCAACTCCTGTCTCTTTAATGTTTCTCTGCACTGGCTGCTTCTTCCTCAAATATTTGACCTCTTGGTTTTCTCTGCATACTTAATTACAGAGTTCAACTCATTCTATATACCTTCAATGACATCAAGAGCTCTTCTCCTGACCTCTAGTCAGTATGAAAAATGTCACAAAACACATTAGCTTTATCTAATGAATACAAAAGAAAAACTACTCTGTAGCAAAGACCTGATCCCAACTTAAGAATGCTATGCTGTAAAAATATACCACTGATCAAGTGGCCTCAACAAGTGTGGACAGACAGGCTTATCTTGCCTTTTCCCAAATAAATAAAAGACATAGCTTGCTTTTCTATTCTAAAATCATCACTCATAAAAAATTATTACTTTCAAAATCACTCTTATTCAGTGTTCTCCCAATAGCCAAGTACTCTTTGGGGTTTAAAAAAAAAAAAGATTCAAACTGCTTCAGGCAATGCGAATTTGAAATGATTACAGAAATCACCTGACAAATTTTAAAGAAAAGGCAAAGGCAGAGGAAATTTAAAACAGATTTAGTAAACATCCTTGCGGTTCTGACCACAGAAGTGAAAGTACTGAATGATATTAATGTAAATGACCCTATTTAGATAATTCTCATAAAGCAATACCATAATATTATGTGGAGATGATTATTAACATACACCTTTAGGACAAATGGAATTTAAAAAAACAAATTCTAATGTTATTATGTGAATGTGAAATGGAATTCAATTTCAGTGGTATTATCATGCTTGAATATTTTAAATGCTGGAACTAAAATAATTTATTGTTAAAGATAATATGCTATAGGAAACTACTATGTCTCAAAAACACATCTAGGGATGATGTAGATGCCATTACTGAAGATTCATGTGAAGAGTTTGAAAAAATGATGACTCATGAAATGTAAGTAGGAAAGGAAGTATTTCTGAATCAAACTACATAATTTAAAGTAGACATAACTATGGGGTGCCTGGGTGGTTCAGTCCGTTAAACATATGACTCTTGATTTCAGCTCAGATCATGATTGCAGGGTCCTGAGAGAGAGCCCGGAGTGGGGCTCAGCAGGGAGTCTACTTGAGACTCTCTCTCTCGCCCCCCCCCCGCTGATCCCCCCTCACCTACTCATGCAAGCTCTAAAATAAATCTTTTAAAAATTAATAAAAAAATAAAGCATACATACATAAATTTATACATTAAATATTTTAAGGAGATATTTTATAATACCATTAAAAGCTTACATACTCAAGTGAACTAAAAACTTTTTTATCTTTTTACTGGGAAAATGGGAGATCACCTAAACCAGCTAATAAAGCAGAGGAAGTCTACCAGAGTGGTTAATCTTTTCCTATTGTATTGATATCTATGGTAAACATGTGTGCTTTTGACATACTGTCCAAAGTATATCATTAGCTCCTTGGAGGCAAAAATTGCAGCCATATCACAGGCAGCATGTTTTGCATACATTAGAACTTCAATAAACATGTTGATTTTGATCTCACACAATAAAAGCTGGCATATAAATCTTCAAAAATTCTTTTCTTTGATGGAGCTAGAGAATATAATGCTAAGTGAAGTAAGTCAATCAGAGAAAGACAAATACCCTATGATTTCACTCATGTGGAATTTAAGAAACAACTAACAAATAAAACAAGCAAAGGGGACAAAAGGGAGAGGCAGAGAAGCCAAGAAACAGACCCTAACTAAGAGGACAAACATGGTTACTAGAAGTGAGGGGGTGAGGTGATGGGTGAAATAGATAAAGGAGATAAAGAATACACTCATCACAATGGGCAAAGATTAATGTCTAGAATTGCTGAGTCTCTACATTGTACACCTGAAACTAATAATCACAGTGTATGTTCACTATACTAGAATTAAAATTAAAAACTTAAAAAAATTATTTCCTTTGGACTACTCAGTTGCTCAATATTTAAAACACTACCCCCTGAATATAGATACTCACTTCTTAACACTTGTGAACTAATGAATTTTTTTTTACCTAAATTTCCAGATAATGGGAGTAGAATAAAAATATACAAAAAGAAGAACCATTTTTAGGGCTAGCTGGAGGGCTTAGGAGATGATAATAAACTGAATGGACACCAGAAGTGAAAATCAAGCAGGACCAAGGTAAAACAGATCTGTCCATTGGCCTGGATCAATAATGAAGTTCACAAAACACAGACAAGTTCTATCCAAAAGCTTACACAGGAGAGAAAATAACATTCATTAAATTAAATGAAAATACCAAGTATGAAATGTAACTTACAGTGCTTTTATCATTTCCTCTTGCATCTTTTGTAAAGAGTCCAGAAGCAAAGGAAGTGTGGTGTTATAATACTGATTCTGATGCAGCTGCGCCCCTTTCAATGCCAATACATACTGATTATGCAACATATGAAGTTTCATTGTCGCTTTGTCATATCGTTCCTTGGCCTTTTCGGTTTCTTTCCCTGAAAGAAACATTGAAGAAAGTTTACAAGGAGATAAAAAAGCTTTATCTTCTCCACATGCAAACTAAGTGACCACTATTTTATATTTCACACATTTTAAGAATAATAATAAAATTTTATTGAACATTCACTATATTTTCAGCTCTATGCAAAGTACTACTAATTTGCCAGTACTGTGCACACAGGCTGCTATGAAGGAGGCATATATTACAGTAAATGTTTGGTGAATGTAGATTAATGTATAATTTTTTGCAAAATTATACAGAAAAGTGATCCTTCTCATTTTCAAGCAGCTCACACCAAATTGGAACAACAATGCAAATGAAACTGTATAATCAAGGAAACAGGAAAGTTTATAAATATAATGTTAAATTCTTAGGTCTGTATTTGAGGTATCAATAAAGACAAGGGGAGTCAGAGGAGGCTTTGTAGAAAAACCAAACATGGGGTGTATCCAGGAAGGTATAAAAAAGACAGAATGGACAAAAATTCCTCCTTTTCTTCCTTACATTCAATGCATATTATGAACTGATCACCACCAAGAACTGTGCAAAACATTAGGAATTCAGTACCCAGCAAAACCGAGTCCTCAACCTAGAACCCCTGGTCTGGTGAATTGGAATACTGAAGGAAAATATGTTGAGAATAAGTGAAATGACATAGGCAAGCAAAGAAATAAGCTCAAAGAGGGCAAGTTTCAAGGAAGTGAAGGCGTTATGTCTATAGAGGTAGGGCAATTTTAGTTGTCAAAGACTTGAAAATCAAGCAGGGAAATGTAAACTTGATATGGGAGAAGTCCAGGAGATATTGATAATATTATGAACTAAAACCTTTTGGGGTGACTTTAGTAAAATCGTTCAGAAAGTATTTACAGATTGACAGTATAAATGATTCTGTAAGTAAAATTTTTAAGCATGTCTTCAATTTTTGGTGCAAACTGAACAAATATATCTTGTCAATTATTTAGATTTAGGGAATAAACTTTTCAAAATGTTTATTAATTTTTGCCCTCTTTCCAAGCATAATCCTCCAAATGAATCTTCTCCCAAAAAAAGATCTATATTGAGAATTTTTGATGACACAGGCTCCCCTCTGCTGCCACTCTGTTTCGGTGTGGCACCCATCTGAGTAGTCCCTATATGTAGGAGTTGGAAAAGCATTCCCTGTTGGAGGATGTCCTAGCCCAGGGCCGAAAGCAGAGAAAAAGTCAGTGTTTTGGGGGAGAGAGGAGACCGCAGACCCTCAGATAGGCACGGGCAGGGCAACAGAGTAAGAACAGTTCCCTTGCCTTTGTCATCTCCCCTCCAATTCTCAGGTATGGAACCACATCTAGCTGGTAAAAAAGGAAATCTTTCTGGCACACTGGTAGATCTCTGCTACCTACAAACTCTACTGGTTCTAAGTACTAGAGCCACCACGGACTTCTAGGGAGCTGCACGTAATTATTTTACAGAGCATAACTCTCTAGCCATAGTCCATTAGCCAGTTCTTCCACATGGGGATATTACCCAAGTTATTTACAAATCGCTGCCTGAGACAAGCTATTTTATGTTATAAAATAAAGAACTTCTCAAAGAGAAAATATTTTAATCACCAGAGTATCTTTTCTTACTATGAAGGATGCCCTGTGATTTCAAAACATTCTATTATACTTGATTTTTAATTTTTTTAAATCTTCATTGAAAAACCAATAAACTTTTTTGCCTCAGTTAATACAAATCCCTAGAGAAATTTTTACTCATTCTGTATGGCACTAGGGATAATCTTTTTAATGTCACAATTACAAATCACTTCAACAATACTAATCATGAATGATATTTAAGATTCTCACATTCCCCTACATGTTCAATCATTACAATCATTTTTTACATTGACTACTATATTTATTTATCCATAAATATTGCTACTTGGCATCCTTCTTGCAAAAATACATTTCAAAAAATATCCCAAGAGGGGTGCCTGGGTGGCTCAGTGGATTAAAGCCTCTGCCTTCAGCTCAGGTCATGATCCCAGGGTCCTGGGATAGAGCCCCACATCAGGCTGCCTGCTCTGCAGGGATCCTGCTTCCTCTTCTTTCTCTCTCTCTGCCTGCCTCTCTGCCTATTTGTGATCTCTGTCTGTCAAATAAATAAATAAAATCTCTAAAAAATAAATATATATATATATCCCAAGAGTCAATATAGCTGACACATCTATGGCCAGCCTCAGAATCTCCCTCTAAAATAACAACCCCTTTTCCTCCCTAACTCCACAAGTCAGGACAAGACTCCTAAATGAAACTAATATCCAGGAGCCAAAGCGCATACCCGACTAAATGGAAATCAATGTTTCAGCTGGGAGCCAACTTACATTAATGTCTGAAGGCGACAGAAAAGTCCACAAACACATACTATAGAAGCTGTCAGAGCAGCCCTTTCAAGGCCCTTTCTTTCGTTCTTTTTTTAATTTCATTTATCATTTTTAAGCTAGTTTACTTAAAATTTGGCAAAATCTGACAAGAGTTCAAAAAGTCATATAAATTACACAAATTGATCGCAAGTAATCAAGACATTTTCTAGAGTCTAAATATTGATAAGAAGAAAATAAAGCAAGCATTTTCAGTCAAGAGTATTTAAGTACTGTGTTCTAACTTGTTAATTTTTATCATAAATTCAAAAAGTATGATTATGTAGTAAATTCAATTAATTCCATATTTTATGTCACTTTTTAAAAACTATTCCTTTCTACATGAACTCTATTATTCTTAATTAAGTACTTGGATTTTTTAGTGTAACTTCACGAGTCAAGCTCTCCACACAAACATTTTCATGTAGACATTTTAACCATCTATCTGTCCTCCTATTTGCAGATTTTTTAAACTGCACACTACCCATCTGTCTTTCTAGGTGGTGATGATGCACTGAATAGGCAACACTCAACTAAGATTTTGTAATCTAAATTAACATTAGAAAAGTTAAGAATTTCTCACTTTTTTTACTTTATGACAAACAACCTGAAAAAGGCTGTAACAACCAAACTGAATTATCAACAGCTTATCACTGGTCATTAACAGAATTTACAGAAAATTAAATGCCTTCGAAAATATCCAAGTCTGAATTCATTACATTAAAATATTACTACTAAGAAAGCTTTTAAAAAGAGCTTTGGGTTTAAAACTGAATTTAGATATATGTCTTAGTAGGTTTTTGGTTTGTTGCTTTTGTACTCTATAGCCCACATACATGTATGTATTTGGTTATAAGATGTACTTGTGCATGCACATGACTGATCAACCTATCTATATCTACCTCCCACTTTCCTTCCCCTGTAGAAATCAACAAAAAGTTTCAAAAACATGTCCACCTGCCATCATTTGGAAAGGAATTCTATTATATTTTTTTCCTGATTTGTTTTAAAATAATTATTTAGGTCCCATGAAAACAATATAATTCAAGAAATAGTAGTACTCTGTGAAAACCAGTTACAGATAAATTTTCTTTTCATTCCATTCACTTCTTAAATACGTTGCAAAATATTAACACGATTCTTGCAACATAGCTTCTCTTTTTTTTTTAAAGATTTTATTTATTTATTTATTTGACAGACAGAGATCACAAGTAGGCAGAGAGGCAGGTGGGGGGGTGGTTTGGAAGCAGTCTCCCCATCCAGCAGAGAGCCCAATGCAGGGCTTGATCCCAGGACCCTGAGATCATGACCTGAGCTGAAGGCAGAGGCTTTAACCCACTGAGCCACCCAGGCGCCCCACCACATAGCTTCTTGGTGCAGAATCTTTCACCTCACTATTAACCTTTCCTAACTTTTAAATAACTACATTTGAGCTTAAAATTAATGTGAAGTATGCAGAGCCAAGTAAATTTTTATTGACAGACACAGAATTATACCTCTGTTGCCATATGACTTTTTTTTAATGATGAGAGGCATCGAAGCAGGGCATAAAGTTTTCTATGTGTCAATTAACAGGGAGGAAAACGTCCCATTTTTCCTCCTCCACATAATGAAGTTCACAAAGAGATTGAATTATAAGTCTTTTGCCACCACTTGCTGAGAAATATGTTTAATGTTTGTAATAACAGAGTGTATATACAACATGTCATGCCATAAACAATATTATGAAGCTAGCAAAACTCAATTATGTAAGTTTGACATTTACAAGAGACAGACAAGACTACTCATTAAGCTAGCCTAGAAAGTCAAGTATTTTTTATTATAAATTTCGGAAGTATTTACCATTTGTTAAATATTATGGTGGAAAGCCCCTGATAATAAACGAGAAGTGATTATTTTCACAAAGTAGAATGCCTGCAAGATGACTTTACTTTCATTTGGGTAACTGACCACCATCTTACATTTTTCCTACCTTTCAAAAATTCCTCCTCAACTATACGATTTCTACTTATTACTCTGAGCAAGAAGAAAATAAACAAGATTTCATCCTAATGTATGAGTTACTTGGGCCAAATGTCTACACATGGTTTTTCACATCAAAGTTAAAATTCAAGTATGACATAAAGGAACAATGAATGAGTTACCCATTTACTCGACACTATTTAGACAAAAAGCAGACTTAAGAAGTCAGAATTTTTTTCTCAGCTTCTCCTTTGATTAGCTGTGCAACTCAATCAAGTCTCATAACCTAAATTTTAGCTTCTGATTTCCAATCCTGGGAGTTAAATTATCTGCCCTTATCAATTCACTGGGTTGTGAATGGACACTAAATGGCCAAAAACTATCAATATGCAACAGCAAAGGCTAAGGAAGACACAGAATTTGGAGAGCTGAAAAAAAACTTTTGATCATATGCTCCTATAAAGCATTAAAAAGTACAACAGGTATATCCACACTGTGCTATTTTTAATAAATTTCATGGCACATGAAAAAACTGATACATCAATCAAGAACTATTTGCTGGATGTGTTATGGGCTCTAAAATGTTCAAGGAACTAAAACAGTATTTTTTTTTTAAAGATTTTATTTATTTATTTATTTGACAGAGAGAAATCACAAGTAGATGGAGAGGCAGGCAGAGAGAGACAGAGGGAAGCAGGCTCCCCGCTGAGCAGAGAGCCCGATGCGGGACTCGATCCCAGCACCCTGAGATCACAACCTGAGCCGAAGGCAGCGGCTTAACCCACTGAGCCACCCAGGCGCCCCTAAAACAGTATTTTTTTAAAGATTTTATTTATTTATTTGCCAGAGAAAGAGAGCACAAGCAGGGAGAGCAGCAAACAGAGGGAGAAGCAGGCTCCCTGCTGAGCAAGGAGCCCAACGCTGGACTCCATCCCAGGACCCTGGGATTATGACCTGTGCCAAAGGCAGACGCATGACCAACTAAGTCACCCAGGCGTCCCTAGTGGTATTTTATTTAAAAATTGAGCAAAATACCTTTACAGAGTAAGCTCTCTTAACTGTGCTATATATTTCCTTGCATATAGTGACTGCTAGACTCAACTGACAACAACCTTTTAATAACCTGCAAATTGAATGATATGTCATGTGCAAATCTATATTCCATAATCTAACAAAGCTGTGAAGGAGAGGGTTCTGGATAGATGTAATGAAGCAATAGCATAATTCTAAATTTCTAACATAGCACCTGAAAATTTAATAAAAAACAAAAAGAAAAATAAGCCCACATCCTTAGCAAAATAGGCAGAGAATGTCCAAATTTTAAATTCTCTACGAGTAGAAAAACAAACACCAAATCTCTGCAAAAGATCTCTCACCCTCCCAAGCAAGCCTGCATGGGCACCAAAGGCTGTTCTTGGGGGGGGAAAAAAAGGGAAGAAGAAAAAGAAAAAGAGAAAAGCTAGCAGTGTACTTAAAGACTGATCAAAAAACATTATCAGAAGAAGAAAGTTCATTACACATGTGAAAAATACTGGAAAAGCATAATGGCAGATCACAGCACTGACTGCAAGAAGGGGAACTAAAAGTACATGTGAAAGGCAAGGGAAACAGTCTTAGAAAGGTAATACTCCAGGGGGAGAAATGGTTAAAATGAAGAAACTTTGGAAACTATGAAGTAAAAAAGAAGCAGGAAAGGACACAAATCTGCAGGAAAAAAAAAAATGAAAATCAAAATAGGTAAATAAGGGGCGCCTGCGGGGCTCAGTCAGTTAAGCATGTGCCTTCGGCTCAGATCATCCTGGGAATGAGCCGAAGTCGGGCTCACTGTTCAGTGGGAAGCCTGCTTCTCCCTCTCCCTCTGCCTGCTGCTCTGCCTACGTGTGAGATATATCTCTCTCTGTTAAATAAATAATGTGTTTTTAAAATATTTTTTAAAAAATAAAAGGACACAACAGTCTTTATCAAGAACATGAAAGTTAAAAGACTTTATATTTACTCTACGTGCAAGCTAACAATTTAGCCTGCCTCAACTTCATGGAGGTGGGCAGAAGACATAAGCCTCCTGGGACAGAGACAAAGGACAGTTTATTTCTCATAGTGATATCAGTAGCTAGAGTATCATCATTCGTCAGTGGAGGAAAACACATTAAACCAAGTCAAATGACAACAAACTAGTAGAAAATGTATTTACCATGAATAACAGATACATGTATATTCACTATAGTACACTAAAAATTTAAGGGGAAAAAAAAGATCAAAAACTTGAAAGAAAAATGGGCAAAAGACAATCCACACACCAAAAAAAAATACTTTAAAATGGACTTTAAACATATAAAAATAGTCAACCTTACTCCCTCACTCATAATAAAAGAAATGCCAAGTAAAATTAAGAGATGTTATTTTTCACCTAGCAAATCAGCACTCTGTTTTGGCAAATGTGTGGAGATACAGATACACTTATACATTTCTAATAGGAATGCAGATTGGTACAATCTTTTTTTTTATAAGATTTTATTTTATTTATTTGACAGAGAGCGATGACAAGTAGGCAGAGAGGCAGGCAGAGAGAGAGGAGGAAGCAGGCTCCACGCTGAGCAGAGAGCCCAATGCGGGGCTCGATCTCAAGACCCTGGTATCATGACCCAAGCCTAAGGCAGAGGCCCAACCCACTGAACCACCCAGGTGCCCCAGATTGGTACAATCTTTATAAATGCTATAAACTACACACAACATTTATCTTTTACACCTGCAATCATACACTTCTAGGAATTTACATTTAAGATATTCCTCTAATGATTAAAAAAAAAAAAACCCACACAGGTTATTCATGCTAGTAAATGTATATAACTGGAAAAATTAGAAAAACCTGTATGTCAATATACAGAAAGTACTTGAATGAACTTACAATGAAGTGTTATGCAAAAGTTAAAAAGAATGAGAAATAAAGCTACAAACTGAAGTATTATGATTTTTAGGATAAAATATTAAATAGAAAAGCAAAATGAAGAGGAGTATCACAGTATGACAGTTTTTGTGTAAAAAAGAAAGAAATAATTAAAGAAGATAGAGTTCTCTAAGTATATAGTTTTATGCAATTCTGACTTTTGGAACCATTAATTTTTAACCATTAATGAAACAGATAAAATCAATAAGAGAGGAAAAAAACAATTTAACATGGGATACAACAAAACAAGTGAACCAACCTACACTTCTAGTGAATAACATAATCACACTGAAAAGAGTGGGGAAGAAAAGAATTAATCTAAGTAACATTGGAAACAATATTTGATTACAATGTAAAACTAAAGACAAAAGAGCTCTAAAGAAATTATGAATTGTAGTTTCTTTTTTCAGAGGTATGAGTCAGTATTCTGAAATTATTTTCTGTTATTTTAGGATTGAGCAAGTAAGTAAATAGACTGTAACTAACAGAAGCCAGATTTCCCACTGTCAGAGAAAGAAGTTGCAAATACATGAATAGGAAAATACAGAATGAACACATGGCATTGGACTAGAACCAGAAGTATCAATATAAACTCTTCAGTTTTAGTATAGATAAACAGACAGAAATTAGGAACAGATATACTTGTGTGCATGTATGTATATACATTTGCTTATTTCTTATCTCTGTCCATTAAGGGGACCTTTACTGCAAAACTACTGAAATGGTTTGTCTGTACCAGTGATCTCCAGTTTCTTTTCTCTCATTCTTTCTTAAACCCATCCCATTTTGGCTTTTCCCTTTACTACAATATTGAAACTGCTCTTTTCAAAGTCACCAATTACCTTCACTTCACAAAATCCAAATCTTGGCCCTCATCTTATGTTCTAATACTGCTTTAACCTAACTGATCTCTTGTTCTTCCCTGAAATTCTTTCCTCCTCCATTTGACTTCTAGAATAACACATTCTTTTGGTTTTCCTTTTTTCTTGGTGTTCTTTACAATTTCCTCCTCATTTTCCTGATTTCTTAATGTTGGGCTTTGTCTTAGGACTCTTCTCTTTCTTATTTTAACTAACACCTTTGGTAATGCCATCTAACAGCATGGCTTTAAATACCAACTAATATTCAAGTTTATATTTTTACTACAGACCTCTCCCAGGAATTCTCTAGAGCTAGAGATTCAAGTACAAACTTGTTATCTCCACCTAGATACCTAATAAGAATCTAAAAACCAAACTCCTGATTTTCACTTCCAAATCTGATACTCCTGCGTTCTTCTCCATTTTAGTTAAAAATAATACCATCCTAAAGCATAACAACAATAATAATAACACCATCCTTCCAGTTGTTCAGGCCAAAAATCTTGAAATCATCCTTGAATTCTTTCTCTCACACACTACACCACATTTATCAGCAAGTCCTTTAGGCTCAATTTTCAATATACACATTCATAAATTCCTATTTCTGAATTTGCCTACCACCTAAAATTATTTGTAATCCCAAAGTTCAAGATCCCCAAATCCCCAAATCCCCAAATCCCAAAAATCCCCAAATCCCACACTGTGCTTTCCAGGCCAATTGCAGATATGCACATGTGCAGAGCAATAAAGGAGTCCTTTGATACACATCACATGTTCCCATCAAAAAGGTTATGGTTGCCTTTTTGTTTCAGTTCCTATGCTGTAAGCTGTCCATTTTGCAGTCTATTTAGTTCTACACTGCCTGCATTTCTTGTGCTTTTAATTGATGATTTTGCTATCTAAAATGGCTAAACATAAGGCTCAAGCATTTTCTAGTATTATGATCAAGAAGGCTATAATGCTGATGATTCACAGACCTGTACCCCTGAAGCAAATAATACATTATATGTTAATTTTTTAAAAAGAAGGCTATAACGTGCTTTAATAGAGAAAATATGTGGGGCACCTGGGTGGCTCAGAGGGTTAAGCCTCTGCCTTTGGCTCAGGTCATGGTCATAGGGTCCTGGGATTGAGCCCTGCATCAGGCTCGCTGCTCAGCAGGGAGCCTTCTTCCCTCTCTCTCTCCATCTGCCTCTCTGCCTACTTGTGATCTCTTTCTCTCTGTCAAGTGAATGAATGGAATCTTTTAAAAAAAGAAAAAAGAAAAGAAAATATGTGTCATATAGCTTTCTTTAGTCATGAATTTTAACACTGCTGGCTTTGAGTTCAGTGTTAATGAATCAACACATATATTAAAGAATATGTCTTTAAAGAGATACACACATAAAACAGGATGATAAATTGGATCAGTCATCAAAAATTCTGTGACCTGGGGGGCCTGGGTGGCTCAGTCAGTTAAGCGTCTGCCTTCGGCTCAGGTCATGATACCCCAGTCCTTGGATGGAGCCCCAAATGGGAGTCCCCAAATGGGACTCCCTGCTCAGTGGGGAGTCTGCTTCTCCCTTTGCCCCTCACCCTACTCATGCTCTCCATCTCAAATAAATAAATAAAATCTTTAAAAAAAAAATGTTGTGACCTTGCTTATAGGAACATAATACCCAGTAGGAGCAATGATTCAGTACTCAGCTAACACTAAGTCAGTGTTCAGAGTAATTTCACAGAACATCACAATTGTAAATAACAAGAATCGACTGTATATCCAGAAACTGACCACTTCTCACCACCTCTGTTACTACCACCCCAGGTGCAGGCAAGCATGAGCCTTTGACTGGATTATGTCAATAGCCTGGAAGTAATCTCCTTACTTCCATCCTCCCTACACCCCTCCTAGTCTCAACAAGGCTGCCAGAATTATCCTATTAAAATGTAAATTAGTTCATATCACTCTTCTGCTCAAAACCCACCATGGCTTCCCATTTTATGACAGAGTAAAAGCCGAAGTGTTTTCAAAGAATGACCAAAATCCTACAAAATCTGGGCCTCACTTGCTTCTCACCATCACTCTCCCTCTCTGATTTCATCCCATATCTCTGTCTTTATCAGTCCCCCAGTTGAGCCACACAAGTATTTGTACCACTGCTCAAATAAGCCAGACATGATCCCATCTCAATGAGTTTCCTTTGGACAATTCCCTCCACCTGTACTACTCTTCCCTTCCTCACTTCCTTCCTCACTTCCTTCACTCTTCACTTATTATGTCTCTTTCTCCATGAAGCCCGACCTGATCATCCTCTCAACAACCTATCCACCAACCATGTTTCATTTTTCTCCATGGTACTTATCACTATCTAATAAATAATACATTTCACTTATGTGTATTAATTAGCTATCTTCTCTAAAATGTAAGCCTCAGAGAGGAAGGAATTTTTGTATGGTTTGTTATCTACAATATTCCTAGTGCAAATAACAGTGCCTGGCACATTGAAAGAAAATATATAAATTGATATAGTTCTTACTATTAAAAAATAAATTTAAGCTTAAATAAAAATTTTTACAAAGTTAAAAGTTATAGAAAGGTTACAATTTTACCTTCTGCATCTGTTTATATCATCTTTCTAGTAATCAAGTCCAAAACTAATATTGTTAAGGAGCTCACCTATAAAATATAGAGGAAAATCAGCCAAAAGGATATCATTTTTCTTAATCTCTTTGTATGTGAAACTTAGCTTTGTTTATTCAATAAAACTATGAAAAATAGGAACAAATCAAATTATTGTGCTTTACTTTTGTTTTAATTTTAGGAAGTTATCTGCAGAAAATAAATGAATCATGTAGCATATCCCATCCCACATAATATTTCAGCATCTAATGAGAATATTATACCTGTCACTTCAATTTCTGCAACTTTAACCCAATGCAAATTAGATTAACAATGAAGAATGTCATTAGTCTTTATGACCTTGTAAACTTCCTATTGTATTAAGCTCCATGCAGTGAAAAGCATTCATGCCATAAGTTAGCTGCTGATATATCATATATTAATAAGTAGGTCCAAAAAAAATAGAGAACCTCTCACTTTCAAGCCACATCAATAGAAGTGATGATCAACAAACACAGCTTGAACTGAGCTTTGGTCTTTAGCAAGTTCTGTATCCAAAATGGATTTCTTTCCTTAGGTTGAACTGAGAAATAAATATGAATTTCAGAATATTTGTCTAGAGGACCTCCATATATCATGCATATAAGATTCTAATTTTTGGAAGTCTTCAAGATTTAGAGATTATTGAACAGGAAGGCCAGCTGCCATTCTTGTTGGACTAAAAATGAGAAAATCAACTGAAGAGGCTTTAAAAAGTTTTACTCATTTTTTTAAATTTGGATTTGTTTAAACATAAATTTAACCATCTGTCTCAAATCTGGACTCATTTCAAACTGGTTTTCATAATTAAAGTACTCTAAAGAGACAACTCAATGGATCTAATCAATTTTAATTGGCTATAAAATACCACAGAACTATTCATAATGCATGAAGAAGCAATTTAAGAAAATCTACTTCCCAATTACAGAAAAATTTACTTTTGAATGAGACTTGTAGCTAGCTCCCCACAGTTCTAGCAGTAGGTATCCTCTTACTCTGTCTGCATAGGATAAGTGAGGGCTGTAAATAATCAGGGAGTTTACAAATCTCTTAGCACTCTGTTTTGTTTCCCATAAAGAAAGAAAATTTGAAGGAGAGTTTGTTTCCCTACTCTTGTTATAAAAGTGGGTGAAGAGAGCTCCTTTTAAATTTTGCTAGACTGACTGTTATGGGCATGTGTAATGTGGAATAGCTCATCCTATCTTCTTTTTTCTGAATACGATGTATGATAAAGCAAAAGCATTCAGACTTCCACTCATGTATGAGAAACCCTCACAAATGTTATTGTGGGTATTTTGAGGCTTGGTAAATATAAAACCCTAGCATAATGCTAGCCACACAGAATCAATTAAATAGGCTATATAAGAATACATAACCATAAGAGTTATTTTGAACATCTTTTCTGTTAGTTCAGTACATCTTCAGGTAAACTATAAACCTGCAAAGCAAAACTGTATTTAAATTCACTTAATTCAATACCATAAGGTTCAATATGGTATTGCTTACCTTTTATAAAATTACCATACATTACATTTATCCTTAAAAATATTTTTAACTATGGAAAAAAATGCTACGTGCCATATGAACTAAGGGACTGCATGTAGGTATACAAGTAAAGGCTATGTGTATTTTTTATAACACGAACAAGTAGAAGATTATAGTGAAATAAAAAAATCTGATAATGAATAAACTCATACAACTCTTAGAAAAAATGAAGAAAAATGATGAAATCCACTAAGATTGTAAACTTATGTTAAAATGTTAAGTAGATACCTTTTAAGAAAAAAACCCAAATCATAATTATTCAGGCATAATACACAATGCCTGAAATGAAAACTATGTTGCATGGGATTAAAGGCAGATTAGGCATTGTAGAAAGGAAGATTAGTAAATTTATAAACATAGCCATAGAAACTAATCAAAATGAAACAGAAAGAGGGATGCGTGGGTGGCTCCATTGGTTTAAAGTCTGACTCTTGATTTTGACTCACATCATGATCTCAGGGTCCTGGGATGGAGCTCTGCCTCTGGCTCTGCGCTGTGCAGGGAGTCTGTTTGAGATTCTATTTCCACTCCCCACCCCTCCACCCGGTTTTCCATTGCCCCTCCCCCTAAACTCTGCACTCGCACTCTTTCTCTCTCTCTTCTTTTAAAATAAATAAATGTTAGAGAGAGAGAGAGAAAGAAAGAAAGAAAGAAAGAAAGAGGAAAAAAAGACAGGGAAAAATAATGAAGAGTATCAATAGGCTTTAAAAAACTACAAGCAACCTAGTATATGTGTAACAGGAGTCTCTAACAGAGTTAGAGAACAGAGATGGGGAGACAGAAAATATACATGAAGAAACAGTGGATAAAAGTTTTCCAAATTTGATGAAAACTATAAATTCTCAGATACAAGTGGCTCAAAAACCACAAAGAGAGGAAAAAAAAAAAAACTACAGCAATATACATCATGAACAAATTGCTTAAAGATCTAAAAAGAAAATAAAATGCCAAAATAGATTTCTATACCCAACAAAGATATATTTCAAAAACAAAGGTGAAATGAAACTTTATCAAGCATGCAAAAACCAAAAGAATTTATTACTGTAGATTTACATTACAAGAAGTATTAAAATAAGTCTTTCAGACATAAATAAAATGATACCAGAGGGAATACAGAATGCTAGAAAAGATAGCTACATAGACAAATATATGAGCTGTTCTGTTGTAATTTTTTTAAAAAACTGACTAAATAAATACAAAAATATTAACAAGGTAGGGTGGACTTTACAACATATGCAAAAGTAATATATATTCCAACAACAGCAAATAGACCAGAAGGCTATACCATTGTAAGAGTCCCATGTTAAAAACAAAACATTATAACACCTGAGGGTATACTGTTAAAGATAACATAACAAAATAAAAGGTTATAGGTAATAAGACAACAAAAGGGATAAAATGGTACCTTAAGAAAATATTTCAATTCATCCAAAAGAAGGCAGATAAAATGAAAAGGAGAATAAAGAATAAGTGGAACAAAGAGAAAACAAACTGCAAGATGACAGATTTAAACCTAAAATTACCAAAAATTGTATTAAATATAGTCTCATCATCCCCATTAAAATGTAGAAATTAACAAGACAAAAAAGCACAACCTTACTATACGGTGCTTATAAAGCATGTAACTCAAAAATAAAGACTGAAACAGAATAAAGAATGAAAAAAAGATATATAACATGTAAACACTAATCAAAGTAATGTATAACCGTGGCTATACTAATATCAGGTAGAATAGATAACACAGCAAAGAATACTACCAGGGATAATAAAGATAATTTCATAATGATAAAGGGGTCAATTCATCAAGGGATATAATAATCATAACTGCTTATTTACCTAGTAACAGATTTTCAAAACACATAAAGCAAAAAATTGACAACTACAACAAGAAATAGACTAATTCACAATTACAGTGGGAGATTTCATTTGCCCTCTCTCAATCATTAATATAACAAATAGACAGAAAATCAGTAAGAACATAAAAATATCAAAAAATACAATTAGCCTACTGGACAAGCTGACAGTATAGACCACTCTAACCAACAGCAGCAGAATACACATTCTTATCAAGTAGTTATGAAGCATTTATCAAAACAGACCATACTGTGGGCCAGATAACATATATATACAAATTTAAAGAAATGAAGTCATAAAAAAAATCCTCAGATCAAAATGGAATTAAATTAAAAATAAAATATTTAAACATCTCTAGAAAAATGCCAAATGTTTAGAAAACTAATCCAAACACTTTTAAATAACCTATCGAGCAAAGAAAAAAAAGAAAAGGGAAATTAGAAAGTATTTTTAATCAAATGAAATGAAAATGGTGTATGAAAATTTCTGGAATGTTGCTTAAACAGTATTTAGGGAAATTATAGCACAAAATGCCTGTAGAAAAAGACAGCTCTCAAATCAATGATCTTAACTTCTACATTAAGAACATTAAAAGAAAAGTTTTTTTTAAGTTTTTGTTTTTTTGGTTTTTTTTTGACAGATGGAGATCACAAGTAGGCAGAGAAGCAGGCAGAGAGAGAGGAGGAAGCAGGCTCCCTGCTGAGCAGAGAGCCCGACAGGGCTCCATCCCAGGACCCTGGGATCATGACCTGAGCTGAAGGCAGAGGCTTTAACCCACTGAGCCACCCAGGTGCCCCATTAAAAAATTTTTTAAATGGTGCAAACTAAGCCTAAAACAAGCAGAAGGAAAGAAAGTAAATAAATATTAGAGCATGAGTCAATTAAACAGAAAGCAGAAAAACAGGGGGAAAAAAAAAAACCAATAAAGCCAAAAGCTGATCTTTGAGAAAATAAAATTGATAAACCTCTAGCCAGAATGTTTAGGAATACCAGTATCATAAAACACCAGTATCAAGACATAAAATACCAGTATCAAGAATGGGAAACATAAAATATCAGTGTCAAGAATGGGAAAGAAGTCACCACAGATTCTACAAATTAAAAAGGTCAATAAGGAAATATGAACAATTTGATAGCAATTAATCCAACAACTTAAGTGAAATGGACATTTCTTTGACGATACGACCTATTAAAACTCAAAAAGAAACAGATAAACTAAAGAGTCTACATTAATCCAAAAAAAATTGGTAGTTTAAAAATCTTTGCCAAAAAGTAAAAAACAAAAACAAGCAGACCCAGATGGCTTCACAAGTGAATTCTACCAATATTTAAGAAATACTGCCAATGGAACCCAACTGAACACAAATCTTTCTAAAAAGTTGAATAAGAAGTAACCATTCACAGAATAGCATTAGCTTTATAATAAAATGAGACAAAAATACAAGAAACAAAGATATAGATAAAAATTATGAAAAAAAAACTTAGCCAACCATATTCATCAATATTTAAAAAATGATAGTACATCATACCAAGGACTTTATCCTAAGAATGTGAGATCAGGTGTAATATTTGAAATATGAAAATCAATCAAAGCAATTCCTTCCAAACAAAAAGAAAAAGAAATATTTATCTCTATAGATACTAAGAAAGCATTTGACAAAATCCAGCATCTACTCTGAAGCAGGAATAGAAAGAAACTTCAACCTGATAAAAACTTTGAAACTATAGCTAATTTAATACTTAATTTTGACTTTTCCCCTACGTTCAAGGAAAAAGACCAATAGCTTTGCTCTCTACCTCTATTCAACATTATACTGGAGGCTCTAGTTAGGGCAATCAGGCAGGAAAAAGAAAAAGCTATCAAGATAGGAAAGAGAAAGTTAAACTTTCTTTACTCATAGATAATATGATCCTATAGGAGTTCTTTTGTGAAGTCATTTACTCTTTACTTTTAATCTTTTAAAAATTTTAAAAATATTTTGTTTATTTATTCGACAGAGAGAGAGGGAACACAAGCAGGACAAGTGGGAGTGGGAGAGGGAGAAGCAGGTTTTCCTCTGAGCAGGGAGACAATATGGGGCTTGATCCCAGGACCCTGGGATCATGACCTGAGCCAAAGGCAGGCACTTAACTGAGCCACCCAGGTGCACCTCATTTACCTTTTATATGGATAAATGTGACAGAAAATTTTGCCAACATTTACAGGCATTATGCCAAAACCTTAGCTTTGTAGATTCACAGAATTGTGAATGGCTAAACATAAACGGTTGCTCAACTTAAAGTACTCAGAACTTAATCTGCAATAGAAAAGTAAAACCTGTATATTTTGTATTCAAGAACTCATTATTCTGTGCTGCCATCAAGAAACATTCTGAATAACTGACTTCAGCTCAGTAGACTAAAATTATTTTGGTTGTTCTCAGTTTACATGTTATAAATAATAATCAACAGACTAATGCTCAAATTAGTCCAAGTCAATTTAAGACAAATATTTGCTTTCTCAGCACAGCACAGAGCAAAAAAAGTTTAATACTTAAGGTATATTACAAAGAAATTAATTAAAGTGCTACATTTATGTGGCAAATGAGTGTTATATTTTACATTAGACAATATAAACTAATGTTCCTTTGTGTAAGCCACTCAGCAGGGGTCAGGAATTTGGAATTTAAGCTTTAACCCTGCCTTCCTTCTCATCAACTGTAAGTGCTAAACCTCCAGTTGCAGTAACTGAACATTTAACTGTGAATTCATTCTCAAATCCAGAATTTAAGCCTTACTATAGGAATTATTTCAGGCCTTGTTTCCCCCAAAGCCTTGTCTTCCCTAAAGCCTCATTTTCTCTAACTGGAAGCGATATGTCAGACTGGGGCCTTAAGACCTCCTAATATCTTTGGTGGCTAGAACCACAGCCAGGGTATTCATTGTTGCTGCCCAGCAGTTCCTAGAGACCATTCCAGAACTGCCCTGGTCTGGCCTATACAAATGAACTAAGGTTCTGACATAAAGTCTGCAAATGTTGGAAATTTTGCCATCCATGTAAAGAGAAAATAACTTTACAGAAGAAAATTTCCATGTTAAACATAAAAAGTAATTTGATAACAAAGTGTTCAAAAATAAAATTCTATACTTTTTCACATAAACATGAGCATAAAGATAGTTCTGATTATAAAAAGATAAATTTATAAGTCCTGTATCAAACACAATCATAGAAGAACTTATTCTAAAAATATGTATTCTATAGGTTATATATATTCTACAGGTTATATATATATATTCTATAGGTTATACATTGATTTAATGACAACAATCAAAATTTTGAAAATTGGAAAATATTATCACTATTCCCTTTAGAAGGAGAAATGTACATAAATTCACATATTTGAATTTCATGACATTCAGCCAAATAATAACAATTCTTGGGACCAATTAAAACTATAATCTTCAAATCTTGTTGCCTTCCTACTATTAATACACTAAATGGTATTAATATACTAAATGGTATTTTATCTAAATTAAAAGTAATTTAAAAAAATAAAGAATAACTATTATCTGTGAAAAATATTTGAAAATATAAGCCCTACACAGAAGAACTATTTAAAAATTTTATTATGACATCAGAATTAAATTTCATTTTTTCAACCAAAATAAACTAATCATTAAAAAAATGAATATCTGCCTTCGGCTCAGGTCATGATCCCAGTCTCCTGGGATCGAGTCCCACATCGGACTCCTTGCTCATCGGGGAGCCTGCTTCTCCCTCTGCCTCTGCCTGCCACTCTATCTGCCTGTGCTCACTCTCTCTGTCAAATAAATAAATAAAATATTAAAAAAAAAATGAATATCAGGGGTGCCTGGATGGCTCAGTGGGTTAAGCCTCTGCCTTCAGCTCAGGTCATGACCCCAGGGTCCTGGGATTGAGCGCCGAATCGGGCTCTCTACTCAGTGGGGAGCCTGCTTCCTCCTCTCTCTCTGCCTGTCTTTTCTGCCTACTAGTGATTTCTGTCTGTCAAATAAAATCTTTAAAAAACAAAAACAAACAAAAAAAACTGAATATCAAAGACTAGGGAGTAATTATATCTTTTTTTTAAATAATCATTCTCCAACAGATACAAACCTAGTGTGAAATACTTAGCACAGCTGAATTATAATACAGTTGGATTAATTCATCACTTGCTCTGAGTGAATTTAAATATAGATATTTTTAATATAGAGCACTAATTTGTGAATGCTAGGCATGCATTAAGTCACAGACCTTATAAAATTAACTATTTTGACAGATTGAGTAGTAATGCTTAACGTACAAAACTACTTCTAAACTACTCTTTTTTTTTTTTAAAGATTTTATTTATTTATTTGACAGAGAGAGATCAGAAGTAGGCAGAGAGGCAGGCAGAGAGAGAGGAGGAAGCAGGCTCCCTGCTGAGCAGAGAGCCCGATGTGGGACTCGATCCCAGGACCCTGAGATCATGACCTGAGCCGAAGGCAGAGGCTTTAACCCACTGAGCCACCCAGGCGCCTCTAAACTACTCTTGATTTAGCAAGGGATCCCTTGCACATAAACTGAATTTTGAAAGAGGGTAAGACTTGTTCATAAATTAGAATATCAACTAGAAATGGGTAAGCTCCTTGAATGTCTAGGAAATACTGTTTGAATTTCAATAACTTATAGACAGCAAATGTTCAGTAAATATTTCTTGATTATCTAGAGATCTTTTAAAATAATAAAAGAATAATAATTAAATATATGAAATTTGAAAATCTATGAAGTAATCACAGTGTTGGAGTTTATATCTAATACTATCTGACTCCAAAGTATGTATATGATCTTTATACAATGCCATTTTTTAAATGATTTTTTTAAATAATTTAAGTTTTTAAATAGTTTAAGATAATTGAATTACAAATGTTTTTTAAAAGATATGCTTATATTAATAAGGAGATCATGATCTCAAAATACTGATTGAGGTACATGACAAGTAAGCAAGCAGAAATTAGAAAACTTTAAACAGAGCTTCATCTTCCCTAAAAAGGTAGCAGAAACACTGCAAAAAATCAGAAACATGAGGTAAATGTGTGAGGGGTGGGGACAGGAACAGACAGAAACAAAGTAAATGTTGTGTTGGTAGGAAAATGGGGAGCAAAGAGTAAGCAAGAGAATGGGGAAGGACAGAGAGAAGGAAGAGGAGAAAGCAACCAGAGAGCAGCCAGAGGAGAAAGAGTGAAGACAAAGGAAAGAAGTAAGAAACGGAAGGAGGGAGAAACCCATCTACATCAGTATCTCATCTAGTCTATTGGGATTAACAACAAAAACATGGTATTTTCATCGTGCAAGATATATTCAAATGTAGAGCTATTTATTTGATTTACCTCAGCAAAACAATATATACACAAGTAAAAGACCAAGAGAAAATATGTTGAGAAAAAGAAGACAGAGCTGCTAATAAAGCTTATATTTAGACAGGAAGAATTAAAAAAAAAAAAACCTCCAACTTCTATAATTTAAAAAAATTTAAATATGAAGACTGTTTACTCACATTTAAAGACTCATAACCATAAACTCTTATTTAAAATAAAAATAATGTTTTTCTTTCTATTTATTTCAAAAGGTTCTTATGAAAATGTTAGAACAATATAGGTACATAAAATTAAATTGAAAGCAAAATAATGCCATAAAATAATCTTGTCTTTTAATGGCTTTTAAATACTACAGGTAAAAAGAGGACTAAAAGAGGTATCTAAACAAATATGACCTTATTTTTCTTATTCAGTATTCAGTAATTAAATAAGTAAATCTGATGCTGGAGAAAAAATTTTAAACATTCTTTGCATTCTACTACAAGTGCTATATAATTTCATTTTGCATGAACTACTCAAAAATATGTCATTTAAAAAAACAAAAAATAAAAAGACATTAAATAGTTTGACAATTAGTCTATTTTGGCATATTTTCACATTTTTAAAATGTGAATGGCCTAAGTGGAATCAATCTGCTACTCATTAAGACAATCCTCAAATGATAAGAATAAAAATCATTAAAATAAATAATTTTTCATAACTTTTCCATACCTTTAGCTAAAGCTTCTTTGTATTTCTCTTTGGCAGAATTCATTTCTTTTATTAACTGTCTATAGCTGGATTTTAATTTCTCTAATTCTGTCTTTGTAACCTGTCAAAAAGAATAATAAAGAATAAATTTTATGGTCAAAAACTTAAATCCAAGAGTACTAACTGATATATATTTTATTGCTTACAGAACAGAGTTGCTCCTTAATATATATTATAGATAATATATTAAAAATTGGTTTAGAAATCAATAATAAATTCAACAGCATATGAAAAAAGAATAACATTTCTTAGAAAAGCAAGTCAAGAAATACTGCTGTCATCATATTAACTTTAAAGACCAATAAAGATGCTGTATATAGAAATATTTTCTCTAATAAAAAAGCTAATTTAAATATTTATATTAATTATACAGAGTAACTTGGACTTGTTCTAATTTACCACTTCTAATATGAGTATTTTTTATTTCTTTGGAAAAACTAAGCAAATGAAAGTCCTTGATTCTATAGTCAAAAACCCACTTACATAGCATGTAAGGAAAAAATAAGGGTCTTAGATGGTATTTGAAAAACTTCTAATATACCTTTGAGAAAACTAAGATATCAGCAACATCAAAAACTTACAAAAAGGGCATAAGCAACTTGGAAGAATATTCCAGAGTCCACTTTTTTTTTTTAAGATTTATTTATTTATTTATTTGACAGAGAGAGAGATCACAAGCAGGCAGACAGGCAGGCAGAGAGAGAGAGAGGAGGAAGCAGACTCCCCAACGAGCACAGAGCCCAACACGGGACTCGATCCCAGGACACTGAGATCGTGACCCGAGCCGAAGGCAGCGGCTCAACCCACTGAGCTACCCAGGCACCCCCTCCAGAGTCCACTTTTAACGAACTCTGCATCACCATTGCTCTGGATGGAACAGAGGACAACAATATACAAAAAAAAAAAAAAAAAAAAAAAATCACAAAAAAATATTGATAGCTATGATACAGATATAAATGAGTCTGAACCATTCCTTTAAGAAAAGGAAAACTCGGGGCGCCTAGGTGGTTCGGTGGGTTAAGCCTCTGCCTTTGGCTCAGGACCTGATCTCGCGGTCCTGGGATTGAGACCTGCATCCGGCTCCGTGCTCAGTGGGGAGCCTGCTTCCCCCTCTCTCTCTGCCTGCTTCTCTGCTTACTTGTGATGTCTCTCCGTCAAATAAATAAATAAAATCTTTAAAAAAGAAAAGAAAAAAAAAGTAAGAAAGAAAGAAAAAAGCAAAGGAAAACTCAAGGGGCACCTGGCTGGCTCACTTGGTTGGGCTGCCGACTCCTGGTTTCAGCTCAGCTCACGAGCCCAGGGTCCTAGGAGCAAGCCCTGTGTCAGGCTCCACATTCTGCAGAGTCTGCTTGAGGATTCGCTCTCTCTCCCTTTGCCCTCCCTCTGCTCATTCTCTCTCTTTCTTTCTCAAATAAATAAATCTTCAAAATAAAAGAAAACTCAATAATTAACTTTGTATACTGGACTTTATTTTTTAGAGAAGATTTAGTTTCACAATAAAATTGAACAGAAAATAACAGAAATTTCCCATATACCTTCTGTACGTACCAATGCACAGTCATCCCCTACTAGAGTGGTACATTTTTTACAACAGATGACCCTACAATGACACATCATTATCATCCAAAATTCAAATTAGGCTTCATGCCTGGTGTATATTCTATGGATTTTAACAAATATATAACAACATATATCTATAATTATAGTATCATATAAAGTATTTTAACTGTCATAAAATCCTCTGGGCTGCACCTATTCATTCCTCTCTCCCCCTTAAATCCTGGAAACCACTGATCTTTTTACTGTCTCTATAGTTTGCCTTTTCCAGAATATCATATAGTTAGAATCATGTAGTATGTACCCTTTTCAGATTGGCTTCTTTCACTTAGTAATATGCATGTAAATTTCCTTCAGGTCTTTTCATGGCTTGATAGCTAATTTCTCTGAGTACTAAATAATATTACATATTCAATATTCTGTTGACAAGTCAGGGTCTTTTGCCTCTCATATAAACTTTAGAATCAGTTTGTCAATATTGGGATTGTGTTAAATCTAAAGAGCAGGCTGACATCTTGCTGATAAAAAACTGACATCTTGACAATATTGAGTCTTCTCATCAACCAACATGGAATACGTCTCCAATTATTTCTTCTATAATTTCTCTCCTTGGAATTCAGTTGTTCTCCTCCTATAGATCTTGTATATATGTTGCATATATGTATATAAGTATTTCATTCTTGGAGAAACTAATGAAAATGATATTGTGTTTTTAATTGCATATTCCACTTGTTTATTGTTGATGTACAAGAGAAAGTGACTGACTTTTGTAAAGTAACATTTCATATGTAACTTTGTTATAATCACTTATAAATTATAAGTTTTTTTGTTGATTCACTTGGATTTTCTTCAGACAGTCATATCATCTGTGAATAGACTACAGCTTTAATTCATTGCTCCCAGTCTATATACATTTCTTTTCTTGACTTACTGCATTAACATCCAGTATGATGTTAACAAGCAACAGTAAGAGAAAACATCTTTGACTTGCTTCTGATCTTATTGAGAAAGTTTCAAGTTTCTTATCATTACTTATGATGCTAGCTGTAGGCTTTCTGTAGATATTCTTTATCAAGTTGAGGTAGGTTTCCTCTTTTCCTAGTTTTCTGAGAGTTTTTATCATGAATGTGTACTGGTTTTGTAATTTTTGTCAAGTGATTTTTCTACATTTATTTGCATGCTCATGTGATTTTTCTTTTTCAAATGTGTTCATGTGATGGACTTCATTAACCGATTTTCAAATGTTGTACCAGCCTTGCACACCTGAAATAAATCTCACTGATCATGATACACAATTATTTTTATACATTGTTGGATTTAATTTTCTAATAGTTTGTTAAGGATTTTGCATCTATGTTCATGAGAGATACTGGTCTGTAGTTTTATCCTCTAATGTCTTTGTCTGGTTTGGTAATGGTGATCTCTTGGATTAGTTAGGAGTATCCCTCAGTTTCTTTTTCTGAAAGAATTCATAGAGAATTGGTATGATTATTTCCTTAAATATTTGAAAGAATTCACTATCTGAGCATGGTCCTTTTGGTTTTGAAAGGTTATTAATTATTGATTCAATAACTGCAATAGATATATACCTATCCAGATCAGCTATTTCTTCTCGTGTGAGCTTTTAGCAGACTGTGTCTTCTGGAGAATTGCCAAATTTCTTGTATGTAACCAAACTTGTGGGCATAGAGTTGTTTACAGTATTCTTTAATTACCCTTTTAATATGAACTATTGATGTCCCCTCTTTCAATCCTATTATTAGTAATTTGTGCCCATGTTGTTTTTATTACTTAACCTGGCTACAAACTTACTGATATTATTGATCTTTTCAAGAAATCAGCTTTTTGTTTTGTTGACTTTTCTATTGACTTTATGTTTTCACTTTCACTGATTTCCACCCTAATTTGTATTATGCCTTTTCTTCTGCTTAATTTGGATTCAATTTGCTCTTTCTATTTTTTTCTAATGCCCTAAAGTAGAAGTTTAGAGGATTGATTTTAGATCTTTTTTCTTTCCTAGCATATATTCAATACTATAAATTTCTATTGAAGTACTACTTTTGCAACCTACAAATTTCGGTACGTTTTATTTTCATCATTTAGTTCAAAATATGTTTTAATTTCTCTTGAGATTTCTTCTTAATCCATGTGCCTTTTAGAAGTATTTCATTTCATCTTTTCCAAAGAAGACATCTAGATGGCCAATAGATATATGAAAAGATGCTCAACATCACTCATTATCAGGGAAATGCAAACCAAAACTATAATGAGATATCACCTCCACCATCAAAATTGCTAAAATTAACACAGGAAACGACAGGTGCTGGCAAGGATGCAGAGAAGAGGAACCTTCTTACACTGCTGGTTGGAATGCAAATTGGTGAAGCTACTCTAAAAAACAGTAAGGAGGTTTCTCAAAAAGTTGAAAATAGAAGTACACTATGATACAGCTATCTTTGTATTACTGATTTCTAGTTTAATTCCACTGTGGTCTCAGAACAGACACTGGATGATTTCTCTTCTTCTAAATTTATTAAGGTATGATTTACAGTCAAGAATGTAGTGCATCTGTTCAATCTCCCATGTAAGCTTCAGAAGAATGTGTATTCTGCTGTTATTCCATGAAACAGTCTGCAGATGTGCACTGTATCTAACTGATTAATGGTATTATTAAGTTCATCTATGACCTTACTGATTTTCTGCCTGCTGGATCTGTTCATTTCTGATGAGGAGTGTTGAAGTCTCCAACTGTAACGGAGTATTCATCTATTTCTCCTTGCAATTCTATCAGTTCCTGCGGTTCCATCAGTATTTTGACATTATGTTGTTGGGCACATATATCTTAGGGATTGTTACGTCTTGGAGATCTAACCCCTTTATCATTATGTAATCTTCCTTTTTATCCCCAGTAAGTTTCCTTGCTTTGAAGACTGCTCTAACATTAATATACTTTTTTTAGGATTAGCATAGAATATCTTTCTCCATCCACTTATTACCAATCTACATCTTAATATTTAAAATGGGTTTCGTGTAGACAACATACATTTGGGTCTTGTTTCTAAATCCACTTTGACAGTCTCTGTCCTTTAATCGGCTCCTTTAGACCACTAACCATCAAAGAACTTACTTAAATACCTGGATTAATGGCAATCATATTTGTTAGTTTCCTATTTGGTACCCTTATTATTGTTCCTATTTTTGTCTTCCACCACTTTTTTCTGTGGTTTTGATGTTTTATACAATTCTATTCTCTCTCATTTCTAATATGTCAATTATACTTTTTTTAAAAGATTTTATTTATTTGACACAGAGAGAGAGATCAGAGCAGAGCAGCAGCAGGCAGAGAGAGAGAGGGAAACAGGTTCCCTGCTGAGCAGAAAGCCCAATGTGGGGCTCGATCCCAGGACCCTGACATCATGACCCAGGCCAAAGGCAGAGGCTTAACCAACTGAGCACAGGCACCCCCAGTTATACTTCTTTTTTAACTTTTTTTGGTAGGTTTCTTGGAGTTCGCAATATGTGTTTAAAACTAATAAAAACTCTTTTCAAAGAACCCTATAGCACTTCACAGGTAGTATGAGTACCTTACAATACAAAAATAATCCTAATACCTCCTTTCTATCCTGTATATCATTAATGTCTTTCATTTTACTTATATATAAGCAACATAAACTTATATACGTATGTATACAAATGTACACACCCAAGATATATGACCATACATAATTGAATATTATTGCTATTATTATTTTCAATAAACTATTACATGTTAGATCAAGAATGAGAAAAATAAGTTTTATTTTATCTTCACATTCTTTCCCTAATGCTATTTCGTTCCTTATGTACATCTGAGTTTCTGAACTTTTTCATTTTCCTTCTCAATCCACTGGCTACAAGTTTCTTCAATTTTTGTTTGTTTAATAAATGCTTTATTTCACTTTTGAAGGATAATTTTACAGGGTTTAGAATTCTAGGATTGTGGGGTTTTTTTTCTCTCAACATCTAAATATTTCATTCCATTTCCTTCCTGCCTACTTACTTTTGAGAAGTCAGATGTAATTCCTATATTTGATCTTCTATAGGTAAAGGTGCTTTTTTATTCAGGCCTCTTTTCTTTTTTTACCTTTGGTTATCTGTAGTTTGAAATTGATATGCCTTTGTGTAGTTTTTTGGCCATTTATTCTGCTTGGTGTTCTCTGAGCTTCCTGGATCAGCTCTTTGCTGTCTGACATTAACTTAGGGAAATTTGCAGTCATTATCATTTCAAAAATCTTTTCTGTTCCTTTCTCTCTTTCCTCTCTTTCAGGTATTCCCATTATACATATGCTATACCTTTTTTAGTTAGCCCACAGTTCTTTGTTATTCTGTTCCTTTTTTTTTTTTTTTCAGTCCTTACTCTCTGCTTTTCAGTTGTGTAGACTTCAAATGATATAGTCTCAGCTTCAGAGATTCTTTGCTTAATTGTGTCCAATCTCTAATTAAGCTCATCAAAGTCATTCTTCATTTCTGTTAACACCATCTTTGCTCTCTAGAGCCTGAGAATATGCTAGAATGACTTTTTTTTCTGTCTTAGAATTTCCATCTTTGTGCTTACATTACCCATCTGTTCTTTCATGCTTTTTACTTTATCCATTAGAGCCCTTAGCATATTACACATAGTTGTTTTAAATTCCTAGTCTGATCATTCTAACACCTCTACTGTGTCTAGGTCTGATGCTTGTTCTGTGTCTTCCAGTTGTGTATTTTTGCCTTTTGCTATCCATTGTTACTTTTTCTTGATTGCTAGGCAGGATATACCAGGATGTACCAGGTAAAAGAAACTGATTAAATAGGCCTCTAAGAATAAGCTGTCAGAAAAGAGGAAGCATTTTATACCCTATGGTTAGAGTATAATTCAGTCTTCTACTGAGTCTGTGCCTCTCTGGCTATGTACTTCACATGTGCTACTCAGCTGACTAGCTCACTCCCCCCTCAGAGTGAGTAGGAGTTGTGAATTTCCCTTCCCCAAGATTAGTCAGTTTAAGGGTAAACGGTTTCTCCTGAGAGCAGACTTTATTAAGGACAGAATGCTTTGGCATGTACCAAAATGGTTCCCTTTCCCCTCCCCACACTGGAGAATGAGATTTTTCTCCAATATTCATTGTGAGAACCTGGTAGAGGTCTGGGAAGTAAAAGTCACAACAGCATGAAGTACTCTCAATAACTGGCTCCTCCTGAAGTTTTTAACTGTCAGATTGTCCACGCTGAGCATCCAGAATTTGTCAGTTACAGTTCTGGTTTTCCTGTACAGAGCACTGCTTCCCAAAGAGGTTTTCGCTTTGATAAATTGTGATTCTCTGTATTCACTTGTCTGTCTCTCCAATGTTAGGGGGAGCCGTTAGCTCTGTCACCTCATTTCTCTTAAGGATCAAGGAGAGATGTTGATTTTTCAATTTACTGAAATTTTAAATTTTTGTTAGGATGGAGTCACAACTTCCATATTTCTTATAGGCCAGAGTGGAAACTGGAAGTTAAGACTGGAAGTCTTAACTTTTGAATTTGCTAAAGAACTAATTCATTGGGGCGCCTGGGTGGCTCAGTGGTTTGGGCTGCTGCCTTCAGCTTGGGTCATGATCTCAGGGTCCTGGGATCGAGCCCTGCATCGGGCTCTCTGCTCCACAGGAAGCCTGCTTCTCTCTCTCTCTCTCTGCCTGCCTCTCTGCCTACTTGTGATCTCTGTCTGTCAAATAAATAAATAAAATCTTTAAAAAAAAAAAAAAAAGAACTAATTCATTGTTCTCCAAACTGGCTAATTAACTGCAAAAAGCAAGCATTTATCCTGCTTGTTGTTTATGAACTATACCTCATGGTAGCCAAACAGTTGATATAAGAAAAGTTTTTACTAAAAAATTAAAGCTAACAATCGCATTAGGAATGATAGAAGTAAAATACTGCCATTTTATAACACCTACTAAATAATGGATCTAAGCAGCAAACATCAATTGCTTCTAAACCTATTTGGTGAATGACTAAAGAGAAACTTTTTCAATAGGTTGATCAGGCTGGCAGCACTGGAACCTTTAGTGAAGTACCCAGTTTCTTCCACAAATAAATAGCATTTAAAATAGGTACCTCAGGGGAGGTACCTACAGATTAAAAGAAAACTACTCAAAAACAATGTATGAGCCATGATTCAAATGAACCAACTGTAAAAAACATTTAAACAACAGTCATTTGAGCACAGTCAGGATATTTAATAACCCAAAGAAATCACTGTTATTTTTAGGTGGGTTAATGATAATATGGTTAAGTTTTTATTTTTGTTTTTTTTTAAGAGTATTCATTTCAGTAATACATGCTAAAATATTTATGGACAAAATGATACCTGCAATTTTCTTTAAAATGATCCAGTGTATTAGAAAAAGTATGTGAATATAGATTTAAAAAAAAACTTGACTCTGTGAGTGGATCAGTCAATAGGAGTCTGTTTTACTATTCTCTCTTCTTTTGTACATTCGAAATTTTTATAATAAAAAAACACTGTAAGAAGTTATCCAGAAGGGACAAACTCGGGAAGAAAATTTTTAAAATTATCCTATCTTACTTTGTCTAGATTTTCTTTTTTACTATATGCAGAGTAAAAATAAAAATCATAAAACCTAGAAGAGCTATTTCAGTAAGTAAAAAATACAAATTCCAAGTGATAAGAAAGCACTGCATCATAGTTTAATTGGCAGCATTCTTTTTCTTTCAGAGAACATAAAGTAACAGTATATTTTATAATCAATTGTTTTATATTCAAAAAGAATAAAATAGTACTTATTAGAGACCCCAAAACCTATTTCTCATCATAAAATGATGAACAAACAATTTTTAAAGTCAAACAAAGTAAAATAATCTCGTGAATTTGAAAATCACATTAACAAAAGAATTCCAGAGTAGAAAGACTAACCTTGATCATCTCTGCCTCTATCTGCTGATGAACACCTACAAAACTTTTCTTCACCTGCTGTTTGTCTTTGATCATCATGGTGAGCCTGTGTAAGGGTCCAGAATTTAGGTCCTCTGCATGTGTCTTCATTATTCTACTAAGCTGTTCCGTCTGCTGAATCATAAGTAGCCAAGACTTTTGAAACAAATAAAGAAATAAAATTAGCATCTGTATTAAAGATTTCCATTTTACTGTGCTGTAAGTATTCAGGATATTTAGTTTTACACAAATTATTACATTAATATAAAATTCCAGGTTTCTGGCAATTGTGCAATAGCTATGAATGGTTCATATTTAACATCTTCAACTGCAAGTACAAATACTTCAAAATTTAGTAATCAGAGACAATGTAATATTCTATGAAAGATATTGGACTCTTTGAGAGTCCACATTTGCAATCATCATTTTACCACTTTTGTCTATTTGTCAACACATGATATATGCTTCTGCCACACCATCCTACTGCCTCAGTAAGGTCACCATTCCCTAACAGTCAAATTCAACAGAAATTTAATCACCTTTATTCTTAGCATTTGATCTGATTCTGCTGACTCACTTCTTCCTGAAACTCTTCTTTTTCAGTTTGCATGACTTGTCATATTCCCACATACCAACTTGTCTTCTCCTCTTCCTAAAAATCCCTTCTCAATCTTTGTACCTGCTTCTCTTTTGCTGCTTATGTCTTAAATACTGGTAATCCCTGTATTTCTATCTATTCTCATTTCTTAGTAAATACCATTAGCTCTCAAAGGTTTTTCCAGCACAACATATTTCATTAAAGCAGACACATGTAATGTCGGGTATGGGACAAGCGGGCATATGGATACTGCTAGAAGAACAAGTCATTTGTTATTAGATATTCTAGTTTCTAGATACTAAAATAAGTAACTGAGGAATACCTTCACTATAGGCCTTCAAAATTCTATTCAGAAACAATTCGAGATTTTCCATGGTCAGGTAAGATCCATGTTAAAGATTAAAAAATAGATAAGAAAAAAAATAGATAAGATATGATGTCAGACATTTACTGAAGATAGGAATAATTTTCTATGCTATTACTTTTGCTCTGTGAATGAACAGAATTATTCTTCATTGTTAATGTTCCAAAAGAATCCTAAATTAAAATTGAATAAGCAGATGGAACTAGAGGGTATTATGTAGAGCGAAATAAATCAATCAGACAATTATCATATGATCTCTCTGATAAGAGGGATTTGAGAGGCAGGGCTGGGGACCATGAGGGATAGGGAAGGAAAAAACGAGCATTTATTTTTTATTTATTTATTTATTTGTTTTTATTTTTATTTTTATTTATTTATTTATATTTTTGGTAATAAAAAATGAAATGGGATGGAAAGGGAGACAAACTATAAGAGACTCTTAATCTCAGGAAACAAACTGAGGGTTGCTGTGGGGAAAAGGGTTAGGGATTGGGTGGCTGGGTTATGGACACTGGGGAGGGTGTGTGCTATGGTGAGTGCTGTGAAATGTGTAAGCCTGATGATTCAGAAACCTGTACCCCAGGGCAAATAATACATTATATGTTAATTTTAAAAATCTGAATAAGCACCCAAATCAAAATAATAGCCAAAAAGAAGCAAATTCTTAATCACAGTCAGAACTCGCCAGGGTCTAACTTGATAATCTGTTTTTGATACACTTCAACATACCTTTTTTTAAAAGTTAACCTTTTTTAAAAGTTAACATTTGTTTAGGGACAAGGGCCATTGTAGTTGTGAAATGCTATTATAAACATGGAATAAAATGTGGCTTATGAATCATCATACTTACTTTGAAATTCAAAAATCTAACTAATAATATACTCCATATAGCACAAAGCAACTTAAAATTGATGTACCTCTACCATTAAAATATAAAATTTAGGGGCACCTGGATGGCTCAGTCACTAGTGTCTGCCTTTGGCTCCAGTTATGATCACGGGATCCTGGGATCCAGCCCACAGTCAGGCTCTCTGATCAGCTGGGAGCCTGCTTCTCCCTCCCTCTGTACCCCTCCACTCCATTTGTGTTCTCTTTAGCTCTCTCTCAAATGAATAAACAAAATCTTTAAATAATTAATTAATTAATTAAAAAATAAAATTTACCAAGATGAAAACAGTGAAAAACAAAACTATATAAACATGGATCAAAAACAAACTAAATGTCCTAATAACTCTTATACCTTTGTCTTTTTCATTTTATATTTATATTATACATATATATTTATATATCCCACTAAAAAACACAACATTGGGAAAACATTCTATAGCATATACAAAATGTTAAAGCTACCCCCAAAAAAAAGAAAGATAGAAAGAAAAGAAAAGGGAAAAAAGTGAGAGGAATCAGTGTTTCATTATCTATCTTCAAAAAATAAATATTCTCTAAGTTCTTTGTAGCAACAAATTTTTGAAATTCTGTGTTAGAGGCTTTGCAGCCTAGGAGAGAAGCCTTCTTGAAAGCTAACACTAAAGATGACACAACTAATACGGTCTTGGCTTCCTCCTCCCAGAAGGGCACATCTCATCCTGCCTAAAAGCCCTGTTTACTGTAGTCACTGTGGGAAGTCCAAGCCTTCCAAGGTATGTATCATGACCCTAATTATCAACCTTATATTGCCCTCAATATTTCCTAATCTGATCCAGGATACTCCCTCAAAGAATCCCATACCCTCAAAAAGTCCTGCTCTATTATTAGAAAACTACTTATACTTCTTATCAGGACTTTCCATTTATATTCTAGCTTTAACAAAAACCTGGCTTTATCCCAATCCCAAAATACTAATACCACTAATTCTCTTCCTAAAAAGGTCTCTGCTCCTCTTAAGTTCAGGTCACACTTCCCCAACAATCCATCAGCAAGTCTTTCTGATTCTCCCTTCAAAGTCTACCACAAATCCACTCACTTCTTTACATCTCCACTGCTAACCATTCTGGAGGTTATCACTAACCCTGGCTTAAGTTATTAGAACACCTCCAAACTGGTGTCCATTCTCCTACTCATGCTCCTCTCCAACCCACTGCCTTTAAAGTAGAAAAAGAAAATATAATTCTCTAACATAAAATCCTACATTGCCTTTCCTTTTCATTTAAAGAAAAATCCAAATTTCTTTCAAAGACCTGTTTGTCTCAGATCATCTATCCTCTGTCCATCCTTCAACTTCATAGTTTTGCCATTCTCTACCCAGCTAAATAAATTCCAGAACCATTGTTTTTCCTTCAGTTTCCTGAACATTCACTCTTCCTGAAGGCTCATCTTCTCCTTCACACGGCAAGATCCCTCTCTTCCTTGAGGAAGCAGCAAAATCTCAGGCAGATCTAATCCTTGCTATTCTTGCTCAGCACTTAAAACAACTATTAAACTGTATGCATACTTGTTGGTTTTTTTCTGTCTCTCCAACTAGAATGGAAGCTCCATTAGGACAGCACCATGTCTCTTTCTGCACTAATTTAGGTATTTACTGTGATGCCTTAAACAATAGCTACTCAAGGGGCGCCTGGGTGGCTCAGTGGGTTAAGCCTCTGCCTTTAGCTCGGGTCATGATCTCAGGGTCCTGGGATCGAGCCCCGCGTCGGGCTCTCTGCTCAGCAGGGAGCCTGCTTCCCTCTCTTTCTGCCTGCTTCTCTGCCTACTTGTGATCCCTCTCTGTCAAATAAATAAATAAAATCTTAAAAAAAAAATAGCTACTCAATATTCTTTGAAAGAAGAAAGGAAGGGAGGGAGGGAGGCATAAATGTAAAATAAAACCATGAATTGAATATACGCCATATGCCATTAGAAGGCTTTTCATTGTTTAAAACTAGAATTAGATAGTGTAGTAGTAATGCCAATTATGACAGGGAAGGAAAATTAACAGGCCTATCTTCAACTGACAAAACAAGAAAGGGATAAGAGTAGACATAATGCAACGTGAAACCTGCCTAAAAGGAATGTGTGAGTGGGCAAAAAATGTGGGTGATATATAACTTGAATTAGATAGGTGGCTAGAATATTTGTTACAAAGAAGAGAGTAAAATATTAACAGCTGCTTGACAAACACAAAAGTAAAGATGTACTTCAGCATTTGCGATAAAACTAGCAGAGCATTTTGCAGATATGGCTCTTTGGTTATGGCACAGGAACGGTCAGTGCATAGATAAATTATCTGTTGATCAGAAAAATTGGGGGAAGATTATTCTTTGTAGCGTAATAAAATCCTATAGGCCACTAGCAGGCATTCTAAGTGCTTTATTATACGAAATCCAGCTTAAGGATAATAATTCTGTTAATAATGTTCCCCATAAAGGGATATCACCAGTAGTCAGTCACTGATCCAGATAAGAATTATTAAAAAATGAAAATATCTGAAGTTTAACTTTGGAAAAAATTAATCATAGGCAAAGAACAAATAATACTAATCAAAACCAAAAAGATTCATGTTTCATTTCAAATTCCATCCACAAGCTGTTCAAAATATATACACTGTGACCTAACACTTCCAAATATAGAGCCTACTAAAATATGAAACACCGGCCTTGAATGTATCACTCTAAATTTAGTACAGATGCTTCCATGAAATTAAATCACAGCTCTCATGCATAACAGGAAACATTCATCACACTAAAAGCCAAAATAATATCTAAAGTAAAATAATATAGAGGCTCCTTCCTGGATGGCTCAGCGGAGCATGTGACTCTTGGATTTCAGGGCTGTGCATTCAAGCCCCATGTGGGGTACACAGATTATTTAAATTTAAAACTTTTTTAAAAAAGTAAAATAATAATAGCACAAGATGAGATACTTTGTTAATCATTACTTGATAGTGTGAGAAAATATAAAACAATAGCCAATTAAAGATAATAGAAAATACTAGCAGCTTTTCCATAAAGAAAGTAAAAACTTGATAGTTTAGCTTACTTTGGGGAAATAAAGTCTAAGTTAATTTTTTAAATTAAATATTTGACTGTTTCCACAGAAAGAACTTTATTCCATTGAGGCATCCACTTAACTTTAAGATGAGAAGTTATCTTAATCTACAGTAGTAGACAGGTATGAAATTCGAAGTACAGATCCTACCAGTTATTAGTACTTGTATGTATTAGTATTATGTTTCAATAATGTATTTATATGTATTAGTAGTTTATAATTTACAAATTAACCATTCATCTTAGCAGATACACAGCAATGAGCTGAAGGAAACCAGAAATCATTGTCCATGATTCCTTTGTGATAGGAAGAATGCTAGAAAGAGGAGAGAAAAGAATAATTAAAGTAAGGCACTTCTTCCAGCCTTGACATAGTAACTGGAATCAAGTTCATCTTCCCACTAAAACAACAAGAAAACTGAGCATAATACACGAAACTGTTATTAGGTAACAGCACCACAGGCAGCAAAGAACTGGAATCCCAAAGAGAAGAAAAAGACCTGAAATTGCCTGTTTTCTGCCTGGACGTCTTTCCGAAGGGACGTGCAAAGAGAAAATCGGAGTGTAATTTCAAAACATGCATAAACTTAAATGTCAGAGTGAAAAGTTGGACTTTATGCTAATTACAATGTCCAATTAGAGAATTTCAAGCAGGGGAGTGACACAGCCATTACAGGTGGTAAATTAAAAGGCCAAAGATAAAACTCTGGGCCTCACACTGTATGTTTCTTTCTTTTCTTTTAATAATAACGCAAAGCCTCACCTGATCTGAATTATCTTGAATTCTAAATAAATACTCTGATTTCATAAATGTTAATTATACATTACCAGAAGAAAAAATAAAATGCCATTAGGAAAATATTTTAAAATAAAATCAGTCAAGGTGGTGTAACAAGAAACAAATTTATGCTTCTACCTGAAGGAGAAAAAAGATGGACAAAATATAAGAAATAACAGTTTCCAAGATACTGAATATCAGGCAATGAAGGACATGATGTGATCACTGAAAGAAAGAAAACAAACAAGATGAGTCCTACAATTTCCCTGACTTAATGACTTGAGAGGCTGCAGCAAAAGGAGGAGAAACCAAAGGGGATGTGAGCAGAATCCCTGAGCTGAGAAGTCAGAGCTGAGAGTCTGAGAACAGGCAGCTAGAGTTCATGGCACAGACTAGAGGAGGATGGAGAACAGCAGTTTCTCCAGTGAGAAACCTGGAGATTCGCAGTGACCTTATTCTGATATTCAGCAGAGTGCCCATGAAGAAGCTACATGAACTGGAGGGGAAAAAATGGCTGAAAAGATAACAGGGAACAACAGTTCCGCTGTTTGTATATGATTAGGAATAGCGTCTGTTTCCACCAGCCACCCCAGAAAAACTCGTAATTCATGGGGCACTAGGTAGAGCCCTGTTAGTGGGGAATCATTGGCCCCAGAGTTGATGCTACTCTGACCCTACCTAACAAATCTTATAATCAAGATCCAAAGGATCAGGCTCTTTCCATGTAACTTAACTGCACTCCCTAACAAAACTCAATGAAACATATATATAAACTATCAAAAATGAAACTAAGAGAAAAAAAGAATGTAGAAATAAATAAATGGAACATCACTGAGCTGTAGAACACCTTTTAGACACCTAATATATGTGTGATTAGAAAACACCAAGGAGGCAGAGGAGGGATAGGAAAAGTATTTGAAGAAATAATGCCTGAAAAGTTTCAAAACTCAATGAAAACCAAAAAACCCACAGATTCAAGAAGCTCAATGAATCCAAGCACAAGAAGCATGAAAAGAAAACTACACTATCAGTACTATATTTGAAGCAAATAGCTTAGGAACATTCAAATACTTCATAATGACAGTGTAATAATTTTCACAAAATAAGATGATTAAATATACAAACCCTGTCAATTTTATAATTCATTTGATGAGTTCCTGGATATCTTATTTTTTTCTTACAACATTTACAATTTCTTCCCCCATAAATCAAGCAGGAATACACTAGTCTCCTTCCCTGCATAGTATATGTTGTGGCATATAGCAGGGGGAATTTCAGCCTCTCTATTTAATTGGTCTTTCTAAAATGGAAGGGTTGAAACTTTTAAGCCCTTGTTATTTCAAGTAGTACAAATTCTTAGTTATCAAACACTAATGCAATAACCAAAACAAATACTCAATAAATACTAGGTAACAAAAAAAATTAAATAAATATTTTTAAGATAAAATAAAATCAAAATAATCAATTAATTGAAGTCAATAGTTGGGTTCCAAAGACTGGCACCATATATACTGAGCCACATTAGCTCACTCATCGCCCAGTCTCAGAAAATAGCCATTTCCAGAAATCACATGGCTACCAAAATATTACTATTGCTATTACAAAGAGTAAATCTAGATATCTAAACACAGATCAGACCCAGAAGGAAACTACATTACCTTTTCTTTCCTGTTACTTTTTCTTCCAGCTTTTCTGGATTCAATGTCCCTCATTTGCTTTTGCTATTGGGCTTACAAAGCCACAATTCTTGTTCTTCTAAGGAAGAACAATATCCAGAAAGGGGACAGGCCAGAGTTATCTTTGCCCTTCTGAAGTATATCATATCACCTTGGCAATTTCTCCTACCAAAAGTTAGTTGCTGAGTTAAAAACCCCTGCAGTCTCCTCCGGTTCTCGCGAATTTTCACTACTTAGCGACTTCCCTCTATACTGTTATCCTCATAAGCAACTTGAGTTTTATAAATCATGTCCACAGAAGACTACTTTGTTGACCCAGTTCTAGCAGATTTTTGTTAATGATGGGCTAACCGATTTGGGTGTTTTAAAGAAAACAATAAATTACCCTAAGGCTTCTGGAGATGTTAACCTACTCCCCTCCAGCTTCAGTGAGATAAGCCTGTTTGTTCTCCACCATGTTGCATCCCATTCTCACTTCCATCCAAGTTCTAAGGCAGTTGCTGTATTATTCTCTACTTCCTATATCCCCCAAATCTCCTTGATTGCCTCTTTCAGCTTAACATTTCTTTAAAAGCAGACTTCCCTTTTCTCCCCAAATCCAACCAATCCTTCCAGTTACTGCTCAATCGAATTTTTTGAACCCCGCCTCCCACAAACCTCTGGGGAAAAAAGTTGAAACTCAGCATTTGCTCCCAGAAGTTATAAACCAGCCTATATACTTAGGACCCTCTCTTTTTCTAAAGCTCTCTCCAATAAATGATGTGTTCTTCTCTCACATACTGTGTAACACAGAACCAAGAGGAGGAGTTGATGGTCTCCATTCTTTCTCCCTTATTGTCACCCCTATTGAGTCTAACCCTGCTTGTCTAGATGATCCTCTGCTCCTTCTCTTTAATATCTGCTTCCTCTATGTGCACAGGCTTTCCCTTACATACCCCTCACATCAACAATCTGAGGCAATATCTTCATCTTATAAATGGTGAGAGAGAAATTAAATAATCTGCCAAGGTCACATAAGCCTATCTCTTAATGTGCTACCTATGATGCTAGAAGATACAGAAGTATGGGATCCTAAAGACATCTGCATCAAAAGATTATTTTCAACTTTTCCTATACACCCAAAATACATGTATATCAAGAATAACTATTAAACTAAACTAATGAGAGTACTTTATAAACTGGTTACAAATTATACAGTAATCTTTAATTAATCCCTATCTAGTACGTTATCATTAAATTAGATTTTCCTGGGTGCCTGGGTGGCTCAGTGAGTTAAGCCTCTGCCTTCAGCTCAGGTCATAGTTTCAGGGTCCTAGGATAGAGCCATGCATCAGGCTCTCCGCTCAGCAGGGAGCCTGCTTCCCCTCTTTTGGCTGCCTGCCTCTCTGCCTCCTTGTGATCTCTCTGTCAAAAAAATAAATTTAAAATAAATAAATAAATAAATAAATAAAATCTTTAAAAATAGATAAATAAATAAGTAGTTTAGATTTTCCTTGTGGAAAATCTATCTACTCCTTTAGGCTACCTATTTTGTAGCATGAGTAATATCTAAAGTGAGTAAGTCCTCCTAGGCCAGGATTAGTGAGTCATTCTTGATATGAAAGTAAAAATAAAAGTGGCCAAGGGGCGCCTGGGTGGCTCAGTGGGTTAAGCCGCTGCCCTTGGCTCAGGTCATGATCTCAGAGTCCTGGGATCGAGCCCCACATCGGGCTCTCTGCTCAGCAGGGAGCCTGCTTTCTCCTCTCTCTCTGCCTGCCTCTCTGCCTGCTTGTGATCTCTGTCTGTCAAATAAATAAGTAAAATCTTTAAAAAAAAAAAAAAAAGTGGCCTTGCACTATATTTTGGTTACTAACTAGAATAATGACCTAGACTTCAAACTCCCCTAAGCAGAACAATTAAGAAATAAATCAGCATCTTCTTCTTTCTAACCAAAACCAGCACCACACTGCATAATTAGAAATAGTACCACTATATGCTGGTGAAAGAAAGAAAGAAAGAAAGAGCACCAGTTTAAGAGAAATATACGTATAATACACATTTCCCTATCCCAAGGAAACAAAATTACTGATTTGAGACTTTTAAGTTTAGAACATCTTTTAGAATCCTGAGTTGTAAACTGAATATTAATATTACATTATAAGTCCACAATAGCTAAACTATGGAAAGAACCTAGATGTCCATCAACAGATGAATGGATAAAGAAGATGTGGTATATATATACAATGGAATACTATGCAGCCATCAAGAGAAATGAAATCTTGCCATTTGCGATGACATGGATGGAATTAGAGGGTATTATGCTGAGCGAAATAAGTCAATCGGAGAAAGACAACTATCATATGATCTCCCTGATATAAGGAGATGCAATGTGGGGGGGTTTGAGAGATAGGAAAAGAATAAATGAAACAAGATGGGATCAGGAGGGAGACAAACCATAAGAGACTCTTAATCTCACAAACAAACTGAGGATTGCTGGGGGGAGGGGGGAGGGAGAAGGTGGTGGGGTTATGGACATTGGGGAGGGTACGTACTATGGTGAGTGCTGTGAAGTGTGTAAACCTGGTGATTCAAAGACCTGTACCCCTGGGGCTAATAATACATTATATGTTAAATTAAAAAATAATATTATATTATAAAATACTGTTTCTACCTGAAATGTATTTTTCAAAAGATTTTCCACATCCCTAAATGTGAGTTTATGTTGTTGTTTTATGACCAAAAGTAATTCCTAGAAATAAATGCATCTCTTATTTCAGAGTGAAAAAGGAATAATGGTTTCATTTATAGAACTTTTATGCTCCCCTATCATTCCACCCCCTAAAAAAAAGAGACCATACACTGCACTGCATACACTACAGAGCATCACAGATTTCCAAAATAATTAAACATGAATCCTAAAATGCCTATTTCAATCTTAGGAAACTAACAGAAGTAAATAGTACAAGTTATTGGATGAATACCCAATATTAAAAAAAAGTAAACACTACACTCAAATTCTGGAAAATGAAAACTATATACAGGGAAAAAATTATATCTTTTAGAAAAGCAAATCATGCTTCCACCTCTGAACTAGCAGATGTGTGGTGAGATAAATCAGTATTCCATAAACAGGTAGTAATTTAAAGTTCTGAGTTCATATATCAGAAGTATTTATCCTGGACAATGAGTCAAAGAACACACAACTACTGCAGCTATAATTACAGTAACGCACTGAAAATAATCAACAAAATTACTCAAACCTGAAAAAATACCTAAATAATAGTTGTTAGAAATAGGTTTTCTCTGTACAGACTGTATCTTCCAACTCCTTGCTTTCTTTCCTGCTTGAATATTTTTTAAATACAACAAAATTCCAAGAAGAATGTATAGTTTCTGTGTCACACAATAATTCAAAATAAATCGTTCTCTGAAACAACAGTTTTTATTCAGAGTTTGAATTCATAAGAATGTTTTTGGAATTCCTGAGTCTTTATGAGACACAGAAATCTAGAAGACAAGTCATTAAACTTCCCTAAAACTGAGGATTTCAAAGACTGAATTTCAAGTGCAAAGTACTACCTATTCAAAAGAGTCTGTCCTTGAGTTTCCTTCAAAGCTTCCTGATTTACCCAGGCTAGTGGTTCCCAATTCTGCCTGCAATAAGAATCACCTGGCAGCCTTTTTAAAATACCAAATCTTGAATCCCATGACCAGTGATTCTAACCCAATAGGTTTCTGAATGGGGTGCTGGCATCAGTATTTTAAAGCTCTAATGTACAAAAACATTTGTGTCCTTAATAATCAGTGTTATGCAAAATCACATTGAAAATCACAGAGCTTATTTTTTTTTTAAGTGTTAGATTACAACAGTCAAAAAATTTATCAGGGACACATTTTTTAAAAAAGACAGAAACTAAGAAAATCTTTGCAGGGTTTTACATAGATGAAGTGGTTAAGAACACCTAAGTACTAAAAAAGACATGGCACTTTATCTTGAAAAGACCTGAGGTTCGCTTATCAAAAGTAAGCGTCAGAAGGGTTGCAACTTCTGAGTTTTTGTAAAATAGTAGAAAGAGTTATCTAAATTTAGACAGAAAGTTGCAAGACTACAGGATGGGTGTGGCTCATAACCCAACAGATGAACAGAGGTAGCCAATAAATGATGAAAGAGTGCACCTGTCTAAGTTTTATGCATTCCTAAGCAGCTCAATTCATCTAGGTAGTCTTTGGCATTCACCTAGCACTTCTTCCAGATTTGTGCATGAACAAATACAAAATCAGATTATGTTCAAATTGTTCCCCAATATATCATTGCATTGGAACAAATTCATGTTTTTAAAGCAGGCTTTATAGCAGAATTGACTCCACAGTCAGACTTAAGAATTACTGTCTTAAAATACATACAGCTGAAAATCTAGTTATACAGATTTCTAGTTACAATATATACTTATTATGTGACCACTAAATAATGAAGCTGGTTCACCAAAAAGAAGTTTCTATTACTTTTAATTCCCATGTAGTATATGGAATATAGCCAATATTCAGTCTACTTTGTATTCAAAAGGTAAACCAATATTTCTCTTCCATAAGTTGTGCTGAGAATTATCTGTACCACTACACTATTTCAGAAGAGAGCTGACTGTATTCTGACAGATGTAATTGTATATTTACTCATTTTTGTTCAGCTTTATTGAGATACTAATAACAAAACATATGCAAGTTTAAAGTGTACAACATAATGATTTGATACATGTATATATTGCAAAGTGATTATTACAGTAAAGTCAGTTAATACCTCCACCCCCTCACATGATTGTCCTTTTTTCTTGTGGTGATACACATTTAAGATCTACTCCCTTAACAACTTTCAAGTATATAATACTGTACTGTTAAATATAGTCACATGCTGTACATTACATCCCCAGAGATTATTCATCTTATAGCTGGAAGTTTGTCCCTGCTGATCAACATCTCCTCATTTCTCTCCTGCCTCCACCACCTCCCAGTTTCTGACAATCACCATTCCAATCTCTATTTCTATAAGTTGACTTATTTATCATAATGAACTCAAGTCCACCCTGTTGTCGCAAAAGGAAGGATTTTCTTCTTTTCATGACTGAATAATATTCCACTGTGTATATAAACCACATTTTCTTTATCCATTCAACCATTGATGGATGTTTAGATTATTTTCATATCTTGACTATTATAAATAATACTGCAATTAACACAACAGTGAAAGTATCTCTTCACAATAATGATTTCATTTCCTTCAGATCTATATCCAGAAGTGGGATTGCTGGGTCATATGGTAGTTCTATTTTTAATTATTGGAGGTATCTCCATACTGTTTTTCAAAGTAGCTTTACCAATGTTCATTTTCAGCAACAGTATACAAGAACTCTCTCTTCTCCACAGCTTTGCCAACACTTGTTATCTTTCTCTCTTTGATAATAGCCATTCTAATAGTTATGAGGTAACATCTCATTGTGGTTTTGACTTGCATTCCCTTGATGATTAGTGATATTATTTTATCATGAGTCTGTTGGCTATTTGTTATGTGTTCCTTGAAAAACTGTACTAAGATTCTCCACCATTTCGGTGGGGGGGGGGTCTGTTTTTGTTTTTGTTTGCTATTGAGTTGTAGGAGTTCCCAATATTTTGAATATTAGCTCCTTATCAGATAGATATTTGGCAAATATTTTCTCCCATTCCTAAGATTATCTATTCATTTTGCTGAATGCTTCCTGCTGTGCAGAATCTTTATTTTTGCTTTTGCTGCCTGCACTTTTGGAAAGAGGTTCAATTTCATTCTCTTGTATGAATATCCAGTTTCCCAACACTATTTATTAAAGAGACTATTACTCTTGGCTCTCTTGTCAAATATTAGTTGACTATATACAGCATGGACTTATTTCCAAGCTCTCAATTCTGTTTTATTGGTCTACATGTCTGTTTTTATGCTATATCATACTGTTCTGATTGTTAAATGTTTATAATAAGTTTGAAATCAGTAGTTTGATACATTCAGCTTGATTCTTATTCAAGATAACTTTGGCTACTCAGGGCCTTTGTGATTCCATTCAAATTTAGGATTCTTTTCTCTATTTGTGTGGGAAATCCCATTGGAATTTTGATAGGGACCGCATTGATTCTATAGATGGCTTTGGAGAATAAGAACATTTTAACAATATTAATTCTTCCAATCCATTACCACAGAATATCTTTCCATTTATTTGTGTCTTCTTCAATTTCTTTTACCAATGTCTTTTCAGTGTATAGATCTTTCACCTCCTTGGTGAAATTATTCCTAAGAATTTTTTTGATGCTATTATAAATTGGAATGTTGCTTTTATTTCTTTTTCAGATAGTTCATTATTAGTATATAAAAACAACTGTTTTCTGTATCCTATAACTTTACTGAATTTATTAGTCCTAACAGTTTTTTGGTGGAGTCTTTAGGGATGTCAATATATAAGACTGTATCATATGCAAATGGAGACAATTTTACTTATTCTTTTGCCATCATAATATCTTTTATTTCTGACAGGTGTAATTTTAAATGAATAAAAAAATAAAAAGAAAATTCACCTTACAACTTCTCAAAATAAAATAGCTGTTAAACATATGAAAAGATGTTTATTTTCACTCATAATTAGAGAAGTATAAATTAAAACTATACTAGAAATCATTTTTTACATACCAGACTAACAAAATTTCAAAAGTCTGACAACATACTCTGTTGCCCAGATTAAGTAGAAATGGCACTCTTAGATATAGTGGGTATACAAAACTGTACAAAGTCTATAAAATAAATTCATAATTACAATGGCAATACCTAACAAAACGACATACACATTTATACTTTGACCTAGAAATCTCATTTCCAGGAATTTACCCTGAAGATAGTCATAATATTCAAAAATACATCCATAACAAAGTTATTTGTTCCATCATTATTTGTGATTGCAAAATACCGTGAGACACAAAATTTCATACACAGTAATTTGGTTGAATATCTAAATATTATCTCTGATAGAAGGAACCAGGATTCCTAGGAGAAAGGGTTTATTTCAGAACTGGGAAAGGAACATTCAAGATGAGCCTGGGATATCTTAATATGCCAGGAAGCAAAGAAGTATTCAAAAAATGATAGGGAAACAGTCTAGGTAATTGAAAGCAAAGATTGCTACCAAAGCTTCTATCTCCCAATATTTCACCAAAAGCAATACAAACAACAAAAAGGGAAAAATAAAAGCACACAAAAACCATGCCCTCAGGATTAAAGACAGAATGTACATACTTCAAAATAACTTTCAGTTAAAAAAGAAAAAAGAAGAAGAAGAAGAAGAAAGAAAGAATTTACCAAAGCACAAAGTATGATTTCTTACATTCATGTTCTAGATTAATGGAACCTAAGAGACAAAACAACTAAACGAAATGAATGATTCTGGATTAGATCTTGAATCAGGGAAAAAAAGAAAAAATGCCCCAAAAAAGCTCATTATTGGGACAAATGACAAAAGTCGAGTATGGAACATATTTTTGATAATAGCATGGTAATAATGCTAAATTTCCCAAATTTGATTATACCACAGGTATGTTCTTAAAAAATACTTAAATAAACATTTAAGAATGAAAGGACATGATGTCTTCAACTAACTCACAAATTGTTCAGGGGAAAAAAAGTAATATATAATTATATTGAGAGAAAAAACAAACTGTAGAGTATATAAAACAAAATGTTAACAAGGAATAGAGTAGAGGGTACAGGGATATCTTTGTTTTACTCTTGAAACTCAGCTGTACGCTTTTTTTAATTTTTTTTTTTTAATTTGTCAGAGAGAGGGAGGGAGAGAGCGAGCACAAGCAGACAGAATGGCAGGCAGAGGCAGAGGGAGAAGCAGGCTCCCCACCAAGCAAGGAGCCCAATGCGGGACTCAATCCCAGGGCACCGGGATCATGACCTGAGCCGAAGAATAAAGAGATAAAAGCCACTAGCTGCAAGACTTCTGATTCCACTCAAGATAGTGAAACAGGCATTTCTTTACCCAGCTGCATAAAGCTACCAAAAAGTGACAAAATATATGAAACAACAGCATACAAGCCACTGGACATCAGGCAATGAAGGACAGTAAACCCTGAGAGAGACTACAGATCAACAAACTGAGTGCTAAGGTTATCTCAGCTCACTGAATGGAGAAAAAAATCCGAAGAGGAAGAGCCATACAAAATTCAGTAACACCTGCAAGTTAAAGAGACTGAGTTCAAAGCACAGAGCACCAAGATAGTAACGCTGCCCTCTCTCCAGGGACAAAATTCTTGTTCTGGAGAAGGGACAAGAACAGAGTAGTTCAGAGGAGAGAGCAGCACTAAAACTCAGAAGATCTGCAAGATTCCCCTTGATTGTTCAGCTAAGTACGGATCAGCCCAAGGGTGTGAGGAAATTACCCTATACAAAGGGAATAACCCACTCAAAGTAATTATAAGGGAACACAGTCTACAGCTCACACAAGACCATGGAACTGTGCCAGGTCCCAATAACCACAATGTAAAACCTCATATCAGGAGCATCATTTAAGTACTGAGAATGATGCTGCCTCAGTAGAGGAGATAAACTCACCCTAGACTACAAGTACTTAACAAATGTAAAAGTAAGAGCCAGGGATGCCTGGGTGGCTCAGTCAGTTAAAAGTAAAAGCCAAAAAGATCAAACTGTCTCCAAGTAACTAACTGTCACCAATCCCAAAACTAAGCTCAAGAATATTTTTTAAACTATGAAAATATTCAGAACCTAAAAAAGTAAAATCCACAATGCCTGGCATCAAATCAGAGATTACCAAGCATAAAGATGCAGAGGAAAAATGAGGAGAAAAAAAAATCATTCAATCAAAATTGACCTAGAAGTAAGAAAGATTATAAAATCCAAGAAGAATAAAACAGTTACTTTAACTACATTGTAAGACATTCAAGGAAAGAATATTAAGTAGACACATGGAAGATACAAAAAAAGATTCAAATTGAACTATTAAAAATAATTCATTTATTTATGACTTGTTCATTTTCCACACAGAAATGGCTCAGCTACTCAGTTTCTCATTCCTTCTCTCCAATTCTCTACCCTAAAGCACAGGTGTGGGGCAGAAGGAAGAGCTGGGTTTGGACAGGTATGAGAAGATAAAGGAATAAGAACAAACAGGCATATTTGTAAAAGATTTATTTATTTATGAGAAAGAGAGAGAGTACACACACACCCATGAGTAGGGGGAGAGGGTGAGAATCTTCAAGCAGACTCCCTGTTGATTGGAGAACCTAACACAGGGTGGATCTCACAACCCCTGAGATCATGACCTGAGCCGAAACCAAGAGTCAGTCCCTTAACCAAGTAAACCACCCAGGTGTCCCACAAAGACATATTTAAATTTAAATTGTGGCAAGAGAGTAAGTAGTATTGCCAAAGGAAGAAGAGGAAGGAGGGATGAAGTGACATTGCTGGAAAAAGAGAGGTCAGGGAGAGAGTGAGAATTAAATTCATTGATAGGGTTATGAAAGGGTACCAGAAGCATGTTCTTCTCACGAGAAGAACAGACTAAATAAAATTAATGACAGATTAGACATTACATAAAATAAGATTAATGAAATGGAAGACACAACAATAGAAAGTGACCACAATGAAACACAGAGAAGACAGTAAAATAGAGCATCAGTAAAATGTAGTTTAACTTCAGTCAATATGTATATAATTAGAGTCCCCAAAGGAGAGAAAAGAGGAAGGACTAAAATATTTTTTGAAAAAATAATGGCTGATATTTTTTAAAGTTGATGAGAATATCTATATGTCCACAGATAAAAGAAGGTCAACAAACCCCCAGCACAAGAAAGATAAAGAAAATTACACAGAGGCATAAAACAGATTGTTTTAAATCAGTGATAAAGAAAAAAATCTTAAGCAAGCCAGAGGAAAAAACATTAGGCACAATTATTTTATCAGAAACAATGTAGATAACAATAAAACATCTTTGAAATATTAAAAGAAAAAAGCACCAAACTAGAAATTTGTATATAGCAAAAATACTTTTCAAAAACAAACACAGCCTAAAGACATTTTCACATTTACAAAACCAGAAAAAATAAATTACCAGCAGACTTCTAATATAAGAAATGTTAAGGGAAGTCCAAGCAGAAAAAAAAAAAAAAATAATGCCAGATAGAAACCTGGATCTACAAAGAAATGAAGAGTACTGTGAGTTGTAGCTCAATGGGTAAATATAAAGACTTACGTTATTTTTATTTAAATTATTCAAAAGATAATCAACAATTCACAGCAATATGATAATATATTGTGGGATTTATAACACAAGTAGAATTAAAAAGCATAACAATAATAGCATAAGGTATAGGCAGGTGAAATGAAAGTATACCATTACAAGTATATTATCACAGATGATATACATATGACTATATATATATGTATATGACTATATATGACTAAAATATAATTGTATAGTAAGTTAAAGATGTATCCTAAAGCAACCACTAAAATAACACAATAAACAATTACATCACATACCATTACAAGTATATTATCACAGATGATATACATATGACTATATATATATGTATATGACTATATATATATGACTATATATGACTAAAATATAATCGTATAGTAAGTTAAGATGTATCCTAAAGCAACCACTAAAATAACACAATAAACAATTATAGCTGATAACCCAGCAATGTAGGTAAAAACAGAATCATAAAAAACCTCAATGCAAAATAAGAGAAAAAAGGAAAATAAAAACACAGAAAAAGCAGACTGAACAAAAAGAAAACAAACAGCAAACTGATAGATTAAAACCTGACCATATAAAAAATCACATTAAATGGAAACAGTCTAAACACACCAATTAAATGGCAGTGATGTCATATTAGGAAACAAAGCAAGACCCAACCACATACTACCTACAAGAAACCCACTTTAAATATAACAACCGAATAGGATGAAAAACACATAATATGTTAACATTAACCAAAAGAAAACTGAAGTGGTCCTACTAATATCAGAGTAGATTTCATAGTAAATAATTGTATAAGGGATAAAGAAAGTAATGTCATAAATGAAAAATGAGTCAATTCATAAGAATTTTAAAATCTTCAAAAATCAGTCACCTAATACACAAGTTAATTAATTTGTCAAAAAAAAACCATAACAATTCTAAGCATTTATGTACCTAATAACAGAAATTCACAATACATGAAGTAAAAACTGATGAAACTGCAAAGAGAAATAGACAAATTCACAATTATAATCAGAGATTTCAATACTCATCTTTCAATAATTGAGAGAATAGGAAGACAAAAATGAGTAAAGAAATAAAAGACTTGAACACCACTATCAACCATCTTAACCTGTCACTTATAGAACACTTCACCCAACAACAACAGGAATCAAGTATACATGAAACAGTTACAAACCATATTTTGGGCCATGAAACAAGTATTCATAAATTTAACAGTACAAAATAGGCTCTTGTAAAACAATGGAACTAAGTTCATAATCAACAGCAGAAATGTCTCTGGGGGAAAAAAATGCCCCAAATATTTGGAAATTAAGTATGAGACTTTGAAAGAATACATGGGTCAAAAAAGAAATTTTTTAAAAAAAGTTAAAACATATCCTGAGCTGAAAGAAAATGAAAATATATAGCATATAAAAAGTTCTAGGATTCAGCTAAAGCCATACTCAGAGAAAATTAAGAAAAAATTATGTAATATAATCTTATATTACAAAAGAAGATAGATCTTAAATCAATAATCTGTTTTTATTTATTAAATCAGGGGAAATAAAACCCCAATTAAGGGAGAAAAAATCAATAGATTTCAGAGGAGAAATCAATGCGACAGAAAATAGAAAGTCAATGAAATCGAAGGGTAATTCTCAGATAATATCAGGAAAGTTGATAAACCTCTAGTGTGTCTAATGAGGAAAAAAAGATGACAAAAACTGCCAGTATCAGGAATGAAAAATGTATTCAAAGGACAATAAAGCAAAATAATAAACAACAAAAAATTTGATATCTTGGACAAAAGTGAACAAATTCCTTGAAAAGCACAACATACCAAAGTTCACTCAGGAAGAAAAAGACTACCTTAAGAGCCCACAATATTATACATTAAATGTATAATTAAAAATCTTCTCCTGAAGTAAACTTTAGGCCCTGATGATTTCATTGGTGAATTCTATCAAACATCTAAGTAAGAAACAAAATGAATTCTACACAAATATTGCCAGAAAACTAAAGAGAAAATACTTTCCAACTGTCCTATGAGGCCAGCATCACCCTGATACCAAAACAGGGTTTTGCTACAACATTACAAGAAAAGACACCTGCAGACCAATATACCTCAGTAAAACTAAGAAAAGAATTTTTTAAAAAAATTTTTTAGCAGACTGAATCCAAAGATTTTTTTTTTAAATGGGAAATATATAAAACTAAGTGGAGTGTAATCCAGGAATACAAGATTGTTTTAACATCTGAAACATCTAAGAATCAATGAACACATTTTAATATATTATGAAACTGAAAAGAAAAAACAATACAATTATCTAAGCAGAAAAAGATAAACCACTTGACAAAACCCAACATCAGTGCATGAAAAAAACTCTCAGCTAAATAAGAATAGAAGCTTCCACAAGTTTATAAAAGATATCTACAAAAAACTTACAGCTAACAGCATACTTAATGGTGAAAGACTAAATGTGTTTCCCCTAAGATTAGCAACAAGACATGGATATCTATTTTCTATACGTCCATCCAGGGTTTGTGCTAGAGGTTCTAACCAGTACAAAAATGAAAGAAAAGCAAATAAAAGACATCCAAATGGAAAAGAAAAAGGAATTGTCTTTGTTCGCAGAAGAGAAAATCACCCGTGTAGAAAATCCAAGGGAATCTACAAGAAAGCTACAAATAAGCGAGTTTCACAAAGTTTAGTTTACGAGATTAGTATACATAATAAAAATGAATAGTGAGAAACTAAAATTTTTAAAAAATACTATTTAGGGGCACCTGGGTGGCTCAGTGGGTTAAGCCTCTGCCTTTGGCTCAGGTCATGATCTCAGGGTCCTGGGACTGAGCCTGGCATCAGGCTTTCTGGTCAGCAGGAAGCCTGCTTCCCCCTCTCTCTCTGCCTGCCTCTCCGCCTAAGTTGTGATCTCTCTCTGTCAAATAAATAAATAAAACCTTTAAAAAAAATACTATTCAGAAGAGTATCAAAAAAAAACATAATGTACATAAATCTGAAAGACCTGTATACTGAAAACTTGTAAGACTATTCAGAAAAATTAAAGAAAATACATAGCATGTTTACAGACTGGAAGACCCAATACTGTTGATATACATTTTCCTGAAATTTATCTATATAGTCAATGCATTCCAATCACAATCCAGTAGCTTTTTTAAAATAGGAATTAACAAGCTAATTCTAAAATTCATATGAGGGTGCCTGGATGGCTCAGTCGGTTAAGTGTCTGCCTTCTGCTCAGGTCATGATCCCAGAGTCCTGGGATCAAGTCACAAATGGGGCTCCTTGATCCTCGGGGAATCTGCTTCTCTCTCTGCCTCTCCTCTCTCTCTCCCGCTGCCTTCTCCCTCTGCTGCTCTCCCTCTCTCATGAATAAAAAAAATATTTTTAAAATAAATGAATATATAAAATTCATATGGAAGTGCAAAGGAACGAAAGTAGCCAAAATCGTTTTGAAAGAAAAAAAAAAACAGAAAAATTACACTACTGACTTTGTGCTTACTATAAAACAATAAAAATAAGAAGTTATCAGTGTCAGGGTAGACAAAAACACAAATGAACATTATAAAGTATGTAGAGATAGGCTTACAAATTATAGTCAACTGATTTTCGACAAAGAGGCAAAGAAGAAAGTTTAATCTTTTCAACAAATGCTGCTAGAATAAATGGATATCTGTTTGCAAAAACAAACTTTAATCATACCTTGCCCCTTATACAAAAATTAACTAAAAATGAATCATAAGCCTAAATGTAAAACAGAACTATAAAATTTCCAGGTGCAAACATAGGAGAAACTCTGCAAATTTAGGTCAGGCAACTGTGAGGTTTTTTTTTTTTTTTTTTAGATGCAACACCAAAAACACAACACCCTAAAGAAAAAAACTGATATACTGAACTTGTTTTAGGTAGAATAAATGACGACTTTTCAGCGTTAAGAGGAAAGGCTGACACATTCCTTGTTTTTTTGGGGGGGGGTTTCCAACCATTGTTCACTCATCTCTCAACACTTCCTCTTTGAAAGGCAATCCTGCCCCCTTAAATCATCCCTCCCAAACTTTATCACTTTCCATAGCCCTCTTCGCAATCCAAAAACTTCCCTGACTTCCTTAATTATTTTAGCATTTGTCTCCGCCTATACTTCACCAAAATACTTGACACTTCAGTGTCTACACTGATGATTCCTCCACTGACCGACCTCATAAATCTTCAACATTCTATACCTACTAGTCCTATTTCTTGTTACTTTCATTATCTTACTTTTCTAAAGAGTGTAATTCCAATTAAACATGGTAAATAGAACACCTGGCTATTTCTCCACTTCTTTCCAAAATATCACTAAAATATAATGTATTTGCTTAAAGTATAAATTCACAATAACAAAGAAAATAGAAAAGGGGACAACCACAGATAAGACATGTCAACAAAACTTAAGACAATTAAAAGTAGGTAAATGGTAACTTAGAACTGTTGAAACCTAATGTTGTGCCCGAGTTTTCACATCTGAGAGACCACCAAGGAGCCAACACCAATGCAATCACACAAGGGTTTTTTCGACAAGCTTAAAGCTTCGGCCCAAGTATACCCAACACACTGGAGTAGGGACTTGGACCCCAAGGTGACATGCTTAAGCTTGGGCCCAAGTATACTCGATGCAGTGGAGTAGGGACTTGGACCTTGAGCTTAGTTAAGGCAGGGTTATTTATGGGTTCCTGTTACTAAAGCAGGGTGGGGGTCTCTGCAACTAAAGTAGGTTGAGGCTTCCTAGAGTAGGGTGGGAGTCCTTAGAACTAAAGTAGGGTGGGGCTTCCTGAAACTATAGTAAAGTAGGGTAAAGTTCAGCCCTTGCTCACAGGTTCTGAGAAGGCTGTACTTATGCTAAAGCTAAACCTGAGATGGGATGGCCTTAGTTTTTCTCGGCCTCCACAATAAATGTTCTGCAAAGGGTAGGTCAAGAAAAAAAGACCATGTAGGGGAAGATGGTAATCAAAAGGTACAAATTTCTACATAAAAGATCAGTAAGTACCAGATGTGTAATGTACAACATGATGGCTATAATTAAGATCACTGTATGATACACATAAAAGTTAAGAGGGAAATCCTAAGAGTTCTCTTCACAAAAAGGATTTTTTCTTTTCTTTTTATTGAACTACATGAAATGATGGATGATAACTATACCTATTATAGTAATCATTTCATAATATGTGTGACTCAAACTGTTGGGTCCCCCAAAATTGGGTACCCCAATAATGGGTCCCTGATTATAAAGGAGCAAGACTGATACAAAGTGAAGGTCAAGAAAAGCTTTATTTCACGCCAAGCATCAGGAATCAGACGGACCGTCAAACAGACCAGTCCGGGCCGCCCCTACAGAGAGGGCAACCCCTCCCTGTTTTCCAGACTAACTTTTATAGAGCAAAGGCCATGCAGTTGGGCCTGGCCACACACAGGTGGCCAATGAGATTATAACACACACAGGAAACTCCACAGTCATGCTAGGCGACCAACTGAATTACAATTTACCCTAGCAGACATTTGAACCACCCTATCACCTAGTTCAGAATTGGCACCCAAAAGGTGCCCAAAGGGCAGGACCCATACTCCTTGGTAGCTAGGAGACAGTATGCACCCCCACTGATTGAATACCTCCACCTGGCCTGACCCACCCTTGTATTTGGACTTTTCTTACCTGAAACTGGTTTCCTGGACTTGCTTTTAAATAAGTTGCCCGGCTGACACTCTCATTTCTATTGCTCAGCCCACATAAACACAACTGTTTTTCCCCGGTTCAGAAGAAACTGGGACTTTGGACTAAGAGACATCAGGCTGCTTACCAAAAATAGAAGGATTAACTAAAGTATAACTCTTAGTACACTCAACCTACTTTCTCTATTAGGTCTTGTAACATAACAGTGTAGTCAAACCAAACACAGGACAAGATAAATTTGAATTTCAGATAAACAATAAATAATTCTTAGTGTATGGTGTCCCAAATACTGCATGCAAAATTTAACTGATGTCCTATATTTTTATTTGCTATGTCTAGTGACACCATCTTCAGACTAGAGACTAAAGAATTTCTTTTTGGAGAATGTGAGTGGCCTAGGAAAGGAAGTTAAAGATATTAACATTAAGGAGTTCTCAATGAAATCACAGATCCCTACCTGATCATACACACCACATACACGTTCCATAGGAAACAGTTTCCTCTACAGTTTACTCAAATCATTTATGAGACATGTTTGTAAAAGAAACACTCTAATTTTTTTGACTTTCCATAGTAAAACAAGGAAGATTTCCCTTAACTTTGAATAAGTACAATGAAATGCGATATTTAAGTAAGACAATGGAAATAAATAGAGCAGAAATCCAAGAACTATTAAGTTATGTAATATTTCATCTTTAATGCCATCAAAGAGCAATTAACAGTGCAATTTGTCCTTTATTTTTATGGTACTTAATTTTAAATTTTTTATTTTTGTAAGCTTACAGTTAAAAAAACATATTGTTTATTCAAAGAATTTTTTGTGTGACTAACTCATCAGTATATTATTATTTTAGTAAAATGAATGATAGCAAAGAACATTATTTGTTAAAATATTCCATGTGATTCAGTACACAATGAGTCACAGAATTCAGAGAAGATGGGTTATAATGAAAGTTTGTGTCAAAAGAAAATAGCAGGTCTCAAAAGACTCAAGGAAAAAGGGTAATAAATAAAATTAGTAAAAATGGCTCTCAAACCAAAGTCATTACAGTAATCTAGACATTAATTTTTTTTAATTTCAAAATTCAAAAATTTCAGACCTACTAACTCAGACAGGAGGTAAGGCACAAAAATGTATAATTTTTGAAACTTTCCCCCATGAGATTCTGATAATCAGCAAGATTTTGAAGCACTACTTTAGAATGCTAATTTGGGTATGCTCCTTCAACAGTATTACCTACTTGTCCTAAGCACAATTATGATGCTATATACAATAAATAATGAAATTATTCTCCTTACCTTGGATACATTGCTGACATAATTCATTTGAACAGTGCTTTCTTTATCAACTTGATTACAAAGGTTCTGTAACGTAGATGCATATTCTTTATCACTTTTTATTCTCAGGGCCATAAATTTCTTCACTGTTTCCAGTAACCGTAATTCCCAGTCTTGCAGTTTTAGCACAGCTTCATGTGAATTCTTCAGGTCACTCCCAAACCCCATTTTTGTAAGGCACTGTCTTATCCTCCACACTGCACTGTGAGCCTTCTAATCAGCACATATCTGTGTATGTAAACAGAAGGGAAAAAGATCTTAAATCAAAAGGAAATTTGTCTTCAAAGCAAAGTGGTGGCCTGTCCTTTTTAGGGTTAAAAAAAATCACTACAACTGAATGCTTTCACCCCAATGTCAAACAAGATAAGGATGTCCACTCTCTCTACTTCTACTGAACATTGTAAAGGAGGTTCTAGTCAATACAATGAGACAAATGAAAAAATCTCCATGGGAATTGAAAAAGAAAGAAGTGAAACTATATTTGCAGAGGACATGAGACTGTATATATAAAATCCTAAGGAATGCAATAAAAAAAGAAGTATTAGCATTAATAAATGAGCTTAGTTAGATTACAGATTATAGTTAGATTACAGATTAATATACAAAAATCAATTATATTTCTATACACTAGCAATGATCAACCTGAAAATGAAATTATAAAACAATTCTAGATATAATCACATCAAAAAGACTAAAATATTTAGGAATAAATTTTATAAAATAAATTAAAAACCTATACTCTTAAAACTACAAAGTGTTGAAAGAAATTAAGGAGGAGTTCAATAAACAAAAAGATTGATGTTAATGGATCCAAAAGACTTAATATTATTAAGAAAGCAATTTTCTCTAATTTGATCTACAGACTGAACTTAATCCATATTAACATATGGATTTTTTTTACATAATTTGAAAAGCTAATCTTAAAAATAATCTTGAAAAAGAAGAACAAAGCTGGAAGACTCAGACTTCTTGATTTCAAAAACCTAATGAATAGCTACAATTATCAAGATAATGTGGTACTGGCACATAGACAAACAGAGAGATCAATGGAGTAGAAGAGAGGGTCCAGATGTGAATCCTCCTATTTATGACTTTCTATAAGGGTAAAAGTCTTTCAACTGATGGTGCTGGGACAACTGGGTTTCCACATGCAAAAGAATGAAGCAGGATGCCTTCCTTAGGCCATACTCAAAGAATTAACTATATCTATAACTAAACTATAACTGAAACTATAAAACTCTCAGAAGAAAATACAATAGTAAATCTCTGTGACCATGGCTCAGGAAATGGTTTCTTAGATAAGACACCATAAGCAAAGGCAACAAAATTAAAGTACATAAATTGCATTTAATCAAAATTTAAAACTTCTGTACTTCAAAGGTCATTGTTAAGAAAGTGAAAAAAGCACAGAATGCGAGAAAATATTTGCAAATACTTATCTGATAAGAGACTTTTATCTGGAATATATAATTCTTACAACTCAATAGTAAAAAGACAAACATGGGATGCCCGGGTGGCTCAGTCAGTTAAGTATCTGCCTTCAGGCTCAGGTCTAATCCCAGGGTCCAGGGACTGAGTCCCTCATCGGGCTCCTTACTCAGTGGGGAGCCTGCTTCTCCCTCTGCCTGCCACTCTGTCACTTTCTCTCTCTGACAAATAAATAAACAAAATCTAAAATATAGTATTAATAATTATAAGACAAACCAATTTAAATGGGCAATAGACATGTCTCCAAACAAGAGTTACAAATGTCCAATAAGCACACAAAAAGATGTTCAGTATCATTAGCCATCAGGAAAATACCAATTAAAATCACAATGAGATACCACATCACACCACTAGGATGTCTTTAATCAAAAGACAGATAATACCAAGTATTGGAGACTGTGAAGAAATTAGAAACCTAATATACTGCTGGTGGAAATGTAACATGGGGCTGTTCCTCAAAGTTAAACACAGAGCAATGATATGACCCAGAAATTCCACTCTTGGTTACAAATCCAAGAGGAATGAAAACATATGCCCACACAACACTTGTACATCAATATTCCAGCAGAATTGTTCATAATAGTTACAAAGCGGAAATAATCCAAATATCCATCCACTGATGAATGGATAAATAAAATATGACATATACATACAATATAGTATTAGCAAGGAAAAGGAACAAAGTATTCATAGAAGCTAAAACATGGATGAACCTTGTAAGCATTATGCTAAGTAAAAGAAACCTAGACACAATGATCTCTTTATATAATCTCTTTATATGAAATGTTCACAATGTACAGATATAAAGTAGAATAGTAGTTGCCTGGGGCTGGCAAATTTGGGAAGAAATGAGGAGTAACTGACATTGGATACTGGATTTCATTTTGGGGCAACAAAACTGTTCTAAAATTGATTGTGGTAATGGTTGCACAACTCTGTGAACAAAATAAAAGCCACTGAACTATATATACAGTTTAAGTCGGTGAATTCTTCAGTATGTGAGTTATATCTCAATAAAGTTGCTTAAAAAATCACTACAGTATAACTTATGATCATCTAAAGGTCAGTTCTCAGAAATTTCCCCCCAAATACCCTGCTTGTTTGCTATAAATCCCAAAAACTCTGATAGTATTTATTTTGCTCTCCAGACCGCTAAAATTTCAGGCAATCAATTTTTTAGGGCCCAATAGAAGAAATGATGAAACACACCCCTTATTTTTAGTTCTGGCTTAGCCATACCAGAAGTCACTTTCTTGTTAATTCAGGGAGATATTCCAAGCTATAGAAAAAAAGGAGAAGAGATTTATGTTTCTAACCTCAGTGGTAACATCTAAAGAGATGGTAAAAATGTGGGTTTTCCAAATAGAGAACAAATTACAATTTTTCCCCCAACAGAAAACTGGCCAGTTTTGTGATCTATCAAGTAAGCAGAAGAGAGAAAAAAGGTTCTGGAAAACTGCGCCATCAAAGTTCCCAAAGTAGCAACCTTAACATAATTAACATAATTAAGCCAATATAAAGTAATTGACTTATTCACTTTAATATCAATAGGATAATCCCAGTTTTTTTACTTTCAATGTAGCAGCTTTAAAATCTTTACTTGAAGGGGCACCTGGGTGGCTCAGCGAGTCACACTCTGCCTTTGGCTCAGGTCATGATCTCAGGGTCCTGGGATCTAGCCCCGCATCAGGCTCTCTGCTCGGTGAGGAGCCTGCTTCCTTCTCTCTCTCTCTGCCTGCCTCTCTGCCTACCTGTGATCTCTCTTTCTGTCAAGTAAATAAATAAAATCTTTTTTAAAATAAATGAATAAAAGAAATTAAAAAAATAAAATCTTTACTTGGATATACTGTATCTTTATAGGACACAAAAATTACAATGGACACTTTCCTGTTATTTTACCTACAGCTCATCTAAATCTCAGTCAAGATACATTCTGTCTTATCCCATGCTTTCAGTGGAAAAATAAGGAATAATTTTTGAGACCAAAGAAATGTGAAACATTTTCCTTTCTTTCAAAGACTATATACGAGATTGTGGTTCATTTTATTCCAAAACTTGGGATAAATATCACTTCTGCTTCTAAATACACCTACCTCTGATCTAAACTTTGATAATATTTTTTTCTTCCATTACCAAGAACTTCAAAAGGATTATGAAAAGCTCAAAAGAATAAAAAAGGAAATAGAATCTGGCAGCTATAAGAGAAACCCTCCAGTCCGTCCTAAAGGTGTATTTATACACACCAGTATTCTAGGTCTAGAAATACAAAATAATTTCATTTATGTTACCAATCCTCAAGGAATGAAAATGATAAAAATTTTTAAAACAACTCCATAATAAATTAAGACCTTGTCTAATTGTTAAATTGGTAGAGCTTATAAGTACTTTAGGAATTAAGGGAATGATATCCTAAAGACAAATGACATAAATAAGACTATTTGTTTCAGTAGTGTTTAAGATAACAATACAAAAAAGAAAAGCAGAAATATACATCAAAAGAAAATGACTAGTTAAATTACAATGAAGGCTGCTGCATCTGATTGTAACTGAAAAATTCTAGGGACCACCATTCAAATTACAGTATATGTGAATGTGTTCACTGTCCAACCTTCACAATCATAATACGGTAGATCTGATTCCAGTATATTCATTCAGCGGAAAATCATTCAGTCCTAATAAAAAATAAGAAAATCTTTTGTGTATTGATCTGTAACTGTCATTAAAAACTTCTAACTGAAAAAAGTAAGACACAGAACTTGGTATGCTTACATTGTATAAAAAAGAGGAAGAATAATAGAATTAATTTTTCTTATGAATACAAAAAATATATCCCAAAGAACACATAGTGGCTGGGGCACTGGAGTAGGAGAGGGACTTTTCACTATATATCCTTTCGTACATTTTTGAATTTTGTGCTAAGTGAATAAATTGATATTACCTATTCTAAAAATATATTAATTAAAGAATTTTTGAAGAAGAAAAAAAAAAATAATGAAAGCTAGACCAGCCCAGTAAAGTTTCCTAGAAATAGCAAGAGTTGAGATAGGGGTGGAAAATAACCATGATTTGTAGATTGTAACAAGTCAAAGAGGAAATGTATTCCAGGAAATAGGAGCAGTATGGGACCAAAAAAAAAAAAGGAAATATGAGGTAAAGCAAAGAAAAAATGTCTCCAAAATCAACCTATACATGGCAAGCAGTGGGAGATGCCATACTAATTTATCTGCTTTATTTCACTATACAGGAAACTAATAAGGATCAAACTCCTTGAGCTGTTTGGTTTTTAAGGCAAAACAACATGATCATGAATGTGATTTTTTTAAATGATTAATTTACTGGTGCTGGTTACATATGTACATTCAGTTTGTGAAATTTCATCTGAGCACCTGTGTTTCATGTACTCGGGGTCCATGTACCTCGGGGTCCAAGTCCCTACTTCACTGTGTCGGGTATACTTGGGCCCAAGCTTAAGCTTGTCAAATAAACCCTCATGTGATTGCATTGGTGTTGGCTCCTTGGTGGTCTCTCAGACGTGAAAACTTGGGCATAACAAAAAGAACAAAAACTGTTTTTAAGAAAAAGCAAAAATTTAAATATATTATCAGTAAATACCATCTTTATGCTACAACATTCACAGCATGGTTTCAAAGAAAAGAAAGAGAAAGTTCTGGGGCTCTAGGTACTATGGAAATGTGCCCAACAATACCCCAACTTCCAGAAGACTTTCTGAGGAATCAGAGTTAAACAAAATCCTGAGAATTCACACTGGATGCTCCAATATGAAAAGAAGTAGGTATAGTTAGTAGGCCAACCTAGGGAAAGTCAAGAAAATGTCTGAAGAGAGAAGCCTCTCTGCAGCAGGATAGGATGTTACAAAATGTAGACAGGGAAGCCTTGGCTTGCAATATTCCAGGCTCTGTGAAGAATTGGTAGATGAAATTAAATCCAGAAGTACAAGATGTTTAATGGAATGTCATAAGAGAAAGTAAATATCTGGCCTCCAAACAAGGTCAAACTCAGCCCCAGCCAATATCATCCTACTACCTCCATGTCCATACAACAAAGAAACCAAAATTAAAAGTAAAACCCAGGGACGCCTGGGTGGCTCAGTCGGTTAAGCAGCTGCCTTCTGCTCAGGTCATGATCCCGGCGTCCTGGGATTGAGTCCCCTATCAGGCTCCTTGCTCTGCAAGGAGCCTGCTTCTCCCTCTGCTTCTACTTGCCACTCTGGCTGCCTGTACTCTCTCTCTCTCTCTGACAAATAAATAAATAAAATCTTTTTTAAAAAAGAATAAAAAGTAAAACCCAGCTTCTGGTCCAGATAAGATGATAAAGACCCTTCTTCCCAGCTCCATCGCATAAAACACAACTATAAACACAAGAAATGGCACAAGAGACTACCAAAGAAGAACTGTGAAGGGTTGATCAAAGGCAACCTCCTTTGGCCCTAGGACTAGAAGAACACCACATATGCCAAGTGTCTCATGCTCTCCTCACCCAACAGGAGGTCACCGAGACCTGACTTTTCCGAACCTCCCATCTAGTAACAAAAGGCAGCCCATATATGGAGGTTAACTCCCTCAGGATCGAATAGGAGTGCCTTTGACAACAGAGAGCCAGACACCAACAAAAGAGAAATTATTTATGAGTCCCACCACAAAAAAAAAAAAAAAAAAAAAAACAGCCAGGAGAAACACTCTCCTTACCTGCTAGGCCTAGAGAATCCCTTTTCCTGCCAACAGAAACTGAATGAGGCAGGAAGAACCAGCAACAGAGACGGCTATCAGGTCAGGAAACTATGTCCTCACAGGTCTGAGGACCTCCTTCCGCACCAGAGATACCAGAGCAGGCAGGCAAAACTGACAAAAGGAACCCAGCTGAAGCTGCTGCTCTCCAAGACTTTCCTCTTCTGCTCAGAGACATCAGGACAGCTAGGGGGCACAGTAGGGAAATTCGACCTTAGCCCTTTTCTACCAACAGATGCTTAGTAGCTGGCCCTGAGAAAAAAATCTTCTGCTCTGTCAAGCAGCACCAGTAGGAACTAGTGGGAGCCCTAGTTACATCAGACAAGCAAAACAAACCAAAATAACAGCACAAAGACTCTGACAATTAACTGTCATTGAAACCACAGCCCATAAAAATAGGCCAAAAGGTCTGCATGCAAAACCCAAACAGAGGGACTTCCTGTGAATATAAAACATTGAAATAGATCCCAGGGTCTCTGACATTAATAGATAAAATATCTAAGATTCAACTGAAAATCACCTCATATTAAGAACCAAGAAAAATCACAGCTTGAATGAGAAAAGACAATCAACTAATGTCAACTCTGAGATGAATTAGATGTTGAAATTATCTAAAAAGCATTTTAAACCAGCTATCTTAAAAATGTTTCATCAGTTATAAATTCTCTTAAAAACAAATGTAAAAATAGAAAATCTAAGCAAAGAAATAGAAGTTATAAAAATGACCAAATGAAAATTACAGAACTAAAATATGCACTAACAGGAATAAAAAACTTCACTAGATAAGCTTAATAGAAGAATGGAGATCCTTTGATCCTTTGACGATACAATCAGTGAATGTAAGGACAGAGCAAAAGATTTCAACCAATCCAAACAAGAGAGAAAATAGACTGACAAAAAAGAATAAAGCCTTGGAGACCTGTGGGACAATAACAAAAGATCCAACATTTATATCATCTGAGTTCTGGAAAGAGAGGAGAAAGACAATGGGGCTGAAAGATTACTCAAAGAAGTATGTCCATCTTGGGGAAAAAGCTAATATAAAGTCACAGAAATCAAGACAGTGTGATCTTGGGAGGGTATAAACAGATCAATGGAACAGAAAAGGGAACCCAGAAATAGATCCACACAAAAACACTCAACTGCTTCTTGACAAGGTCCAAAAGCAATTCAGTGGTACTGAAGCAGATGAATAGCTATAGGCCAAGAAAAAAAGAGAGAGAGAGAGCCAGAGACAATCTTGACCTAACACGTTAAACAAAAATTAACTCAAAAGGATCATAAACTGGGGCACCTGGATGGCTCAGTCAGTTAAGTGTCTGGCTCTTGATTTTGGCTCAGGTCATGATCTCAGGGTTGTGAGACTGAGCTTGCACTGGGTATGGAGACTGCTTAGGATTCTTTCTCTGCCTCTTCCTCTGCCCCTCCATACTCCACCAGGTCTCCTGTGTGTGTGCACATGTACACACATGTGTGCTCTCTCTCTCTCTCAAAAAAGAAAAAAAAAGGATCATGAACTTAAATATAAACATAAAACTTCTAGGGAAAAAAAGTAAAGCTAGGCAAAGTTCTTAGCCTTGACACAAAAACATAATTCATAAAAAAGAAAAGTCAATAAATTGGGTTTCATCAAAAGAAAAAACTTTTGCTTGTGAAATGCCATGTGAACAGGATAAAAAGACAACCTACAGACTTTGAGAAAATATTTGCAAGACATATCTAACAGAAGACCAGTATATAGAATATAGAAAAATCTCTCAAATTCAACAGTTAACAACAACCAAAAATCGAACTACAAAATGAGCAAAAGAAATGAACATACATTTCACAGAAAAGGATATAAAAATGGCAAATAAGCACATGAAAAGATATTCAACATAATTAGCCATCAGGGAAACGCAATTAAAACTACAACAAGAAGGATGCGTTGCTGGCTCACTGGTCAAACATGTGATTCTTGACCTCAGGGTCATGAGTTCAAGCCCTATGTTGGGCATGAAACTTACTTAAAAAATAAATAAAAATAAGGGATGCCTGGGTGGCTCAGTCAGTTAAGCATCTGCCTTCAGCTCAGGTCATGATCCCAGGGTCCTGGGATTGAGCCCGGCATCAGGCACCTTTCTCAGTGGGGAGCCTGCTTCTCCCTCTGCCTGCCAATCCACCTGCTTGTGCTCTCTCTCTCTCTCTCTGACAAATAAATAAATAATATTGTAAATAAATAAATAAATAAATAAATAAAATTATTTTAAAAGCTACAATGAGATATCATTACCCACTTATCAGAATGGCTAAAATAAAATATAATGACAAAACCAAATGGTTGTGGTAATATGGGAAAAACCAGATCACTCATTTGTTGCTGGTCAGAAGACAAAACAATACATCTGCTCTGGTTTCTGATAAAACTAAACATTCAACTACATTATGACCCAGCAATTGCAATCTTGGACACTTATGCCAGAGAAATGAAACATATCTTCATACAAAAACTTGTACACAAATGTTCATAGCAGATTTATTCATAAAAGCCAAAAACTGGAATCAGCCCAGAGATCCTTCTATGAGTGAACACATACCATGAAATTCTATCCACAATAAAAAGGAACAAACTATCAATATAGGCAACCACTTAGATGAATTTCCAAGAATCCTGCCAAATGAAAAAAGGAAATCCCAAAAATTTACATCTGTATGATTCTATTTATGTAATATTCTTGAAATGACAAAAATTTGGAAAAAGGACAGAGGAAGGGTCAGCAGGGTTTAGGGCTTACACAACAGGGGAGGAAAGCAAGTGTGGTTATAACAGGGAAACACATGGGATTCTATTGTTTTGGAACTATTTGATACCTTGACGATAGTAGTGGATATATGAGCCTAGACTGGTAGTAAAATTTTATAGGACTTAATATACACACAACAAATGAATATAATGAAAACTGTATAATTAAAATTCATATTTCTATAAATAACATTGGTAGAATGTGTCAATATTAATATACCAGTCGTCATTTTATATTTGGTTTTGCAAAATGTTATCATTGGGTGAAACTGAACAAAATGTACCAGGGATTGTTATTTCATACAACTGTATGTTGTCTACAGTTACCTCTAGAGAAATTCCAATTTGAAAAAAAGTTATGTCCAGATCTCAAACTATAGCTCTGAGGAAGAACAAGATGTGGAGAGGCATTACAAATTCAGCTACATTCTTCCAGAAATAATACGAAAGAGCTGCCTATGTTAACCCTATGGAAGATGAAAAAAATTGCAAGGGAAGCATTCAGTTAGTTACGCTGCAGCCAAAAATTACAGAGAGAGACATAAACGCAGAATGGCAGGTCAGAGGGGCTATTATATCATAGACTGATATGTAATGTAAGTTCCAATCAGTCAGGGAAGCACTCTGTTCTGCTCCCCCAGTGAATCTCCACTGCTTAAAACTTAAAACTTTATTGCATACAGCTGCAATAAATATCTATTAAATGAATTAAGTACACAGCCACAAGCACTGTACATGCATTCTCTTGTGCTCCACAGTCCCTACCTCGGAGTCTTTATTCTTTATTCTTTTCTTTTTTTTATTTGACAGAGATCACAAGTAGGCAGAGAGAGAGAGGAAGAAGCAGGCTCCCTGCTGAGCGGAGAGCCTGATGCAGGGCTCGATCCCAGGACCCTGGGATATGACCTGAGCCAAAGGCAGAGGCTTAATCCGCTGAGCCACCCAGGCACCCCTTCATTCTTTAGTCTTAATAATACCAGGTATTGGGGCGCCTAGGTGGCTCAGTGGGTTAAGCCTCTGCCTTTGGCTCAGGTCAGGATCCCAGCGTCCTGGGATTGAGCCCCGCATCAGGCTCTCTGCTCAGCAGAGCCTGCTTCCTCCTCTCTCTCTGCCTACTTGTGATCTCTGTCAAATAAATAAATAAAAATCTTTAAAAAAAAAAATAATAATAGGTATTAATTTTACAACCCTAACGTACAGGTTCAAATTCTAACTCCTTTGCCTGATAATCAAAGCAGGCCCCACATAACCTCCCACCCTCAGCAATAGTACCGCACCTTACTACTTATGGCTCCTTAAATTTAGTCTGTGTCTTTGAAGATATTCCTTCAGTCCAAACTCTCTTCCTCCCTTGTCTATCCAAAGAATTATCAACAGCTAAACTTTAAAGTAGTATTCTCTGTGAAGGCTTCTCCGACTAACCCCACAATCATAACCACCACGGCTGATTTACGTGTTCCCTTTCCTCAGATCTCAGGCATCACCTAAGTATCTGTGATGAACATAACACTTCTCATGGTATATGTTAGCTATTTGTTGAAATATATTTCTCCCATTAAACTCTGAAATAGCACATATTTTTCATCTTTACATCACTGGGGCTTAAGTTACTACCCAGGATACAGCAGGCATTCAATTTACTGCAAATAATTGCAAGAGCAAACTCATTTTTTGAAAGATTTATAAATGAACTTTTAAAATAAAAATAGCTATAATTGAATAGACAGTAAGTACAAATCAGATAAAAACAGTATTATACAAAAATGCATGCATGTTATTAGCAAAGACGCCTACTTTTAAATAGCATCTTCTAAAACGTGAAAATAATGAAACTAATGAACTAATATTGACTATTTAGGTTTATTTAAATTTGTTTTATTTGGCTTGTTATTAAGAATCAAGTGAGTTATGGTGAGTTTCTAATTTACAAGAGTTATTAAAAACTTGAAAATAACCATTAAAATTGCTACATTTTCAAAAGTTAGAAGTTCACATTGTATAAAAGAAATCTACACATACTTTTTTTTTTTTTGAAGATTTTATTTATTTATTTGACAGACAGAGATCACAAGTAGGCAGAAAGGCAGGCAGAGAGAGAGAGAGGGGGAAGCAGGCTCCCTGCGGAGCAGACAGTCCAATGTGTGGCTCGATCCCAGGACCCTGGGATCATGACCTGAGCTGAAGGCAGAGGCTTTAACCCACTGAGTCACCCAGGCACCCTGAAATCTATACATACTTTTAAACAAAAATGGAATTTATTGGGGCACCTGGGTGGCTCAGTCAGTTAAGTATCTGCGTTCACCTCAGGTCATGGGATTGAGCCTCACATGAGGCTCCCTGCTCCACGGGAAGTCTGTTTCTGCCTCTCTCTTTGCCTACCACCCCACCTACTGTGCACTCACATGCTCTCGCTCTCTCTCTCTCTCTCTATATATATATATATAAAATAAATAAATAAATTGTCTTTTAAAATGGCATTTATTAAATAGCAAAATATAAAACTGGTAACTAGTTTCCTTAGTAGGATAATAGAATTCTCATTGTATTTCTTGTAAGTATAAGAATATATGCAAGTATTTATTGTAAAATGTCTTCTATTTTTCAACTTTTGGCTCCACAACTGGCAACTTTTACATTCTCTGACAATACAGATGTAAATATTGTTTTTATATAGCATAAAGAAAGTTTATTGGGTATTGAATATTCTCTTTCAAGTAAGGGTGATTTATTTTAACACAGATGATGTCTTGTGGTCAAAAATGTCTCTTTAGTTATTTCCTTTAACGCTGACAAAGAAATTCAAATATACCACGAAGGTAGGCTGATTTTTTAAAAATCTGCAAATAAGTGAATAATAACTGTAATAGAAATGGGAAATATTTCATTATTCCCCCAAAAGATATTTTCACAAGCTGGCAAGAAATTCAATGAGTTTGAATTTATAGTCCTTGACTAATAAAACCATCAAAATCAGTTTATGGTTCAAATTACTTTATTACTATATGTTTGTTCATTAATAAAGACTATAAAATCATTAATCAGTTAAAGCACAAATATAATTATCTAATGGCATTTCTTACCTTTCATATGCTTCAATACTGAAAGAAATCAGAAATAGTGACTCTATTTGAACAAAATATTAAGCTGCCTGCAGCAAGACAGAAACAAAGTCATAAAAAGCCACCAAGTACGCAAGTAATAACCAAGATTACAAACCAAAAAACCGAGGTCATCTGAATACAAAGTGAAGTGTTTTTTTCATAACCAGTTAAACAGGCAGGAATGAACAGTCACCAAAGTTTAACTACAAAGACAACATCATTCATTACCAGTTAATATATGCTACCTTGGCCACCTTACAGATTCAATATTTAAAACTCCTCTCATGCATTTGAAAGTGTTGCTTTTAGTTTAATTTAAAATAAAAGTTAATTCAACTGAAACAGCCCTGGATTGTCCAGCCAGCTACTGGAACAACATTAATGGGTGATAGTATTCCACTGAGAAGGAACACCATACAATCTCTAAACAAATGAAGAATATGTTTGTTTTTAAATGAACTGTTTTTGAATTTCAAAAATGTATTTGAAGTACTGACTTCAAATGGAGAGAGCAGAATTATTAACAGAATTTTCTTCTTTGTTTTAAAGTATTAATATAAATCAACAAGTATTTATTGAGTTACCATGCAGAGATACTGTTAGGGGTACAAAGATAAATAAAATTTGGATTACTACCTTTAAATACTTATAGTACATTAAGAATAAATAGACAACTTCATAGGTAACAATGATACAATTCATTCAAAAATCATTCAGCCACATGTATTGAACATCTACATGTCAGACATATTTCTCAGTGCCAGGAATATCAAGACCCATAAGATTATAGGCTTGGTCTCAAAAGCCCACAATTTACCAAAGATGACAAACATGTAAACATACAGATGCCATATAATTCAACTGGTTCACAAATATAAATGTGTTACAAACTCGGTGGGGATACAGAAGAAGCATGCATCTTTCTAGAAGTCAGGAAGGAAGGTGTCACAGAATATAAAGCATGAGGTATAAAGTGCTACAAAGACACAGAAAAAGGAAAGAGCACAGCTGAGTAGGGAGCTCAAAAAGCCTTTATTAAGAAGAGAACATCACGTCACAATAATATACATGTATCACATAGTGCACCTGAAAACACCCAACATTATACATCAATTGTACCTCAAGAAAGTTGGAAAGCATTTTTTTTTTAATTAAAAAGAAGAGAGAACATTTCCAACAATCCTGGAGGGCAGTTATGAAAGGAGTACATGCACATGGGTCTATCTGCAAACATACATGTAGGAGGTGGCTTTGGGAACAGACAGTCCTGGGTTAAAATGCTAACTCCACCATTTAAGAGCTGTATAACTACATTTTAACTAACCTTCTGGAAGCCCAATTTCCTTATCCTTAAAATTGGGATAGTAAAACCTACTTTGCAAGGTTGTTATGAACATTAGTCAGATAAAGTATACAATGTGCCTGGCTCTGGAGACACTTATTAAAAAGAAGGGGTGGTTCTGTGGTGCAGTTTAGAGTGAAATAAGTCAAGCAGAGAGAGTCAATTATCAATATGGTTTAACATACTTGTGGAACATACGGAATAACATGGAGGACTTTAGGAGAAGGAAAGGAAAAGTGAATTGGGGTACATCAGAGGGAGGGACAAAGCATGAGAGACTATGGACTCTGAGAAACAAACTGAGGGTTATGGAAAGGAGCGGGTTGGGGAGTTGGGTGAGCTTGGAGGTGAGTATTAAGGAAGGCACATGTTGCATGCAGCACTGGGTATGATGTGTAAACAATGAATCTTGGAACACTGAAAAAATAAAATAAAATAAGTAATAATTAAAAAATAAAGTACTCATCACAAAACAAAAAAGATTAAAAGGCATACACCTTAGTAAACTAATAAACGGGTTTGTCAATGAGGCAGATCAGATTCTGATTTGATGGGCAGCCAATCAATGAAACAGACCTGCACCGTTGGAAATAGAGGATGAAGACACAACTGATATGTTCCAGCAGCAGAGAGGAGGTGTCTACTAAAAAGGGAACCTGCTACTTTACTCCAGAACTCTGTTCTTCCAGACCAAGAGACACTCTCAATTAGAAAGCCACAGTTTGGTTCCAGCACATCCTGACAACTATGGTACAGTTTCCTCTCTTCTCTCATGTTTCCCTTCCCTGTTCCTTTATTGTTCATAAAGTAACTGTGTATGTGCACAAGCTTTTTTTTTTTTTAACTAAATGGTCACGTGCTTTTTTTTAATGTGCTTTTTTTTTTAACTAAATGGTCAACATATGTTTGGTTGTCACCAAATAGAGAAGCAATGGGGGAAAATATCCCTCTCTCCACTAATGGCATGCTCAGTCAGCACTTATCTTTATATTCCAGTAAGTTATTTTGCTCTTATTGTTTAACAAAAAAAGAACAACATAAAAATCCTTGCATACCTTGTTTAATTGGAGAATTTTAATGTTTTTCATTTATCATTATAAGACCAAGGACAATTTTATAACATTTTATATGTAGCTGCTACATGTAGGGCAATCTGTCTTTAAGTAGGGATAAATTACTCTAAAAGAAATGAATCCTAGATAGTTTCCCTTCAAGTCAAGCATCTTGTTGTTTAAATAAATTTCTTGTTTAAAAAAAGAAGGAATCATTACTAATAAAGCATGAGAAGGGCAGCAGCTCCACACAAGACAGGACATGGAAGAGCAAGTGATGAAGGAGGGTTAATTTCCAAGGAGAAATTTAAACATAAGCAAGGTTACACAGAAAGGAAAATGTGGGGCATGTCAGTGAAACATTGTTAATCTGAAGGAAAACAGGGGAACATGGGTTAAAAAGATTAAGTACAGATACAATGCATACTACCCCGGGTGGTCTAAATTCTAGAAATATAACCATAATCTAGATACCTCTTAACCTTTTACTCTTCCTAAGTGATCAAGTATTATAAAAGAGATTAGTGTTTCAATTAAGGTCAAACAATTTTATTTCCCTTCAAAGAGAACAGCAGAACAGGAAAAAGTCAAAATAATTTCTAAATCCACACGTGTACTTTCAAATAGGTTCATTAAAGTCATATAGTAGCAGAATGGCAACCATGAAGGTTTCATAAATTATAATCCAAACGAACTAAGACAAAGCCGGTTTCTACCCTGCAATGACACAGCCTCTCAGAAAGCCCAGATTAGACAAACTTCAAGAGAACGTAGAGGAAAGTCAGTTCCATTGTTGGCTTCTTTTTATAATTTAGCTTTTCTGAAAAGGCAAGGCCTAATCTCCACACCTACTCTATCCCTTCTCTAAAGTCATATCTTTCCAAATTGTTCTTCTAAAATTCCATTCAGTTTGTAAACAAATTTCCCTAAATCTCTACCTTTCCGGGCGCCTGGGTGGCTCAGTGGGTTAAGCCTCTGCCTTTGGCTCAGGTCATGATCCCCAGCGTCCTGGGATCAAGCCCCGCATCAGGCTCTCTGCTCAGCAGGGAGCCTGCTTCACCCTCTCTCTCTGCCAGCCTCTCTGCCTCCTTGTATGATCTCTGTCTGTCAAATAAAATAAACAAAATCTTTAAAAAAATAATAAAAATTAAAAAAATAAATCTCTACCTTTCAACTGCTTACGCTATCTGAAAACTAGATCCCCATAAACATAATGCTCACAGGTGGAGGCCACACCTTCCCTACATGGTACAACCCATAGCCATGGGGCTGAGGGGGTAGAAGGATGGGTAACATTATCCTGATTCCTTAGTGCCATGTCCAAATCACTGCTCTTCCAATCTCATTCAAAAATTTCTTCCCATTCAGCTTTAACAAGTCCTATCCCACTTACCTCTGTTGTCTCCAAATCTTTGAGTCTCTACCTGCCCCCAAATCTTATTCTCTAATTCAATTCTTATCTTCAACCATGGAGATTTTAACATCTGCAGCCTCTCTCTTCTCCAAAGATCCAGTCAATGCAACTTCATTTCAACTATCCACTGCTATTGCCCATAGCCTAAATCCTAAACTGTTTCATCTCTGCAATGGTAAATTTTAATATTCTAGTTTTAGGCCATAACCTACTATTTACCATCTCTCTGGTACAGCTGTTACTATACGTACTCTCCAACCTCACAAAGATGTCTAGCCATCCACTGACTGAACTATATTCCCTAAAATGCTTCAGGACCCCCGTATTCTCTCCCTTTTAAGGTATGCCACTGATCATCCAGAGGTTGGATTTTTTTTTTTAAGATTTTATTTATTATTTATTTGACAGACAGAGATCACAAGTAGGCAGAGAGGCAGGCAGAAAGAGAGGGGGAAGCAGGCTCCCTGCTGAGCAGAGAGCCCAATGTGGGGCTCGATCCCAGGACCCTGGGATCGCGACCTGAGCCGAAACCAGAGGCTTTAACCCACTGAGCCACCCAGGTGCCCCCAGAAGTTGGATATTTTTAAGAGTAAAATGGGGTGCTACTCTTTATTAGTCCAGGACAACAGATATAAACCTGGACTGCCCCAGGCAAATTGGAGCATGTAACCCCCATACTTCTTTCTCTACACTTACTAAATTAGCTGACTTCCCTTGACATTTTGTCTTGATGTGGCATTTCTCTTAACAACCTTCAGCTCTGAATCAATCCTTCTTCATTTCCTCTAGCCATTTTTTTTTAAAAGCTTAGCTAATCAGTACTTTGGGATTGTGTTCAGATCACCTCCTCTAGGCAGGCTTCTTGGCCTCTACTCTTTGTTATCATAGCACTCAGAAATGACAGTGCGTTATATTCATAACCACATATTCACGTACTCAATAAATCTTCAAGTTTCACTCTCTTTGTGTTTATTCTACAATGCATCATTTGAGAAATGACTATTTTTATAATTTCATTTAGGTTAAACAAGTCAAAAAGAAGTACTTCTAAATTAACAGCAATTATACTAATAAAAACTAGCAGGTTTTTTCTTATTCTGAGCTCCTTAAATTTTATCGTCCTTATACATTCAATTACTCTGGTTTTAGGCTATTATTCTCTCCTGGTATTTCTGTCTTCCTACATAGCCAATAAATTTTGGAATTATATGGAGCATAAGTAAAATTCAAAGGACAAGCAGGAAAAGCAAATTTCAGAACATGCACATCAATGATCCTGTTTCTAAAATTATACAAACATAAACATGTGTGTTTTATATATATATATTTTTTTTTAAATACAAATTCATATAAATCAAACTGTTAACATTAGCTACTTTTGAAGACTGAAACCTGGAATGGCAAGAAGAACATCACTTTCTATTTCATTTATTTCTAGTCTGTATATTTATCATAAGCAGGTATTTGTTTTATAATGCAAAAAAATATATAAGAAAAAGGAAAGACTTCCTAACAAACTTTTTTTTAAGACTTATTTATTTGAGAGATCATGCAGATGTGTTAGGGAAGGGACAAGGGAGACAATCTTCAAGCAGAGCCCCCACTGAGCACAGAGCCCGATGCTAAGCTCATCCCATGACCCATGAGATCATGACCTGCATCAAAACAAAGAGTCAGACACTTAACTGACTGAGCCACTCAGGCGCCCCCTCAACAAACATTTTAAAACTGAATATTAGTAAAAATCAAATTTCACAGATGGAATGCTTAATAGTAAAAAAATTTTCTCTTTCAAATATATTTATTTTATTTAGAAAATGACAAAGATGCTTACATCATGATAGCTACTTCTCCTAAAAATCTCCCAATTATATTCTCACTCAGAGAGTGCTCTGGCTTCATCTCTATCCCTCTTCTAGGCTCCTGAAAGAATTCCAGCTCTAACTGAGCACCTCAACACTGAATTGATCAAACCACATCCAGCCAATACTGTGGTCGCCCAGCAAAGGAATCTGTCCTTTTGCACTAGGTCTTAGTAAAAGTCTTCCATTCATTATTCATTCATTCATTCATTCATTCGTTTATTCATCCAATAGTATTTATTCAATGTCTATAATATGCCAGGCACCGAGTGAGGCCCTGGGTATACAAAGATATTAAAAAAAAAAAAAAAATTTACTGGTCACAGCCTCAGGGAGCTTATTAAGGAAAAGCAGTTCTAACACACAGCAGTAATTGCTACAGGAATCCCTGTACAAAGTATAGTAGAAGCACAGAGTATAATCTAAACCTGGCTGAGCAAAAAGAAGTAAAAGCTTCGTAGACTTCCTTAAACTACCATGAGTAGTCCCTTCCTCACAGACACTTTCTTCTATCCTCTCAGCTAAAATATCACTCTCCCTTCTTTAAAAATGCTGGTAAATTATTACTTCTTACTGCTTCCTCACAAAACATCACTTGTTCCTAAATGCCATATGATGCTTAAAGAAAACCAACCAAATCTGTGAAACTCAAAAGCAAGCAAGGAAAGGAGGAGAATACTCACTGAATGCCAGCTCTACACAAGTACCAGAGAGACCAGGTACTTAAATCTTTCCTCATTGTGCCTAGTTCTGGCTGTCTCTACAAACATGCTTATATATCATTTGCATTTAATCTGCTTCCTGCTTGAAACTGGGCATTTTTAAAAGACAAAATCTTGGACTGTTGCTGCTTTATAATGTTCATGGAGACTAAATATACATTCCTAAGTATAACCACCTGGTTAGAAGGTGAGGGTGGGTAATGGTGGATAGTATAGGCAATCCTTCAGATATCTGTCATTTTTTTTTAAGATTTTATTTATTTGACAGAAAGAGAGAGAGATAACACAAGTAGGCGGAGAGGCAGGCAAAGAGAGGGGGGAAACAGGCTCCCTGCTGAGCAGAGAGCCTGACGAGGGGCTCAATCCCAGGACCCTGAGACCATGACCTGAGACAAAGGCAGAGGCTTAACCCACTGAGCCACCCAGGCGCTCCTAGACTTCTGTCATCTTAAATGAATTCCAATAACTGACTAGTGTGAGTGGATCAAATGCAACACAGATCTCCTCGTTTTCTTATCCTTAATTTAATGCAACCAAATATAAAAACCTCAGCCAATGTCCATTTAATGTTGGAATGATGGTTTAAAAAGAAAAAAAAGAAAAAAGCTTGGAATAAACAATTTTATCTCCAGCAACCTCAGAGAAATGGAAAGAAAGAAGCAAACTGCAAATAAGTTTTAGATGAGTAATGTTCGAAGAAACAAGGCAATTCCCAAGAGAGACACGAAGTATACACAAACTATATCTCTTAAAGAAAACATAAATCATGAAAAACAAGAGGGATTGTTCAAAATTAAAAGAAAACAAAGATATATAAGAATCAAATGCAATGCATGAAACCTGATTGAATCCTGGATCCAGAAATCTCAAGAAAAAATTTTGGGAAAAACTGGGACGATCTGAATAAGGACCATTAATTAAAGATATTCTTAAATTAATGTTAATTTTCCTATATGTGATATTGATATTATGACCATGCAAAAAATTGTCCATGTTCTTAGGATACGCATGATAAAAACTATATATTATCATACTCTCAATATAGTTTCAAATAACTTGAAAAATATATAAATAGGGACACCTGGGGGGCTCTGGAGGTTAAGCGTTCAGCTCTTGATTTTGACTCAGGTCATGGCCCAGAGTCGGAATCAGCCTCAGTGCAGAGTCAGCTTGAGCTCCTCTCCCTTTGCTCTGCCCCCTGCTTGTGCACATGCAGATGCTCTCTCAAATCTTTAAAATACATACATATAATAAATATAAATCTTTAAAATATGCACATATATGAAGAGAAAATGTGCCAAAATGTGAACACTGAATGACTACAGATGAAAGGTAATATGGGTGTTTACTGTCCTACATTTTCCATTGTTATGTAGCACTGAACTTTATCATAATGAGACGGTAAAGCGATGGGAAGATAGAAGGCATGCGAGGAGGCTAGCTGGAATGAAACATGAGTGCAAGCAGCACTAGTCTCAGCAAAAGTGAAAATCAGCTGTGTGATCCTGGGCAGGTCACAGAACTTCTCTATGTATCAGCTGAAAGAGGAAGAAATAGATGACTTCAAGGTCCTTCCATCCACAGAGTTCTATTATTCTACTACTTCTTCTCAGTTCTAGAACCCAAAAGATAACTATATGCAAAGTGGAGAAACACATGGGACTATTCTAAGGATAAAATAAAGTATTTAAAACAGCTAGCCAAATGCCTGTCACATGGAACACAGACAATAAATAGTAATTCCTCTATTTTGAGAAAATATTTTTTAAATTCCTCATTAAAAAAAAAGATAGGACTAAAAAATTAACTTAAAAGAAATAAGTAGCACAGAATCGAAAAGATTTATTTTAATAGCTATTCAATTTCAGTTTGCACATAAAATACCTAACCTAAGAGGTAAAATATAAATATACTATGATGAAGCTACAAACAGAAAAACCATAATAAGTGAATCTCCTAAGAGTTTAGATAAGCTGCATGCTTTCAAGTGAACACAGTATGATATACATCTACAAATAGGATGCTTCAGAATTTACAAGATAAAGTAACAATAAAATTATATACCAGAATTTTGGGTAACAGTCTCAAAATGTTTCAACGGGCTTAAAATTTTTAAAGACATCTCTTTTTAAAAAGGAAGCACAGGAGAGAAGATTTAGAATTCAATATCAAAATAGGGTTGCCTGGGTAGCTCAGTTGGGTCAGCGTCTGACTCTTGGTTTCACCTCAGGTTGTAATTTCAGAGTCCTGGGATCAAACCCCGCATCTGGCTGCACACTCAATTTGGAGTCTGCTTGAGGTTTTTTCTCTATCCCCCTCTGCCCCTCGCCCTCTGCCCTTTCCCCTCTGCTCCTGCTTCTACTCACATACGTGCACACACTCAAAAATAAATAAAATCTTTTTTAAAAATCAGTACAAAGTATAACTAATTATTTTCACTTCTAAGAAGATTCTAAAGTCAAATGAAATTAAATTCATAATTAATTAAAAGTCATATAAATTAAAAGGTACCACACAAGGAATACAGTCAATGATCTTATAATAGCACTGTGTGCTGACAGATCGTAGTAGCTACACTTGTGCTGGTCATAGCATAATATATAAACTTGTTGAATCATTCTATTGTACATCAGGAACTGCTGTAACACTGTGTGTCGCTTATAATCAAATAAAAGAAAATTTAATAAAATAAAAACAAAAACAAAAAGCAAAAAGTCACATAAATTAAATTCCAGGGGGAAAGCAAAACAAAGAATTAACCAGAACATATTACAAATTTGCTAGATGGTTTTATTTTCAGCACTAACATCATTTCTAACATTATAATTAATTTCCCTTTTGATGAACTAACCAATCTTTAACATAATGAGAAAGTTTTCTAAAAGGTTTTTGGGCATGATGCCAGCATCCACCCAGTTGCTCAAAACACAAAAATCTTGAAGTCATCCTTGAGAATGTTCTGTTTCCACACCCAAACTATTCAAAGTCCCATAAATTCTGATTCAGATACATTTCAAATCCATTCATCTCTCTGCCTCATGTTGCTAGCACCTTCTCAGGCCATCACTATCTCACCTCAGTTCCTAAAACTGCCAGCTTTCACTTTCAGCTGGCCAGTCCATTCCTCGCATAGCAGCTGAAATGATGATATAATCTAGAATAAAATACAAGCTTCCTACCAAACCTGTCAAAGCCCTGCATATTTCTATAACCTCTTCCTACCCAACTCTGCCTCTTTCACTAAGTCAGCCACACTGGCGTTTTTTTCTATTCCTCAAACTCACTAAACTTTCCTGCCCCCAAAGTCTTTGGACCCACTATTCCCTCTCTCTCTCTACTGCCTCCAGCTTTATTATGATATTATTGACATATAACATGTGTAAGTTTTAAGGTATACAATGTGATGACTGGCTCTATGCATGTATTACAAAATGGTTACCCCAATAAGATTAGTTAACATCTCCATCTCTTCAGGTAATTGTAACTGTGTGTGTGTGTGTGAATGTGGTGATAACATTCAAGAATTACTCTCAACAAATTTTAAGTACATAATACAGTACTGTTAATTATAGTCACCAAGTTGAGCATCAGATCCCCAGATCTTATTTATCTTAACACTGAGAGTTTGTACCCTTTAACCAGCATCTTCCCATTTACCCTACTCCTCAGCTCCTGGCAACCACCATTCTACTCTATTTCTATGAGTTGGTCTTTTTAAGAATTCATACATAAGTGGGCGCCTGGGTGGCTCAGTGGGTTAAGCCTCTGCCTTCGGCTCCGGTCATGATCTCAGGGTCCTGGGATCGAGTCCCACATGGGTCTCTGTGCTCAGCAGGGAGCCTGCTTCCCTCTCTCTCTGACTGCCTCTCTGTCTACTTGTGATCTCTCTCCGTCAAATAAATAAATAAATAAATAATCTTAAAAAAAAAAAAAGGAATTTATACATAAGTATACACAGTATTTGTCTTTCTCTGACTCCACTAGTCCTTCTAATGAGAATGCTTTTCCCATCAAAAATACCACACACACACACACACACACACACACACACATCACCTACTCTTAAAACAACCTCTTCTCATATATACGTTCATCTTGAATATCAGCTTTGTGACCACCATATCTAAAGTAGCTCCTACCTCATTATCCCCAAACCATCTGCTTGTTTGGTTTCCATCAAAGAAGTTTATTACAATTCATAACTATTTTGTCGGTTTCTTTTTAAACCTTCCCCCTACTTTAAAATATGGCTATAAGGATGGAATATCCAGCTCATTCATCATCATATCCCCAGAAGCAGCAAACTGTCTAATATTTAGTAGAAGTCTATTGATGTACAGCAAACAATGAGTGAAACAGTGAATGAATATATGACTGTACTAAACAATGGGACTAATAATGCTATTAATGGAAATACAGAAGCCAGAGGAGGAGTGACTGAGAAGAAAATAATATATACTGAGTTTGGTGCCACGTGGTTGAAAATACAGGGCTAGGGGACACACAGGCTGGAAGGGGTTATGGATCAGCATTCTGCTGATTATAAATGCTATTTGAAAAAAACATTAATTACATCTCAAATGAGACAGAATTCAGCAGGATAAATGACAAGCAGAAAATACATAATACAAATATGATATGATTGTGCAGGTAGAATAATCTAATATAAACACTACAAAATCAAGACAAGTCAAAACTGTTTCACAGTTTGTTTTTAGTAATTCACTAAGAAGTCATCCTACCTTAGTACTATTCATCGCTGGTCGTATCTTAGCTAAAGTAGCAGGTCCATGTTGAAGGATTACACATTAGGGATGAGGAAGACACTTCAGAAAATGTGCAGTGAAGTCTCACGGGAATGACCACAGGTCTGGCCAGAAAAACATGAGCTGCAAGAAGAAATTCAAGGAGTCAGAAACATTAACTACAGAGAAAAAGTAAAAACGTACAACAGGGAGTATAGCAGGCTACTACTGGAAATCAATTGTGACAGTATATCAGAGTCACCCCATTAAAAATAAGAATGCTATATTTACCTAACTCTTCTATCCCCTGCTTACTCTCTCCTATTTCTTTCCACAACTTTCTCAATGTATAATGCATCTTACCTTCTCCCCTAATCTATTCCCTCAGTTTTGAATAGATAATTTGTGTTTTTCTCCATTTTCAGAGCATAAAACTCACTTCAAGTTTGAAGCATATCAAAAGAGGCAAGTAACTACATTTGTTAAAATATTATCACAGCCTAAAGAAGTAATTAAATATGTAAGAAAAACTCTCAAAGTCTGGGAAGATTTGCCAAAAAGTCTCCCGGCAAACAGGCATTTTCTCTAATACTTCTTAGCATGCCAAAGCCTGACTCCTCTGTCACTGTTCTCTCAATTTTTGTCACTAGGAGAATTGCTAAGGTGCTTCTTGGTCACTGGCTCTCTTCTTTATTACTAATGTCAATATATGTCATTTACAGCTCTGTCACCAGATCTCATTTTCTGCCTCAGGCCCTTGTATTTCTAATCCTGACTTCTTGGTTATAAGAATGTTTGCCTATTCTATTTCCTGTCATTTCCCCCACTTCCTTGGCTTTCTCAAGAATCAAAGGACACTTCATGGAGGTTATCAATAAGATAACTCCTTCCTCTGGTCAGGAAACTGGCCAAACAAAGTATGTCAGGAATACCTTCCAAGTCTCCTACTCTTCTAAGCTTTTTATTCATTTCCAAAAAGGTTCCTTCTTGGTCCCCTACACAAGCATATGTTCTCCTGTAGACGTGGCAAGGTTCCCAAAGCTAGAACTGGTTGGAAATTTAATCTACATGTAATAAGAGTATTATTACATTCCTATTCTTCCATTAAACTGACATGATTGAGAACAGGGATTATCATCTTAATATAGCCAGCATCTTATACAATCCCCGGAACACTGTAGCCACCAAACAAGTGAATACTGAATGAATTTATTTCCAAAGTAAATTACAGCTTTCCCTGACTTGTACACTTTGGTGTAAAGTAGGGCTTTGACAAGAGTTTCTACATTAAATGGCAAAATTTATGACTTTAAATGATACTTAAATATGAACATTTTAATCATGCTGCTGTCAATAGCTTATCTTCAGTTAAGCCCTGTAGAGCTAATAAACAGTATTACTTATAAAGATCTCCAAAGAACAGGGCGCCTGGGTGGCTCAGTGGGTTAAACTGCTGCCTTCGGCTCGGGTCATGATCTCAAGGTCCTGGGATCGAGTCCCGCATCGGGCTCTCTGCTCAGCGGGGAGCCTGCTTCCTCCTCTCTTTCTCTATGCCTGCCTCTCTGCCTACTTGTGATCTCTCTCTGTCAAATAAATAAATAAAATCTTTAAAAAAAAAAAAAAGATCTCCAAAGAACAAAACATATGAGTGCATACATAAATGTACATATTATATATGTTACAGATTCTACCCCAGAGACAGACCCCAAAATTACAGGACACTCCATTTAATTTGAAGTATTTTTAGCCACTCCTCTATCAGCAAGGAAAGCTAAAAATACCTAGAATTTCATATTCTGGCCTCTCACTGTGATACAGAAACAATTATTTTCAAAGACCTAAGAACAAGAAAGATAACTATTCAAATAAGATTACATGCCAAACATTGAGCAGTGCAGTGTCAAGTGTCTTTCTCAAGGAAGCTAGTCAAAGCACCCATCTGTTATTTGTCTTTCTCCAACACAACTTGTTTCTATAATTTTTATTTTTCAATTAAAAAAAAACAATTTTCCATATGATATTGAAATAGTTTGGGTTAAAAATAAGTAACAACTTCCTTGGTGGCATTTCTAAATGGAACATTTCTTTCTTCAAACTAGTACAAATCTATGAATAAAAATTATATCCCTTATGTTATCTCAAAAATATTGCCATCCTCATCAGAACTCAGCAAAGATTCCTACAGACAAGTTGAAAATGCATAATAACTACTTTTTTGTGCACCTTAATATTCCCCACCAACTTCACCAACTACATAGGCTACCATCTTTAACTCACAATCATAGTAAAAATATAGTCCCTATTCCTTAATTGTGCCTCTCTTCGTGAGGCAAGAGGGGTGCCTAGGGTGCAATTCACTCTCAGGGTCATACCAGTTCCTGTAGCTGCATGACCCTGAAAGCCAGTCTTAAATTACGTCTTGGGCATCTCCCTTGCCTCTCACACTCATGGTGCATACTTCTCTTTCCTACCTCTACCCCTCTTACTTCTCTAATAGGTAACACCCAATTGTGATCAACCAAAATTTAATTCTGGTAAGCCAAATAAGTAATGAATTTAAATTTAAGTGAAGTGATAAATTTAAATTTAATTTTTCATCCATTTAAAATCATGTTTTCACAGAAAATTTCTTGTTCATGATGTGATGATATGATGAAAAAGCATGAGGCAGTGATACCTATTTTATATATATATATATACATATATATGTATACACACACACACACACACACACACACACATATATATAACAAGATTCTATGTTGTTGGGGGTTTTTTAACTAGTTTGGGTTGCACATACATACAGGTGACAGAGCTGTATTGTATTATATTCCCCTTCTTTTGGTAGCAGCATCCCAATTTTCTTGTTGAACTACCTTCCCTTATTTTGAAGCCATGTAGTTTGAGTGACACTAACCATTCCCACTCTCAGGTTCCTGAAATAAGCACAAAGTTCCTAGAACAGGTACATAACCCAGGTCTGGATAATTAGTATATTTCCTTCCCCAAGCAGGAGTTCAGGAATGGATATGTGACCCAATTGGACAACTAAAACTCAGTCCCAAAATTGTTGCCAGAACTAATCAGAAAGTTCTCTTTTGGCTGAGGTTGCTAAACTGAAAGAATGCAGTAGATGCCAACTTGTCAGAGAGCCAATCCAGAGAAAACAAAAGCCAAGAGATGGAAAGAGAAATGAAAGATCTGAAAATATTTCGTCCCTTGATCTAATCACACTTGAGTTCAGGTGAATTCTGGTGTGAATAGATGTAGATTCTAGAATTTGGGAATTGCTGCTGAGAAACAATTCTCTCTGGATTTCCCATGTTCCTGCATAATCAGAGGCTTCTGAGCAAAAGGTACTACAAGAATAATTGCACAATATCCAGTCTTGGAAGCTAGAGAGTATGTATCCCTAAAGACAGAGACCTCCAATAAGCTCTGGAGAAATAAACCCCTCTCTTTCCCTCCCCTGGAAGATATTTACCTATTTTTTTTCTCATATTTCTTATATTACTTTATTTTTTTTCTTATATTTACTTATATTCTAGGGCACTAAACCTAAAAACAGTTTCCCATTCTCCCCTGGAGAGATTTGCTTAATGAATCATCTCTCTCCCTCTATAGAGTAATTTCAGTTCTACAAGTGTTTCAGACTTAATAGTTACATGCATCAATAAATTACCTTTTTTATTAATTTATTCAACAAATATTTGCTGAGAGCCTATTTAGTGATGTGCCATGCCATTTCCTACAAAACATCTCAGACAAAAATTCCTCCTTTTCTTTAGACTATATTCTAAAGAAAAAACACAACACAAAATGAATACATAAAATACATAGTATAAAGTCCTAATAAGTGCTATCAAGAAAAAGCAGGAAGAAGGCCTGGGTGGTGCAGTTGGTTAAGTGTACCACCTTTGGTTTTGGTTCAGGTCATGATCTCAGAGTCCTGAGATTGAGCCCCACATCAGGTTCCATACTCAGTGCAGAGTCTGCTCCAAGACTTTCTCCCTCTGACCCTACCTGCCCCCACTCCCTCTAAAATAAATGAATAAATCTGAAAAAAGAAAAGAAAATGATCACCAAGATGGCAGAGGAGTAGGAGACCTGAGTTTTGTCTGGTCCCAGCAATTCAGCTAGATCTATCAAATCACCCTGAATGCCTGCAAACTCAAACAGAGATCAAAGAAGAGAATAGTTATAGCTCTACAAATAGAAAAGTGGCCACTTTCTGCAAGGTAGGGGCTACGGATAAGTGAAGTGAATCTGAGGCGATATATGGGAAGATAAACTGTGTAAGCCGGGGGGAGCCTCCCTAAGCCAGTTGCTGGAAAGTGATATAGCAGCAGAGCACACCATCGGAACTTTCAGAAGTCTGCTCAGGTGAGAAACATCCCTGCCTGAAAGGCACTCTGGTAACAAAATAGGGCAGAATCCTAAGTGGAATAGTGTGGTCTCAGGATCCTCAGGTCACAGGAAGACCAGGTAGAGTTCCCAGACATCAGATCAGGGAAGCTGGCTGCAATCAGCAAGGCCAGGAGTGGGCTCTCAGCTCAGCGTCGCCATAAACCATGAACCCTTGCAGCACAGTCCAGCCACTGCTCTTGGAGCAGGGCCCCAGCAAGCAGCAGAACCACAGGGAGACCCCCTCCCCTGCTCCTGCAGGAGCAGGGCAGAAGCATGCTTACAGGAGTATGCAGGGTTTGGAGAATTGATGTGGGGTCATGAGCCTGAGATAGAAATCCTGGGTCACAGACTGGATAAGCATGGAGTACAGAGGGAGACCAGGGAGATAGGATAACTGACTGCTTTTCCCTGAGGGCACATGGAGGAGAGAAGCCCCGAACTCTCAGGTCCAGGGCTGGAGACTGGAGGCCACCATTTTCATTCTCATTTTCTGAAGCAGCACAGAAAGCCTTCAGGGAACAAAAGGCACATAAAGCAATCCGGAGTCACTTGAACTTAACTTGGCCCCCTAGCCAATGGGGGTAAAATCTACCTGGGGCAAAGACACCTAAGCATCAGGGCAATGGACCCCTCCCCCAGAAGATCAGTAATAACATCCAGCTAAGACCAAGTTTACGGCTCACACAGAACTGCAAAACTCCAGCGCTAGGAAAAAATAGTATATAGAATGCATGGTTTTTTTCCTCATGATTCTTCAGTCTTTCAATATTTTGTTTTGTTTTGTTTTCTTTTTCAACCAGTTTCTTGTTTTGTCAACTCTTTAAGTCTTTTTTAATTTACATTTTTACAGTTATATTCTATTCTTTCATTGTACTTAATTATATATATGTGTGTGTATACATATATATATATATTTTTTTTTTTTAATTTTGGGAGGTAGTCTCTTCTAACAAACTGACCCAAAATATACCCAGAATCTAGTGTATTGCTCCATTCTCTTCACCTGTCTAATGATATTATCTTTTTTTATTTGAGTCTTTTTTAATTTTCATCTTTATAGTTACATTCTATCCTTTCAATATAGTTAATTTTATTTTTGAGTATATATACATATATATATATATATATATAAACACACATATATATATACACAATATTTTTTTTCTTTCTTTATAATTTTGGGATGTAGTTTCTTCTAACAAACATACCAAAATACACCCAGAATATAGTATATTGTTCTGTTCTATTCACCTATACTCTTCACCTATACTTTTTTTTTCTTTTAATTTTCATTTTTACAGTTACATTCTATCCTTGCATTGTGTTTAATTTTATTTTTATACATAAATAACTTTCTCTTTTCAATTTTGGGATCCAGTTTTCTAACAAACAGACCAAAATACACACAGGATCCAGTGTATTGCTCTGTTCTGTTTGCCTGATTATATTCTCTCTTTTTTTTTTTCCAGTTTTTTTCTTTTTCAGTTTCAAGTGTCTTCTGATTTGTTTACTGTATATTTCTCTGGGGTCGTTATTGCTATATTAGTATTTTGTTCTCTCATTTATCTATTTTTCTCTGAACAGAACAAGATAGAAAAACTCCCTTCAAAAAAGAGAACAAGAGGCAGTACTGACTGCCAGGGACTTAATCAGTATGGATATAATTATCATGTTGAAATTAGGATTCAAAATAATGATTATAAAGATACTAGCTGGGCAGGGATGCCTGGGTAGCTCAGTCGGGTGTCTGCCTTCAGCTCAGATCATTATCCCAGGGCCATGGGATAGAACCTTGCATCAAGCTCCCTGCTCAGTGAGGAGTCTGCTTCTCCCTCTCCCCCCACTTGGGTATACATGCGCACTCTCTCTCTCTCTCTTGCTTGTTCACTCTCTCCCTATCTCAAATAAATAAATAAAATCTTTTAAGGAAAAAAAAAAATACTAGCTGAAAAAAGCATAGAAGACAACAGAGAATCCCTTTCTGGAAAAATAAAATAACTAAAATCTAAAATCTAATCAAGTTGAAATTAAAAAGGCTATCAATGAGATGCAATAAAAATTGGAGGTTCTTACTGCTGGAATAAATTAGGCAGAAAAGAGTATTAGTGATATAGAAGCCCAAATGATGGAGAATAAAGAAGGTGAAAAAAAGAGAAATAAACAACTACTGGATCATGAGGAGAGAATTCGAGGGATAACTGATACCATAAACCGAAATACTAGAATAACTAGGATCCTAGGAGAAGAGAAAAGAAAGGAGGGGGAAGCAGAAGGTATACTGGAACAAACAAAAGCTGAGAACCTCCCTAATCCTGGGAAAGAAACAGGCATTCATGTCCAGGAGGCAGAGAGAACTCCCCTCAAAATCAATAAAAATAGGTCAACTCCTTGAAATATAATAGGGAAAAATAAAACAAGATGAAATGAGAGAGGGAGACAAACCATAAGAGACTCTAGATTATAGGAAACAAACTGAGGGTTGCAGAAGGGGAAAGTGTAGAGGGGGGTAACTGGGTGATGGACATTAAGGAGGGCTGTAATGTAATGAGCATTGGGTATTATGAGACTGATGAATCACTGAACTCTACCTCTGAAACCAATAATGCACTATATATTAACTAATCGAACTTAAATTTTAAGAAAATAATAAAATTAAAGAAAGAAAAGCAAAAACAAAGCAGAAAAAGGTAACAAGAAGTATGGGAGAGGGAGGCAATTACAAACTGATGTTAGCTGATCAAAGACTTAGAACATAAAGTGATATTTGAGCAAGGGCCTAAGGGAGATAACCAAGGAGGTCACATGGATATCTGGAGAAGAGCATTCCAGTCCAGGGTAATAGTAAGTGTGAAGCACTTATTTAAGACCAAGCAAGGAGGCCTGCATGATAGAGACAATAGAAAAATCTGAGTTCAGAGAAAGATCCTGCATGAAGAAGGAAGAGCAAGACCACAAAAACTAGCTCATTATGGGGTCTTGAACTTCTACTCTGAGTTACATGGGAAGCCACTGCAAGATTCTGAGGAAAGAAATTATCTCTTACTTGTTAAAAGGATGACACTAATATTCTGAGTCTAATTTTCTGAGAGCCCAAGTACTAGCAAGGAACCTTGTTAGGAGTTACACAGAAGAGAGGACAGATGGTGTTGAATCAGAGTGAACTCCAAATAGAGTGGGTGAGAAATTGGTCAGATTTCATATATATTTTAAAGGCAACAAAGTATGCTGAATTACTGTATAGTGGAAATAAAAGAAAAAGAGTCAAGGATAACTTCAAGGTTTAGAGTCTGATCAAAAAAAAGGATGGAGGGCGCCTGGGTGTCTCAGTGGGTTAAAGCCTCTGCCTTCAGCTCAGGTCATGATCCCAGAGTCCTGGAATTGAGCCCCACATCAGGCTCTCTGCTCAGTGGGGAGCCTGCTTCCCTTCCTCTCTCTCTGCCTGCCTCTCTGCCTACTTGTGACCTCTGTCTATCAGATAAATAAATAAAATCTTAAAAAAAAAAAAAAACAAGTATGGAAGTGCCACCTACAGATATGGGAAGGATTAATTTTTTTTAACTAGTTTTCTAGACTACAATATAAAAGAAACTGGACAATTATAAAATTTATGCCAGAGATCAGGTAATACAAGTGACAGCCCTAAAATGTGGAACTGAGTCAATAGCAGAAAGTGGAGGGTACTTGGTATCCCTCTATTGTAGGACGAGAAGTCAACAATCCTTAATCAGCAAAGCTGCCAGCAAACTGCCACCTCTTGTAAACTGGACTATGGGCCAACTAAGGATAGGATACTTAATAAAAAAATGTTAGTATACTGATATATTGTCAACTATGCCACAGCCTTCAGTAAGGTCATTTTAAAAAGAAGCACACTTTGAGTGAAGTCTTTTTTTTTTCCCCCCCTGACACAGAGAGAGAAAGACCACAAGCAGCGGGGAGCAGCCTAGAGAGAGGGAGAAGCAGGCTGCCCACTAAGCAGGGAGCCTGACACAGGGTCAATTCCAGGACCCAGGGATCATGATCCCAGCCGAAGGCAGACACTTAACTGACTCAGCCACCCAGGCACACAGAGTAAATTCTTAATAAAAGAAAATCTTGGGGCACCTGGGTGGCTCAGTCACTGGGCATCTGCCTTCAGCTCAGGTCATGGTCTCGGGATCCTGGGATTGAGCCCTGCTTCGGACTCTCCGCTCAGCAGGAAGCCTGCTTCCTCCTCTCCCACTCCCCCGATTGTGTTCCCTCTCTTGCTGTGTCTCTCTGTCAAATAAGTAAATAAAACCTTTAGAAAAAAAAAAAAAGAAAAGAAAATCTTTCAGTCTTTCATTACAAATCCAAGACAGCTGATAATCTTGCAATTTACAGGGATGAAAATTAAATACCCCTAAACTAAAATTAGAGCATTTAACCACACAAAAACAAAATATGAGAGAAGCCTAATGCTCCAGGCCCATCCCCAAGCACCCTAGCATATTTACTCATTATAAAGAACCATCCACAGGGTGCCTGAGTGGCTCAGTCGGTAAAGCACCTGATTCCCGGTTTCAGCTCAGGTCGTGAACTCAGGGTTAGGAGATCAAGCCCCGCATCTGACTCAGCACTCAGCAAAGAATCTGCTTGATATTCTCTTTCTCCCTCTCCCTCTGCCCCTTCCCCTACTCATGTTTTCTCTCTCTCTCAAATACATAAATCAATCTTCAAAAGAAAAAAAAAAGGACTATCCACTGTGACACATCCTGGAAGCATGAACAAATTAGCTCTGAGTTACTACCCAGAGACAATGATCTCAATGGCTAGAAAAAGAAGCCAACAAGAAAACTGTGAAATCTAGGATCTACATGGTTTCTCAACTCACTACTACTGGCATTTTAAACTGGAAAATTCTCTGTTGTAGGAGGCTGTCCTATCCATTGTAGGATGTTTAACAGTATTATTGGGATCTACCTACTCAATGCTAGCAACATCTACCTACTTCCCCTGTCCCAACCTCCCATTATGAAATAAAGATATCTCCAGACATTGCCAAATGTCCCCTGAGGTAAGAACTGCCTCATGATGTGGAAACACTGGGTTACAGTGATAGGCAAATTGTTTAGAGGCCTACCAGGCAATGATTTGTTCAAGAACTAGGATTCAGACTTTAGGTACTTGAGAGAAGTTGATCAAATACAAATAAATAAAACACTAAGTTTATAAAAAGTTGTATTGCCTAAGAAACTCCCAACAAGGATTTGTTACTGCTCAACCTCTAAAATAGCTCCTGTGACCCCAAAATCTCATCAAAAGAGAGCCATTGAGGCAATGCAGTCCCCAGTACAGGAATCTCTCAATGCTCATCTTGGTTGAAACTAGGAGAAAAGAAAACAAAAAAAGACCTTCCCAGGTGGCAGAACCAAAACACCCATATTGGCTAATCAAAAATCTTCTTCCACTGCCAAGGCAAAAAGTCCTTCCCACACCTATCATGAAATATGCACTTGTCATGGAATGGAAAATCTCTGTGGGATGTTTTTCTTTTTTCTCTTCCCTAATTGAGGGTTTTTATGGTCTTGATGCTATTTTTCTTCTACCACTGAACACAAGCTTTATTACAACTGCTTATATTTATCATTTAACCATAAGTTCCTAGACCCTAAGGTTATCTATGCAAACAGAACTGAGAGAAATTGCCCAAGTTAGACTTAAAGTTAGATGCAGTACTTAAATGAGTCTTTGAGTAGCCTTCCTTTGCTGGGGGGCTGGTGTAAAGGTATTGGAAGTTGTAAGTGAAAAATTTGCATTAAGTCAGGTGAGGGCATTTTTTCAAGGTTGCGTATGTGTGGAAGGGTATGAATGCACCCTGGGAGGATTATAGTGAATCTCCTGGTTATGCTTGCCCAGCATCCACTGCCCCTTCCCACAGTCAAGTCACACTGCAGTCTTTCTGTCAGTGATCTCAGTCCACATGATTCAGACCATGTAAGTGACCATACTTCCTACTCCCAGTGCCAGCAATTTGTACCTCGATCCAGATCTGGCCTATTATCAGATGCTATCCCTCTGACCACAGACATCAAGGATGGAAACATGACCCAATTCCTCCAATGAGATGTAATCCCAGTATTTATACTAAAACTATGGGTAAGAGAAACGTTTTTTTACAGTGGGCCTGCTAAACTGAAGGATTGTAAGCCTAGAGACATCAGAGGGTGCCATATGGAGAAAACCTACCTGAAAGTCCCTGTAACACAAGAGAAAGCCACTGAGTATGTCATGAGATCACTGTTCAAACCCTTAAAACCATCTGCATTTGAACACTCCTGTTTGAGCCAGTGGCCCAAGCTAGTATGGGTAGAGTTTTGATCTCATGCAACTAGAATGAACTGAAAATTTTAATATTAACATCAGTTTATCAGAGAAACTGATAGGTGATTTTCAAATGAAAAAAACTAAAGCTATAAGAATTAAATTATTTGCCTAAATTCGTACAAAAAATAACTGGTAGTGGTGATTCAACCCTAGGCAGGTCTGGTTCTAATATAAATGCTCTTTCCACTACATCATACTCTCTTTCAGGATAACAGTATGAAACTTCTCCTTATTTTATAATTATCTGGAGCCATAAGGTAAGTCCTTACATGGAGTGAGTACTCTAATAACATTTGTTGCATGACCAAAAAAGGAAGAGTCATATGTCCTCCTGCTCTCTCTCCTGCTCCTGTACAACCCACCTCTCATGTTACACGGAACATTTCTGAATTATTTTTATAATGTAGACCTACTTGAGGACATGTCTCTTTCTTTACCACGTTCGTCCTCCTCCAAAAACTGTATTACTATATATAATAAAAGCAAGTATCTCTAAGCCAAGACGCTTCGATTCTAGAATGCCAGTTCCAGCCATAGGGTAAATCCAACCACAGGCTCCAAACTACAAAAGAGAAATCAGAACCTTAGAAAAAGCCCATCACCAAGGTCTAGCTACTCTTCTGTAATAATTAACTGTGAAACTCAGAGGACACCTACACTAGCCTATAAGTGAGGATACTACTGTTCAAGTTAATATTTTAAGATATTTGTAAGAACTACATTAACTTCCAAAAAGGAGCAGCTATTTATAAAGTCAGATCTCTTTCAAATATTATTAATGGTGACAGAGAAGGAAAGTGGGACAGGATTTAGGAATATAAAATCCCTGACATTTTCAAGAAATCTGTCTAAAACCATGAGAATTTTTGACAGAGCTGGCATACCCAGTAACAATGCTTCACAAGTCAAGTTTTGTTTTCCTAGGTGTGGTGGACTGATTCACAACCATGTCAAAGACTCACTGGATTCAACATCCCATTTTTACACCTACTCTAAAATGTCTACTTTCTGGCTAACATCTCCCACTTCCTTAGACTTATTTACTTTTTCTTTATTTCCAACAGCTGATTTTTTTTTTCAGGAATTTTTTTTTTTACAAAGAAACAATGTCTGATCACTTGAAAAAAGTTATAATATACAGCAACCTCAAGCAAAAAACAAAGCCAAGATGAGATGTAAACATTGGGCAGTTAGCTAGGGTCATGCATATACGAGAGCATCTCACTTCTGATAATAATTCACTGGAGCAAAACTGCAAATATTTCAACACGGACCTTTAGAATCACTTCCAGATAATTTAAATGACTTTTCCTTTGTATAACGTGGTATTAACAATAAAGCCCGGGGGGTGCCTGGGTGGCTCAGAGGGTTAAGCCTTCGGCTCAGGTCATGATCTCAGGCTCCTGGGATTGAGCCCCGCATCGGGCTCTCTGCTCAGCGGTGAGCCTGCTTCCCCCCTCTCTTTCTGCCTGCCTCTCTGCCTACTTGTGATCTCCGTCTGTCAAATAAATAAAATCTTTAAAAAATAAATAAATAAATAAATAAATAAATAAATAAATAAAGCAAGCCCAGACCAGCTAGCAACAGATGCTTGAGAAGTCCTGCCAAACTGGATACTCAAAGAGCAGAAAGGACAGAACTACAGAAGTGTTCAACTCCAAGGACAACATATCCAAGAAATAGCAGCAAGTGTTAGGTATTGCAGTCCAAGAAATAACTCTTCATCTTTGTGGCAATGCAGCAGCCTTTCTGATCAAATCAGAAATATTCTTATTCTGCAAACCCCAGGGCACAAGAGTAAAAAATGAGAACCTTTTCTGTAATACATACTAATGATGTAATGTAAATTATCTAGACTTCATTTTAGAAGCAAAAAATTACTTAACAATAGAATTGTTATGGGTCTGAAGGGATCACTTAAAATTTTCAATTAAATTTGATGGTATTTTATAGAGATAGTTATATCCTAATCCACAAAACTTTGGAGAAATACCACTTGCTAATGTCAAGGATTCAATAAACATCGGTTTTCTAAGCTTTCACCTCTACCTGTATATTATATATACTACATCCATTCTGGATGACGTATTTAAAAGCACAGCAATGTAATTTTAAAGATACTGTTCTGAATGAATCAGTGTAAAGAGCATCTTTATACACTAAACACCTAGGGTATAAATATTCTAGTATTAAGGGCTTCCCTTTCTCCTAAAACCATTTATGCTATGGTATCTGGGTGGGTGAGTAGGTTAAGCATCTGCCTCTGGCTCAGGTCATGATCTCAGAGTCCTGGGACTGAGCCTTGTGCCTGGGCTCCCTGCTCAGCAGGACATCTGCTTCTCCCTCTCCCTCTGCTGTTTCCCCTACTTGGTCTGTCTCTCTCCCCCACTCCTTGCTCTGTCAAATAAATAAATGAAATCTTTCTTAAAAATAAATAAATAAAACCATTTGTCCACTACAGAAATGCTTTTCTGCAAGCAAAATAGTTTATAGTGGAAAACTTCAATATTTCTAGAACAATCCATACTATTTTATCTACAATAAAAACCATGGAGTTATTGCTCACGTGTTTTGAAATGCTCATTATCAGTTATTTTGATTTTTAAATGAAGACTCTTCATTATTGGTTACATAAAATTAATATAGCAGTCTTTTCTTCTGTAGCATTATAAAACTCACAAATGAAGGTCATTCATTTCAGGAAAATGTAGAAGTAACTTGGGTCTCAACACGAGTACTATAAACTGTGTTTCAAGGATTGTCAATGACTAATAATAGTTATACACATTCTTAAATAACTTGCTTTCCTTGAGACATCAGAGTAGATTCAAATTTATCCCCATAATGATATCACTCTTAGTCATTTGCATTCTGATATGCTTTCTTACATGGGGGTTGGGTGAGATGGAATTACAGATAGCATGCTAGGAAACTGCACATTAGAATACGTCATACATATAAATATATTGCCCTTGAGTCGGAAAAAAATTGACTTAGATATAAAATTTTGTTTTATTGCCAGACAAGATATAAAACCTATGTGGTCCAACTTCTAACTCTTTATTCAGCTCAGTGCTTATTTCATGACACCATGGTCTATGCATTTAAATTACAAGTGGGTGTTTTTTAGAGGAGTTAGAATCTTATATAGAATGCACATTTTGAAATGGGGATATATATATTAAGTCCCCTAAAGAATAATCATACACATTAGTAGTAGCAGGAAAAGACTCACATAAGAGTTTTAAGTACTATTACCCTGAAAATAAAGCTTAAGTTTTATACAGGTTAAGTAAATGCAGTTTAAGGAAAGGAGGAATATTAGTTAAAGATTTAAGAAAGTGACATTTAGCTTTTCTGTACCACTTTTAAGTAAATATTTGTGGTTAAAATGAAAGGAATTTTGGGAATCCATCCACAACAGATGATAATCTAAGGTGAAAGAAAAATAAGTCAGGAATTCAGACAAACTAGACATATTTTGAGGTAAAAAGCATTTAAAGTTGATTTCCAATTACCCCTACTGAGACACGGCAATTGAAGAACTATAAAAGAACAGCTAATAGGAGATAATACTAATTATTTCCTTTGTACAAATACAAATGTCATTCGATTTCCTTAATGTAGATTACTAAACATCCAAAGTCTAAAGTTTGGGGACTTTTAGGATGGTAGAATAAACACAGAAATACTAAGAGAGATAAAATTAAAGCTACCATGTAGGGAAATTAATATGAAAGTTGAGAACTTCCTAAATTCAGATATTTTACCTAGATTGTCTCGTTCTTCACGACAACCTGGTGAGGCAATCTTACCATCCTCATTTTACAGATGAGGGAACTATGATTTAAAGAGATTACATAACTTGCCCAAGATCCCACAAAAGGAAATTCTGATTTGTGACTGAAACCCAGATTAGTTTAGCTCCAAAAGAAATGAATCTTCTTTCACTACACCCTGTAACCTGGCAAAAAACACTACATTAAAAATATTCATATTTTAATTAAAACCTTCAAAAGGAGGAAATGATATCAAGCTTATAATAAGTGAGGATATAAAGACTAAATATTAGTCACTGTTTGACAAGTATATAAGTATTTAAGAAATAATTCCAAGTCATCCATGACAATTTTATAAATTTTATAGTTTTATAAATTTATAAAATAAATTTTATAAAGCTAAATATTTGACATGCCCCCAAATGGAGAAATCTGAAAATTTTTACAGAAATGCACTAAGTAAACTTCATCTGACCTAGATATTTTGAACACAAAGAAAAAACTTGAGAGGTCCCATATTTGTCAGCCATACAGCAGTTTCACATGGGGAACTATGATTATATTTATAAACTAAGAAAAAGTGGGAAATTGCTTGTTTAATTTCTCTTATTCTGACTCTAATCTGTCTTCTATTTATTGTGTTCCATTTTCCCTTCAGATCTTGGAGCCCTCTTCTTTTTTTAATTTAATTTTTTTCAGTGTTCCAAAATTCATTTTTTACGCACCACACCCATTGTGGAACCCTCTTTTATATTAGGGTACCCACGTTTCAAGTTCTGGAACTGCAAGTTTAGGTGTAGGTGCAGATATACTGTAATAAAAACCATAGTACTGCAATGGAGTGTTACAGAAGAAACAAAAGTTTCAGTAATTTTTCAAAGTATTAACTATCATGGAATTATTGGTGACTTTTCTTCTCTCTTTTGTTGTTGTTGCTGTTGTTATTGTTTTTTTTTTTAAGATTTTATTTATTTATTTGTCAGAGAGATAGAAAGTGTACAGGCAGGCAGAGTGGCAGGTAGAGGCAGAGGGAGAAGCAGGCTCCCTGCGGAGCAAGGAGCCTGATGTGGGACTCGATCCCAGGACCCTGAGATCATGACCTGAGCAGAAGGCAGCCGCTTAACTGACTGAGCCATGCAGGTATCCCCCGTTGTTATTGTTTTAATGTAAGTTCTATACCCAACATGGGGCTTGAACTCATAACCTTGAGATGAAAAATTCCATGCTCTACTGACTGAGCCAGCCAGGCACCCCATCTTTAAAATCTATTTAGATGATCTTAAAGCATTTAACTTTTATTAAAAAAGATAAAAATAGTAAAGAAAGAAGAAAAGGGGGGGGTGAAAGGAAAAAAAAACTGGACCTTCAATTAAAAAATATTTAAACATCTTATTCTTTTTGAAGTTCCAAAACTATGACCTGCTTGTTCTTTTTAATCTCTCAGGTGGAGTGGTAAATTAACCATACATAACCATACATGCCAAAGTCAAATGAAATATGGAGAAATAGTATAAAGACAATCTAAGATCTATAGATTCTGAGACATAGCTCTTAATGTCAATATTTAAGAAATTAGTCATATAAATGAGCTAAGGATGAAAAACATTTTGGGTATACTAAAACTAAAAAGCAGAATTCGAATAATGCAGAAATTTCCTAAGTATGGAAAAATTACAAATATATATGAACTTATATTCATTTATTATTCTTTCATTATAAAGTTCTGGTTAAAACATTCTTCTAGAAACACCATGAAACAACATCCAAGATAGTTTTGAGTCCTATCAAAATACTGACTTAAATGTTTCTAGATAATTACTTCAATGTCCATGAAACAGTTCTACTAAAAAAAGTTCCCACTAAAGTTCTACTTTGCTTTTTAGTCCTTCTAAAAAAAAGTTTATTATTGATACACTGAATAATCGATAAACACTAATAATCAAAACACTGAATAATCCAAAAAGACAGTCCTTTAGACCTGTCCTCAGAAGAAGATGCCCATTCAAAAGTCAAGTACAAAACTATCATCTATTACTATAGGAGTCCAATTTTAAAACAAGCTTTTATTTGTATAACAAGTTTATTTGATTTCTTCTTTTTTCTTATTATCAAAATGCAACTTGCTCATCTGGGCCCTGATGTACAAACATGACTTCCTACTCACTCACAAGATTGCTTTGTAAGTCTCATGGAAATTAAATCACTATAGTTTTTATAAACACTATTTCCATCTGCAAGTCGAAATTAAGCTCCTTACAATATTATGGTGTGTTATATATTTATGCAGTTTTCAAATTTGATCATTTCAGGTCCCCTTTTCCTTAATATTTACAATATGTAACGGCTATCTGGGAACTGCTATTGCTGTGTAGGTGGTTGGGTAGTTACTGCACAATTCAAACTTACCTCATTGTTTGAAAATTTTCATGGTAAAATAAAAAAGAAGATTAAATGGCAGCTTGAAAGTTCACAGACCAGAGTTATAACAATGTAATAGTTGAAGATGAAATGAAAGTGATTTGTCACCAAAACTGTGAGCTATTACTTCCAAACTACTGACATCAACCTTTAAGGTAGTGCAGAAGCTGCATTAACTAGACCCTAAATAATTTACCTGGTATGTATCTAATGCTGCCTACCATCAGTGCAGAAAAGAAACAGATCTTGACCAAAAGCCTTTCAGGTAAAAAACCGGGGAAGGTTTCCACTAATGCCTACCTATTCTCTTAATATACTCTCAGTATCTTTGGACGTATAGTTCTCTTGGCTCAAGAGTACTAGCAAAAATGATTCCTGGATTACCAAAGATTACATTCAGTCTTCCTTTGCATTCTGACAAATGAGTGCTTCTTGAATATTTCTTTCTAAGGACTATAAAGGTATACCAAGACTACCACACTACATTCATGAAATAATTACATTTTGCAAGGTTTTTTTCAAATCCTATTCCCATTCCATAGGTTAAAGTGTTCATCACTGAAATAGTTTTTGCTTTTTATTAATTTTTCTGTAAAACAATTTAATACACAGCGCCTTCACTGGGGAAATTGTTTTATTATCTTAAAATACCTGGGAAAGAGGAAAATGGTACTACTGCACCTTTAAAACAGTTTGTGTCAAATTGACAGGGAGACCACTAAGGATATACACAGCTACTTACGAATTAAAAAAAGAAAGAAAGAAAGAAAGATAAAGCCCCCCCCTTTTTTTTTCACCGTTAAGAAGAAAGAAAACGAAAGGCTACCAGCCTTAATAAATTATTAAATTTGGGACTGCACAGCACTAAAAATCAAGATCACAAAAACGTACAAAGTAAAAAAACGACAACCACACAGTTAATTTGTGCACGACGTACCCGGCCCGGCTCTACCAACACCAACCGAAATTAGCGTTTCAGAAAGTTGACAGTAAGAAGACAGAGGCAGAAAACTAAGCCTGAAACACCTCCTCAACCCTAAATGGCAATGGGATTACGGAGCAGAAATTGCCCGGCTGCATGAGCTTCACACTTTAAGTAGTTTTTCTCTTGACCATGTCTTGGGGTCACCTCTGGCCAGGACAGGAGCAGAAATCGAAGGTGGGGGATCAAAGGGGGAGGCCGGGAAGCAGATGCTTGGGAGATGGGCTGGGGACCGGCTGCGCGCGTCAAGGAAGACTTCAGGGCCCGAGAGGTAGGATGGCATTGAGGGAACACCTAAGGGTTCGGGGAGAGCCACCCCAGCTGGAGGACCAAGCCAGGAGAGGAGCGCTAGAGGAGAAGGGGGTGCGGGCGTGACGCGTGGTGCCCACAGCAGCGCTTACTCCGCCCCACACCCCGCAGCCCACCGACCCGGCGACGGGGCGGGGCTGCTGCGCTCGCCTCAGCCCTTTCGCGCCGGCACCCGCCCCCTCAGCCTCCAGTCCCGGGTTGGTGGGAGGGGCCGGCCTCGCCGGGCCGGGTCTACAGCCCGGCCTGAGCCCCAACCGGGAATGCTCCGCCGCGGGTGGAGGACGGGCGGGAGACCCTGCAGCCTGGGGCGGGAGTGGGGGGTGGCCGAGGGCGGAGGAAGAGCCTTCGGCGCAGCCGCCGCAGCCAGGGCTGAGTCCCAGGCGCCCCCCTGCGGGCAGGGACTGTTGCCCCCGTTCTCCGCTAGTCTGCCCTCCACTTCCCCCCCACCTCGGCGTTGCCCCAGGCAACAGCGCCAGCCGCCGGCGGCGCGAAACTCACCTACCTAGAACCTGACAAGCAGGAGCCCCTCAGAACCGGGAGCCCGTCGCCACCCCGCGTCACGGGGGCCGCCACAGCCAATGGGCGCCGCTGTCACGAGCCTCTGCGCCCAATCAAACTACACTCCGGTCTTCGGGCACCCTCGAGGCCCCAGCCAATGGGCACGAGCTGGAGGCGGGAGCTGCCGTCCGGCCCCCAACCCCCTCCTCCCCCACCTCCCAGGAGGCGGGGCGCGGCCGATTGGCCCTGGACCCGGAGGGGTGGGATTCGGGCTCCAGGCCAGGTGGGCGCGCGCGGACCTGGGGCTGCGGGCGCGGCGACGGGGAGGCGTGGGCGTCTAGCTGCTGCCCTCTGGGTCCGCTACCCGGCTCGGGTGGGGTCTCGTGGTCCTCCTGTTCGTACTGCCCTCCTGGTCCCTGTGACCCGCTCCTCTCTACCCGGCGTCCAGGGCTGCGGGGGTGGGAGTGAGGGCGGGATGGGGCGGGAGGCGGACGGCGGCGTCACAGGAAACTTTGGGAGGCTCGCCTGGCCGCGACCGGGAAGTGGCCGGGCCAGGGGCTGATAAGCTGGGGCCGCCTGGAAGGGACTACCCCGCGGGTCGGCAGCCGGAAAGGAATTCGGAGGGTGGGGGCGGAGGCGTGATTAAAATGTTAAGTGTGCCCGCGGGGTGCTGGGCGAGCCCGGGAGCTGAATCGTAAAGAACCGAAGCTGCTTTGGGGCCGCGGACCCCACACCCCTGAGTACGCACTTTTACGCTCAGACTCATTGACCTTTTACTGTACCTTGATACTTTTAGAATGGTTTTCGGCTAAGGCAGGAACTGTGTCTTTCTCATTCCTGTAATTCCCAGTGCCTCAGACTGTCTTTTTAAAAAGAGGATTAGACACTAAATGCTGGAATTGGGATGGATGCTGTTAAACCTAAAGCAGGCCCTACGAGTGGTCCCATGTAATAATAAGCCCTTACCTCTTCCAGAGTCTAGAAAGCGCGAAGAACCCGAGTTGGTTTGCTCTGCCAGTGGAGACTGTTTCAGAAGCGTCCTTCACCAAAAGAATTTGGTGGAAAATAAGTAATGTGAGCTAAACAAAGATAACTAGGTGATCTGTAATAGTATGATAGGTGTTATTAGTCACTAATGGAGGGTGTGTTCCTGCAGCCGACTTTTTTAAGGCATTGTATCCTGTACATTGGTTGAACCACATTCTTTGCCTGGGGCAAATTAACGTCAACCTCCATCTCCACCCTCCCCATCTAAAATTTTGGATTATGTGGAAGCCAAAGAAGAATGATGAATACTTTTATTCCGACAGTGTTAGTTGTTTAACCATAGTGAACAGCTCTACACATAAATCGTAAATTGGACTTTCTTGTCCACTGTTTCAAAGTCAAGAGAAAGCAAAACATGCTGTAAAAACAAATAATAATAATAATAATGAGTTAATTCTTCTTAAAAATGTGAGATTTCCTTTCTCAACATTTGCTTTAGTTTTTTTTTTTTTTTTCAGATTTTATTTATTTATTTGACAGAGAGAGATCACAGTAGGCAGAGAGGCAGGCAGAGAGAGGGGAAGGGAAGGAAGCAGGCTCCCTGCTGAGCAGAGAGCCCGATGCGTGACTCGATCGCAGGACCCTGAGATCATGACAGGAACCGAAGGCAGCGGCTTAACCCACTGAGCCACCCAGGCAACATTTGCTTTAGAAAACCTGTAGTTGTTAAATACATTCTTGTTTCTTTGAATCGTATATGTATAAACGTCCTTTTTAAAACTAGTTAGGTCTCCCTCAGCTAATGTTTTGTCAGCTTTACACTCCAGAAATGTCTTTAAAGACTTGGGAGAGGTGCCTGGGTGGCTCAGTGGGTTAAAGCCTCTGCCTTCGGCTCAGGTTATGATCCGAGGGGAGCCCCGCATCGGGCTCTCTGCTCAGTAGGGAGCCTGCTTCCTCTTCCCTCTCTCTCTGCCTACCTCTCTGCCTACTTGTGATCTCTGTCAGATAAAATAAATTTTTTAAAATCTTTAAAAAGAAAAAAAGACTTGGGAGATAATCAAGATATCACTCTGAAGTAGGAACATCAACAGACATACCAGTTCCCAGAAATGTATAAGGAAAATATGATATACAGATATAAATATCTATATAGATAGACAGATGCACATACACCTAATGAGATATGATTCAGCCAGAAGAAAAGAACAAAAGCTTGTCACTTGCAACCTTGAGAATGGACCTTGATGACATTGTGCTGAGTGAAAAAAGTCAGACAGAGAAAGACAAATACCCAAGGCACTTACCTTATGCGGAATCTTAAAAATAAATAAATAAATAAATAACTCAGATACAAAGAGCAGATTGATGATTGGGAGTAGGATTGAAATGGATGAGGGGAATCAAAAGGCACAAACTTTCAGTTATAAAATAAATACGCCATGGGTATGTAACTATGTACACCATGGTGTATATATATAGTTAATAATACTATATTAAATATTTGAAAGTTGCTGAGGTAGAAAATCTTAAAAGTCCTCATCACAAGTTAAAAACAAAAACAAAAAATTCATGTAACTATGTTATGGTTCCAAATGTGAACTAGACTTAACATGGTGATCCTTTGGCAATATATACAAATACCAAATCATTATGTTGTAAACCTGAAACCAATATAATATGTCAATTATACTGCCATAAAAAGCAAAGGGGGATAGCTCCCACTTTCCATGGGAAACTAAGAGTCTAACTTCAGTGGGAAAATCACTCCAATTTGCAAAACTACCTTCTGTCATAAAGATAAAAGAAGGTTGTTTCTCCTCTGGATAAAGGTAGTTAACACAGTATGGTCACCGCAATTACACAATAAAATTAAGATGAATTTTGTGTGCAAATGGTATTGTCAAGGCCTCTTATTTGAGAAGGGGTTATTGTTTATCTTGAAAACGTATATAGTGGGTTGTTAATCTGGCGATACAAAGAGGTGAAATTTTTTTTCTGTCTTTACAATCTCTTTCCTAATCACCTGTAATGCACATCACATTCTGGTTTAATGCTGTGTTTTATTCCTTCATTACCTTTGTGAAAAGGATTTCTGGGTTGGAAGAAGATTTTATTTTTAATTTTATTTCCTCATATACTTATGCCCAAAATACTGAGACTAGGAAGGTAAGGAAAGTTGTTATATTTTAGTTTTTAATTTGTTCTCAAAAATGATCTCAGATTAGATGATACCTAATTGCTGAACTACAAATACATTTTAATAGAATCAGAAATGATAACAAGGTTAATGTTTGATATGTATTTTGTAGTGACTGCTAACTGCATAAACTAAGCATATGTAAAACAAATTAGTTTTCTGTGAATATTAAATGTTGTGATATATATCATGTCAATATAAATGAAATCCATGAATGTCTGTGTATTAAATCATTATATAAAGCCAAAATACAGCTTTGGGGATTGTTCCGCTAAGGCATATCTTTTCCAAGAACCTGAGGACTTCTATACCTTTATACAAAGGGAATCTAAATCTGGAAGGATGTGTTTGGTAAATTAATTATTACATATTTGGAGAAAGTAGTTTCAGATAAAAGTCTAATGGTGAACTAGAACACTTTGATATACATTGTGTGTGTGTATGTTTTTATGTGTGTGAGAGGGAACACAAATCTCTGAAAACAGCATCTTTCCAGTTCCTCAACAATTTTCTGGGTTCTTACCTATTCACTCAAGAAACTTAAAAACTGTGTGCCATATGCCAAACATTGTACTAAGAAATTTAAGTTTGAGTGAATGTACTTGAAGTAAATGAATGTGGCAAAAACCTATACTGCATTTTTGAAGCTGAAAAAAGCAATTACAGCAAATCCACTTTAAATTTCCCATCTGTTTTAATTATCACTTTGCATTGCAACAAATTTAATAAACACTTGATTTCATCTGATCTCAAAAGTACTGTGCAACTTTTCTTACATCTTGTAAATGTAGGGAAAGTATAAAAGAATAAAGGAAAATAATTTCCTGTCTACATGATCCATAGGCTTTATAAAATATTAGACACCCCCACATAGCCTAGAGGAACATGTATCTTAGTTGAAATTGTTAGCATTGGATTATTTCTTTTTAAGATTTGATTTACTTATTTGATAGAGACACAGCGAGAAAGAGAATACAGAGGGAGTGGGAGAGGGAGAAGCAGGCCCCCCACTGAGCAGGAGCCCAGTAGGGCTTGATCCCAGGACCCCAGGATCATGACCTGATCTGAAGGCAGAGGCTTAACGACTGAGCCATAGGATTTAAGAGACTCTTCTATCATTAGAATTTAGATCTATACCAAGTACTACCATGACTTTTTAAAATGCCACAGTACTGCCTAGCTATAGATTAAAAAAAGTCCTTCATATATATTCCATTTTACCAAATACCAATTTTTGTCTGTTCTAATAATATTACTTACCTGGACAAATGAATACAATAATGTGGATGTCAAACCTTCAACAATTAATTAAAAATGATTTTAGGGGCACCTGGGTGGCTCAGTCAAGTGACTGACTTTTTTTTTTTTTTTTTTTTTTGAGCTCTTTTTCAGCTCAGTTCATAATCTCAGGGTCATGGGATGGAGCCCTATGTGAGGCTCCACGCTCAGGGGGGTTCTACTTGAGATTCTCTCTCTCCCTCTTCCTTTGCCCTTCCCTTCCCCACTTAAATAAATAAATAAACAAACAAATAAAATCTTGGTAAAAAATTATTTTAAAAGTTATTTCCTGACTCTATTTCTCTACCACTTATCTTTACCTCTCCCATTTTCCTGTTTAATAGTTTCTCATAATTCACTTCAAGAGAAATCTTGGCTGTGTGCCATCTCAGTACAACAGTCACCATACCTACCCCTCACTCTTTTCCTTAACCTATAGTTCTTCTCTTTCCTCCTTTCTGCCATCGCCTTTGCTTTATGACTCTGCCTACTCTAATCCACAATTCATACTTAACTACCAGCACAAACCTCATAAAATGGAGATCGTGATGAGGCACGCATTACGGAAATCCTAACTGTCTTTATTCTCTACATGTTGCAGTGTCTGTGTTCAGTACATATATAAATTTCCTAGATTTTGACACATGTTCTCTTGAATAAATACTGTCACTAGCGGTCACATTTATGTGAGATTTTCTTTTGGCCTTTTTTCCCCCCTTGGCTTTCCAAATGGCTACATGGCTTCCTTCATTTTACAAATGTGTGTAAGCAAAAGGAAGGAGGGAAGGTGGGCAGAAAAGAAGTGTGAGATAGAGTTGGACAGCTAGCAAAAGGCTGGCTGTCCTCTAGCACTCTGATCTTGTTCCCCTGCTTCCCTGCCTGGCTCACCATTGAGATATATGACTGTCTGTATCCCCAGTCAAGAATATCCTCTCCAAAATGCCCTGGATCACTCAAGGCCTGTTTTTTACGTCATTCTTTTCTCTGAATTTACCTCTCCTTTTCCTCATTGCCTTCTTTCTAGTTCACTGGGACTTCAAAGATAACTGTCAAATGTGTACCAGTGGGGGAATGCTGGAATAATGACTTCCCAATGTGAATAAGTACACTAGTTTCATCAGAAGAAGTACACTAGTTTCATCAGAAGCACCTGAGAACCTTTTCAAAAAATACCTACTCCTCGATTTACCCTCCAAAGGTTCCAACTTTGAAAAGTCTGGGAAGAATTCAGAAAATCTATCTGTTTGGAATGAGAACAATGAATCTGGTCAACATGGTGGATTAAATATAGGCATTTATCTCTGCTCCTTCCCCAAACTCCCTGGCACCCCATAAAGACAGATCCAGATCACTGGGAATCCAAGGCCCAGGGATCTCTGAAGGCATTCATGAGAAGAAAGGCTTGAAAACAACAGAACTGGTTGATAATCTATATTAGGAGTTGGTAAACCTTCACATCACTTCCCAACCAAACAACTAGGTAACATATTGCCCTAACCTAATCCAGAGACAATATGATATATTCCCTGGCAAGGGTAAACTGGAGAAGCTCTGGCCCTGAAGACATGGAGATAGTTAGCTGAGTATAGAGGTGAGGTGTCCTACTGCTCGCTGGAATGAAGGGAGTAACTGAAGGTCTGCATACTGAACTGTGAGAATTCCTGTCCCACTTAGCTCCTATAATGGCATTTTCCAGATTTGTATCCAGGAATCCATCAGAGGATTCCTTTGAAAGAAAATCGACTTGCCTAATGAAAAATACTTTTATGGATACTGGAACGTGATTTCCAATAGAGCGATCACCTGCCTAATCACATTAAAATGAGGTCTGCCGGGGCGCCTGGGTGGCTCAGTGGGTTAAAGCCTCTGCTTTTGGCTCAAGTCATGGTCCCAGGGTCCTGGGATCGAGCCCCGCATTGGGCTCTCTGCTCAGCAGGGAGCCTGCTTCCTCCTCTCTCTCTCTGCCTCTCTGCTTACTTGTGATCTCTCTCTGTCAAATAAATAAATAAAATCTTAAAAAATCTTAAAAAATTAAAAAATTAAAAAAAAAAAATGAGGTCTGCCAATCTACAAGTTCCAGCCAGGCAAGCAACTTCTTTCATTCTTACATATGAATAAACATCTGTGGATCACCACACTCTTTGAGGAAACCCACCGTCATGAAAACCAGACAATAAAACAAACAAAAAAATCTGCAGAGGTTGGGGTTGGGGTGGAATTGAATGTAACCACAGCAGAAAACAAACAAACAAACAACAACAACAAAAAAAAACCACCACCACAACAAAAAAATCTGAGAACTATTAGTGATATCCTTAAACAAAGAAAAGATTCATGATTGAAAACAGGATGCTCTTTTTTAAAAGAAATTTTCAAAGGAAAAGAAAATAATCTTTTGGAAATTAAAAAATAAATTTTAAAGTTGAAAAGAAGTAAGTAAAATGAATTTGCAAAGTCTCCAAAGAAGAACAAAAAGACAAGCAGTTGAAAAACATGAGAGAAAAGAAAATCTAGGATCAATCCAGGTGTGTCTGGTATTTTCACCATAAGCGTTTTTGCTGTAATCATCACTGCTGCAAGCATTTTCTCACATAACTGATTAGCTGTAAGGCAGTTTTGTCATAAAAGATAAAATAACTGACTGACAGTTTTGTTTCAATTCTCCAGTGACAAAGCTCCCATTTTTATATTATATAAATCTTAGCTAGGCAGGCCTCATAATGGTCTATACAGCAGACGTGGTGGTCTTAAACAGTGAATGATAACAACTACATTTGTCGCCTTGACAAAAAATACCATGATAAAATTTACTGAAAGTGTGAAATAGTGTAAAGCCAGATTACATACTGTCCTAGAAAATGGTAACACATCAGTTGCAACAATAACAAAGCTCAGTTAGAAATGCGTTACAACATTAGCATGTCTTCCACATTTCCCATTGAACTGTAGAACATCTATCAAAGAGCATGTAAGGATATGCCAAGAGCAAACAACAATGTAGAGGGCTTTCACAATGCAATACAAAGTTCAGTTAAAAATATTGCATTTTGGGGGCACCTGGGTGGCTCAGTCAGTTAAGCATCTGCCTTCGGCTTAGGTCTCCACCCCAGAGTCCTGGCATCAAGCCCTATGTCAGGCTCCCTGCTCATTGGAGAGTCTGCTTCTCCCTCTGCCTACCGCTCTGCCTACTTGTGCTGTCAAATAAAGAAATAAAATCTTAAAAAAAAAATACATACATATATATATATATATATATATATGAACACTGCATTTTAGTATTTGGAAGAATGATGCCTCTCAGTGAGTAAAAAAATTTATACTTTTATTAATTTGTTCATGTTTTGCTATGAGCTTTTAAATGTCCGTCTTTGATTTTTCATTGTTTTATCCTTTATGACAAAATTGCTTTAGGGCCAATTAGTTATGCAGTGAAAAATTTATGGCAAAAATGCTTGCAGCAAAGATACCTACCCCAAAGATATTTATGGCAAAGTACCTAGAACCCAATCAAGGAGACAGAACATCCAGCCTGGAGTTCCAAAAGGAGAAGAGGTGGGTTGGGGGAGGGGTGGAATTATCAAAGAAATACATTTTCCCAGAAATGAAAGAAGTGTTTTTCCAGATTGAAATCCATCTAGTGATTGCCTTGCAAAATGAATAAAAAAGACTCACAGAAAGGCATTTAATCTGGCAATGTCAGAACAGCAGTGATAAAGAGAATCCCTTAAATACTTCAGATAGAGTAAAGACTGCATACAGAGGATTAGGCATGATAACAGAGAAGAGAATTGGGCTTTTCAATAATGATGCTGTAAACCAGAAGAAAACAGACAAACATCTTTAAACTCTAAAGGGAGAGTATTTACAACCTAGAATTCCTTACAAACCCAACCAATAAAGTCTAAGATAAAATAAAGCAATCTTAAAAACAGTTTAAAAAGTTATATATGAAAATCATTAGCCAAGAATAGTAATTCTGGCAGTTATAAATATCTTATGAAAATTTACAGGTTACTATTAATTATTTCCCAGCAAACAATTCATTCAAAACGTATGCTGTATAAAAAAGTAAGATTCAAATCAAGATTTTAAAAAATGTTATTTAGTTTAAGATAAAATGAAAGTGTCCTCAGACGCGCAAGATTACAAAAAGCTTTATTCCTATGGAACCTTTTCTCAGGGAGGTACTCAAAGATGTTTTCCACCAAAAGTGGGAATTTTTAAAAAGATGAAGGCATGGATCAACACCAGAGAAAGGAAAAGGGAATACCCAAGATGATGGTGAAAGTAATTTCTAGGACTGCAACTGCACGACAGGCCTAAAAAGCAACCAGTATAGACAAAGGCAGGAGAAGGTAAGTTTCCAGAACTGATTATCTCCAAGGGAGAAAAAATGGGATCAATGAATTCTCAACATATTTCACTACAAGAGAGCTGTTATTCTAGATATATAAAGAGAGCATTATAACACAATTTGGAGATGACTTAAGAGCAGGCATTTAAGAAATGAAGCAAATGGAAAATAACGCAATTACTACCTAAAAAATTATATTAAACTCTGCATTTTAAAAATGTAATCATAGTATGCATGTGACTCAGCCTTAAAAAATAACTGCATAGGGGCACCTGGGTGGCTCAGTGGTTTAAGCCTCTGCCTTCGGCTCAGGTCATGATCTCAGGGTCCTGGGATCGAGCCCCACATCGGGCTCTCTGCTCAGCGGGGAGCCTGCTTTCCCCTCTTTCTCTGCCTGCCTCTCTGCCTACTTGTGATTTCTCTCTGTCAAATAAATAAATAAAAATCTTTAAAAAAAATAATAACTGCATAATCTTCCTAATCTAAGAACTGAATGTTGATTTAGCCCCAAATTATAATATTGTAGGTACAATACAATACAATACAATATTTTAAGAATAGGGTGAGGGCGCTGATATGAGGAATTTGAGAAACAACAAGACGGGATCATAGGGAAAGGGAGGGGAAAATGAAACAAGACGAAACCAGAGAGGGAGACAAACCATAAGAGACTCTTAATCTCAGGAAACAAACTGAGGGTGGCTGGAGGGCAGGGGGTTGGAAGGGAGAGGACGACGGGGTGATGGACAGTGGGGAGGGTATGTGCTATGGTGAGTGTTGTGAACTTGTTAAGACTGATGAATCACAGACCTGTACCCCTGAAACAAATAATACATTCTATGCTAATTTTAAAAATAAAATAAAAAGAATAGGGTGAGGGCAGGGCACCTGGGGTGTCTGCCTTTGGCTCAGGTCATGATCCCAAGCTCCTGGGATTGAACCCCACATTGGGCTCCTTGCTCTGTGGGAAGCCTGCTTCTCCCTCTCCCTCTGCCTGCTCCCCCTGCGTGCTCGCGCTCTCTCTCTCTCTCTCTCTCTGTCAAACAAATGAATAAAATCTTTAAAAAAGAAAAAAAAAAAAAGAATAAGATGAGGGAAACTCTTGAGTGAAAGTAAATGAGAGAGCCAAATCTACTTCTCTGTAGTAGGAATCAGCAGATAATTCCTAACACTGAAAACAGAAGAAAGGCTGCTGTAAGTCGGCTTCATAGTAGGAAGGATAAACACCAGTGCTGAGAGAAGAGTCCAACAATGGAGCTGGTGAGGGGAACTGAAAAGTAACAGCGGGGCCGGGGATCCTTCATGTTATAAATCTTAGGATATCACTTCACCTGTCTTGCTTTGATGAAAAATTTTAAAAACAATAAATAAATAATTTAAAAAGATCTGTAGGTGAGTCTGTTGTCCAGCCAGATTTGAGAACTACTGGGTTAAGAACAGGTCAATGAGCAGATATCTGCCCCCATCACTACAGATGGCATACATATTTAAAAGGATAATACCAGGATGCCTGGGTGGCTCAGTGGGTTAAAATCCTCTGCCTTTGGCTTGGGCCATGATCCCAGGGTCCTGGGATTGAGCCCCGCATTGGGCTCTCTGCTCAGCAGGGAGCCTGCTTCCTCCTCTCTCTCTGCCTGCTTGTAGTCTCTGTCAAATAAATAAATAAAATCTTAAAAAAAAAAAAAGATAATATCAGACATAATCACTTATTCACTCAAGGAATTTTTTGAGCACCTGTTATGTGCCAAACACTGTGGGGGTTCCGAGGATATGACAGGGAAACACAGGGTCAGGACTCCTCCATTGGAGTTCAGAGAGAGATACAGACAGTACCCTTGAAAACAAATTCACAGACAATCTACAGATTGTGATAAATGCAAGGAAGGAAATGAATAAAATGGTGTGAGGGAATAAAGAGAACGGGAAGCATCAAAAGGCCAAGATTCAGGTCTTAGCTTCACAGTTACAGAATTATGAATTTCAGCACATCTCCCCTGTAACTTTCCTCAGCCTTCCTTTCTGGGTCTATTAATCACAAATAATAAGTCTGACCTCACTGGTTCTTTTGAGGATTCATTGAGATGGAATAAATGAATGGATTTTCCATTTATAAATTCCTACTCATATATAAGATTTTTAACATTAGGGGAGCCCTTCTCAAGTTCTCAACTGGTTTCTTTGCCTGCTTCCTTAGGGTTCTATGGTGCGCACTGTCAACAGAGTCAAACAACTAACTATCATTTTCATTTTGTTGTTCTCACATTCAGATGCCTTGTCTTAGAGGTAAATCTAGTTTCTAAACTTGGCTTCGGGGCCCTTTATAAATCTACAAGCAATTTAACTGTCTAGGCTTTTCATCCACCTCTTCCCCGTCAGCAATGAAATACTTTATGCCTCTACGTGTAGTTTAATTTCTCTTTAATTTACATACAGTAAAATTCACTCTTCTTGGTGTACAGTTCTATGAGTTTTGACTAAGCACAGGCATGTAACCAGCACCATTATCAAGATGTGGAACAGTTCCGAACTGCAGGCCCACACACGCACACACACGCACATGAACACACACAGAATCTCCTCATGTCACCCCTTGGTAGTCAGCCCTCCTCCCACACAATACTGATCTGTTCTTCAGTTCCATAGTTTTGTCTTTTAAAAAATGTCATAAATATAATCACATCGTATATAGCCTTTTGATTCTGACTTCCTTCACTTCACATAGTGTATTTGAGATTCATCTAACGTTACTGTGTGTATTACCAGTTTCTTCCATTTTATTGCACTGTAGCATTTCATTATTTATCCATTTGCCAGTTGAGGGACAATTTTATTCCAATTTTTGGTGATTATGAATAAAGTTACTCTAAACATTCACATATAGGTTTTATTGTGTGGCCATATATTTGCATTTTACTTTAGCAAATACCTAGGTGCTGAGATCTCTAGGCCCAATGGTAAGTATATATTTAACTTTATAAGAAACTGCCAAACTTTTCCCACAGTGGCTGCACTATTTCACATTTTGCCATTCCACATTCCTATCAGTTCCAATTCTCCTCATTCTCACCAACAATATACAATGGAAGAAAGCTAGTCTCTTCAAAAAACGGTGTTGGGAAAACTGGACACTTACATGCAAAAGGATCACTTTCTTACACTAGAGACAAAAATAAACCCAAAATTGATTAAAGACCTAAATGGGAGACCTTAAAACTCCTAAAAGAAAACACAGGCATTAATCTCTTGGACATCACCCTTAATGAAATACTTATGAATATGTATCCTCAGGCAAGGGAAACAAAAGTAAAAATAGATTATTGGAACTACTACACCAAAAATAAAAAGCTTTGCATAGCAAAGGAAGCCATCAGTAAAACAAAAAAGCAACCCAGTGAATGGAAGTGGATAATCGCAAATCACATATCCAATAAGGGGTTAATATACAAAATAACAAAAATCTCATATGATTGAACACTAACAAAATATTCAGAAACCAAAGAACAGATTCTTAACTCTAGAGAACAAAATGATGGTTACCAGAGGTGGGAGTTAAAGGGAATGGGTGAAGTAAGTTGAAGGGGATTAAAGAGTACACTGATCATGATGAGTACTGAGCAATGTATGGAATTGTTGAGTCACTATATTGTATACCTGAAACTAATATAACACTGTATATTAACTGTACTGGCATTAAAATTTAAAAATTAATTTAAAAAATACCCCCCCCCAAAAAAGGAAAAAAAAATCTAGGGAATAGAATTCCAAAGGGAATACCAAGTACGAATATCCTAACTGGATATGCAAATAATAAAAATGACAGCTTTGGGGAAAAAAAAAAAGAAAATGAAGAAGACATGAATAGACATTTCTTCAGAGAAGATATCCAGATACCCATCAGACACATGAAAAGATACTCAGCGTCACTCATCTTCAGGCAAATGCAAATCAAAACCTCAATGAAGATACCATCTCACTCCTATCAGAATAGCTAGTAGCAAAAAGATAAGAAATAACAAGTGTTGGCAAAGATTGGAGAAAGGGGATCCCTTGTGCACTGTTGGTGGGAATGTAAAGTGGTGCAGCCACTCTGGAAAACAACAGAGAGGTTCCTCAAAAAATTAAAAATAGAAATATCATATAATCCAATAATTCCACTACTGGATATTTACCCAAAGAAAATGAAAAAATACTAAAAGGTATATCCATTTTTATGTCTATGCAGCATTTTATACACTAACCATCATGTGGATGCAACCCAAATGTCTACCCATAAAATATATATAATGGATAAAGTGTGTGTGTGTGTGTGTATATATATATATATATAAAACAGATTATTGTTCAGCCATACAAAAGAATGAGATCTTGCCATTTGTGGCAACATGGATGGACCTAGAAGGTATTATGCTAAGTGAGATAATTCAGAAAGAAAGACAAATACCATATGATTTCATTTATATGTGAAATTTAGAAAACAAAACAAACAAACAAAACCAGACTCTTAAATTCAGAGAACAAACTGGTGGTTGCCAGAGAGGAGATGGTTGGGGGGATGGGTGAAATAGATAAAGGGGATTAAGAGATACAATTTTCCAGTTATAAAATAATTAAGTCATGGAGTTGAAAAGTACAGCATAGGAAATACAGTCAATATTACTCTAATAACAAGGTATGGTGACAGACGGTGATTATACTGATCATGGTGAGCTCTGCGTAATGTACAGAATTGTGGATCACTATGTTATATGTCTGAAACGAATATAACATTGTCTGTTAATTACAGTTCAACAAGAAAAAAATTAGGAAACTTTGCTCTGTGGAAGATATTGGCAGGAGATGAAAAGATAAGCCAGAGAAATTTTTTCAAATCAGACATCTGAGAAAGGCCATTTAGCTAGTATAAAACTCTTCACTTCCCTAGAAAGCTTTCAGGCTCAACTCAAATTTCATCTCTACAGAAACATCAATGACCAGATGAGCTAGAATTCCTATGTCTGGACCACTAGTGGATGAATGAATGAGCATTTGTCAGCCATTATTACTTTCCTATAAAATAATATACTCTAATAAACATATACTAATATTCTGGTCCCCTTCTTAACTAAAAATCTATATGTATTTGTCAGACACTTGTCATTATTGCAGTATGTTACTGTGGAATGACAGGAAACCCTATTGACTGATATAAGTACTAAGTACCATGGATGGATGGATGGGTTCATCTTAACAGATAGATCCCCCATTGCTCACATTAATGACTTAGCTCTGGGGAAGGTATATCTAATGAAGACAGGGCTGAAAAAGTGTATTTTTTAACTGTGTATAATATCTTTCATGGACATGTGAATGTGTATTTGTCTATATACAGTAATAGAAATTTTTTAAAAATTGGAAAAATTCTAAGTTACATATTTCATTTCTTTTGTTGAAATAACAATGCTCCTATTTACTTTTAGCTCTTATCAAATATGCTGTTGCATTATTATTTCCTTTTAAAATCAAAAGCTTTTGGAATGTCTGGGTGGCTCAGTGGGTTAAAGCCTCTGCCTTCAGCTCAGGTCATGATCCCAGGGTCCTGGGATCAAGCCCTGCATTGGGCTCTCTGGAGCCTGCTTCCTCCTCTCTCTCTGCCTGCCTCTCTGTGTCCTTTCTGTCTGTCAAATAAATAAAATCTTAAAAATAAATAGATAAATAAAATCAAAAGCTTTTGGCTTTTGTGGAGACCATTTATTCCAACACTGTTAGTCAAGAACACTTGATTTGCTAAATTTTAATGCAGCTCCTTTTGCTAAGGATCAACTGAAGAGCTCTTAAAAAATTAAGACCTTGGACAGTGGTATTCTAGGGGCCCAGGAAAATATGTAACCTTGATGCTTCCCTCAAAGATCTTAAGAAGGCAAGTTTACCACATACAAAGTTTCCCCATAGATATATTAAAGGAAAGGTGGGTGCATTCAGGGAGGTGGGTACAGGTAACAATGCTGGCGCAGGTACAGCATAGTTGTTTAGGTCCCTCCATTCAGAGAGGCCCTGTCCTTGATTTAATGTTCTCCTATCACCTTTTTTTTTTAAGACTTAAACTCACAACCCAGAGATCAAGAGTCACATGCTCCATTGACGGAGCCAGCCAGGCGCCCCACCTTCTTGAAATGTTAATAATTTTTATCTTTGAACTTGTGTTGTGCAAATAAAGTCTAAAGGGACAGTGGAGCATAGAAGTAAAGAGAGAAGATGTGCCCAATATGTGTGTCCACTGTTCCTTTCCATTCTATTCTCATTAGTATTCTCAGGGCCTCGTGAGTACAGCATTCCAGGGGACTCACAATGCATAAGATTCAGTGAGTCTGTTTTTCTTCCATTGGACATTCTTTCCTGCTTTGTCGAAGATTAGTTGACCATAGAGTTGAGGGTCTATTTCTGGGCTCTCTATTCTGTTGCATTGATCTATGGGTCTGTTTTTGTGCCAGTACCATGCTGTCTTGATGATTTACCCTAAAGATACAAACGTAGTGATCCAAAGGGGCACGTGCACCCGAATGTTTATAGCAGCAATGTCCACAATAGCCAAACTATGGAAAAAACCTAGATGTCCATCAACAGATGAATGGATCAAGAAGATGTGGTATATATACACAATGGAATACTATGCAGCCATCAAAAGAAATGAAATCTTGCCATTTGCGACAACATGGGTGGAACTAGAGCGTATCATGCTTAGCGAAATAAGTCAAGCAGAGAAAGACAACTATCATATGATCTCCCTGATATGAGGAAGTTGTGATGCAACATGGGGGCTTAAGTGGGTACGAGAAGAATAAATGAAACAAGATGGGATTGGGAGGGAGACAAACCATAAGTGACTCTTAATCTCACAAAACAAACTGAGGGTTGCTGGGGGGAGGAGGTTTGGGAGAAGGGGGTGGGATTATGGACATTGGGGAGGGTATGTGCTTTGGTGAGTGCTGTGAAGTGTGTAAACCTGGTGATTCACAGACTTGTACCCCTGGGGATAAAAATATATGTTTATAAAAAATAAAAAATTATATTAAAAAAAAAAGATTCAGTGAGTCTGAAGTGAGTATAAGGTCAGTGTGTTACGTCTGTCACAGAGTAAACAGAGGCACCGACAATCCCGGGAGAACATGCTTGTCATTCAAACACAGAGAGAACGCAGTGGCATTCTAAGAAAGGGGAGCATCCAAGGAATGGTATCAGATTCTTTGTCACTTGTGTCACTTCTTGTGTTGGCCAACTACTTACACTAAAATGAAGACAGAGGAGAAAAGGGAGAGACAGGACATCAAAGATTTAATTTCCTTTCTTGCCCTTTCTCACTTATCAGAGAAAGCTAGAGAGAGTTGCTAGATGTGCACATATCCAAGAAGGGAAATTAAAAAGTTGAGCTCGTTTTGTGTAGTTTTCACCATCCTGGTGTACAAGCTACAAAATATGAATTCTGTAATTTTGCTGATTCCACATACAAGTTATGTTTGCGTTAAAATTGACATTATGTAGGGTGCGTGGTTGGCTCAGTTGGTTAAATGACTGCCTTCAACTCGGATCATGATCCCAGGATCCTGGGATCAAATCCCACATCCGGCTCACAGCTCAGTGGAGAGCCTGCTTCTCCCTCTCCTTCTGTCTACCTGTGCTCACATGCTCTCTGTGTCAAAGAAAGAGAATCTTTAAAAAAATAAATAAAATAAAATTATGTAATAGAAAGATGAACAATAGTCATGCTAATAATTTAAAGTTAAAGATTCTCTACTTAGCAAATAAAACTCCCCATCATAAACTGGGAGAAAGAGGCTGAAGAAGAAAGGAAAAAAACCTTCTGTTTTAGCACCATGAAGCATTTTTTTCTGGCTTTTTGTAAAGCAAAGGGAAAATTTCATTTCATACTGAGGAGTCCTGCACAGGTCCATCAGCTTAACTGAGAAGGAGATATTGACAGAGCCGTTCATTTGCCTGAGCCAACCTGTTCGTGCTGACATGTAGTTTATAACCACAGTTTACAATTAGGATTGATAAAAGAAAGTCTCACAGGGGGCAGGTAAAATATGTATGTCAGCAGTTTGTGTTTCATTGCTTTTCCAATTCTTAAAAAGAACTAATTTGAGATTATAATTTTATCTACATCATCTCACTCACTGAAGGATATCTAGAATATCAAAAGAAACTAAATATAGGAATATTTTTTCATTATTTATTCCTAGGGGCATTTTCGAGGAAAACAATTGAGTTTGTCCTTACTTGCTTTGTTACAAGCTCTGAAACAGATTGATTACCACTAAGAAGAAACTGAGTCTGTGATGCAAAATGAAGGTCTTTAAACAACTTATATTTAAAAATTTTAATTTATCATAAAGTATTAACCTGAGAGACCTTCTCCAAATACGAGTGATAGAAATTATATACTGTCTAGCTCCTCCTTCTCCAAACCTGGCCAAAACTATAGTTTGTTTGGTCCCCCCCCCCCCCAGAAATCACTATGTTTCATTTATAAAAAGAGAATTTTTTTTAATTGTAGTTAATGGGATTTTCCTTTTTTATTTTAGTGAGCTATAATTAACACATAATTTTGTGTAAATTTAAGGTGAACAACAGGTTGGCTCAATACATTTTATATATTGCAATACGATTACCACGTTACTATTTGTTGGCTCTCTATCACATCACATAATTATCATTTCTTTTTTGTGGTAGGAATAATCAAGATCTAGTCTTAGCAACTTTTAAGTTTATAATACATAATGTGGACTATAATTACTGTGCTATAATTACTGAGCTATACATTAGCTCTCCAGGATTTGTTTACTAGTTCCAAGTTTGCACCCTTAAACAATAGATCCCCACTTCCCCTAACCCCAAACTCTGGTAACCACCATTCTACTCTGTTTTTGCAAGTTTGGCTTCTTTATATTGCGAATATAAACGATATCATAGATTCTTTGCTTTCTTCTGTCTATCTTGCTTTGCATAATGCCCTGTAGGCCCATACATGTTGTCACAAATGGCAGGGTTTTCTTCTTTTTCATGGCTTGAATAATGTTTTATATATACTTAATATATATCACATCTTTATCCACTCATCCATTGCCAGGCACTTAGGCTATTTCCATAATTTGGCTATTGTAAATAGTGCTGTAATAAACACGGGAGTACAGATATCTCTTCAATATCCTGTTTCATTTCCTTTGGCTATATACCCAGAAATGGAATTGCTGGATAAATAATAGTTCTATTTTTAATTTTTTGAGGAACTTCCATATTGTTTTCCATAGTTTCTGTACCAATTTACATTCCCACTAACAGTGCCAGGGTTCCCTTTTCTCCATATCCTTCCCAACACTTGTTATCTCTTGTCTTATTGATTATAGCCATTCTAACAGGTATGAGATGATATCTCATTGTGGTTTTGATTTACATTTACTGGATGATGAGTGATGCTGAGCATCTTTTCATGTGTCTGTTGACCACTTGAATGTCTTTTTAGGAAAAATGTCTATTTAATTCCTCTGAATTTTTTGTTATTGACTTGTTATAGTTCTTTATATATTTTGGATATGATCCCCTTAGCCAATATATGGTTTACAAATATTTTCTCTCATTCGATAGGTTGCCTTTTCATTTTTTTAATTGTTTCTTTTGCTGTGAAGGATCTTTTTGGTTTGATATAGCCCCACCAGTTTATTTTTAGTTTTGTTGCTTTTGCTTTTGGAGTCATATCCAAGAGAAAAAAAAAAAAATCATTCCCTAGACCAGTGTCAAGGAATTTCTCCCCTGTTATCTTCTAGGAACTTTATAGTATCAGGTCTTATATATAAGTCTTCAATCCATTTTCAGTTAATTTTTGTGAGTGGTATAAGATAATGGCCCAATTATCTTTTGTTCAACCATTTGTTGAAGAACTATCCTTTCCCCATTGAGTGTTATTGGATCCCCTGTTAAATATTAAATATGACCATATATGTGGGGACTTATTTCTGGGATCTCTATTCCGTTCCCCCCCCCCTTTTTTTTTGACAGTACCATATTGTTTTAATTCCTATAGCTTTGTGAGAATTTTACCTTTAAATAAATACTTTGTATTTTATGTTTATTACTTTGCCAAGTGGTATTTTATTAAGTTTCTAAAATATACTAGCAGTAAATCTTCCATTTCAGTAGGGGAAGGATGATAAACAATTAAGTAAATATGATCATTTTCAGATTACACTGAAATTATGTAGAAAATGAAACAAATTAATATGAGAAATAGCTTATGTGTTACTAGGTGCAGAGATGGTCCTGCTAAGTATTACATGAAGAATCTGAGAAGGTGACACTTGAAATGGGACTTGAAGGGGAAGAAGGAGCCAGTCATGGGAAGGCCTGGAAGCAGAATCCTCTAGACAATGATTATCAAAGTATAGCCCATATAAAGGCCCTGAGATGGAAACAATTTAAAATATCCCGGGGGGACCTCTGAATGTCACTTAAGCCTCCTACTCTTGGTTTCCACAGGTCATGATCTCAGGGTTGTATGATGAAGTCTACATGGGGCTCCACGGTCAGTGGGGAGTCTGCTGAAGTTTCTCTCTCCCTCTCCCTCTGCCCTTCCCTATGCTCACTCTTTCTCTCTCAAATAAATAAATATTTTAAAAATTACATAGTATCCCATGAACAGAAAGAAAGAGAGCCAATGTGGATGGAACATACTGAACCTATGGAAAGGAAGCAGGGAGATAAACTGGAAACTGAGCTCGGCTTTGTCAGTAAGAACAGGACTTTATATTTTATTCTAACTGCAATAAGAAGCCAACAGATTGTTCAAAGCAGGTTAATAATGATTAGTTTTACTTTTTGAAAAAGGATCATTCATGCTGTTATGTGGAAAATGAATTTTAGGAGAGCAAGAGGGGAACCAGGAGACTGTGAACATGGTCTAGGAAGTGGTGATGGTGCTTGGTTTGGATTACCATGGTAACACTAGGACGGAAAACAGGGAAAGGAACACAGGATATATTAGGAAGTATCTTTTTAAAAAAAAAATTATTTATTTATTATTTATTATTTTATTTATTTATTTGACAGAGAGAAAGATCACAAATAAGCAGAGAGGCAGGCAGAGAGAGGTGAGGAAGCAGGCTCCCTGCTGAGCAGAGCCTAATGCAGGGCTTGATCCTGAGCAGAAGGCAGAAGCTTAACCCACTGAGCCACCCAGGTACCCCTTAGGAAGTATCTTTAAGATGATATTATTGTTGAAAATAATAGTATGGGGATTTTGTATGCTGTTTTCCATTTCAGAACAAATCCTAGCACATAATTGTAACAAAAATATAATTCAACTTGATCCAACAATTATTTATTACATAACAAATTCCTGGTTTTCTGCTGTATGAATCCTTACTCATAAAGTATTTCTGCTGTCAAGAAGCACAGATTTTATTTGTGGATATACCTGTAGTGATAAAACAATCTCTAATAAAGAACAATTTTTAAAACTTATCCAAAAACAAAGTCCATTAACAACTTAAAAATAAAAAATAAATAATTTTATCATGGCTATCTCTAGAAAAAGTAGTAAAACTTTAGGAAAAGAGGTCTGAACTCAGTTCTCTCTCTCTCAAACTGTCAAACTACTGGTGTGTAAGGAGATTCGGATACTTTTTTCAGGCACCTTGAAAACTGATAGAGTTCTAAATAATCACCAGGAATCCTATAGTACCATATACAAAATTAATATGTACTTTATCATATGCAATCTTTAAGAAAGAAGCTCCAAGGTATGCTCTGGAAAGAAAATAAATTTGGTATTGCAATGTGAAAGAATGCAAAAGCTATGCTGTTATGGGCTAAATTGTGTCTCCCCCAATTCGGTATGTTGAAACCCAGTACCTCAAAATATGACAAGAGACAGGCCCATTAAAGAGATGATTAAGATAAAATGAGGTCCTAATCCAATATGACTTGGTGTCCTTATAAGAAGAGGAAATTTGGACATACACAGAGACATCAGGGATGTATACCCACAGAGGAAAGATTTTGTGAGGACCCAGCAAGAAGGCAGCCATTTGCAAGTCAAAGAGAAAGACCTCAGAAGAAACCAAACCTGCCAAAAACTTAATCTTGGACTTCTTATCTCCAGAACTGTGAGAAAATGAATTTCTGTTGTTTAAACGAACCAGTCTGTGGTATTTGGTTATAGCAGCCTTAGCAAACTTACATATAAGCCAAGGCATTGATTTATACCCATCAGCCCAATAATATTTTAATAACATAAATATTTTAAATATAAAATAATATTTTTAAATGTTTTAATGTAAACACAATTTTAATATAAATATAAAATATATTTAATATAAAACAAATACAATCTTTTAATATAAAATTAACTTTTTAAAAAAAGATTTTATTTATTTATTTGACAAAGGGAGAGAGCATGCAAGAGAGCACACATGAGCAGTGGGAGGGGCAGAGGGAGAGGGAGAAGCCGACTCTCCCCTTAGCATGGAGCCTGACAAGGGGCTCAAATCCTAGGACCCTGCGATCATGACCTGAGCTAAGGCAGAAGGTTAACTGACTGAGCCACGCAGGTTCCCAACACAATCTTTTAAGACTTGACACAAATGAAAATAAAACAAAAGAGGAAAACAAAACAGAAAAATGAATGTAATAGATATACTTAGAAATAATATTAAAATAATCAAATCTACAGTGGCATGATGTTTGCAATAGGCAATGTCAAAAGATGACAATGTGTCATTGAAGCAAATACATTACATGCAAGCTAAAATCTGACAATATTAGAAGCTTAGTGTATTGCAATTTCTGCTGGAATCACACAGCTTAGGTGGACAAAGCAGTTCTCCAAAGAAGGGATGGGTGCTAATCACTACCACAGATTACCACTACGAGCAGCTGCAGAAAGACTGATTACGGGTCACTAAAAGAGGACAGATAGTATGGGGATTTTGTATGCTGTTTTCCGTTTCAGAACATGAGAACTTATGAACATGAGAACATGAGAATTTCCTAACAGATTGTTTATAAGTTATATTTTCTGAACACATACACATATATTAGAGATATTTACTATTTGTAGCAGGTTTTATCGTGGGGTTTATAATTGGACTTCAGGGAGTCCATGTGCCATAAAATTGTATGGAAAATTGGAAGGTTATGTGATATAGATATGTACAGTAAGGCACACTTTCCTGAGGAAAATGTTCAAGTCAAAGCTCTTAGCTCTGGAGGCAACCTGCCCTGGTGAGATCATAGCTGGGTGATCTTACTCAGGTTATTTAAACTGTGTACTTCAGTTTCCCAGTCTGTAACATGAAGATAATAATACAACTTCAAAGGGTAATCTTGACAATAAATACACCAATATGTATAAAAACAGAGCAGTGAGAGTTCGCTAAGTATTCACTATTGTTATTTCAATAACACTCTATTCACAGTAAAATTCAAATGCCAAATAAAGTTACAAATAATGAATTTAAAGAAATCCTTTCATGAATCCTTTTCAAAATAAACTTAGACTAACTACATCCATATGTGTTTGTTTTCTGAATCTGGATGTTCATAAGTAGGCTTCAAACCACAGTGCAGTAATAATGACGATCAATACTATGTGTGTTAAGAAAGATCTACCAGAGGGGCACCTGGGTGGCTCAGTGGATTAAAGCGTCTGCCTTCAGCTTGGGTCATGATCTCAGGGTTCTGGGATCGAGCCCCACATGGGGCTCTCTGCTCAGAAGGGAGCCTGCTTCCCCCTCTCTCTCTGCCTGCCCCTCTGCCCACTTGTGATCTATCTCTCGTCAAATAAATAAATAAAATTAAAAAAAAAAAAGAAAGATCTACTAGAAACCTTAATGAGCTAGGTTTGATTGGTATGACAAAGGCATTCTTTATAAATCTTTTCCTTAGAGAGTGAGCCCGAGTCTTTACTGAGTATTTAGTGATATTAGCGAGTGTTCAAATTTAGGAAGAATGCTTTAGTGACTTAGTCCATCACTAATTGTGTACAATACCCAGAAACTGCTTTTCCTATACAGTCATAGACTGTATTTAGTCTCTGATAAATTCTTACTTCTCTCCTCTTCCCCAACCCTGAGTGAACTACTCACACATTCCAAAAGCAGGAAGAAGTAAACGTTTTACTTCTTTCTCCTACAGCAGATGCCAGCTATGCCTCCGAGTCTTCATAGACTCTTGTTAGAAAATGCTATCGCATGCACTATTGGGTTTCAGTAAAAATAGTATAAACTGAGTACTTATGTACTCAGATACTTACAAACTGTTTTTATACACACTCTCACTTAAGTATTATTAAAACCCTATGGGGTAGGCTTTAATATTACCAGAAGCAAAAAAAGAAAGAAAGAAAGGCAGAGAGGTTAAATACATGATTCGCAGTCTCACAGCTTATTAATAGGGATATTGTGGGGCGCCTGGATGGCTCAGTGGGTTAAGCCTCTGCTTTCAGCCCGGGTCATGATCTCAGGCACCCAGGCCCGCATTGGGCTCTCTGTTCAGCAGGGAGCCTGCTTCCCCCGCCCCCCCACCCCCTCTGCCTACTTGTGACCTCTCTCTCTGTGTCAAATAAATAAATAAATAAATCTTAAAAAAAAAAAAAGATATTGTTATTTGAATCCAAGTGATCTAATGAAATGCAAGAGTCACTTAGTCATCACAGGTGCCTGGGTAACTAGGTCTATTGATTCAGAAGAAGAGGAATGATTTTGAATGGAAAGAAGTATGACCACTATCTGTGCAAAATGATAAGACAGTAGGGATTATCAGATCTTGCAAAGTTAAAATGAACACAGCTGATATAAAAAAATCCCTGTTTGGGGATGCCTAAGTGGCTTACTTGGTTAAGTGTCTATCTTCAGCTCAGGTCATGATCTTGGGGTCCTGGGATGAGTCCTGAGTTGGGTTCTCCGCTCAGCAGAAAGACTGCTTCTTCCACTCCTTCTGCCCCTCCCCTTGACTGCTCATACTTTCACTCTCAAATAAAATCTTAAAAAAAAAAAGAAATCCCTGTATAGCTTTAAAAATGAGACAAACTTAAGTTTGAGAACATGCTCCACAATTTCCCACCTTGGGGAAATTACTTAACTAAGTCTTAATGAGGATAATAAAAGCACCAACTTCATAGGGTTGTTGCAAGAATTAAATGGCATAATGCACATAAAATGTCTATCATGGTGCCTGGCATTTAATAAACGCTCCATAAACATTAATTACTGTTATTAATATTTTTAGTATTGAGCTTTGCACCCTCGGATATCCTTTTCCCTCTGTCTTTGTGATCTAATTAATTTTTCCTACAACGCTGAGCTGGACTTGAGCAGTACTAATAAAATATGCAACCAGATATCTTCACTTTCTTTCTGCAATTCTATTTGCCACCCCCTATATCTCCACTGATTTAGTGCCAGATTATAGATTTTCATTCACACATTTTAATTTAGAACCTTTCCTTTTATCTGGGTTTGGAGCATATTGTGTTAAATTCCCAAATGATACCTTTACAGTTTGCTGCAAGGTCCTTATCATAGCTTTCAGAAAACTTAAAGTTGTTCTTAGGGGAACAATCATTGCTTTGCATTTCATTATTGAATAGAAAATCGAGAAGAATAATACCAACTTTTAAGTGAAATTATACGCCTGAAAGGGGAGTATAAATGTAAAAAGGAGAGCACCTCATTATCACTCCTTCAAGCTGCTAGAGTGAAACTTGAGTCATTGCACATTCCAACATCAAAAACTCTCTTGGATATACTAAAGAACATCATTATGCACACAGCAATAAAATGAGGACGTTATTAGAGGGAACCACTAAGAATAAAAGATTGCCAAGACAGATTTCTAAAATGGATAATATAATAAGCTCGTTAATAAGTATTCTGAAATAGCTCTAACGCTTTCCAACCAGAACTGAATTCCTTGGGGTTTTGAACTAGTCAGGGGCATCAATTTTATTTTACTTTTTTTCTGTTTTGTTAAAGTATCCATACCTCTTTGCTAATCCACTGCAAGAATGTTTCTAACTATACCCGTTTAAACTTAAAGAAACATTTGATTTTGGTATTAGTATTTATCAGAGTACACCTATGAAAATAAATGGAATTAGACTGCTTCTTAAAGACCCAGGGAACTGACAAAAGCCTTTTGAACAAAGAATAAGCATGTGAAGGAATCGCGCTTCATCATCTTGCTAAAATCCTATAAATTGTCTTCATAAGGCAGAAACTCTTCTAACTGCATAACATTTAAGAATTACTAATAATTCTTAATATACATTTTTAAAAGTAATCTCTACATCTAACATGGGGCTCAAACTCAGGACTCTAAGATCAAGAGTCATCGGTTCTACTGACTGATTCAGCCAGGTATTCCAATAATTCTTCATAAACCTGGTCATGAAGACTTTCTTGAGTCAATAATTGTACATTTGGAAATACATGTACCGGTTCATTGTCCTTGCTGTTTCATTTACCTCCCTTTTTTGTTAGCATTTAGTTCTATTTCCATTTGCATTTAATGTCCTGGGCTCTACGCCTCCTCCTCATCTTTAATGTTTGTGGTTCTTAGGATGCTGCCCTTTTCCCCTCTCCTCCATCGTTGTGTACTTAACAAAGTCTGAGCTAATTAACCGAGTTGGCTACAGTATGGGTAGTCAAGCAATTGTTTCATCCTTTCTTGAAGGCTGTTAGCTCTGCTTGGAGAGAGAAGAGGTCCCAGTGCCATACTCAGCCTTAGGGAACTGCAGCGAGGGTAACTCTCAAAAATGCTTCCACCACATCAAAGTTTCTATAGCAACAATTAGAAACAAAATCAAGGGAATAAGAAAGACAAACTAAGAAATAGTAGGTTTTGTTTTGTTTTGCTTTTTCTTGCCACGCAGGAAAGGGGGTGGAATTTTGGGCAACACTGACCGCGTTGTTCTCCGAGATATTTAGAAATCAGATCTTCCAGAGACAGCGCGTTCATGGAGTGGGGCACAGAGGCCAGAGCGTCCGCCTCTCCTCCTCGCCTTCTCGCAGGTCCTGCCCGGGCTCGCGGGCTGCAGAGCTGAACGCCGCGCCTGCGCCTCGCCCGGGACTCGCGCCAGGTAGGCGGCTCCCGGCGGGGCCTCCCGGGCCCAACCACAGAGAGGAGCCCCCTCCCCCACTCCGGCGTCCTAGAGCGGCCGCGGGCGGCCAGCGCGGACCCGAGCCCCGTTGCGGGTGGGGGAACCTTGACGGTGGGAGTTCCGCCGCGCGCTCCGGGTCCTTGGAGCGGCGGAACCTCTGACATTCGGGGCGCTGACCACCTGAGGCCCTAGGCCGGGATGCGACCCGCCGGCGGAGCGGTCCCCTTCCACGAGTCGGGTTCCCACCCGCCTGGCCCTGGAAGGTCTTCCTGCCGACCCCGGCGCTGCCTCTCTCCAGGGGACTCCGTCCCAGTGCGGAAACGGGCTTCATCTGGGACAGGCCGCCGGGGAGGGCAGGCCGCAGAGGGCGAGCCCGGGGGCCGCCGCCCGGGGAAGTGGACAGGGCTGGTTCCCATTCCCGCGCTGTTGCTCAGGGGTCGCCTGACCTCCCCGCGGGCTGCGTCCCCTGCCTTAGTTTTCTAGACCGCAGTACCGGGGTTAATACGTCTCGGGTTTGTGCAAATTAAATGAGATAATGAATGTGTGTATCAGTAAGTTCTCTTTATTTGTTGAGTGCTTCCCGGGGGCCCAGCAGTGTTAAACGGTTAAGACAAGCTCATTCATTGATTCAATAAATGCTTATTGATTACATGCTATGTCAATATTACAAGGTGCTGCAGATGAACGCTCACCCCTTGGCGATAAAAACTGAAGGTCCCCACCCTTCTGCCCTTCTAAAGATTATTTAAGGATGAGAGGTTGATTGGACTATGAAACAGAGAACTGTCTAATTAACCACCAAACACATTATTTCATGACAACCTTGAGAGCTTATAATAGGGAGATGCTTATGGGGAGGGGATGGAGACAGGGCCGAAAAGAAAAGACTTTCTTGAGGAAATACTATTTCAGTTGAGACCTGAACAATGAGGAGGAATCAGCCAGACTCGCATGATATTATTCATCTAGGCCTAGGGAATAGGGTGCATGAGGAATTGAGCTGCAGGATTCCAGTACTGGCCTGGCACCAACAGTGGAACTCCTCAGATGTGTTCTCTGCCCATTATCTTCCGTAGCCCCATAGTTGGCATAGCAGGGCAGTGAAGCTGGCAGCTAATTTTGGTCCTAATAGCCTTTTCTTACAGGAAGCACCGTGAGTCTTCCTATCTCCTGTTTGATCAAAACATATTTTTGAAAAGCTGAATAAAAAAAAAAAAAAAGTATATCGGGACACCTGGGTGGCTCAGTGGCTTAAGCGGCTGCCTCTGGTTCAGGTCATGATCCCAGGCTCTTGGGATTCAGCCCAGCCTTGGGCTCTCTGCTCAGGGTAGAACTTGCTACCCCCTCTCCCTCTGCTCCTCCTCCAGCCTGTGTGCACTCTCTCTCAAATGGATAATTCTTAAAAACAAAACAAAACAAAACACCAAAGTATATCATCTATGGTTTTTTATTGTCTTCTAAATCAAATACAGTAGTCACCTCCTTATCTGTAGGAGATAAGACCTGGGCCCCCAGTGGATGCCTAAAACTTCCTAACCCTATATATATACTATGGTTTTTTCCTATACATACATACCTGTGATACAGTTTAATTTACAAATTAGTCACAGTAGGGGGGCCTGGGTGGTTCTGTTTGGTTAAGCATCAGCCTTTGGCTCAGGTCATGATCCCAGAATCCTGGTATCAAGCCCCAGGCTGGTTCCCTACTCAGTGGGGAGCTGGCTTGTCCCTCTCACTCTGTGGCTACCCCTACTTGTGCTCTCTCCCATGCTTTCTCTCTCAAATAAAATCTTTAAAAAAAAAATAGTCACAGTAAAACATTAACAATAACTAATAATAAAATAGAACAATTATAGTAATGTGCTATAATAAAAGTTATGTGACTGTGGTCTCTTTCTCTCTCCCTTAAAGTTTCTTATCGTCCTGTTCTCACCTTTCCTGTGATGCTTTGAGATGATACCTATGTAATGTGATGAAGTGAGATGAGTGATGGAGGTGCTGTGACATAGCGTTAGGCTACTTGCTGACCTCCTAGTATGTCAGAAGGGGAATCATCTACTTCTGGACCACAGTTGACCACTGGTAACCAAAACCGTGGAAATCGAAACAGAGGATGAGGGGGGACTGCTGTATAAACAACTAACTTGCTTGAAAAATCCTCTGTCAAACCAAGGATCCAAACTCAATTCCAGCTTCTGTTCTGCTGCACCCGTCACTATGTTCTTCAGATGATGTTGACTTCTTTTGGAACCATGTACTCTTCCTCTCGATTCTTTGATCACAAGCTATTCAAAGCATCGTGCATTATGAAGCACATTGGGTTCCTGGTATGCCAAATATCTCCTTACCTCCACAAAATGTTTATTTCTTAACCACTTCCTGCTAGCACAATAGAGTAATACTAGCACTTTAAATAGTTGCAATTATTGAATATAGGCAGATTTTTGTAAGAATTTTATCCCAATCTAACACATATTGATTGTGAACTGATTCTTCTTCTTCCCACTCAGGAGCCTTTCATCTCCTACTCTTCCACCCCAGATGCTCGCCAGGCATTTCAGAACCATCTGATGGTAACAGGATGGAGACTGATTCAACATCATCCCACCATCTACCTTCTGTTTCTTATTCTTTGATTTCCTTTGCTCACTGCTGCTCACAACACAGTAATTCTACTTTAAGCACCTTCTGTACATTCATGTCCATTATTTTTTGTCTTTCCTGCTTATGATTAGAAAATTACTTTATTAGTTTTATTTATGAACCAAAAAATGGATCTAAACATGAAGAGTAAGCATAGTGCTAAAGGATACTAGTAATACTAGCTAGTACACCTAATTGTTCCTCCTCTTTGTTCCCACAATATCCTTTGGATGTGTCTATGATTGTATTTGCTACAGTGTGCTATTACCAGTTGTGTATTAGACTTCCTTGAAAATAGGTTGAGTCTCCCCCCCCCATTTGTTTTCACTGTGCTTAGCACAATGTCTGGTACATTACAGGTACTCATTTAATGTATTCTGAATGAAAAAAGGAATTCATTGTTAAATCAGAGGTTTAAGTGAAATAGGTATAAATGGGAAGCTAACTTCTAAATTGTGAACATGCCTAGAAATTACCTTTATAATCTCCTTCATCTATCTTCCTACCCTTTAAATATACTTTCCCTCAAACATTAAAGATAGTAGTAAAATGAATTCTTACTCAAGTTTTTCTTGAATTGAGTTGGGGTGTGTGTGTGTGTGTGTGTGTGTGTGTGTGTGTACTTTTATTTAAACTAAAATAAAGAAAAGGACCAATATGCCAATATAATAAGTATCAAGTCCCCATTTTGCCCAAAGAAAACACTCTCAGAATGTTAAAAATAGCAATACTTTCAGTGAAATCCAACCAATGTTGAAATCCAGTTCCTCTGATACCAAAACCAGTGTTTTTCTTTGGTAGAAACTAAACTTTGTATTTTTCTTATGGTTCAAGTAATGTAATTAATGATAGAAAAAATCAGAAATTTCAGATAAACAAAATAAAAGGAAAAAGAAATATAATTCTTCTAAGATTTCAGCATTCCCAGCCAACCATTGTTAACATTTTTGCATGTATATACACTATACATACACTCACACTTTTTTTTTTTTAACAATAAATGGAACCACACTAACTTTAATCTTTTTTGTTTAACAATATGGAACAACTCCTCTCTTTGCTCATTTACTGCAGGGTTTTTCAACTTCAGCTTGATTAACATTTGGGGCCAGATAATTTTTTTATTATCAGGGATTGTTCCTGTGCTTTGTAGGATACTTCACACCATCCCTGGCCTTTACCTAGTAGATGCCATTAGTATCACTCCCCACTTCAGTGCCCCAACCAAAAATATCTCCAGACATTGCCAAATGTCCCTGGGGAACTGATTAATTCATATAATAATATATTAAAATATATAACTTTGATCATTTTTTTTCCTTAATACCTATTTACCTAATGGCTATTAGAAAATCAATTGCAAATGCTTTTCTTTTTGATATATATATCATATATAATATATATATTTAGAAAGGTATATCTTTTATATCATATATATGATATATGTATTTAGAAATAGTTATATCAAATGAATACTAGAAATTTTTAAAAATTAGATGCTTAACACTTTTTATTAAACTCTGAAGTAATGTCACCAGGCTCATCATTTTAGAATATGCCCTCTTTATGACCCATGGATTTGTCATTGTTTAAAATTTAAAAGTTGATTTTGAGTGAACAAAGCAAAAATTATCTTAAAGCAAAGACACAGCCTTATAAGAACATTAGGACTGATTAACCTTTGAAAGGATTGAATTTGCTAAATGAACTTGATAAAGCTTCCATGTGCAGATATAATGTATTTGACACATGGTAACCTCTCATATTTTTAATTTTCAAGACCTCTAAAACAAGGATATTCTTTTTTATTTTATTTTTTTTTAATTTGAGAGAGTGAGAGTGGAGGAGAAGGGCAGAGGGAGAGGGAAAGAGTCTTAAGCAGACTCCGTGCTGGGCACCGAGCTGCAGATGTGGGTTTGATCTCACCACCCTGCCATCACGACCTAAGCCAAAACCAGGAGTTGGATACTTAACCGACTGCACCACCCAGGAGCCCTTAAAAGAAGGATATTCTTACACTAAAATTTCACAAACATCTTTCAAAGGCTATTAAAAAGTAAGTTTTTAGAGTTTGTTATATTTTACTTTAAAAATGTTTTTATTGTTAAATAAAACATGTAAGTAGAAAATTGCAAGCAGGGGCGCCTGGGTGGCTCAGTGGGTTAAGCCGCTGCCTTCGGCTCAGGTCATGATCTCAGGGTCCTGGGATCGAGTCCCGCATCGGACTCTCTGCTCAGCAGGGAGCCTGCTTCCTCCTCTCTCTCTGCCTGCCTCTCTGCCTACTTGTGTTCTCTGTCAAATAAATAAATAAAATCTTAAAAAAAAAAAAAAAGAAAAGAAAATTGCAAGCAACATAAACATGCAGTTTAATGTATAAACTACTGTTGGCATCATGTAATCACCAATTCAGGTCAAGAGGTAGATCACTGGTAAAGCTCAAGAAGCACTACTTCCACATCTATTCCCATCCACAGCATCCTCTCCTTTCTTCCTTGCTTTCCTCCCTCTCTTCTTTCTTATTTTGATGGGAAACATTACGTAGAATTTCCTTGTTCTTTTTATTCTTTTACCATCTAAGTGTCCATTTACTTACATTAGAGTTTAATTTAACTTGTTTTTGAAGTTCATATGAATGGAATCAACACTGTGTAGTCTTTTCTCTTTAGACCAACATTATGTTTGTGAGATTCTTCTGGGTCACGGCTCCCATTATAATTCATTTATTTACACTGGTGCATTGTTTTACACTCTGTGAATATATATGACTACCATTGACAAACATTTAATCGTTGCAGGCTTTTGGCCAATGCAATTCTTATACATGCATGCTGGTAATCATATGCACACATTTCTGCTGGGTATATAGCTAGAAATCGAATTGCCACATCAAAGAGAACACATTCTGCAACTTTATGACATGACACAAAATTGCTTTTCAAAGTGGTTCTACCAATTTATACCCTACCAGCAGTGTGTGAGACTTCTAATTTCACTACATCTTTGCCATCACTTGGTATTTTTAGTCTTTTTTTGTATTAAGCCCTTCCAGTAGGTTTATAGAGATTTTAATTTGCATTTTCCTATTACTAATGAAGTAGAATACCTTTTCATGTGTTCATGAAAAAATTTGCTCTTTGATAGTATCAAGTTTCTTGCCCACTTTTCAATTGAGTTTTCCATCAACCTTTTTCTTAATATTTTGTAGTATTTTCTCAATCAGTTATTTGTTTTACTCTGTAACTTGCTTCTTTACTTTTTAATTCTCAACTTTTCTAGGTAGCTGGTATTAGGTATATCTTTTATCTCATATTTAATTAGATTTTGTTCCATAGTCTTTTTGAGGGTCATTTTGTTTCCATTGGTAAATTTATTGATAAAATAGACATCCCTTCTAAATTTCCTAATTTCTATCTTTTCCTGTATATGATCTCTATATTTTTATATTTTCATTTAATATTTTACATGTGTGTGCTTCTTCTGAACATGTTAAAAATTTGCATTTTAGGTTGTTTCTAGGCTAAAATTTTCCATAAGTTTATATAATATACTTTATTTTCTATTTCTTTTTACTTTACATATACTCCTAACCATGAGTAATATCCCCCTTTTCCACTCCTTATCCTCTAAAACCTGAGTTTAATTAACTGAATTATTTTTCTACATTTTCTAATATTTACTTTTTTTTTTTTTTAAAGATTTTATTTGTTTGAAAGAGAGGGAGAGCACAAGTGAGAGAGAGAGCCATGACTGGGGAGGAGGGGCAGAGGAGAGGGAAAAGCAGACTCCCTACTGAGCAGGGAGCCAGAGGTCAAGGCCAAGGTAGAGGCCAGGCTTGATCCCAGGACCCAGGGATTATGACCTGAGCTGAAGGCAGATGTTTAACCAACTGAGCCACCCAGGTAACCCTCTAATGTTCACTTTTATATCTTGAAATGTGATTATACATTTATGACTTATCTGTCAACTTTAAAACTCGACTTTGTGACCTTGGCTACAATATAGAATAAATCAACATCACCCACACACCCAACTTCTTCACCCCTTTCTCCTATCCTCTTTTGTTAGTTACTTTGTTTCTACATTGTCATGATTCCTACACCTCACACTGTAATCTGTAACCATAATTTTCGTGGTTGTTTTAATCTTAGTCTTAAATTAAATGGATTCATTGTTTACAAGCACTGTTGGAAACAATACTAGCTTCCCAGGATTGTCAAGAGGATCTAATGAAAATACGGAGTCAACCTTCATGGAATTTAACTGAGCATTTAGTATATTGCAGGCCCTGTGCCAGGGACCTGAGAGTACAGAGGGTAACAACATTTCCTCTGCTGTTAGGAAGTTCCCATGACTCATGGAAGACACAAACCATTTCTGTATGATAAGAGGTGTGCCAGAGATACATATGACATTCCCCAGACTACAGATAAGAGATCTTAATCTAGGCCTGGGGAGGAGGCAAAGAAAGAATTCCTGGAGAAGATGGCAGCTGATAAGATATGTCCCATTGATGCTGGGGTGGAAGGCATTCCTGGCCTAGACCACAGCAAAGGCAGAGGCATGAGAAAGAATCTAAGTTCAGGAATTTGTAGTAGTCCTGACTGTACTCGAGCATAGGGTGTAGATGCAGAAAAGAGAAGTGATGGGGCTAAAGAAACAAGAGGGGGTTCATAAAGGCCATGCAGAACCACCATGGACTCTTACATGAAGAAAAGACTAGTTGAGAATGAAGCATGAAGTTCCCGCTTACTGAAATTTAAAGAGCTACTCTCCTGGAGAGGAGAGGGCAGGCAGAGATGGGTTGAGGGAGGTGAACTCAGCCTAGCCTGGTCCAGCTCAAGTGGCTTAGGGACAGATACCTGATGAGCCCTGCCTGAGGTTTTCAGTACCTCCCATGACTGAGAGGACACTAGAAGGTGGGCTGGGACTGCTAGCCACAGCTCAGGTCATAGTGAGCAGTCCGCAATTGTGTACTCAGGGCTATACCGTACCACGTTCCTATGGGTACCCTGTGGGTAAGCCTATTGAATTCACCCCAGGGGGAGGGGGAGGGACATACTGGAAGACTTCTTTCTCTACACTGTCCCTATCAGTTCTCGCCTCTGGGCCCGCATTCCCACTCACTAAACAACTTGGAGTCAACTACCATGTCTCCAAAGCCATGGAAATACATGAAAACAGGGTCACGTTTTTGAAGGTTGGCTGCATCAGGGTTGGGCCCTTTATTATCAATATCTTCAACTTTTGCCTAGGTTTCTGTTTTTCAAACTCCTGAACTGCTATTCAGATGGCCACAATTTTAATGGAATTAAAAAGGAAAGGAGCAGCAGCAGCAGCAGCAACTGATCAGATTTGCATCCCTTATAGAATGCAGGCAGCAGCAAAGATGTGGACTCAATGAAACCAGACTGGAGGGAGATGGGTTAGAAAGTCACCTCTGTCATAACAGTGTGATTCTTTGTGAGACTGACACCAAGATTTTAAACCATTTGTGAGGAGAGACTGAAAATGAGTTAGAATGGGGTTGATGCAGTCCAGCTTCCTCTGGATTATTGATGTCCCATAAAAAATTATTTAAAACTGAATTACTCAGTCTTTAGGAAATAAACTGGCAGTGTATTCTTTTTTTTTTTTTTTCCTGGCAGTGTATTCTGATATGATTATCTTTGGGAGCTGGATCATATTCCTATTAGGGAGGTGGTGAAGTTTTGTCTGCAAGGAATCTAAATTCTTCTGTCAACCAAACTGAGAATGGAAACTGACAGATCTCAGACAGGTGAGGGGAAATTTTCCTTCTATTTCTGGTGCCAGAATCCATTTGGCATGGACTCCAAATCATGGAGATTTCTAGAGCATTTCTAGAGCCAAAGCCGTCTTGGCCAGGGAGGTTTGGCTAGGAATGAGGTTCCTGCATGGAATCTTTGCATGGGTCTGGGCCTGTGCAGGTTGTACATAACTACCTCATTCTACCTCCTTTCTTTTTATTTCTAAACCTGCAGGAAAATTTTGTTGAAAGTTATGGTCTGGATTTAGTTTTACTGTGGGGAATTCGGGGAGGGCTTGTCCTATGCTTCAGGAAGAGGTTAAGAGGTGAAAAGGTGAGAGCAGGACACCTCCTTGAGATCAGTGTGCTGGTAACAGTTGGCAGAAAGCCATGCCCAGCTGAATGGTCAGTGGGACCTTACAGGAAGACACTGCTGCCATTCAGGCTTAGTGGAACAAGAACCCCATGGACATCTTCAAGAGACTGCATGGTTGAACCCTGGGAGCTCTTAGAGGCAGCTGGCAGGTAATGTGATGACAGCTGATTTCCGGGAGTTAGTCAGGATTGAAGCTATTAGAATTTGTGCACTAAGAAGATAGGGTTTCCTTATTTTATAGCTACAAGATGGTGTGACTATTGACAATGGAGTCACATAGTAATCCAGACAAATAAGGATGAGGCCAAACCATTGCGTTGGTGCTGAGGGCAAAGGGTAGGAGAGAGGAAATACTGACTACAGAAAATCAGTGGGATGTGGTAACACACTGGAGTCTGGGCTAGAGATAAATATTTGAAAGTCATAATCATAGAGATGAAAATTGACTCTATGGGTATAGATAATATTACCTGGGAGACAGTGTCAAGAAAGTATTTATAAACATTTTGTAAATGTTAGCAATTAATTTCATATGCTAACAAAGCGGCCTCATCATTTTATAAGCCCATCTCATAACATGTGTATTCAGTGTGACTAGATACACACACATATGTGTATGTATCTTTTATCTTTTTTTAACATCCAAAAATTTAAAGACAGAAATTTGTAGTGAGTCCTTTAGTTTGGGCTAGAGGAAGTTTCTCAGTCTTAGCACTATTTATATTTTGATATTAATAAAATTAATTTAATATTTAAAAAATAATATTAATAATTATAAAATTATACAATAATTTTTTTGTCAGAGACTGGCTTGTGCATTGTAGGCTATCTAGAAGCATATCTGGCTTTAGACAGTGTGCTGGTAGCACTGACCCTCTACCCACCATAACATATAAAAATGACTCCAGACATTGCCAAATGTTTCGTGGAAGGCAAAATCAGCCCTGCTTGAGGACAATTAGAGAACTACATATATCTGTTAAATTTACCACTGAGAAACAGGAGAGTAAAATATTTTGAAATAACAGATTCTTTAATAGGACCATTAATTCATCATTGCTATAATTATATCTAATTGTACGTTCTATATACCATGCTCAGTCATTCATAAGATCAGAGATACATTTCCTATACAGCATATTAAAAGTAGTACCATAGAAGAATTAATGTGCAGGGTCCCAGGGTCCTGGGATCAAGCCCCATATCGGGCTCTCTGCTCAGCAGGGACCCTGCTTTCCTCTCTCTCTCTCTCTGCCTGCCTCTCTGACTATTATTTGTGGTCTCTGTCTGTCAAATAAATAAATAAATAAATAAAACTAAAAAAAAAATTGTATCACAAATATTTGCCTTCTTTGCCTAATTTGTGACTTGTCTTTTATTCTCTTTACCATGTCTACTAATTAAGAATGGAAGTTCTTAATTTTAAGGTATTTATACCTTTTGTGTCTTGCTTTCGGAATTTTTCCTATCAAAGATCATAATACTTTTTGTAGGATTCAAAAAAAGTTCTTCCTTATACCAAGATCATAAGGATAGTTTCCTATATTTACTTTCTACATATTCATATTTTTCTCTCACATGTAGGTCTTTAACACACCTGAATTAATTTTCATACATTCTGTGAGGTCAGAAGTCAAAATCATTTATTTATTTATTTATTTATTTATTTGTTTGTTTGTTTTTAGAAATTTCTATACTCAGAACCCCAATATCATGAGCTGAATGTTCTGACTGAGCCAGCCAGGTGCCCTTCTCAAAATTTTTTAATCCCCAGATGGGTAACTAGTTTTTTCAGCATCATTAACGCTCATCTTTTACTCATTGTTTATAATGCCACCTCTGTTATATATTGGGTTTCCATATATATATATATATATATATGGGTTTGTTTGGGGGCTTTGCTAATGTCTTAATTATCATAAATTTATAATTAGCCTTGAGAGTTCTAAGTTAAGAATCCTGTACTTTTTTCTTCAAAATTGTCTTGGCATTTTTCATTTGTTTTGTTTGGTTTTTCCTTATACATTTTTTTTTTTTAAGTCATCTCTACACCCAGGATGGGACTCAGACTCACAACCCTGAGATCAAGAGTCTCATGCTTCACCAACTGAGCCAGCCAGATCCCCCTGGTTTTCCTTATACATTTAAGAATCAGCTTTAAAAATTTCATTAAGGAGCTAGAGAGTATTATGCTAAGCAAAATAAGTCAGAAAAAGACAAATACCGTCTACGGCCATACCACCCTGAACGCGCCCGATCTCGTCTGATCTCGGAAGCTAAGCAGGGTCGGGCCTGGTTAGTACTTGGATGGGAGAAAAACACAAATACCATATGATTTCACTCATGTGGAATTTTAGAAACAAAACAAACGAGTAAAGGGGGAAAAAAAGAGAGGGAGAGGCAAGCCAAGAAATAGACTCTTGAGGTGCCTGGGTGGCTCAGTTGATTAAGCAGCCGACTCTTGATTTTGGCGCAGGTCATGATCTCAGGTCCATGCTCAGCAGGGAGTCTGCTTGAGGATTCTCTCTCTCCCTCTCCCTCTGCCCCTCCTCCCACTCACACATTCTCTTTCTCTCTCAAATAAAAAATAAATCTTAAAAAAAAAAAAGTCTCAACTATAGAGAACAAATTGATGGTTAACAGATGCGAGTTGGTGGGGAGAATGGGTGAAATAAGGGCTGGGGATTAAGGAGTGCACTTCTGATGAGCATGAGATGTTGTATGGAAGTGTTAAATCACTACACTATATACCTGAAACTAATATTACACTGTATGCTGACTAACTGGAATTTAAATAAAAAACTTTTTAAAAAAAGTTCCATCAAATATTCTTGGTATTTTTAAAAATTGCATTAAATTAGGAACTGATTTCTGGGCAACTAACATTCTCAGAATATTGAGTCTACTTACCCATAAACATAGATTTCTGTTTAGAAAATTGTTCATTTTTTCATAGATATCTTACACATATTTTTTTAAAGATTTTTATTTATTTATCGACAGACAGAGATCACAAGTAGGCAGAGAGGCAGGCAGAGAGAGAGAGGAGGAAGCAGGCTTCGCACTGATCAGAGAGCCTGATGCGGGGCTCAATCTCAGGACCCTGAGGATCATGACCTGAGCCAAAGGCAGAGGCTTAACCCACTGAGCCACCCAGGTGCCCCTACACATATTTTTTTGATTTGTTTCTAGGTATCTGTGTTAGGTATCTTCCATTTGGCTTCCCTATGTCCATTCCTCACTCTTCTTCAATTTGTTCTCTACTCTGGGAGGCTGAACTTTGGGGACTATATCCACAGTCTCTTATGCTCTCAGCCAGTAAGGACCCCAGCAGTAGACTAGAGAGAAGGAGAAGAGTGAGGTCCGATTTATCGACTACTAAGGCAAGGGTTGCCTTAGGTTGGCTCTGTCTTCCTGAGTCTCACTTAGAGTTATTTCTCTCAAAGTAGTACAACTTTCTCTCTCTTTTTTTATTTTATTTTATTTTATTTTATTTTATTTTATTTTATTTGCTTAGAGAGAGAGAAAGAATGCAGATGTGAGCATGCATGGGGGAGGGGCTATGGGAAAAGGAGAGGGAGACAATCTCAAGCAGACTCCTCGCTGAACACGAGCCTGACAACAGGGCTCGATCTCAGAACCCTGAGATCATGACCTGAGGTGAAACCAAGAGTCGGATGCTGAACCAACGGAGCCACCCAAGTGCCCCCAACCTTCTCTCCTTCTTTGGGCAAAAACCGATAACAGCTTCTTAGAAAATGAAGAAGAGCAATCCAAGGGTTGGACATTAAAGATTATTTAAGGCTTACGGCCTAGAAGAAAAAAACATATTTAGTAAGTATGGAATGATGACATGTTTCACGTGCTTTAGAAATGTCAGGAGAAATAAAGACTGTGAAAGCCTTTAAGAAATAATAATCGTATGAAATTACTGGGCAACAGCTATGTGCCTTGCTCTGTGCTAGATGCTTCATATATTTTATCTCACTTAATCCTTATGATACACTTATGAGATTGATTTAATTATCCCAGTTTCACAGAAGAGGTTTTAAAATGCTTTCTCAATCAAGGTCACAGAGCTAGTTAGTAAGCAGTAGACTCAGATTTTAAATGCAAGTCTGCCCGATTCCAAGACCATTCTATTAACTACCTTGCTGGTCTGCCTATATTTTACCATTAAGTTAACAATCAGGAAATTATGTCCTTTTAGAATGTAGTTTCAGTTAAGTGATCAGGAGGTGGTTTCAAAGGAGTGATCAGGCTGGGTGATCTCCAGAGGTTAAGGAATTAAGTGGTGAGGAAATCAAGATAGCAGTAGAATATGAGCTGTTTAATAAGTCTAGTAGTGAAAGTTTACAGATTTATCATATTAGTTGCAAAAAGTCCAATTTTTTTTTTCTAAGAAAATTTATGTCACACAGTGTCTGAACTTTCTCAATCCAAGATATACTTAACTGGCTTTCTCTGAGGGTTCTACTACATTATTCCAACAGTGATGCCCCAGATCTATAGGGGTTTCCCATCTTCATAGGAACAAGGAAGTTACACAGGCTTCTTAGGGCCAGAGCATCTCATTCATCTCTGCATTCAGATTGCAGAGCCTAGCCTGCTTGGGAACTAAACATGGTGATTTAGGTTCTGCTATCTGAGTTTTGTTGCAGGGCTTGTTTATCCTCATTAACATTAATACAGTGACTATCTTTCAGGTCACCTTGTCCTAGCAGCAGAGATAAAGGTATTTATGTTTGTCATCCTCCTTGCTTTCCTTCCTAATAGCTCTGGTACCTAATATTTAAGCACAGATAGATGCCATTTAATAAAACCCTTATAAAAGGGTTGGGAGATTATTAGTTTTGACCTTGCATCAGCAACTCTAAAAGAGAAAAAACACTGCTATCACAGGAAACAGAAAATTTTCCAGGGATCGTACTCAAAATACAGAATGAAAACTAACACCCAGGGGCGCCTGGGTGGCTCAGTGGGTTAAGCCGCTGCCTTCGGCTCAGGTCATGGGATCGAGTCCTGCATCGGGCTCTCTGCTCAGCAGGGAGCCTGCTTCCTCCTCTCTCTCTCTGCCTGCCTCTCTGCCTACTTGTGATCTCTCTCTGTCAAATAAATAAATAAAATCTTAAAAAAAAAAAAAAAAAAGAAAACTAACACCCAGATTATTGGTGAACAGATACTGGACCAGGTAACTGAAACCATTTTTCCTGCTCATCTTAAGCACAGATCAAGAACTTAAATCAGCCTATCTTTGACGTATGGCAGGTCTCATAAGATACAAAACTCGGGACACCTGGGTGGCTCAGTCGGTTAAGCATCTGCCTTTGGCTCAGGTCATGATCCCAGGATCCTCGAATGGAGCCCTGCACCAGGATCCTTGCTGAGCGGGGAGTCTGCTTCTCCTGCTCCCTCTGATCCTCCCCACTGCTTGTGCTCTCTCTCAAATATATAAATAAATATAAATCTTAAAAAAAAGAAAGAAAGAAAGATAACTTCCCAAGCAAGATACCACAATTCAGCTAACTAAACTTTGCTTCTTTCTTTTCCTATAGCTTTTTTACTTCTATGCATTTTTACTTCCTTTGAATCACATATTTTATGCTATTAAAATACGTTTTAGGGCACCTGGGTGGCTCAGTGGGTTAAGCCGCTGCCTTCGGCTCAGGTCATGATCTCAGGGTCCTGGGATCGAGTCCCACATCGGGCTCTCTGCTCAGCAGGGAGCCTGCTTCCCTCTCTCTCTCTGCCTGCCTCTCTGTCTACTGTGATCTCTCTCTGTCAAATAAATAAATAAAATCTTTGAAAAAAAAATTAAAAAAATAAAATAAAATAAAATACGTTTTAAACAGTGTACTATAAAAGTCACTGTAACAACTGTCAAATCATGGAAAACAACAAATAAATGTTATTAAAATGATTGGGAAAAGCAAATATGGGGAAGGAGGATTGTGAAGACTATAATAAAAGCCTGTTAACAAAAGATCACATAATCTAACTAGCAAGAGGGGAGGGGGATTAGCAGAACACATGATGTACTTATGAAAGACCGGAGATAGTAATAATAATGACAATAATTATGGGGAAAGCTCCTATTTGAGAACTGAAATAAACAGGAAGCCACAGAAGACTGCTGAGCCTAATAGAAATGCCTCCTTTTTCTGTTTTAAACTTTAGAAAGTGAATTTAAAATAATTTTTTTTAAATGACGTATCATAGCATGGGTAAGGAAAAGTGGTGCTTGGAATCAGAGGTCCAGTAGCTTGTTTTAGCCTCCATAATTGGATGACATGCAAGTACAGTACATGAAAAGATCTAGTCTAAGTGACATTAGAGAGGTTTTCGCTAGAGAAGCCCAAGAACTATAAAGTAAAAGACAATTTGGGAATGAGGTTGGATGTCTATGTTCTTGACAACACAGAGAATGTGAGCCATTTTTAAGTGTAGGAGGATTCCAAAAATAAGAATCTCTCACATTTCATTTGGCAAGGCAATTAAAATTTTTTTTTCCAAATAAGTGAAAAATAAGATGCTTTGTAATCTGTTTCCTTACCATAAGGCATTTCTTTATTTTGAAGGTACCCCATTATATTTGAAGAAAAATGATGTTTCTTCCTAAATAAGAAGAAAACTTAAAAATTAGTTGGTAAAAGTTTGCTTGCAACATAGTGCAGAACAACCCCTTCTCAGTTGTAGTTCAATATAAATTTTAATACATCTTTCCTTTAAGATTTATTTGGTTCATCTAAAATGTTACCCTATTTATTTGGTTCATCTAAAATGTTACCCTAAAATGTTACCCTATATACCCTAGTATATTTTGAATTATGATAGCATGACAATAATAAAATTATCTTAACAAAATGGGGATGAAAAGTAAATTCACACTTCTCAATGTTTTACATAGATTTGACCTAATCAGATCTTCAATTTTAGTGGAAAAAATTAGAATCAGATCTCTACCCCCAGAATGGACTAGAATAATTTATCTAAAGTTGTTCAGAAGATCATTAGCCACTTTAAAAAGAAAAATATATCAGATAAATAATATTTCAATGAAAATAAATGACTGCACTATTCCAAGCTCAGTAAAACAAAAATTATCCTTATTTATGCTCCTTTTCTCAGACACTGCAGCCTTTAGCATCTCATAAATCCTAGCTAATTACATGTCAAGAGAAAAGGTTAATTATAAGTTTAATAAGCTCCCCTTTTTCTATCTAATGAATCAATTTCACATGGAGAATGCTAGGGGAATAGAATAGAAATGCAAATATTTAATAATAACTACTTTAGTGGGTTCTATATGTGAAAATTTTCTAAACAATGATGCTGCCCCACAATGGAAAACACTGCTTTACTAGATAGACTATTCATTCAAAAACATCAGGTGCTGAGTCTGTTCCAGCCACATTGTGCTAGGTTCCAGGCTGTATGAGGAGCAGGGAGTATGTCTGGCTCCCAAAGCAATGCAGTGAGCTGCCAATTGTCACAACTGGTTATTATTCTCTTCATTTATGATTATAATCTTAGAGCATTATAAAAGCAACATGTTTTGATCGGTCCTAAATGAGGGAGTACAAGGGCCCTTCCCACATCTTGATTTCGGACTTCTGGCCTCCAGGACTGTGAAAGAATAAATTTTTGTAGTTTTAAGTCACGAAAATTTGTGGTAATTCATGATGGCAGCCACAGAAAATTAATACAACACTCTAAGAGAATAAAGTAGAGCACAGAAAGGCATTTCCATTATAATCTCAGCTATATGAAAAGAGCTATGGAAAATTTTGGAAAAGAAACTCAAAAATTTCTGTTAGCAATAGTAGCCCCTTGATGAAGAAATCATAGTAACTACTGTTCACTTATTTATAATTTTTGTATTTTCCAAAATTTCTAAAATAAGTATTATATTTTTATTAGAAAATAAAACATATCCTTTTGGGTCATGAAAAGCCATATGCATTGATATGTTAATTGCATAACTCACGGTGGAAAAATTAGAGGCAATCTAATTCTCTAATATTTGCTAATGGTCAAATAAATTCTAGTTTGTCCTTTTGATGGAATATTAAACAACTATAATAGGACTATTCTGTAGCAATAAGGGAAGTTTTAAAACAACAAGGGACAACATAGCTTAATGGTTAAGATGGTGAGCACTGGAACCAGACCGACTGCATTTTTAAAAGACCTGTTTCCTAATAATGAAGCACCTTGATAACCTCTTTGTTTCTCAGCTTTCTATTTGAGGAATAACAGAATTGACTTACAGGTTGTTTGAGGATCAAATGGATAACATCTTATCCATTCTAATAATAACTTTTCCACATCTTAACATCTCTGATATTGGGCTATCACTGGCAGTTGATGGTATCTTACAAGCACAGAGTCGTCTACACATGTAAGCATCATCACTGTTCATGTGATTGTCACCATCAACTGAATTATGTACATTGTGGTAATTTATAATTTGAATTTAATTGATGTTTAAAATGCCTTAAAAATTACATTGTGATTCAGCATGGAAAGAAAGGTTATTGTGTATGGACAAAGATACAGAAGGAGAGTAGAACTTAAATTTGATATTAGCAAAACAACTATTTGTCCCTGAAAAAAAGACTGCCACTCCCTACTTTCATGCAAAGCAACCTTGAAGAGGAAGCTGTCTTACATTTTGGGACTAAAATATGAGCCTATTGTACATCAGCAAAGCCACTAAAAGAAAGACAACTATGAGATCCCTTAAAATAGATGAAAGATATTTCAAAGTAATAGAGGCTGGTATAACCAATTTATGCCTTCTGAGGAACCATCATTAAAGTGTCAAGTGTCAGGATGTCAGAAATGTCCTGTTGCCTTTAGACAGAAGTTGCTTACCTTCTAGAGATATGAGGTTCAATAAAGGGAAAAAACCCTAAGTGTTATTTGTGTTAGAGTTTTAGTGAGCAGTTTTTTTAAGTTCTTTCTTAATGACACACAAGATAATGGTGCATGTTACAATCAGTAATATCTCAGTTTCAATGAACTAAGATTCAAGAAAATTTCTAATCACCATGCCTGGCACATGGTAAATATTTCCTAAGTGTTAGTTACATATACTGTAACAATCAAAATAAAACAAAACAAACCCAAAGAACAAAACAAAAAATCCAAACCCCTAAAACAATTATAAAGTTGTATGTGTACATATCTCACTGTAGAACCTGAATCAACAAAGATTAAGAGGGAATATGTAAAAACACGTTACATTATGTTAGATCGATGGGTTAATGGATGCTTTTTTCTTTTGCAACTTGTTATAGAAACTTGCCATTTTATTGTATTTTAAAATTTTTTAATTGAAAAAATATTTTGTGAGCATGGTAAAAAAAAAAAAAGACAACAGTTTATTAAGGGGTATATAAATGAAATGGAAATCTCTCTCCAATCTCAGGTTTTATTTTTATTTTCCCAGAAATAATTACTAATTTCATTTTCTTTAAAATCTTCTTGATATTTTCTATGCAGAAACAAGTATGTGTGTGTGCATGTATTCTTACACGAATAAATGTATACTTTACATACCTTTTCCCTACTTTTATTTTTCTACTCTAATAGTTATTGTTTCATAGCCTATATAGATTTTAATTCTTCGTGACATCCATACAGTATCTGTCAGGATACAGTACAAAAAAGAGAAATCACTCTAGGTATTTCAGACAGAAAGGAACTTAAAGCCGGAAACTTGGTACTTACAAAATTGTGGGACAGTATCAAGGAGTAGAAGGCAGGGGTCTGCTACCAGATATTGATTTCGAGGACCACTCTAATCCACAGGTCAAGAAATTCCTGCTGTTTCCACTGCTTGGGTGCTAGACTTCCTCAATTCCCACTGAAGTTGGTAACTAGTGCCTCTAGGACACTGCCTTCAAGCATGACAGAGCTGGTAACTCAACAGTGGAATGAATGCTGAGTCCGACTGCGAACACTAATGAGCTGCCAGCTCACTATGAAGAAGGCCTGCCTTGTACTTCCAGCATCTCATTGGTGGAAGCAAATTCTCACCCAGAACCACAGCTGCAAGAAAGTCAGAGAAAGTAGTTCTATCCTGTGGAAAGGCACAGAGAAAGGGGTAGAAATGGATGCTGAGGGCTAATTGACTGTGTGGGTGTGTGTGTGTGTGAAGGGGGCCACTTACAGTATTTTGTATTACAAACTAGGTGACAACAAATTTCAGCCTAAATATATCTTTGAGGCGCACCTGGGTGGCTCAGTTGGTTGAGCGACTGCCTTCAGCTCAGGTCATGATCCCAGCGTCCTGGGATGGAGTTCCGCATCAGGCTTCCAGCGCCATGTGGAGTTGGCTTCTCCCTCTGACCTTCTTCCCTCTCATGCTCTCTCTTAAATAAATAAATAAAATCTTTAATAAATATGTCTTTGAGCGTCTTTGAGAATACCACAAACTAGGAAATAAAATTAGCGGCATTAACAGCTGGCTGTACACTTCTTTACATAATTAAGAAAGGAAAAAGCACATCCTCCACTGCCTGAACACAAAATGGCATTGGTAATTCAATTATAACATCAAGGGTAGATTTAAAATTTTTTTTTTTCTGTGTTAATCATGTAACATTTAAATCCTACAGAAGAAAGCCCCCACCCCCATTTGCTCTGCTATATCTGTGATATACAGAAATATTTTAGAAACACCTTCATTCCTCTATCTTAAAACCTACGGTGGAGCTGAGCTAGGTTTACGGGTTTAAGCCTCTCACCAAAGTCTTGGTTTCCCTGTAGCTTCATTGTGTTTACCAGTCCTGCCCACAGGATGGCACAAGAAGGGTGTGGCCAACACTTGGCCCAGATTTAACCAGGCCGCCAGGGCTGCAACCCATGAGTTCCCTACGGCAGTGTGCTTTTAACCACCTACACCACCTACAGGCAGAAGTCATAGCGATGATTAGCATTCTTGGAGGGCTTGCCAGAGGCCAGACATTACTCCTTCATTTAACCCTTAGGATGAAACCATGAGGGAAAAGCAATGCATGGTACACAGATCTATTCATTTAGTTAGCCGCCAGGCAGCCAGGCAGTAATTCATTCCTTAACTGGTTGCTCTTTACAGAATCCTGGAGGTCTATGGGAACTAAGAAATCAATACAACCCCCATCTTCCCTTATGCTCTCAAGGAAATCTAACAATTCAAGTAAAATTCAGTACAGTATCTTTGTAATGTACTGTGCAACTTAAAAACTTTCACACTTTAGGGGCAGCTGGGTTGCTCAGTGGGTTAAGCCTCTGTCTTCAGCTCAGGTCATGATCTCAGGGTCCTGGGATCAAGCCCCGCATCAGGCTCTCTGTTCAGCAGGGAGCCTGCTTGTGATCTCTCTCTCTGTGTCAAATAAATAAATGAAATCTTAAAAAAAAACACAAACTTTCACACTTTAATTTTTTTTAACATTCTATTTATTTACTTGAAAGAGAAAAGGAGAGAGCATGAGTAGGGGAGAGGGGCAAAGGGAGAGGGACAAACAGACTCCCTGCTGAGCACAGACTTAATCCCAGGACCCTGAGATCATGACCTGAGCCAAAATCAGATGCTTAACTGACTCAGCCACCCAGGATCCCCTTTTACACTTTAATTTTTAAACATTGTTTTAAATACGTTCCTATCATTATATGATAGGGATTGTATGATTGAGGGGAAAAAAATCTATAAAGTGGCTCTAACAGTGAATGAACAGGTTTCAGTTCAACTGGAGTAACCAGCAAGACATTATTACATGCTCAGTTCAAATTTCAACTCTATGAACACTGCATGTATTTTTTTTTTTTTTTTTTTTTTTTTTTTTAAAGATTTTATTTATTCATTTGACAGAGAGAAATCACAGGTAAGCAGAGAGGCAGGCAGAGAGAGGAGGAAGCAGGCTTCCCGCGGAGCAGAGAGCCCGATGCGGGGCTCGATCCCAGGACCCTGAGATCATGACCTGAGCCGAAAGCAGAGGCTTTAACCCACTGAGCCACCCAGGCGCCCCACACTGCATGTATTTTTAATATTAGTTCTAATTTCTACTAAAGACAATAAGAATGTTTTCAAAACATACTAGTAAAAATTTCCCATGAAAATTACCAAAAAAAAAAAAAAAAAAAAAAGGCCCCTACCTCCCATGTATGAACTTCAAGAATGGGAAATATTCCCTCTCCCAACAGCTCACTGACTTGGAGAGGGGGAAGGAGGAGGTGGATGTTACCAATCTTGGCCAATCAGATATTCCTATGTGAGGCAGGGATGGCCTGCAATGGTTGCCTCATGGCAGCCAGCGCCCAGGAATGTAGAGGCCAGCAGGGTAGCATGAGTGTCTGATGGCAGCAAGCTACTAATGTGATGGGATTTTGATGTGCAACTTGACCCAGCGGGTCCCTGTCCATTTCCAGATCAGGATTCCAGCTGCCCTACCAGATCAGTGGGCTGCTTGATAACTTTACAATAGATTCATTTTCTTTTTAGACCAAATTAGCCAGAATCAGTAACTGTTGTTTGCCGTAAAGAATCTAGAGGACAGGACGCCTGGGTGGCTCAGTTGGTTAAGCAGCTGCCTTCGGCTCAGGTCATGATCCCAGCGTCCTGGGATTGAGTCCCACATCGGGCTCCTTGCTCAGCAGCGAGCCTGCTTCTCCCTCTGCCTCTGCCTGCCATTCTGTCTGCCTGTGCTCGCTCTCTCTCCCTCTCTCTCTGAAGAATAAATTTCAAAAATAAATAAATAAATAAATAAATAAATAAAGAATCTAGAGGAATAGGAGGTTTGGGAACTTTGGCGTAGGGGCTTGAGAGTGATGAGTGGCAATGTGTCTCCAGTGGCAGGGGTCTGGGAGATGGCTTGAAGTACATCCTTGGGTCGCCGCTATACACAAACAACACTGGCAAGAGGAGGGCCTCCAGGCTAACTCTCACAGGTCCTTTGAGTGCCACCTTGTTTATAGGGAAGTGTTAGGCTGAAGTAAAAGAACACTGAACCATGAGTTGTAATTCAAGCACTGCCCATTACTAGTCAGGTGACCTTCCTAGGTTTAAGTTTCTTATTCATGCTTTACAGTGAGGAGGACCGAGCACCCATAAAAGCCTACGCTGTGTTAAGATTCTATAAGGGTTCTTGATCATTCCAGAAATCCAAGGTTGGTATTTTTAAATTCATTTTATTTACTTATTATTCAATAAATATCTACAGGTTATGGGTTGCTAGTAACAGACAATAAGCTTTGCTTTTATCTTTGACATAAATTGTCTTTCTGACCCTGAAACATTAACTTTCACCAGAAAGTCTGAAGCAAAAATAATTTCTTGTTACTCTGTAATATAATTGTCTTAAATATGTGTATTATATTAAAATTAATCAAAACTAATTTATAAAGTAAATAAATATTAATAAATATGTTCTTAATGTCATCCAAAGATGATTTCTTACATAGCATTTCCTAAAACACTGAATTTTGAACGTGATTTAAACTTTATAAAGATTGTATTAGTCAGGATACTCTAGAGAAAAAGAACCAATATGAAATTTTAGACAGAGATAGTTTTTTTTTTAAAAGATTTTATTTATTTATTTGACAGAGAGAGGGAGAGAGAGCACAAGCAGGGGAACCAGCAGGAGAGGGAGAGGGAGAAGCAGGCTCCCCACAGAGTAGGTAGCCCAATGCTGGGCTCTACCCCATGACCCTGGGATCATGACCCGAGTAGAAGGCAGATGCTAACTGACTGAACAGTTGACAGGGCTATACAAAAGGAGGCTGCTTCTAAATATTCATTCACATATCAATTCTCAGTGAGTAACCACTTACTTCCTCTATGAGCCTAATTCCTTTTTTTTTTTTAAGATTTTATTTATTTATTTGAGAGAGACAAAGATAGTGAGAGAGAGCACAAGCAGGGAGAAGAGGGAGAAACAGGCTGAAGCAAGGAGCCTGATATGGGGCTCGAATCCCAGGACTCTGGGTCATGACCTGAGCTGAAGGCAGACACTTAACCAGCTGAGCCACCCCTGAAGCCTAATTATATACTTCAGAAGAAGATGAAATAATTTTTCTTTCAGAAAAAAACCAGGAAGTTATGAAACCACAGCTAAGATTTATTGAATATCTACCATATGTATCGGGCACTGTGCTAAATGTATTACCTAAATTAACAGACACAAGACACAACACCTTAAAGCAGGTACCAATATTAACCCCATTTTGCAGACTGAAGCTCAGAGAGGTTAAGTCACTTGCCCCACATGGAAAGCTGGATTTAAATCTAAGGCTCTTTAATGCAAAAGCTCATGATTTTAACCACCAAACTTGCTGTAAAAAGGGTGGGGCGGGGTGAAAAGTGCTACCAGGATAAGAAATTGCCAATGCTTCAAGTTTTTCTTAGTTTGGTTCCTCCTCAAGGCAAATATGACACAACGTGTTGGAAGTGCATAAGCTCATCTGGGAGGTGATCTCAGAAGCACACATCCGAGGAGGTAAGGCAGAGAAAAGAGGGAAGCCGATAAACAGTTTATCAATAAACTGCTGTGTGGTCTCGATCCCCCAGGGAACTCTGACAGACTATAGAATGTGGCTCAGAACTGACCGGCCAAGGGGCAAGGAAGCTGGCACATTAATCTACCAATTCTCATCCTTCTCAGATTGGCCACTGTTCCTAAAGTGATGAGTTCCCTGGTATTCTTAGCCTGCAGCATGTGTGGGCTGAGAAGGAGATGTAAGCACTTAAGAAAGGAGAACCACTGCTGAAGTTACAGGTGAGCTGCACATTAGCTCATTGGATCTGTGTGGGACACTGACAGCATCTGCTACAGGATATGAATTAATTCAAAACAAGTAATTGCCAGAAATTTTCCTTATTGTGTTAGAACAGTTTATTTCATAAATAAATGATAATGGATTTCTGCCTCAATGAAATTGTATCATAAAACAAATTAGCTTTCATCCTGTAAATTCCTCTTTAAGGAACCTTTATAACATAAAAAAAGAAACAAAAATGATATCCATTTCTAAGAACATACTAGAACTGATTATAGAGTCACATATTAAGAAATATTTGCAGCATCAAGCAGGCCAACCAAATACTGTTCTAGACAATAACTAACCATTGTCAAATAAATTGTCACTGCTTTTACTCATGCTGGAGACATATGGGATACATGTGCACATGTGATTGGATCGCCCTTTGGAAAGCCTGCAGTTGTCCTGGAGGACTTTCTTGTCTCTCTGAAGTACCATCTTAATGATTTTTCAAAATGAATTGCGTGGGCACACTTGTAACGTCCTTTTTGCTTTTTTTTTTTTTTTAAAATTTGTTTTTTGTTATATCAGACCATCTTCAATATACCCTTCAAATTTGGTGAAATCTGCTCAGCTACTTTTTCTCACAATGTAGCAGTAAGCAAGCAGAAACTCCATTTTATTTGCAGAGCCCATTTTCTTTTTATCGGTAACAAACTGGATTTCAGAACTAAAATAAGCTAATGTAATAAGTGGTGAAATCATAATGTCCCCAAAGGACACAGCTGAAGGCTGTTTTACAATTGCTTATTTATTTCCTTATCCTATGACTGTAGTTTTTAATTGGTTTTAAATCAAGGGTTCTAAGAAATATTTTCCCTGTGTTTCTTATAGCTGATGAAAAGGAGCCCCAAGCCCTTTCTTTTAGGTGATGACCTAAAAATTAGCAAGTTCGCAGGGGGGTTAAGGACTGACTATTTAAAAATAAGGCATTTGTTATGGCAAAAATGAGAAATTTATGACAAAATTTGGATCTACCTTCTAAAGGGGGGAGAGAGTCAATAAAGATCTTGAAGAAAAATGGCAAGGTGGAGAGACATGCCTATTGAGTATAATAGAGTTAACCTGAGGGTGTACTCCTGGAAATACTCAATTATCATTCTATCCTAGGCTAAAAACACCCTTAGCTTTTTAGCCTTGAGTTTATTTCCTATAAATACCTCAGCTGCTGAGTTTATTCAGTAGAGACTGCAGTTATTGCCTCATAAAAAGAAAGCATCCGCAGCCTATCTCCTTAAGGAGAGAGATTGGTGTTTAATCCAGAAGTGGGTCTCAGAGGACTCAAAGTCCTCAGAGTTAGGAAAGTTGAAAACTACACTCATCGATGGGAAACGTGTACTCATTCAAAGAATTTGGCTTTCTAATAGAAGTGGGTAAAAGGTCCAAATGTCCTTCAGGATGTAATTTTTATTTAATGTATCTTTGTTACCATGGGTATTTTCTTTAAATCCAGAAAACTACCTCAAATGGTAGACTGAATAATAAATTGAGAATAAATATATAAATATATAAGTAGAGAATAAATATAAATAATATAAATAAATTGAGAATAAATAATAAGTCAAAGTCAAAGTCAAAATCACGTTTCTAATTTAACATTCAGTATTTGAACCCACCTAAGTGGCCTATTCTTTGGGAATATGAGGAATCTTCCTGTTGCAAGTTCATTAGGCAAAAACTGAATCTAGAACTACCAGTCTTTTTACCTTGTAAATATGAAATTACTCTCGAGAAATTCTCTGCTTGCCTGTTTTGTCTGCATTGATTTCTTAAATCTCAGCTGCAATTTATTTTAATAATCTGTTTATGTTAGGACCCTGGGAATACAGAACATATTCTACCTATCCTTTACAACTAATATCACCTGTCTCACCACTAGAATTACAGTATAGGATTATTTTGCTATAAATATCTGCTCAACAGATACCAGTAAATATTTGAGGTGAAAAAAATTCCTTTACTAGAAATAATAAAACATAACCATTTCCAAAACATGACAGAAAAAAATTTTAAATTCTACTTAGGGGGTGGTAAAAGAGCCAATCTCAGAGTCCATCTTATTTATTTTTAAAGCTGAAAAAACAAAACCTAACTACTGTGGAATGGATAGGAATGCAGGACTCCAGCATACAGATTTTTAGGATATTACATTTCCATAAACACAAGCACAAATAAGTTTCATATAGTGTCACTTAGGAGAGTTTGTTATAGATAAGAAATTCATTAAATTTGTTTCTATTTCCTTTCACTTTCAAGTTTCAGTACAAACATTTCTTCTGCTGTGTTTAAACCTGTAAATTCTCTTTGAATACAGCTTCTTCTTCTACCTTTGGAAACATCTTTCTTCCAAGGATTTCCACCTATTTATTAAGTCATGCACATTCCACTCTTTCATAATATAAGAGATCCTTAGAAGAGGCTTTCTGTAACTGCAGCTTCTCTGTAACCCAACTGTAATCACACATTACCATTAAAGCTAAATAAGACAAAGAATTTATAAATACTTCTGAACGATCAAGTATCACTTTATGAACCTCATTATTGGCTCGGTGAATCTCAGCTTCCTCATCAGTAAAGTGAGGGGGTAGGACACACAATCTTGAAGGGTTTCTTTCAGCTCAAACATTCCAGAAATTAGGCTGTGGCATCAGAATGCCTAGGTTCGAATGCTGGTTATTTCTTCACCACTTTAGGAAACAGACTTGACCTATCAAATATTGAAGAGGAGAGTAACACCTACCTAATAGGACTTTATAGGAATAGGACTAATAGGAATTAAAGAAGCTAATGCATGTAAAGCACATTAGACAGAGTCTGGCACACAAGTGTCCTTTAATAAATGTTAGCTTCTGTTATTATTTTATAATATCCTCATTTTATAAGTAAATATTCATCTCATCTTTCATTTATTTATTTAACAAATATGTATTCAACACCCACTCCATAGAGATAATCAGGAATAAAAAAAAAAAAAAAGACATTATTCCTGATTCAAGGATCCTAGAATTTCAGGGACAAGAAAAACAAGTAAATAAATAATTATGATTCAGTGCAGTAAGTGCTTTAGTAGAAGAAAGAAGCTTGGGCACTGGTCGGGTGGGGTGGGGTGAGGGAAGGCTTGTGGGATGGATGAGATCATGTCTAAGTTGAATCCTCTAGTTTGAGCTACAGTTAAGTGGGGTTCACAAGGGCACAGGGCAGTAGCCGAGGTAAGGGCTGATGGTGGAAGGAGTGAGGAGGTCCATGGAGAAAGAATATCATGGGCAAAGATCCAGATGCATGAAACAGTGTGGACTATTTAGAACTGTAGATGATTCTGCATGTGTGGAGAGGGGGAATACATGTGGCGAGTGGCAGACCAGCTGGTGTGGTAGATGGGGGCCAACATTTAAGAGAGGAGCAGAGGTAGGTGAAAAAGACGAAGGAGATGCAACCAAAGGGAGAAGAAAACTCAAGGTTAGCATGCTCAACTGTATGGGATGCGGCAGAGAGATTATTACTTTATTCCTCTTTTAATGTCTACCTTTGGATTAAGTTCTTATGTTTCTGTTTTATCTCCACTATTGACTTGTTAGCTATCCTTCTTTGTTTGATGGGGCTTTTTTTAGTGCTTGTTTAAGGCAGCGTTGACAAGTTTTCCTCTAAGTGTTCACAGAACAAATATTTTAGATTTGTGGGCTGTATATATGAAAACAAATGGGCTTGGCTGTGTTCCAGTAAAACTGTATTTACAAAACAAATTTGGCTCGCAGGCCTAGTTTGCCAACTCCTGCTCCAGGGTTTACAATACACATCCTTAACTCATCACAGTATACCTTTAAATAATGTTATACTGCCTCAAAGTGTCTTTTCAGAACTATACTACGGTATGCCTTCATTTCTCTCCTCTCGCTTTGTGCTGTTGTCATATTGTCATAATGTTAGTACTACATATTACTCCCATAATATACTGTTATTATGTTTGATTAATGTCATTGATTTTTTAAAAGATTTTTTTAAATGAGAAAAAAATAATTATTTTTTATTTCTGAACATATTTGCCATTTTTGCCTCTCCTCATCTCTCTGTCCAGATTCAAAATTCCATCTGATATAATTTTTTTTCTGCCTCAGTTGAGAATGGGATTCTGGAACCATTAGGGGTTAGTCAGACCTTTGACTCTTTCTCCACGTTTCCTTCATGAAACTAGAGTGGCTTCCTCACAGCATGGCAGTCTAAGGGTAGTCAGATTTGTTACATGACAGTTGGCCTCCCCTAGAGCAAGTGTTCCAAGAGGAAGTCATTTCAGAGACCCAGAAAGAAGCTACTAGGTTATTCATTATCTAGCTTTGGAAGTTATGCAGTTCCATTTCCATCACATATTATTTGTCAAAAGTGAGTTACAGAGTCATCCCAGACCAGGGTTACACAGCACCTTAATATCAGGAGTCTGGTTCATGGAGGCAGGGGAAGGGGAAGGCATATCCTTAAAGAAAAGCTACCACAGCTCAATGACAGTAAGGATTATTGCATTTGGGATTATTGAGGAAAATATTTCACTTAAGAGATGGGACCTACGTAAGGATTTGAAGAATACATGGGTTTTTCCTAAGGAAAGAAAAGTGCTCACAGTGAAATGAGCATGTCCTCTCAAGATGGTCTGGTTTTGAACCCTGCTCTTAAATTTACTAATCACCTATCTTTGGGTTCAAAACCTCACTGCTTATTTTGGGGGTAAGGTTGGGAATAGTAATAATCTATCCCAATAATATTGCCCATTCTAGCAAGGGCTCGTTAAAAGGAGAGCAATTATTAATAAAAGGACAACATTCCAAGCTGTGTAAAAATGAGAACCAAAACATATACTGAAGGCATAATGAGTGAACTCTAACATAAAGTCAGTGGTGTTCAGAATCTTCCCTCCCTCTGGATGCTTTTAAGATTTTTTTCTGCCTGGAGCTGCCTGGGTGGCTCAGTGAGTTAAGCCTTGGCCTTCAGCTCAGATCATGATCTCAGGGCCCTGGGATCGAGTCCCACATTGGGCTCTCTGCTCAGCAGGGAGCCTGCTTCCTCCTCCCTCTCTCTCTCTTTCTCTCTCTGCTTGCCTCTCTGCCTACTTGTTATCTCTCTCTGTCGAATAAATAAAATCTTAAAAAAAAAAATTCTTTTCTTCAGGGGCATTTGGGTGGCTCAGTCAGTTAAATGTCTGCCTTCAACTCAAGTCATGATCTTAAGGTCCTGGCTCAGCATAGAGTCTGCTTCTTCCTCTCTCTCAGCCCCTCCCTTGCTCAAGCTCTCCCTCTCTCAAATAAATAAATAAAATCATTAAGAAAAATATATCTTTTTCTTCACTATTCAATGTGCTCTTTTTTTTTCCTGACTGCTTTTAAGATTTTTCTGTTTAGCACTTAGTTCTGGCAATTTCTCTATGAAGTGCTTAGGTATTCATATAATTTCTTGCTGCTGCAGCAACAAATAATGCCAAATGTAATGACTTAAAACAATACAACTTTTGTGTGTCAACTATACTTCAACTTTAAAAATACAAATTTAGGGAGCCCTGGGTAGCCCAGTTGATTAAGTGGCTGCCTTTGGCTCAGGTCATCATCCCAGGGCCCTGGGATGGATCGAAAGGTTGGGCTCCCTGCTCAGCGGGGAGTCTGCTTCTCTCTTCTCCCTGCCCCTCCACTCCACTTGTGCTCATTCTTTCTTCAAATAAATAAATAAAATCTTTATTTTAAAAAATATTTTATTTATTTATTTGACAGAGAGAGAGAGCACAAGCAGGCAGGGTAGAAGGCAGAAGGAAAGGGAGAAGCAGGTTCTCCACTGAGCAGGGAGACCAACTCAGGGCTCCATCAGAGGACTCCAGGATCATGACCTGAGCCGAAGGCAGCCGCTTAACCAACTGAGCCACCCAGACAATCCTAAATAAAATCTTCAAAAAAAGTAAGTACAAAAAATACAAAGTTATCATATTAGAGTTCTAGAGGTCGGAAATTTAAAAATCAGTCCGATGGACCTAAAATCAAGGTTGCAGCAGGGCCGCCCTCTATTAAGGGCTCTCGGGAAGAATCCATTTTTTGTCTTTTTCAGCTCTCAGAGGCTGCGTGCATCCTTGGTCCCCGGCCGGCTCCTTACATCACTCTGCAACCTCAGTTCCACTGTCACATCTTTTTCTCTCTGCTTCTCTTGCCTGGGTCTTACAAAAACTTTATATTGGGTTTTCCCAGGTAGTCCTGATCATCTTCCCATTTTAAGATTCTTAATTTGCAATGATATAAGGTAATATATTCACAGGCTCCAGGGATTAAGACGTGATTATCTCTGCGGGACCGAGATTCTGCCTACCAAAGTGCTGTTTTTTTTCATGTTTCTTTACTTGAATTATCTTGAGTTTCTTGTAATGGTGGGTTTACAGTTTTCATTGAACTTGGGAAAACATTTTTTTTTAAATAAAGTTTTTTTTTTTTTAATTTTATTTATTTGACAGAGAGAGATCACAAGTAGGCAGAGAGGCTAGCAGAGAGAGAGGAGGAAGCAGGCTCCCGGCCGAGCAGAGAGCCCAATGTGGGGCTGAATCCCAGGACCCTGAGATCATGACCTGAGCCAAAGGCAGAGGCTCAACCCATTGAGCCACCCAGGTGCCCCGGGAAAACATTTCTTTAAGAAAGTTTTTTTTTCTTATTTTGCAGCCCACTTTTCCTTTTGTGACTCCAATACATGTGTATAAGACTGCTTGATATGTTTCCTCAGGTCACTGATGTTCTATTAATTTTTTTTCATCTTTTTTTTTCCCTCTCTGTTGATAATTTCTATAGCTAGTCTTTAAGTCCAGCAATCTCTGTTTATTTGTAGCATCTAATCTTCTGTTAATTCCAAATAATGTAGTTTCCAATTCAGATATGGTTTTCAGATTTCATTCCAGATACTATATTTTCATCTCTGGAAGTTCCAAAGGTCTTTCTAAAATCTTTAGTTTCTCTTATCATGTTTATGTTTCTTCTACTTTTTAAACATATGGAATATATCTACAATACTTATTTCAACCTGTAATTTTTATCTGCTGATTCTAACACACACGTGATTGATTTTCTCCTAGTTAAAGATCCTACTGTCCTGCTTTTTGCGTGCCTGGTAGTTTTTTATGGGATGCCAGACATTTTGAATTTTATTTTGTTGAGTGTTATATTTTGTTGCTTTCATTTAACTATTGTTGGGCTTTGTTTGGGTACATTTAGAATTTGTTTTGATCATTTAGAGGCTTGCTTTTTAGTTTGTCTGATTTTTCCCAGAACAGTCTTTAGCCTAGAGCTAATTTGGCCCCACCACTAAGGCAACAGCTATTTGAGACGTCTACCTAAAATCTTTTCCTTTTGGCTGGTGTGAATATAACCTACTCCTAGCTATGCATTAATTCTAGTGATATTTATGCTTGTTCTTATTCCCTTTTGTTGGTTCACTTCCTGGCCTTGGGTAGTTTCCTCACATGCATGCCTACTCAGATCATTACTCAGATGAAGAGTTGAAGAAAGCCCTTTGTAGATCTCCGGGGCTTGCTCTCTTTGCAACTTCCTTCTCTTCATTACTTTGTCCCACAAATTCTAGCCTCTCTGGCCTTCCTGGACTTTCAACTCATAAAACTGCCAGCCTCCATTTGGGTTCCATTACCTGTGTTGTAAGCCTTTCCTGGCAGTAAACTGAGGTAATCACAGGCTTCCTCTCTTGTGGATCACAATCCTGGCACTACCTATTATCTCATGTTTGAAAATCATCATTTTCTATATCTCATCTGGTATTTTAACTGTTGAAGGTGGGAGGGAAAATCCAGATCCTATTATTCCATCATGGCTGAAAGTTTTCAGTATTTATTAAAGTATAAAAACAAATATATATTAAATATATACACTTACCAGAAGAAATTATAAGCATTTATGTAACCACTCCTCAGAAGTATTCCTTAAGACAGGAACTATGTCAGATACTGTCTTAAGACTGACCAAAGCTCAATTCAATCTACTGTCCTTAATAATAGCTGGATCCATAGATCAAAGACCAATCTCAATATGGAACAGCCAGTAAACTGAGAGTCTCATTTTTCCTCTCCAATCCAGTAGATTCAGATTTTGAGTAGATGGCTCAGAATAACCTTGAGTAGATGGCTCCACTCTCTAGAGTTGAGTTCGCATGGTCTTGTCTGTTCACTTTGACCCTACGTGCCATGAACACAAATGACTGGACTAGAGCTGGGCTTAGCAGTGAATAGAAATCGCAGTAGAGTATTATCTATCTAGCTATCTAGCTATCTTCTACCTAACTTTCTAGAGAGATAAAATTACAGAAGACTAAGGGTAATAAAGAGAGATTCAGAATTTGTGTGGCTGGAATATGACATATAAACCCAGAAGCTAGGAGATGCAGCATTCATCGTGGAACACAATGAGTTATCTGTATGCATACAGAGAGAAGAAAGTAGCAGATGTACATTGAGAAAAGAGACAGCAGACCACGACCTAAGTTCCTGGTGATTTTCCTGTTCTTAATTCCAATTTCTTCTTGAATTCCTGCCTTTGGGTCCTACAATGCCCCTCTGCATCCCTCTCTTCACTGAAACATGCTTGTGGAGTTTTGCTACCCTTCAACAGACCTGGAATTTGGGCTTTCCAGAGCCAACCACTAGGAGTCCACATTTCTGAGTGTCCTTTGCTGCCTGTCAAATATGGAAGAAACCTGTTGTCCTCTGACAGAAGCTCTTTTCACCACCGTGTATTTCATTTTCCAGGATATGCTTTTTTTCTCTGCTTTTTGTCCTGCTACTGACATTCCCCTTGCCAACTGCTCCTGGGTCACTAAAGTCTGGCCTCCAAACCTCAGTGATTACAGCCCTTCTACCTGATTTCTAGGATAAGGCCCATCTAACTTGGGAATCACCCATTCATTATTCCTGGCTCCTGCACTCCTGCCTAAGAGGGACCTGTTGAATCACACTGAAAAGGCTGCCACACTTCCTACACACAAGCCAGACCCAAAAGCGATCTAGATTTTCCTTCTAACATCCGGGGCAAAGCAGACTGCTACACTTTGTAATATTCTTCTTTACACCCCAGCCAAAGTTATGGGAGGAGTTTGGCATGAGGGAATGAGTAACATTCATCACGTCTCCCTTTTTCTCTCAAGAGAGTACCTAGCTAAGGCCAACCTATATAAAAAGGTATAATGGAACACATTAATAATGAAGACTGCATTACGCTATTTTCCAGAGTTGCAGAAATGCCGAAAACTGGCACTTTGAGAATAAAAATGATCAAGTGTTGCCTCCAATACTTTGAGTATATATTATTATTAGGACTCATTTTTCCTTTCACATACCCATGTTTCTCTCCAGCTGATCATAAATTTGCTAAGCCCTGACATAAAACAATTTCTAGCAAGAGAGTGCATGAGGGTAGTCATAGTGGGTTATTAAAGCAGTGGAGGGAAACCTAAATATTGCTGAACAGGTCATAAATGAAGCTTTAAAATGAGCAGTTCAATAGCCTAAGAGTACTGATTAGAGAAATAAAAAAGTAGAAGACTTCATGTGAATTTGGATTGTAAGTATTAAACTCTTGCATGACTTTACCCAAACTCCATAGATACAAACACCTTTCATTTACTTTTTTAAAAGATTTTATTTATTTATTTGTCAGAGAGAGAGAGAGAGAGAGCACAAGCAGGGGGAGTGGCAGGGAGAGGGAGAAGCAGACTCCTCACTGAGCAAGGAGCTCAATGCAGGGCTAAATGTGGAATTCGATGACTTGATCTGAAGGCACATAGACACTTAACCAATGGAGCCACCCAGGCATCCCTGATATAAACATCTTGTAAAGAAAAGAAGCTTTTTATGTCTCTAGTGAGTTTCAGGGTGGCTGTTGTTGTTGTTTTTCATTTTAAAAACTAAAAAGCCAAGATTAATTTCTGTCCTATGATAATATGTCTTTCATCCAAACCACAAATATATTAAAATGAAAAGTATATATTTTTTTAAATTCTTTATTTTTTATAAACATATATTTTTATCCCCAGGGATACAGGTCTGTGAATCGCCAGGCTTACACACTTCAAAATGAAAAGTATATTTTGACCAACTTTTAAAAACGACTACATATCCTTAAATTTCACTTAAGAAAACAGTAAGAAAAAGTAGTCGAGGACATGAAGAGACAATGTACGTTTGACTAAATACAAATGACTAATAAATATATTTGAAAACATGTTTGATCCCTTTAATAAATATGCAAATTACAATATCACAGATGGTACCATTATTTCTCTACCACATCAATAAAAAGTTTTTTTAAAAGAGAGGTGCCTGAGTGGTTCAGATGGGTAAGCTTCTGTCTTTGGCTCAGGTCATGATCTCCAGGTTCTGGGATTGAGCCCTGGTTGGTGGGGCTCAGCAGGGAGTCTGCTTCTCCCTCTCCCTCTCCCTCTGCCTCCTCCCCCCTGCTCATGCTCTGTCTCTGTGTCTCCAAAAAATAAAATTCTTTTTAAAAAAGTTTTAAAAAGATAACATCTGGGGCTAGTAAAGGTACACTGAAATAGTTGTTCACATATTGCTGACAGTGTGAACTGATGCATCCTTTCTCAGAATAAATTTAGCAATAGTTATGAAAAATATTAAATATGTTCGTTATCTTTGACTCAGGGTTTTTCATTCAGAGATTCTATTCTGGGAAATAATCTGAAATATGGACAAAGATTTATGCACAAAGATGGCTTAACAGCAAAACTTGTAAAATGTTTTGTGTCCAACTACAAGTACCAGAAATCCTGACACAAGCTGACTTAAATATAAGGGAAACTTATAACAGGAAGAATAGAGGAGGTAAGTTTCAGGGTTGTGATTTAGTAATTCATCAATGTCATCAAAGAACTAGGTTCTGTGATCTTCAGAGCTGGCAGAAAGTAAGATGGCTATCCACCCACAATTCACAATGTCTATAAGAAGAAGAAAGATTATTTCTTCTTATAGCTCTGTCTTAGATGTGAGGAAAAACTCTCCAAATCTCTTCATCAGAACTTCCCTTCACATCTTTTTGGCTAGAAGTGGCCACATGCCAGGGAAAAAGAATTGTATTATTTTTAGGCCAACCAGGTCCATTACTGGAGCTCCTAATAGCATTCTCTTCGAAGTGTATGGTTACATGGGGAAGGAGTACATTTCTGAACAAAATCACTTTTCTTTTTGGAAAACAGTGAGAACAACCAAAAGTTAAGTGTGTGTATATGTATTAAACCAGCAGTTTGGTAGAATTAGCATGGTACATTTGCACTATATGATGGATTGCTATCTCGCCATTATAAATACTGTGTTCGAAGAATGCTTACCACAGAAGTTTTTCATTATATAATGTTTTCTTAGTCGGCTCAGGATACCATAGAGTGGGCAGCCTAAACAACAGAATCTTACTGGTTACATTTCTAGAAGCTGGGAAGTCCAAGGTCAAGATACTAACTGATTCAGTTTCTACTGAGATCTCTTTTCCTGGCTGCCTTCTTGCTCTGTCCTCACATGTCAGGGAGATAGAAAGGGTAAGAGCTCTGCCGTCTCCTCTTATAAGATCATTTTTTTTTTTTTTTAAGATTTTATTTATTTATTTGACAGAGAGAGATCACAAGTAGGCAGAGAGGCAGACAGAGAGAGAGGAGGAAGCAGGCTCCTCGCTGAGCAGAGAGCCCAACGCGGGGCTCGATCCCAGGATCCTGAGATCATGACCCGAGCCGAAGGCAGCGGCTTAACCCACTGAGCCACCCAGGCGCCCCTAAGATCATTAATCTCATCATGAGAGTCAGGCTCTAATGACTGCAACCCTAATTATTACCTCCAAAAGGCCTCTTTTCCAAATAACATCATCACATTGGGGATTAGGTCTTCAACATATGAATTTGGAAAGGGACACAAACATTCTGTCCATAACAAAAAAAGGAGATTAGAAAACCAAATGCACATTATAGTTATAGGATACATACATGTACATGTATTGGTATATACAGAGAGAGGTCAGAAACAAATGATAAAATATTAACTATGGATATCTTTGTGTAATAAGATTACTGATGATTTTCATTATCTTCTCTTTTTTTTTGTATTTTTCATTCTTTTCTACATGGATACAAATTTAAAAAGCATAAAAGCTATTTATAAAAATTCCACTCATGGGGCACCTGGGCACCTCAGTGGGTCAAGCGTCCAACTTTTGATCTCAGCTCAGGTCTTAATCTCAGTGTTGTAATTTCAAGCCCTATGTTGGGATCTACACAGGGTGTGGACCTTGCTTAAAAAAAAAAATTTCCATTCATATTTGAGGTAAATGGCAACTCTAATTCCAGTAAAGTCAATTCTTCACCTCTAATTACTCACTATATATGGTATTTTAGAATATTTGAGGGTATTCTCTTTGTCCATACTTGTGGGTTGGGTCTACAATAGACCAAGTGTGCTGGATTATTTGATCACGAAGTCTTTAAAGCCACTTTAACTGTTGAGGAAGCATGCAGTCCAATAGCTGTTGTTCTACTCTTCACACCACCCAAAGATCCATCTTATCTTTGATATCGGCATTTGCAATACCTGTGATAAACTTTTGGGCAGCTGTCCACTGTTGGGGCTTGAGGACATCTATTTCTAAGAGTATTGGTTAAGGTGGTGAAATATTTCTTTATAAGTATGGCTCAATGGCCTTCTAATTGTTGCCATACTAAAATACTGGAATAAGTGGGACTCTTCTATTCTGCGTGGGCCAAATCAGCTCATTCAACCTTCTTACCATCTGTATCTACCTTAAAGGGACACTAAAGTAGTTGGGGAGGTGGGATGCCTGGGTGTTTAAGTTGGTTAAGTGTTTGCCTTCGGCTCAGGTCACGATCCCAGGGTCCTTGGATGGAGTCCCACACTGGGCTCCCTGTTCAGCAGAGAGTCTGTTTCTCCCTCCCCCTGACTGTGTGTGCTCTCGCACTCTCATTCTCTCTCACACACACAAATTTAAAAAAAAAATAAAAAAGAGTTGAAATTGTAGGGGAAAAACTCCAAGAACTGGAAAAGGCGGCTTTAAGGGTATCCTTTCAGTGTCCCTTTAAGGGTGACCAACCCTTAAGTGTCCCTTTAAGGGTGACCAAGCATCCCAGTTTCCCAAGATCAGGAGGTTTCCCAGCTTTGTGCTAAAACCAGGGAATTCCTGGGAAAGCTGGGATGGGTTGGTCTCCCTAGTCACAGTTTCATAATCTGCTCAAGCCAAGAAAGCCACACCTGGAAAGCACTGAAAAATGATTTGGGGGAGCTAAAGTATTATTTTTGTTTTCCTTTGTTTTCTTATTAAAATCTCTCTTGGAACATTCCAGGCTGTTTCTGTTGCTCTACAAAGAAATGATTTTTTTTTTTTTTCTTTTTGCCACTTTTCAGTCAAGAGCCAAGGGAAGCAGAAAGACTCAAGAGGCTGGGTGGGGTGGAAGCATCAGGAAACCCTTAGCAGGCAAAGAAAGAAGTAAAACCCGGTAGGGAGGGGGTGTACTTGCCCAGGGAGCTACAGAAACTTTGTGCATTGGAAAACTTCTTTTTTAAAAAAAATTAAGGATTTGATCCTTCTTTGAGGTCCACAAACCAAATTTTTATTCATCTTTATCCTCACTTGCAGTTTTCAAGATCTGTTGTCATGGCAACATCATGAATTGAGTTCAACCTTAATGTTTGTTGGTATCTGCTATGATATTTAAAACTGCACGATTTTCTAAAAAAAAAGTTCTTGATATTTTATCGCTCAGTCTCCTTAGAAATCGTTCCATGGACTTATTATAATGCTTATGCCTGACAGGAACACCAGAGCCATATTCAACACATAAATGATCTCTAAGAATTTTATCATAGGCCTCATTCTCACATACAGAGATTATGTGCAAAACCAAATTTTGTCTTTGTAGAATGACATGAATAGATACATTCTATATGGTATGTTATATACTGCCCTTTCTTTTTCCTCCACTAAATGTGATTATCAGAAAGGTAGAGAAAAAAACTTAAATTATAAAAATCCCTACACAGGTAGCAATAGTATGTAATCAAAAGCTTTTAAGAATATGAGAGTAAAGGCATATTTTAAAAATGAATGATTACCATGGTTTCTAGTATTAGATGCTACTTAGGGGGGAAAAATTATGTAATATTTAAATTTACTGCTCCAATTCAGACAAGTCCTTAAATACTATATAAACTATATGATGGTTAAACTCAGACTCTGATGATTTCAGGCTAAGAGATGCATTTTTCTTTGTTTTCCTTAATTAGCACATAAATTCAAACATTAGCATCTTAATGCTTTCATATTTGTTGAATGAATCAGCCTACTCTTTAGGATGTGGCAGAAAAACCTGTTTGAGAAATTAACTATATTATTTTTCTTTTTATTTCTTGTACCCTCTTTCTCTCCATCAGGCTGTTAGTTTGACCAGATGAAGAATGTGTCAGAGAGAAAAGCATCCTGGTTATCTAGGTTGACTGGCTCATAGACCATTTAGAAGTAAAATTTCTGTGCCCCAAATCTACCACAGAAGTTTCAGAGAGCTGCTGGTTTTATAAGGAGCTGTGTTATGGACCACTCTGACATAAACTGAGCTGTAGACAATTGATATTCAGAGGAGTCCACCTTGGCCCTTGGTACCTGGAACCATGGAACAACTGGTGAGAGGTAGGTAGGAGTTGGAATGAGCCTGGCAGTTGAGAAATAAAACTCTTCCAAAAAAAACTACATTTAAATTTTCCAAAGGCTAAGCAAGATTGAGACTGATCAACATTCCCTTCAACTTGACAAAATGTTAGACAAACATCTTCCTGACTACAGGCTTCTGGCTGCCTTTTTCTTTCCTTCTCTCTTTTTTTTCCCTTTAAGATTTTATCTTTTTAAAGTAATCTCTACACCTAACATGGGGCTCAAAGTCACTATCCTGAGAGCAAAAGTCCAATACTTCACCCACCAAGCCAGTCAGGTGGCCCTGGCTCCCTTTTTCTTAGAACAGTTATTTTGGAAAATTTGCAATTATAAATTCTTTCTCTTTCTCCTTTAAATGTAAATTTTCTACAACACAGGGGAGCCATCCCTTTGAAAGGGAATTGTTGAGAAAGAGCTCCTGTCTCCCCTCTTGTGGAGAGAGTAGGATCCTAACTTCAAAAAAAACCAAAAACAAAACAAAATAAAAGGATTGAAAGTAGGATATGTAAACTGAATAGTACAGAACCGTCTTAACAGGCATTCAGCCAATGCAAAGAGAATTCTTTCATCAAAGTGCTAACACATTCAATGGCCCACTGGTACAGAAGGAAACGTTCTAATTTAAGGACTTATTTTTCACAGCTCGAGAAGGAGATACAAACTTTCAATTATAAACAATAGAAGAACTGAAATGAAAACAGCTTAAACAGTAAAGACTTTTTAAATCCTACATAAGAAAAGTTAATGATATGATAATTTCTATCCTAGTTTGTTGTTGTAAATAATGACTACAAACATAGTGGTGTGGCCCTCAACTCTGGGTCCAGCATTTCTTAAGTGGGTCTTCTACTCAGGACTTCATAAGACTGAAATCAAGGATCAGCCAGACTGGGTTCTTATCCATAGGCTCTTAGGAAGAGCTTTCAAACTCTGCTTTCAAGTTTCTGCTTTAAAACTCATTCAGGTTATTGGCAGAATTCAGCTCCTTGACGGTTATAGAACTAGGCTCTCCTTTCCTTGTTATGGCTCCTTCATCTTTAAGCCAATGATGACGTATTACATCCTTCTCAGGCTGCAAATATCTGAGTTCCTCTTTTACTACCAGCCAGAGAAACAGCTCTGGTTTTAGGAGCTCATTTCATTACACTGGATAATCCAAGAGAACCTTTCTATTTAAGATCATCTGATTAGTAACCTTAATTACACCTGCAAAATCCATTCCGCCATAAAAAGTAACATTCACAAGAATAAAATCGGGGGGAAAGGTCATGGGGACCAAAATTCTGCCTATCTTATCCAAATAGATTTTGGAAGTAGAAGTCAAAAGCTTGTTTTGAAAAGTATTTGACATTTTATCTAATGAGATGTTTATCCCTTATCTAGAAATTTATTAAAGGCCTCAACCATTTCCTTCAGCACTTGCATTCCTTAGTCTACAAATAATCTGCTTGTGGGCTTTCAGTGTGCAGAAAAAGAGGAAGGACAACCTATCAGTCAAGGAAAATTTGAATGTGGGGTTAAAAAGAAAGAACAGACCCCAAATAGAGTTACTTTTGCCAAGTCCCTGCAAGGCTTAATACCTACCCTAACTACAATTTCAGCCTCTCCCAAGAGTGGATTTTTATTTCTCTTTAAGATTTTACTTATTTATTTGACAGACAGAGATTACTGGTAGGCAGAGAGGAAGGCAGAGCAAGAGTGGGAAGCAGGCTCCCTGCTGAGCAGAGAGCTCAATCCCAGGACCCTGGAATCCTGACCTGAGTTGAAGGCAGAGGCTTAACCCATGGAGCCACCCAGGAGCCCCAATCAAGAATGTATTTTAAACCAATCGGCCTAGAATTTCCTGATCAGCACTAGTTAAGTAATCTGGGAAATAAGACCCCTTGCCTGTGCCCTGAAGGGAATGCCCTGTCTGAAATAATCCTTTCTTTTCTTTTGCTAATAACTTCCTTGACCTGCCCTATTTCTGCTTATAAAAACCTTTCCATTTTGTACAACTTCTAGGAGTTCCTTTCTGTTTGCTAGATGGGATGCTGTCTAATTCATGAATCATTAAATAAAGCCAACTAGATCTTCAAATTTACTCAGTTGAATTTTTTTTTTTTTTAACAGTGGTAATAAGAATTGTGGTTTGTGAAGCAAAAACATGATGAAATTAAGCAGGAATTTGTAGTGTGGAAGTCACTTTTCCACCATCCCCCCTCCATATGGGTGTGCTGACATGACAGAGCAGAAGAAATTAACGCAGAGGAAAGTGATTTGGGGCTTGGGGTCACATATAATACGTAAGGAGTGAAAACCAGAAGTGTGTCACATTAAAGAAGGTAAAATGGTAAAGAAGATCCAAGAATTCTTAAGTAAGAAGAGGCCAAAGAAAGACGAAAACAGCATTAGGAGCACACAGTGTCATCAACTAGCTAATTTCTTTGGAAGAAATATTTATTGAGAGGTGCACAGTAAGAAATAAATAAATAAAAGATAATCTCTACCTAGAATCAACTCCATAATTTCATAATAATATTAATTATTGAGATCCTTGTCAAGTACATCACATACATACGCATGTACATATGCACATACGTATTCTTCGTGGAGAGGGAGGACTGCTATTTTGGGGAGGAAAAGGCCAAGTGCAGACCGAGTGGACAGCTTGATAGATTTAAGACAGAAAAATATGTTAAAGCAAAAGGCCCCTCTCAGCGTGTTCTATTTTCTGTCATAAGCCTAAGGCCTCTGCAAAACATCTACAACAGGCACAGAAAATGCACATTTTATTCTGTTGCTCCTTCCAGCAGACAGTGATTTGGATTTTTAATGAAAAACAAGCTTGCATTCATGATCCAAATTTTAAAGCCTCTAGGTCACTGTGTAATAAACAGATTAATAGATTTTGCTTTCCATTGCCTTGGATCAGCTAAAACAATTATGCCCTCTAGTCTCTAAAATCTGTACTACAAAAGCCATTTTAACAGTGTTTGCATTAGCTTTACCCTCTTCAGCTTTGGTTCTTGAAGTCAAAAGTTAACAAAAATGTGGTTCAGAGTCACTAAGACTCCTCTAGGTGTAAGCAAAGCAATTAATCTCATTTGGAGCATAAACATGGCTATCGTGAGGTTCATTTGCTCTCTTAGCGCTACCAGAAAAAAAAAAAAACAACAACAAACTTTAAATTGCTTTTATGGGGCGCCTGGGTGGCTCAGTGAGTTAAGCCTCTGCCTTTGGCTCAGGTCATGGTCTCAGGGTCCTGGGATCGAGCCCCACATCGAGCTCTCTGCTCATCGGGGAGCCTGCTTCCCTCTCCCCCTCTGCCTGCTTCTCCGCCTACTTGTGATCTCTCTCTCTGTCAAATGAATAAAGTTTTTTTTTTTAATTGCTTTTATGCTACACTACATGCTTGCAGTCATATTTTTAATTTTTTACAAATTATAGAAAAAAATACTCTCGAAAGTTGCTAAGGAGAGAGTTATCCATCATTTTCCTAATAAAGGCGCACAACTAAACACATAAAGACAAATTATGGAAGTTGCCTGTCTGACCTTCATTAGCCACCTGGCATTTAGGATGCTGATCTTTAAAAAGCCACCTTGGCATCTTTTAAAAAATGCTTTGATTTGATCTATTTCTACTTCTTCTTTGAGGCAATGAGGCCAGGAGTTCTGAGAACACATTCTGTTTGTTTATTTGTTCCTTTGATCCCTTCCTGTCCTGTCTGCATGCAAGGGCACACCTCACCTTGAAAAGAACTCATCAGCAGTTCTCAGGAACGAGAGTTCAGTGCTTTCATCTCGCGCCACCTTTACCAGGATTTCATTTTTTTTCCTCTTTCATTTTGAACAGTGCATATAATTGGAATTCATGTGGTATGCATAGAGTTGGAATTCAGATCAGTTGTAGGGTTATCAAAATACTTTCCTACCTAGACAGGATCGCTGTTAATTATTCTGATCAACTGTTATACATGGTTAAGACAGAAAAAAAAAATTGCAAAGAGACCTTAGTCGATCTAATTTTATTTCACGGACAAAGACAAATGACTGGTTTGTTTTAGTTAGGGAGACCAGGAAGGAAGAGGAGGCAACACTAAGGATTAAATGCTTCCAGGAAATCAGTTTCTGGGTCTTTAAATCTAAATGACTAATCTCACTTGGTTATTTTCAAGGCTCTCTGGAAATAAAATGGGAACGGTTTGAGGTATCTTCCCTGGTATACAGAGGATATGATTCAGAGCAACAGCTATGTGGGCCCGGCATTTTGTGTCAAACAAACTTCACATATGACATCTCTACAAATAAACAAAAATCTCCCTGGAGCTTTAAAAGCTCAAACCAGGGGCGCCTGGGTGGCTCAGTGGGTTAAGCCGCTGCCTTCGGCTCAGGTCATGATCTCAGGGTCCTGGGATCGAGTCCCGCGTCGGGCTTTCTGCTCAGCAGGGAGCCTGCTTCCTTCTCTCTCTCTCTCTGCCTGCCTCTCAGTGTACTTGTAATTTCTCTCTGTCAAATAAATAAATAAAATCTTTAAAAAAAAAAAAAAAATAAAAGCTCAAACCACCTTGGAGCTTTGAAAGATCTCATCATTTCAGAAATGGAGGAACAGGGATCCTCAGGAGCAAAGTCAGCTTAATGGATCTTCTAAAGCCCCGGATGACAATCTTCCCATGACTTAATTATTCTTAAATGTTTTGTTTTGTTTTGTTTACGTTGTCTAAAATTCTCCTCAAAAAGAAATTCGTTTAATTTTTTAATGTCAAAGCCTCTTGTCAGGATAACAAACACCTTTGGGAGGATTAAGGTAATTTCTGTCATTCACAAATGTATATATATATAACTAGGTGAGACTGGTTTCATAAATCCTGGGACAAGAGAGGATTTTTTTCCTTAAGTTTTCAAAATCACATCACGTGACAGGAAATTTAGTATCAGTCTCGTTTAGGAGGCCCTGTTCCCATCTAGCATGATGTAAGAATCTCAAAAAGCTTGTGCAGTTCAAAAAACTCAAGAGAGGAAAACCTGGTGTTGCACTCATCATAGCAGTACTGAGCTCCTCCTTCATTCGTGCTAATGTGGTTTTCTGCTAGTCCTGACCCCTGCTACCTCTGCACCCAAGTTAGCCACTGGCATGACTGTCAATCCCCAGACCCCACCTACCTTCCACTTTTTCTAGTCTTTGGAGAGAGGGCATCCATTCTAATAGCTAGGTTCCTCTCTCTTGCTTAATCAACAGAGCTCTCCCTCACTACATAATAATCCTGTTAAAAAGAAAGTGGTGGTGGGAGGGGATCGCTGGGGTGGCTCAGTGGGTTAAAGCCTCTGTCTTTGGCTCAGGTCATGATCCCAGGGTCCTGGGATCAAGCCCCACGTGGGGCTCTCTGCTCAACGGGAAGCAAGCTTCCCTTCCTCTCTCTCTGCCTACTTGTGATCTCTGTCTGTCAAACAAATAAAATCCTTAAAAAAAAAAAAAAAGAAGAGGGCAGGCTTTTGAAAACTAAAACTTCTTAACTTTCCCCTGAGCAGAGAGGGCTCCAGGCCTTCAGAATATTTGCCATTTTGAGAAAGGAAAAGTAAAAGCCTCTTTTTTATAGAGACATTATTTGTTCAGGTTGTCTGTGGCTAGGTAACAAAGCATACCAGGTTGGCTCAAAACAAAAGGAATCCTTTATTTGGCATTCAAATATGGGAGTCGACAGGACTTGGACATTTCCTTTGGGGTCTCTCATGTGGTTACAGTGGAAAGGTGGCGGGAACTGGGGCCATCATGAAGGCACTCAACGAAAACACTAACAGCTGGGGCTACAACAGCTTGGATGTCTTGGGTTCTTTTCTCTTTTTTTTTTGTGGTCTCTCCATGTGGTGTCAGGTAGCATTAGGGTAGCAACATCCTTACAAGGTGGCCAAGGCCTCCCGGAGTGAGTAGAGCCAAGTATCACAAGAGCTACCAGCACAAGCTGCATGGACTTTTCTAATCTAGTCTTGGAAGTGACTCAGTGTGATTTCCACTGGATTCTGTTCATGGAGGCAGTCACAGAGGTCCAGTCAGGTTCAAGGGGAGGCTCTACAGATTATATCAGTGGATGAGAGGAGAGTGAAAGAATTTGTGGATGTAATTAAAAACCACCACAAGAGCTTATAGAATAAAAAGAAGAAATGACTTATTCCTCCCATTTGTTCATCCTTCTCTCTTGTGTCCAGCCATGACTATCAGGCTACTGCAAACTCTCTGTGGCTTGGAAATTCATCGCCCTTCCATTCTCCATCCTCTTTGTAGAGCTTTCTTGCTCTCATTCCCATTGCCACAAATCTTGATTATCTCTCTGCCTGAGGACTAAAATGAGCTAGGCTGGGTTCTGTTTCTAAATAGTTTTTGCAGTTCCGTGTATGTTAGAACCCATGGGCAAATACAATTTTTACCCCTGAGCAGGCTGCTGGGGAACCAGGTGCCAGCTCAGGCAAGAAACAGCTTCAGTTTTTCTGGAAGGGAGAGTGGGGAGGTGTCAGAGGCACCAAGGTTTGAAGAGAGCTGGGCCAGAAAGAAAGATTTGCATGTGGAAGCGGCAATCTCTATTTTGGCAGTTCACCAGACTAAGAATTGAATAGAGTTTCTCTGAGCTTTGTGTCTTCCATCTTGAGTGCCATGGCCCTCTCACAGGACACACACCACAGACTGACACTGCTGGTCCTGACTATAGCTCCATGCAGGTTACCTGTGAGCCTCCACTCTCTCTTAAAAAATGGGCAGCCTTGTGGGATCAGGTATCTCAAGGTTTTGGTACCTAAAACTCCTCTTGTGATATGAATCTGGCCAACGCTGGCTTGCTGGCAGTACTTTTTCTTCAACACGTGCATCCTGAGCTCTGAAATGCCCACTTACAAAATAAGTGGAAACATAAACCTACTGTAAGTCATGTACAACTTATAACTGGGGGTCTTACCTCATTAACAGTGATCCAGAATCAACTGGCAGCACAAATTCTTTCTGGCACCATTAGTGAACTATCATTTTTTTTTTAACAATTCACAAAAAATTTGGCAGATCTGACTCATCTTGGATTTTAAAAATATTATTTTAATAAAACTTCTCCTCAAAGAAGTGCTTATTCATGACACATAATTCAGCAAACTAATTCTGTCAGCTCTAGTAGAAAAAAACACAAGGAAAGCAATTCCATTGCCTCTTTTGTGTATAATGAATCTTCTCACATTTCTTCTAGTTAATTTCTTAAAAACCAAAAGAATGACAGCCTGAACCATGCTTCTCATATTTGTCTGTAATGTTGTGTGGTTAATAGTCCAGTCTCACATTTGCATGAGGCCAGCTGTTAAAGATGGCACCACAGGGAATCCACAATAATTTTAAGACATGTTGCAGTGTCACATAAGTCCATAAATCTAAATTCACTAGAATGCTTATGGGAACATAGTCATCGTTAGATTTGAAAATGAATCCTTTATTGCTTTCATTTTGAACTTCGCCCTTTACTTGACTCAAATTATCTTTATCAGATAATGGATGAAGGGCCTCATAACGAGTAAACAAGTTTCCAAGAGCAACCTCATTTGCAAAACTTCTTAAAATTCTTGTCAGAGCTCATTTTGAACATAGTCAGGGCAATTATTTCTGTTCTTGTTAAGAAAAACCTCCTTGACCTAGTTACTATCTATGATATGTTACAGTTAACATGTAATGAGACAACAGCCAAAACCATAAACTTACTTAATAAGTGCACATTAAGAAATTTGAAATTCAGGGGCACCTGGGTGGCTTAGCTGGTTAAGCAGCCAGCTCTTGATTTCCACTCAGGTCATTATCTCAGGGTCCCTACGATTGACCCCCACCTCAGGCTCTATACTCAGCAGGGAGTCTGCTTGGGATTCTCTCTCTCCCTTTGCCCCTCCCCCTACTGATGTGCGCTTTCTCTCTCTCTCTCTCATTCTTAATAAATCTTAGGGGAAAAAAAACCAAATTTGAAATCCATACAGATTATGAACCACACCATAAAAATATGGTGTCTCATCCCACACACAGAAAAGGTTGGTATGCTCTCCTACAAAACTGTCTATCTGCTTGATAAAAATCATTTTTAAATTTATATATAAAACAGCTCTGATGTTTGTTAAAAGAGAAGAAAAAAATGGAACTCAGCCCAAACACTTGCTCATAAGTTTTTGAAAAATCGATGCAGTTACTATTTATTTAATGACCTAGAGTATTCATGCCATATAAGTCATAGCTTCCCTTCTTGAATATTCCTAAGAATAAGTAAAAAAATCTTAAATAAGTATACCTTCTTAAAAGTAAGCATAAAATAATGTTCAGAAGAGATTTAAGCATGAGACATCACTCTCCTCACCGACACCTCAACCCCAGTGAATTCCAAACCTTGAAAGACTTTTTCCACACACACAACTTGAGGGAACATGGTCATGTTCTTCAAAACTCTCTGAGCCTCCAGGACTTCATCTGTGGGTGGAAAATAGTTTCATATGGGACAATTAGACAAGATGCAGGAGTAAAGGTGGTTACTTTAATATTCCATTAAGTGGGAATAGGTCTCCTTCCTTCAAATCTGGATTCTGGTAAATCACTGTTTAAAATAAGTTACCATCACCTTCCTCTTGCTTACCATTATTTCATCTGAGTCCCTGTCAGAGCCTGCCACTCCAACTCTGTATTATCATAGTTGTCTGATATTTCCATTCTAGGGGCCCCTAGGAGATGTTGAAGAAAATTCCATAGCTGATTTACAGATGCATGGTTCCAGCTTTAGCAGAGGCCCCTCCCCTTAGTCTTCAACATGCCCCAGAATGTTCTTATGTCCATTCACCATCAGGGGCTGTTTCACCCAATCCCTCCTTAGTCTCCACTCTCCCTCACTTCCCATTCTCTTTCAGCAGATGATCTTTTGTCCTATAACATTAGAAAAATAGGGACTCCAAGGCAATTGCTCAGCTTCTCACCCCTTCCCTGCCCCCATCCTCTATTCCTTTAATTTTATCCTCTATTTCTTTAATTTTATCCTATTTCTGGTGCATCTTCAGTGTTTCCCTCTTCACTGACTTCTCCTCAGCTTATGTGACTAAACCTCTCTAAGCCCAAAAGAGCTCCTTTCAATACTGCTTTCAATACTGCTTTCTTTTCTAGTCACCTTCAACCCCAAATCTTACTTCTCTTTCTCTTTTCTTTTTCAGTTCCTGAAAGAGTGTCCCGCACTTCCGAACTTGGCTCCATTTCCATCCAGTCTGGGTCCCACTGCTACCATGCTATTGATGCTGCTATGATTAACGAGTGCACTGGTTAATTCAATTACCAGAAATGGTGCTAGGCACTGGGGATACAGTAGTAAATAACACAGACATGATTCCTATTTTCTGGAACATATATTAAGTGTGTCAGTCCGGGACTTCTGAGGAAGAGTTACCAAGATGGGATTAGACATCCAAGAGATCTACTGGGGGAAGTGCCTGTGCAAGAGAAAGGTGTTGAAGTAGCCAGAGAGAGCTCTTAAATCCCACTGCAGATCTGATACCCATGAAAGTAGAGATTGAAGTCAGGATTAGATGGGAAAACCACAGACCACAGTGCAGCTCTAAGAAAATCTCAGCTGTGCACTGAGCCAAAGTTTCCCGTTAGAGGAATCCCATGTTGAGCAGAAGTGGACTGGCTCTATGACCCTGCTGTACTTAGCAATTGGGGGCAGTCTGTGAAAAGTATGGTCTCAGTGTTCCCAGGGTAGAAGACAGAATTCATCCATTAACTGTGTATCTTACAGCAGTTTGGCGGTCTGAACTAGCATATCTCCATGAATGCCACACTTTACACTACATGCTGCACAGATTCACTTCTCCATTCATGTTTTCCATGTTCCTCATGTGCCTCTATTCCTGAGGGGAAACTTAGAAGAGGGAATTATGTAGGAATAACTACAGCCTCCATTTCTACCATTGATCTTGAGCCTCAACGATACTCATCTTCTCCCTCCTCTCACGCTATAACTAACCCAAAACCTCAATCTTTTTTTTTTTTTTAAGATTTTATTTATTTGACAGACAGAGGTCACAAGTAGGCAGAGAGGCAGGCAGAGAGAGAGAGGAGGAAGCAGGCTCTCTGCTGAGCAGAGAGCCTGAGGCGGGGCTCGATCCCAGGACCCTGGGATCATGATGACCTGAGCCGAAGGCAGAGGCTTTAACCCACTGAGCCACCAAGGCGCCCCGACCCAAAACCTCAATCTTAATGGGTCTGATCTCTTAGAAATCATAACTTTCTCAGGCTATGGTTGCCGCACATGTCCATTCACAGTTACAGGCAAGAAAGTTACCAAGAAACACCCAACCAAACCACCTTTGTTGCACACATCTACTTTCCTGTCCTTGTTTTGTCAAAGCAGCCCTACCTCTTCCTGCTGGTTGGGTTAAATTATCTCTGCCAAAATGTTGACTCCACATCTTACCTGCCAGTATTTGGACTCAAGGAGTCCAGAGCAATCTGGCAGGAATCATAGCTTATAGTTCATGGGGATCCTTACTCTGTTTCTCATGAGAATGGTTACCAGGACCTCTAATCTTACAGAGGCCAGAGTTGAAGCAAAGAGAAACACAGAGATCTCCACTGGGTCATTGAGAGTGATGATAAATGAGACCATTTCTATTTCTACTTCCGTGTTTCCAGATCCATGTTTTCCTACTGAGGCCATTTAGAGGTCTCTGATGGCACCCTACCCCTGCAGAGCACTGCATCTAAGAATGTTATTTCAGATGTGTCTTCAGTAGGTTGGTCTAGTAAAGCCTGGTATGAGGCTGGCTGATTCTGGAAGGAGCAATGGGTGATGCAAACAGTGAATTCTTTGCTGAGGAGTGGTTTTTTGTTGTTGTTGTTTTAATTAGATGCTATGTTATGTGGATTTCACCCTATGGATCAAACATCCTGTAAGCTCCCAGATAGTGGTGCTGCTTGAGGATCTATGGAAAGAAAAGGCAAACTCATACATCTACCCTTGTGAGGGTGAACCTTTTAAAGTGATAGGGGTTCAGTGTAGTTCACTTACCACAAAGAAGATGGTCAATTTGCTGAAAGAACAGGACCAGACTGAGGGATCAACACTGATTGATTTCTGTTGCTCAAAGGTTGGCTATTCAGAGACAGTTAGCAAATGAGAATACATGCTGTTATATTCATAGGTAGTCTCCATCTCTGCCACTGGGCCACTCTGATTATATGTCCCTCATTCCAATTCTGGCGTGGCAGTGATGAAAGCTAGTGAATGTAAACTGCTATTTTTTCTTGTTGATTGTTCACTGTCTTCTCCATAGTTGATGCTTTCTGCTGGGCATTAATGTGTGAAAATCTTCATACTTTGTACCCACTTCCATATGCTATCCATTTGCTTTTACACCAGAAGTTATTATCTCTGATTTTCAAGTGCTTGTTCTTCTAGGTTCCTGGCCATCTGGTTAGGCTACTTGTCATTGCCCAGGAGAGAGAGAGAGAGAGAGAGAGAGAGAGTGTTTGTGTGTGTGTGTGTGTGTGTGTGTGTTTGGTTTCTTTTTTGTCTTGGGCCACTTTTTCTTGCACACAAAGCAAATCATGAGGCATATCACCTGCTCACTGGAGAGATTTTCCCTTTCCATTGTATTTCAAAGCTCTCCCTGAATGTGGCTATACAGCTGCCATCCATTTTTCGCTTGTACAGATCTACTAAGCTGATCCATTTGCAAACAAAGCCTAGACATTTTCCTCTATCTATAGCTGATCAAAAGGGCCCCACATGCAGTCATAGATGTGGGACAATGGTTCTGATGCAACTGTGATATAGGGGTAGGCTACTTGCTCATGCAGCTTACTTGTGCCCTCTGGTCTTGCTTCTGGTTGTAGATATTAGTTAATACTGGCCAATTTTTCCTCTATGAATTTTTCCACAACTCCCTAAAGTCAAGCATCCTAGGCTTCCCCACTCTCCTTACTGGTTGTTACAGTAATTGTGACCTTCTGGCTTTTAGTAGCTGAGCATCACTGCGTGGCCTCCATTACTTTGCTTCCCCATCATGAGTCCAGCTCTGGGACCATCTCTTTACCATCATCCCAGGCCTACAGAGGAGGCCATCACTGAACCTTTGGGTGCTGCTGGTATACATCCCTGATGGCCTCAGCGAATGATACTTGCCCTGGGGTCCTCCATGGAATATTTTCCTACAGGAGGTCTTTTAGTTTCACATAATATATCAACTCCAGGATCCCACTTCCTGCAGCCTTTTTATGCTTTCCTCGACTATATGCATGGCAACTCAGGCATTTCCGTTGTCTAGTACAAGATGACATCACCCCGCCCCCCTGGCCCCAGGCTCCTAAAAGTCAGCCAAGTTGAAAGTTTGCTTCATTCCCTTGGGTCCATGCCAGGGTGCTAAGTTCTATGTCCTGAGAAAGTGTTACCAGTTGCTGATTTTCTGCTTATTCGGTTTTATGTTCTGATCCTTTGATTAAGCACCTTCAAAACTCAATCCCAGGGATATTCTCCTAGCCCATGTATATACGTAGGGTAATTCTTCCAATTTCTTTAGCCAAAATCTCTTTCCATCCTTCTCAAGCCCAGCATGTTCTCAGCCAAGTTATGTGGGGATTTAATCCTAGTAATTAGCTTGGCAGCCAGTAATGAAGGTGTGATGAGCTCCTAAGGGGGTTATCTTTTGCTTCATGGGGAAAAGAGCTTAGCTGAATCTTCCCCTTTGGGGCTTCTAACTCTTCTCCAGAGAGGTGGGCCATTTCTTCAAGCTCTGAGATTTGGGGGCATTCTACACAGTTAAGAGCCAAAGACGCACTCACTCAGATGTCTTCCTTTCATGTTTCAGGGTCCCAGGTTTTCCCAATGTCAGCCCTTACCCTAGTACATAAGACCTACTTTGACTGTGAGCATTTAAATATCAGAGTTCAGGAACCTCAATGATCTTGCTCCTCAGATGTGATTACCTCCCGCAGCAGGAGATAGGGCTTTTTGGTAAATTATCAGGTAAGTACTCACATTTAGTCTTTAACTGTTTGCTAACAGCTCTTATTAGGATTTCTACTTATCCCTCTGTAAATCTTCAGTACAACTGAATAACTTTCTCATCTCCTGCTATCTGTCTTCTTCCACAAACACCTTCCTCACCATTCTCCAAGCTTTTTATTGGCTACATCATGTCTACATGCCTTTGTCTATGGTATTACCTCTGCCTACAGTTTCCACTTTCACCTCTATGACCTATCATTCAAGTTCAGCTCAAGCATCATCTCCTGAGAGAGTCATAAAATAGACATTCATTTGCTTTAAGGTCAGACAGATCGTAAACTTCTTACTTAGTAAGAAGTTTTCTTACATAGTAAGAAGACACTTCTTACTATGCAAGAATCCAGCAGCTTCCTCAGGATGTAGGTTCTTCTGTTTGTGCTCAAACTACAGGTATAATGAATCTCCTGGTGAGCCACAGAGTGCAGCTCTTGGCTATGGAAGGATATAGTAAGGTGCCTAGATTTGGTGTAGATGGGAGCTGGAGCCTTTTAAAATGCACCCAATGATTACTAAAGGCTGACCCACACCAGTCAGAAGAGTTGAGGTAGTGACTGATGGAATGGTGAAGTAGTTGAGTTACTGGTTAAGACTCTGGAACAAGATGCATCTAGACTCAAATCCTGACTCTGCTACTCAGCTGAATGACTGTGAGCAATTTACTTAAGCTCCCTGAGCCTCAGTCTCTTCCTGGGAAACCTGGGAACAGTAAGCCTAATTCATATGGTAGTAGAGGCTGACTGAGAAAATGCACAGAAAGTATCAGGTACTCTGTTCAGCACATTGTAAGAGCTGAATGAAATGTAGGAATGACAGTGATTATTCTACATTCCTTTCTCAGGAGATGGTCTCTCTTTAGGATTGAGGGAAGGTCATAGATGGTAAAAGGGATACCTTAAGTTGGTTCCTTGCTTGATGAGCCCATTTGGCATCCTTTGTATTTAAATTCTTTGCTCCTCCTCCTTTCCTGATCTTATCCTATGTAGTTGATGCTCCATTTCTGCCCAGGTTGCTGAACACAGTTCTTTCTCCCCAGCTTGTGCCCAATGCTTTGAATCTCATTTATTCTGTCACTTCATCAACATTTACCTATTCTGCCCTCCTTTGATTAAGGTCCTGCTGGGGAGCCACCCAATTAATCTGGTGAAGCAATTAAGGGCAGGGCATTAGTGGCTGATAATGCTGCATTCCTCCTAGGGAATCTGGTGTACTTTAATAGGAGTCTCCTTAACTTGATGCAAAGAGTGACTAACGGGCTAATTTCAGAACCCTTGCAAAGTCAACATCACTGGGACAACAACCTACATAAAATCTAACTGGAGGACTGAACAGAAAAGTGAGTACCAGACACTGGCTGAGAAGAGGGCTCTCTCACGTCCCTGGAAGTTGGTTAATGTTGCCAAAGGCCTAGAGCTGCTACAAAGAGCATACCAAGCTAAACTGGGCAGTGGAAAGTACCCAGCGAGGTACATTTCTGAACTTTTGATTCAGAGCCTCAGCTTCTCTTGCCAGGACCACTGGTGCAGAAGCCTTTTCTCAGATCTCCCTGACTCCTCCATTCTGAGAATGTCATCTCCTGGCTCAAGATCTTTCACTGGGACCCCATTACTTACAAGGTAAGGTCTGGAGCCCTCAGCCTGTCACAAGCCACTCCTGCCCAGCCTTTGTTCCCTCCTTCAGGCTTATCTCCTGCCACTGCCATCACACGCACTCACATTCCAGACCAAATGGGAAGATCTGTATTCCCTAAAGTCCTCTGGACGTAGCATTGTAATTCCCAACACCCAGACTGTCTTCCTCCCCCCTCACTCCTTCACCACCTCATCTCCTCATTTTCCTCCTCTCCAAAGATTGCTCAAAGACTGCAGTGGTTGTGTATTTTTTCAAGACGCGTCTGTTACTATATCCTGGGGAAGTCTTCGCTATTGCCCACCCTCACTTCACTCTGGCAAAGTGAGACGTTTTCTCTTTTGTCCTACCAAGCATACTTCTGTTAAAATATTTTCACCTTTTTTGCGGGGGAAGGGCAGATAGAGAGGAAAAGAGAGAATCTTCGGCAGGCTCCAACCCTGAGATCTTGACCTGAGCCAAAATCAAGAGTCAGACGTTTAACCAACTACGCCACCCATGCACCCCATATTGTCACTTTAAAAGAGTTACTTATTTTATGTTTCGTCCCACATTGGGTGAAAGCTCTTTAAGCATTTGGAGCATGTCCTGTTTGTTTGAATCCTTAGCCTCAGGGATTCAAGGTGAACAATAAATGTGTTCTGAGCAAAATGAACATAGCTATGAGTGACCAGAATTTAATTTGCATTCTGGGTCTACCACATATTATTGGGCAGTTTATTTAATTTCTCAGTGCCTCCATTTCCCACTTTGGCAAATACCTACCTACAAGGATGGAAATGAGATTTTATGTATGTGAATTATCCTCCCCTATTCTGGGCACAGAATACTGTCACACTGGGCTGCTGCCCCCACCTTTACCCACCTCAGTGTATATCTGAGTTGAGTTACACTACCTTTGAAAACATGTCTCCAGAGTCAGAGGAGGAACCAAGAAACTGAGGCGAAAGCCAATATTTGCTAAGTACCTTTCATGTGTCTAGCCTTGTGCTTGACATTTTACATGCTGTTCCCAAGGCTCTTCCTTCCACCTTGGGTGTCTGACTTGATGACTGCCTATAGCTGGGGAATAATAGTGGTTGTTCAATAAAAATTTTAATTTAAATAAACTGAACAGAATCTTTTTACATTGATTCAGAGTTTGAGGACCATTTCTTTCTGCTGTACCTTCCCAGTAATTAAGTTACAGATTTTTCTTGAATAAATACTATTATGCAGACAGATTTATAAGCTGTTACTGCTGAGTGCTTGAAAGAGACTAGTCCTCCATGCTGGAATGAATGAATGTGTCTGGCCCCCAGTTTTTGCCAGCTTTGTGAGTAAATTATTCAAAGATATAAATTTCTATTTGTAAATCAAAATTTTCTCTACCAACAACAAGTAGAGGAAATGAAAGACAGAGAGAGATTGAGTCCTATATGTGGATAGATAAATGGAGAGATAAATGTCTCCTCCACTTGATGGCTATTCAGAGCACACTCTAGCCTGGCATCTTAGAATGGCTTATATGTTAAATACTAGGAGAATCAAGTAACTGTAAGGGATTTAAATTGCTATGGAATGTCAATCTTTGCAATGAATTGTTCGCTCAAATAAACTGACAAGGAAATCTTTTAGGAACTAGAACCAGAAGGCATTTTAGATATAAAAGGAAAAACACTACAGTGAGCTCTTGGTTACTGAATACTTTTAAAACAAAGAAAAAGGCAGTAAGACATCATTTCCTTGGCTTTGTGCAAATTCAGTCTGTCAGTACCTGGGCAGGACTCTTTCAATCATTTACTACCAGATATAAATTATAATGTATGCTGTTATTTATTGCTTATAGAATATTGTCTCTTAAGAAATGTACACCCCAGGGGCACCTGGGTGGCTCAGTGGGTTAAAGCCTCTGCCTTTGTCTCAGGTCATGATCCCAGGGTCCTGGGATCGAGCCCCACATCAGGCTCTCTGCTCAGCAGGGAGCCTGCTCCCCTTTCTCTCTGCCTGCCTCTCTGCCTACTTGTGATCTCTGTCTGTCAAATAAATGAATAATATTAAAAAAAAAAAGAAAAGAAATGTACACCCCAAAGGGTAAATATATAATGGTACTCTGCTTATATTTAATTTGTATGTGTTCATTTATGATTAAGCAATTATTTATAGAATGCTTTGTATGTGCCAGATAGTGCTTTATGCACCGGGTATATAACAAAGAACAAGACAACATCTGCTGTCATGGAGTTTACATTCTGAGGGATGGAACTGGGGGCAGATGGAGAAAACATCGCTGTTAAATAAACTAATGAACAAGAAAAATAGTGAGTGATTAGTGCTATGCACAGGGAACACAAGAGTTCCTACAATGGGAATGGGTTTGGTGTGCTGAAGGAACAGAGGACAGATGAACACTGCTGGAGAGAAGCGATATGGTAGGATGTGAGATAGAACATCAGACTTGGAAAATCCAGGTACTGAGTTTGAGCTTTACTCTCACTGAAATGAGAAACTGCTAAAAGGATTTTAACCTGAATAATGACAGAATCAGAAGGACATTTAAAAATGAATGCAGAGAGGAGGCACAAAGATGGCAGAGGAGTAGGAGACCCTACTTCAACCAGTCCTCTAAACTGAGTTGGATATCTACCAGACCACTCTGAACACCCACAAAATCAGCCTGAGATTTAAGAAGATATACCCAGATCTTTACAAACAGGATATCTCTGGCAATTGATTTCCAGGTATGAAGTGGGGAGCCATGATTCTGTGGGCAGATATCAGAAGCTAAACAGAAGGGGGAAGAAGTCTCCAGGATCCTCTGCTATCAGAGGGCAAAAGCCTTCAGCGCTGAGGACCAGGCACAGAATCGCTAACTAGTAGTGGGAGGGAAAGGACTTTAGGGCAGCCCCCCAGACTGAAACCTGGAGTTGCAGGGGCACGTGTGCAAACTGGGGCAGCTTGCAGTTTTTAGAAGCACAAAGGGTAGAGACATGCCTGGACCTGGAAGCGAGGGCTGGGAGTGTTGCTGTGGGGGCACAACCTAGGACATTGTGGTTTTTAGCAGCACAGACAAAAACAGAGTCAGTGTAACCCGGAGGGCTCTCTGGAAAACAGACTGCAATCTCTTTGTTCTGAGACAGACATTTGGATACAGTCAGTTCTGTTCTGACTCTGGGAAGAGATGCAGAAAGCCACCATGGAAAGCACCCAGAGAACAAAGCCCCAAAAAACAGGTTTTCACTGAGCCCATCCCACCACCCCCAAACGGGGTGCAGGGCAACTCTGCCAAACAGGGTTGCCTGAATAACAGAGTGGCAGGCCCCTCCTCCAGAAGACAGGCTGGAAGAACAAAAGGCCAACAAACTTAAGGTCCCTGTAAAACAGGTGCATCTTGCTTCAGTTATGGTCACTAATTTAGACCCTGCACATTCCCTCAACCACCCCTCAACAGAATGACTAAGAGTAGGAACCCCCAATATAGGAAAAATTCAGAGACTGTGAACTCTGCCACTCAACTAACTAATGGAAATGGATAGAAGCAAAGATGTCAGAAATAGACTTCAGGGTAACAGTTTGGCAGACAATACATAGAATGGAGAAAACCATTAATGGCAACATAGATTCTCTAACGGCAGAAATGAGAGGTGACCTGGCAGAACTTAAAAATGCTGTCAGTGAGATTTAATCTAATCTAGATTCTCTAACAGCCAGGGTTAATGAGGCAGAAGAATGAATTAGGGATCTAGAAGACAAACTGATAGAAAAGAAGGGACAGGAGGAGGCCTAGAACAAACAGCTTAAAATCCATAAAACAGAATTAAAGAAATATATGATGCCATGAGATGTTCCAATGTCAGAATGATTGGGATCCCCGAAGGGTGGAGAAAGAAGAGGACCAGAAGATATATTTGAGCAAATTGCAGCTGAGAATTCCCCTAATCTGGGAAATGAAACAAGCATTCATGTCCTAGAGGCAGAGAGGACCCCTCCAAGATCAAGGAAAACAAACCAATGCCCAGCCATGTAATAGTAAAACTTGTAAATCTTAAAACCAAGGAAACCATCTTAAGGTCAGTTAGGGTGAAGAGATTCCTTACATACAGAGAAAGGAACATCGGAATAACATCAGACTTGTCCACAGAGACATGGCAAGCCCGAAAGGGCTGGTAAGACATATTCAGGGTACTAAATGAGAAGAACATGCAGCCAAAAGTACTTTACCTGGCAAGGCTGTCATTTAGAATGGATAGAGAGATAAAGATCTTCCAAGACCGGCAAAAACTGCAATATGTGACCACTAAGCTGGCCCTGCAAGAAATATGGAGGGGGGGAGGGATCTATAAAAGGAGAAAGGTCCCAAGAGTGGTATAGATAAGAAATTTACAGAGACAATCTATAGAAACAAGGACTTCACAGGCAACAGGATGACAATAAAATCATATCTTTCAGTAATCACTCTCAACAGGAACAGCCTAAATGCTCCCATAAAACAGCGCAGGGTTGCAGACTAGATAAAAAGACAGGATCCATCTATATGCTGTCTATAGGAGATTCATTCTGAACCTAAAGATACATCCAGACTGAAAGTGAAGGGATGGAGAGCTACATTTCATGCCTACGACCTCAGAAGAACGTTGGGATAGCAACTCTCATATCAGACAAATTTGATTTTAAGCTAAAGACTATAGTGAGAGATACAGGACACTATATCATTCATAAAGGGTCTATCCAACAAAAAGATCTAACAGTTGTAAAGACCTATGCCCCCAACGTGGGAGCAGCCAACTACATAAGCCAACTGTTTATCAAAATAGAGACATACTGATAATAATATATTAATTGTAGGAGACCTCAACACTCCACTCTCAGCGATGGACAGATCATCTAAGCAGAAAATTAACAAAGAAACAAGAGCTTTGAATGACACACTGGAGCAGATGGACCTCATAGATACATACAGAACATTCCACCCTAAAACAACAGAATACTCATTCTTCTCGAGAGCCCATGGAATTTTCTCCAGAATAGACTACATACTAGGTCACAAATCAGGTCTCAACTGATATCAAAAGACTGAGATTATTCCCTGCATATTCTCAGACCACAATGTTGTGAAACTGGAACTCTATCACAAGAAAAAGTTTGGAAGAAATTCAAACACTTGGAAGTTAAAGACCATCCTGCTCAATAATGTTTGGGTCAACCAGGAAATCAAAGAAGAACTTAAACAATTCCTGGAAACCAATGAGAATGAAAACACTTTGGTCCAAAAGCTATGGGATATGACAAAGGCAGTCCAGAGAGGGAAATACAAAAGCCATCTAAGCCTCACTCAAAAAAATAGAAAAATCCCAAATACACAAACTATCTTTACACCTTAAAGAATTGGATAATCAACAAATTAAGTGTATCCTCCTGCATGAGGAGGAAGATAATTAAGATTAGAACAGAGGTCAATGAATTAGAAACCCAGAAAGATAGTAGAACACATCAATGAAACTAGAAGCTGGTTCTTTGAAAGAATTAAAAAGATTGACAAACTACTGACCAGACTTATCCAAAAGAAAAAAGACACAAAGTAATAAAATTATAAATGAAAGGGGAGAGATCATGACTAACACCAAGGAAATAGAAACAATCATCAGAAATTATTATCAAAAGCTATATACAAGTAAGTTAAGCAACCTAGAAGAAATGGATGCATTACTGGAAGCCTATAAACTTCCAAGACTGAAACAAGAAGAAATTGAAAACCTAGATAGACCAATAACCAGTAGCAAGATAGAAGTAGTCATCAAAAACCTCCCAAAAAACAAGAATCCAGGGTTTGATGGATTCCCTGGGGAATTCTACCAAACATCCAAAGAAGAAATAATACCTATTCTCCTGAAACTGTTTCAAAAAATAGAAACAGAAGGAAAACTTCCTTATTACCTTGATCCCAAAACCAGGCAAAGACCCCATCAAAAAGGAGAATTTCAGACTAATATCCCTGATGAATATGGATGCCAAAATTCTCAACAAGATCCTAGTTAATAGGATCCAAGAGTACATTAAAAGGATTATCTACCACAACTAGGTGGGATTTATCCCTGGGATGCAAGGGTGGTTCCAGATTTGCAAATCAATTAATGTGATAGAACAAATGAATAAGAGAAGAGGGAAGAACCACATGGTCCTCTCAATTGATGTAGAAAAAGCATTTGACAAAATACAGCATCCTTTCCCGATTAAAACTCTTCAGTGTATAAGGATGGAGAGAATATTCCATTCTCATGGATCAGAAGAATAAACATTGTTAAAATGTCTATGCTGCCCAGAGCAGTCTATACTTTCAATGTCATTCCAATCAAAATGCCATTGTCACTTTTTAAAGTGCTGGAACAAACAATCCTAAAATTTGTATGGAACCAGAAAAGACCCCAAATCACCAAGGAAATATTGCAAAAAGCTGGGGACTTTTTCAAGCTATTGCCTGATTTCAAGCTATATTACAAAGCTGTCTTCACCAAGAGAGGGTACTGGCACAAAAACAGACATATGGACCAATGGAACAGAATAGAGAGCCCAGATATTGACCCTCAACCCTTTGGTCAAATAATCTTTGACAAAGCAAGAAAAAATATCCAGTGGAAAAAAGACAATCTCAGGGCACGTGGGTGGCTCAGTGGGTTAAGCCTCTGCCTTCAGTCTAGGTTATGATCTCAGGGTCCTGGGATTAAGCCCTGCATCAAAAACTGATGATGTTCTGCACAGTGACTAACATAACATAATAAAAGTAAAAAAGAAAAAGAAGAAAAATAAGGGTGAAGAATAGATTCCAGTGAGTCAAGAGCAGAAAGATGTCCAGGTAGAAGGATTCTGAGTTGTAAAAAACATGATGGTAGCATACACTATGGCAAACTAGTGAAGATGGAATCAGTGGAAAGAGCCTACACATGATAGAGTTTTACTTCTGTTTATTAATACATCATGAAACTTTTCAAAACAAAATTTTAGGCATGGGAACAAATTCCTATGAGAAAGTACTCCAAACCTGCCAGGAGGTGACAAAAGAAGTAAAGTATCTTCGTCTTTTTGACATTTAAATATTAAATGTAAGCCAAGCACTGTGCTTATGGTTTATCTCATTCAATTCTCATTATAATCATATGAATTCACATTATAATTAGTCCTATTTTATGAGAGAAGGAAACTGAGGTTTGGAGGTCTGAGGTTATATAGCTACTAAAAGGTTTCGTGGGAATTTGTAATCCAGGCCAGCTTCTACCAAAGCAGGTAAATTTATACCTTAACTACAAATTTAAACTGCTTTTTAAAAATGAAGTATATAAGTGATTTGCTATAAATATCTAGAACATTTTCTTCCTTTCCATCATAATTTTATCAAGGACTCTATATTTTACCATGGGATAAACATCAGGGTCAGGAGCACATAACTTGAGTCTACAGCTCTAACTGTGGAATGGGATTATAACAAGGAGGACCAAGGGGCTGCCAGATGGATCGTACATTTCTCTTACTACCTCATCAAGCACTTACAGGATAGTCTTCTTTAGCCTGAGACTTGCTGAACAACCTACTTTGTGTTCTGATTTTAAAATTCTATTGATTCTAACCCCAGTGTAGCCCCTCTCCTACAGCCTTTTTTAATACCCTTGTTCAGGCCCTTATGGTCCCTCATTAAAATAGTTTTGGTGGTGCTTTATGGTTTACAGATCATCTTTCCACATTATTACCTCAACTCCTGTAACAATGTGATATAGATAGCAATACATTTTGTTGGTTTGTTGATAAACGTATCTTCTCACATTTTAACATATTTGCAAGTGAAATAGGTTTGTCACTCTGTGGCAACTTACAGTTGTTATTGGCCAGAGAGCAGTCGTAGTGCATTCCTCATGGACTATGTTAGCTCAGTCTGACATATTTTTCCTGGTGGTATGAATGGAATTCACTGTTCTTGACTGCTAGCTCCTAACAGAAAGCCTAAGGAAGGAATATGAGCCTTGATTATTATCTGAAAACCTCTATTAAACACCCTGAGATTTTTTTCCATAAACAAAATTTTCAGAATGAAAGGGGCTTGAAAAAAATTGCAGTGACTCTAGTGGAGCACTCTTTACACCAATGCATATGACGGCACAAAAGATAATATATAGATAAAACAGAGGTGCAGACTCTGAATCACAAGAGTGATCCAGAAGAGTTGCTCTATGAATGTGAAGAAGTTTTAGGAACATCTCAACCCACAGATTCCTAAACTTCCCTGGTTCACTGCATTTCTAGGGTCTCAGCTCGTTTTCACAGCACGAGGCCAAAAGAAATATCTAACAGTTGTATTTATTAAATACTTAGGTCCAACAATTTAGTAGCCATTTGTAAATCTGAAAAAATAATAATTTGTTTCATTCTTTAAAAAAAAAAAGATTTTATTTATTTATTTGACAGACAGATCACAAGTAGGCAGAGAAACGGGGGGGGGGGGGGATAAGCGGGCTCCTCACTGAGCTGGGAGCCCGAGGCGGAGCTCGATCCCAGGACCCTGAGATCATGACCTGAGCGGAAGGCCGAGGCTCAACCCACTGAGACAACCAGGCGCCCCAATTTTGTTTCACTCTTAAATAACTAGAATTACTTTCTAATGTGGCAGGTATGCTTTTGGGCACTGCACAACTCTTAATTCTATTCCATATCATTTTGCATTATTTGCTTTTTTATGACTATAATTGGCATATATTATTTTCAAGTGTACAACATAATGATTTGATATTAGTGAATATTACAAAATGATCATGACAATAAGTCTAGTTAACAACCATCACCATAGTTGTAATTTTCTTCCTTGTGATGAGGACTTTAAAGATCTACTCTCTAAGCAAACTTTCAAATATCAAATATAGCATTATTAACTATAGTGACCACACTGTACATTAAATCCCATGATTTATCTATTTCATAACTGGAAGTTCAGTATTTGTTTTTTTTCTCACAGCAACTGCCAATACTCCAGCTTCACAAAATACTGAAAGGAATGTAGAATGTAGTTTGACCTAATGTTAAAATTAAGAATAACCTCAAGCTCGTTGTTGGCACCAGGAATAACAGATGTCCAAGGATCACTGTGTTTCCCATGAAAATATAAAATATCCTGCTGTGAGTTTCTTGAGGTGGCTTGGTGCATATTTTGGGAACCATGGCTTTAACCATCCATCTGGCTCATAGTTCACTTTTATAAATGCTCAAGAGTAATATACAATAAAAATGAGAACAATATCTAAATAACTATACAGGAGCAATTCAATATGCATAAGATAATATTCCAAAATGATAAATCATTTTGTTATAGTTCTACTGATAGGAATTTTTCTCTTTTGGGGGGTACATAACTACTTCTTATAACTGATGGCATCTTAGATTTTATTTTATAGATGAAGGTAATTGGGCATTAAATTCTGAATTCATCTCCTTGTCTCTAGGCACTTCATTGCCAGACCAGTTGCCCCAACTTATCATTTCATTATGTCACTTCCCCTTATCAAAATATTCCATAATCCGTCTTTGCCTGTACTACAAAATCGAGGCTTCTCAATGTGACTAAGTAATGCTCTCTGCAGTGTATTTTAATGTAACTACGTTTGTAGCCTTAGCTTTTACTTTCAGGGCCAGGAGACTCTCAGCCTGCATCTTCTATTAATTGGGAAACCACTTTGCCACTCTATACCTCAGCTTCTCCACCTATAAAATGAGAGTTTGGATTAGATTAGTGGTTCCTAGGCTTTTTGAAAAAAAAAAAGAAAAAATTGGGAGACTGACATAGGGTTGCCAGAGTTTTAGTCTATGATTAACTCTGATATTCATATAGTCTATCTTAATATTGTGTTGCAAGTAAAGTGAACTATAACAACATAAATAACGAGAAAAAACTGAATAAAATTATATAAAAAATTCAGTTTGTTAACCTTTATTGTTTTCATTTAACTCTGGACTTTGTAGACTGTTGAGTACTGATTCTTAGATCAGCATCTGAGACCAATGGATGACTCCTACTACTCAAATTGAAGCCTTTGCCTAGGGCATCATATCACCTGGAAGCTTGCTGGAAACACTGAATTCAGAGACTGCATTTTAAAATGGCCCCCATGTGATTCATATACACATTAAAGTGTGAGAAGCCTTAGACCAGATGCTATCTAGCAGGAACATTCTCTGTTATCTACGATTCTCTTGTATGGGGTTGGCACAGCTGTCATACCATAACTTGCCCTGTGACTTGCATCAAACTAACCTTGTACTTTTCTTCCATGTTTCTTGTCAGTTGGCCACCTCCTTGTGGCCATGCTCTCTTACCTGTTCTTCAATGGCTGGCTCAGGTTTCATCTTTGCTCCTCTATCCTTCAGCTCTGTGTGACATCAGGCAAGTTGATTTTTCCGATTCAAGTCACAGTTTCCTCAGCAATGAAATGGGGATAATATATATTTCATAAGGCTGGTGAAAGATTAAATGAGCAAATATTTGAAAAATCTGCACCACAGTGATAGATATCATAGGCTCTCAATAAGGAGTGGCTGTTACTGTTGCTGTCTCTGTTCTTACTGCAACAGTAATACTAATCTACCAAACACACTAAATTCCTTGCCCCATGGGGCTTACTTCTTAATAGGTGCTGCTGAATAAATGTTTGCCGAATACTGTAGTCATATCTGATTTGCCAGGCAGTTGCTCAGCAGCTCAGTGGGTCCCAAAGATTGCCAGAAAGCTAGCTGTGAGATTATTGTATGTTTATGATATTTACCATATTATGTGGTACACCATGGCTATTTATGTATTTTCTCACTTTTCAAATTTTTGAGTGCCTTGCTTCTATGTATAGTCTCTTGGCACTGACGCATAGTAGGGGTGCTTAGTGGATGTGAGAATTTTAGGAAGCCTCTCAGCTCTCTGTCCTTCCAGTGGAAGGCTGTGGTGGTCAGGGCTGCTCAAGCAGCCATCTTAGAAAAAAGTGTTCCTAGTTCCAGTCCGACACTGTTCTCTGAGTTATGCTGTGTGTCCCAGCTATTTAATTTGGATATCTGTATTTCTAGCCTTGTTATCTTTAAATTGCTGTGTCATTGACTCTGACAGTTTCAGGGAAAAACTTCTAGCTAGAAAAAAACAATGCCAACCACAGGCTGGTCCCAAGTGCATAGGTTTTTGTATATCACATATTATTACAACATACATTCATTTTCTCTGGCTTTCTGACATGGCCTTTCTTGTAGTGCCAGATCACTATCGATCCTGGAAACTTTTGGCTTAAATATAAAAACTATCTCTAAAGCAATTTCAGGAAAATAAAGAACTGCCTTATGATTCCTTTTGGCCTTGTCTGCCCCAAGATCTGATACCCATTCTTTTTCAATTAAATTTCCAGATGCGTTTTGGCATATATAATGTTAAAACAATTTATCTTTCTACCACCCTCTTTGGTAAGGTCCAGGCTGCTACTTTCATGAATCAATTCCTGAAACCAGGTCAGCAGGAGCAGAGAGGCTTGGAAACCACAATTCACTGGAACAACCTAAAATCACCTCTCCAGCTGCAGTTGCCTTCCTCATTTCTGTCTCATCACCGATGTGCTGATATGCTTCTCTCTAACAAACCCCAGTAAAGCTGCATCCCTTACTAAAAAACACCCATGTTCTCTATATCCTCAAATCCACCATCTAAATCCAAGATGCTTGGGGAGATCATTAATTCAGACATTTGACTGAACAGAGCCCTTTATCCTGTTTTCCCCCAAATAGCAAGCTATGCTAAGTGCAGGGTAGAAAAACTCAATAACTCATGGCAAATGCATTCATTTGACTTTTAAATTTCAATCACCAGGGTAAAGGGTCAAAAAAGGCCGTAAGAGAAATTCTTGCAGAAGAAAATCCCCCTGTTGCCCTGCAGCCAGTCATCTTCAGGCTGAATAAATCATTACATTCTGTGGAACGTCAGCGCCAGCTGTAATCAGAGTCCTGAAGAGAAGGGCTTTTCTTTAGGGCTTCTATTGATTTTGGTCAGCCTGACAGATGAACAGCCTTTTCAAAACAGCAGGATTCATTAAAGAGTCATTCCTTCGCATACACTTGGTGCTGGCTGGTCCCACTGCGGGAATGAGGAATTGCTCCCCATCTGCAGCACACACACACCTCCCAGTCCCCTCCAATGTCACCTGTGGTGGCTGTGCACACCCTCCTACTTTACTCCTTTTGTCAAGATACCACAATATTTAAAGGACAAGGAGGATGTAGACTTTGACTCTAATCTGTAGCAAAAGGACAAAGGAGAAAGTCCTGCCTTTTGCATCTCTCAAATGGCACCACTTCCCTTTCATCATCTGTCTTCCCAGGCCACCTGTACACTTGAGCTCACCACTGTCCCCCCAGGGCTCTGAAACTCCCACACCTGCACCCAGCCCCTTTTCTATTATGTGCCAGGCTCCTTCCTACAGTACATCTAATGACAATATGCCCCTACCCACATCATACCCCTATGTTCTAGTTCTATGTTAGCACTAATGCTAAAATAGTATTCTGATTTATTCATGAAGGTTGAGAACAAGAGATAGCAGCCCATGGGTTTGGAAGGTCCTTCCACCTTCCCCTGCTTCTGCACACCCTGAACCTCATGAGGGCCTTTACCATGACAACAGCCTCACTGTGCTCACAGTGAAGGTGACAGGGGAGAGATCATATACTTTCTCCTGCTCAGGCACAATGTCCCTGTGGAAATGAAGACTGTCCATAAGACTCTCAAAGTGTGTCCATGTGATTCTGGCGTGGAGGGAGGTTGGAGGTGGAGGAGGATCCTATAACGAGTGAAGTGAAAAATTCAAGAACAGGAAGACTGAATACTTTTCCAGCTTTGAACTCCTCACTTGACAATTATTTTTCACTAGGACACAAAACCAGGCAAGTTAAACACAACACTATTGTTTCTGTACCACATGTATTTCACTTAATCTTCAGGACAACCCTATGAAGTTGGTATGTTACTAACTCTCTTTTTTCAGATGAGGAAACAGGTTTCAAAAGGCTAGTAACTCAGTCACAGTCACCCAGCAACTCTGACACATAGCAAAGATCTTAGTCCAATTTTAGATGGCTTCCTTCACAGGAGCCACTGGAATGAATGTTACAAACATGGGGAAACTGAGAATCCACAGAGGAGCTATTCTGACAACAACGAACTACAGACTGGGGAATGATAAAAATCTGCAGACTGGCTAACCAACTTGGAGGATTAGTCTATACACAAGGACTAAAAAGTAAGAAAGTGGAAGAAATGAGAATTTTCTATTGTTAGGGGAGAGATGAAGAAAAGAATCAACTGGTCACATAATCTGCCCTATACTCTTTTCCTTGTCTCTGTTACTTATCCACAGTGACCAGCTGGGCAAAAACCCCAGGTCATTGATTGCCTTCAATACCTGCTGGGACTCTACACACAACTTCTGGCCACAAACATAAGAAGCATTTGGATTGGTCACTCCCTGCTTCAGAATGCTCTTATTTATCCTGCTCTTATTTATCCATTCTGGGGTTATCTTGGTGTTTCCCACTGTTTGGATCTGGCTTCTGGATTTTACTCAGACTTCACTTCCCAGATGCCTGATAAAATCTCTACTGGGAGCACCACTTATCCTCAAACTCAGTACTGACAAGCTAAACTAGCTTCATTCTCAAATAACTTCTGACACCCGTTTCTCCAGTTGACTAGATTTGAAAACACAATTATCTTTGATGCCTCATTCTCTTCCACAGAATTCATCCAATAACCAATTGGTACAACTTACAAAAATGTCTCTTTAATCCACTGTCTCTCAAATATCAGGGCCAACATTTCTAGTTCATGCCCTCATTTTATTCTTCAGACAATTATCACTGGCTCCTCTCATCTCTTGTCTGTCTTTCAGTCACTCCCACCTCTTCCTTGTCTTCCATCCTGGACCATATTGTTCTTGGGCGGCTCTAATCATTGTACTTTTCTTCATAAAAATGTTTAATGGTCTTCCACTGCTGAATCAGGTGCGTGTTCATCAGCATGGTTTCAGAGCCCCCAAAATAGCTTCATAGGAGGGGACATCTACAAATCTTCCTCTCCAGAAGCCAGTTCTTTTGTAGGAAGTGCCTTTAAGATTGCTTGTGGGGACTCCCTACTCACTAATTCATTTGGTTTGGTTGGCACTGATCCCTCTTCTTGGCTCTAGACGTGGACAAATGACATACCCTCTAAGACACAGTAATTGGTTCAGGGAGAGGCAGAAATGACTTAAATCAGAGCAATGATTCTCTATTCTGAGGCTTTTGCCTAAACATTTGAGAAAGAAGCTCATTTTCTGTGGAAACTGTTAGGTGTAACAATAAAAGATCGGAGCTGCCAGGAGTTAACAAGTATAACATGATAATGAAGCCAACAGAGAGAAGAGAGGTGAAGTTTGGAGAGCAAGATGGGAGTCCCTGGATCCGGCTCTACTGAAGCGAGAGCATCCCTGGTCTTTCCAGGGAAGTGGGCCATTGTGTGCCTTTCCGAGCTTTGTTCAGTTTTACTTGCACTGCAGTGACCTTTCATCTAAAGAATTCTGACCAATGCAGCCTCCATTTATCTTTTTGAACGTCTCCTCCTAGCCTTCTACAATTATGTTAAACTATTTGCTCTTGTCTTCAAGCATAATGATTTTACACATTTCTGCTTTTGCTCCTGGTGCTCTATCTGGAACACAGTCTGCAGCCATCTCCACCAGCCTGATCTTTTAAGGTCTCTTTCAGATGTTAAACTTCCATCTGATGGAAAGGATAGGGAAGCTTATCCTTCCTACTTTATACCTGGCTTTTGTTTCTTCCAGGAGATAGGCATTTTCACTGTTACTTTCTTAACCACACAAGCCACTGTAAATTATAATTCTGCAGCATAAAAACACTTTAGTTGGAACCTGTGGGAAGCAGAAGTACTTCTGGTTATAGGAGGGCATTTTATTTACTTTAATATTGGTTGCTTCCTTTTACATAGAGACTTTGTTGTTCTTTTTTTGGTGTCCTTACCATGTTAGTGTTTGTTTTTCCCCCCTCAAATTCAAAGTTGTAGATTTATTTCACTAATAATATCAGTATTTCTGAGGCTTTTGTATTTTGTTCTTTGGAGTACTGCAATTCTTTGAGCCTTGTTGGTTTTACTACGGCACTATTTGAAAGGAATGTTCACTTGCAATTTGGTGTTTATATAACACCTGCCAGTTGATCTTCTAAATAATTTTCAGATCTTCTATGGAAGAGGAAAATAACTACATTATAGTCTGACTGAAGAGGGGCTCTTTCTATAAATGCTAGCTGGAGTGGTTAAACATGAAAAATATAATCCAGTACCTCAAGTCGCTTTTCTGTGTGATGCCACAGACCCACTTTTTGCCCCTTAAGTTAAAATAGTTACTTTGATGTCACATAAACACAACCTATGGAATCAGACTTTGAATTCAAAGAAATCCTAGGACTGAAATCCAGACTTTCGTTTCCCCCTTAATGCCATAGGCTACATCTTCTTGAAGAGCTGCTTTACTGTTAAGCAGGAAAAAAGAATCAGAGAATGTATATTTGTCTTGGTAAGCAGCTTAGAAAAGAAACTCTACATAGTCTATGCCCTTTTTCACATTCCACTCATAATATCATTGTGAAATGTTTTTCTTACTGACACTGAAGCATAGGGAACTTCTAAGTTCAGGGTCTATATGTATATAATGTGAATTTCTGAACTAAAATATTTACTGTATCTACCTGATTTCATAAGCAACACATATTCACTGCTAAAAAATCAAGATCCACAATGAAATACTATTTTATCACTACTTTTTGGGCAAAATTTAAGAAAATTTTAGCATTCTGTGTATTGGAGAAGATGTAAAGCAACAGCATATTTCATATGTTGCAACTAGGAGTGTAAACTGGTTCAACTACTTTGGAAAATAATTTGGCATTATCTTGTATAGTTGAACATTCATTCCTTGTTGCAACATATGAAATATGCTGTTGCTTTACATCTTCTCCAATACACAGAATGCTAAAATTTTCTTAAACTTTGCCCAAAAAGTAGTGATAAAATAGTATTTCATACCCTGTGGCATGAAACTATACTCCTTAGTATTTACCCAAAGGAACATGCACCAGGAGTTTTATAAAAGAATGTTTACAGCAATGTTGTAATGGCAATAACCAAACAAAAACTGGAAACAACCAAAATGCTCAGAAACAGGGAAATGTACACATTAAGTATAGAATATTATGCAACAGTGAAAATGAATGAAATTGAATGAAAATGAATGAGTTGTAACTTTAGGCATAGTATATATGAATCTTGGAAACATACTATTAAATGAGAAAAGCAAATTTTAGATTATATACATCATGATGCCTTTTTAGCAAAGTTCAAAAACAATTAAATGGATATTTTGATCAAGCATATATTCATATACGGAATAAGAAAGCAAGATATAATGGTAAACCCTGATTTTAGGAAAATGGTTATTTCTGTCAGGAAGGCAAGAGCATGCTATGGGGAGGAAGACATGGGAGATTCAAATCATTGTTAATGTTCTAATTCTTGGATTGTGTAGTGGTTTGTGGGTATTACCAAGAAATAAAAGAAAATGAAAGAGAGGGGTGCCTGGGTGGCTCAGTAGGTTAAAGCCTCTGCCTTCGGCTCAGGTCATGATCTCAGGGTCCTGGGATCGAGCCCCACATTGGGCTCTCTGCTCAGCCGGGAGCCTGCTTACCCCCCCCCCCCCGCCCCCTCTCTGCCTGCCTCTATGCCTAGTTGTGATCTCTGTCTGTCAAATAAATAAATAAAATCTTAAAAAAATAAAAAAGACAGAAAATGAAAGAGAGCTATGAATGGACCAATGATGGCAGTATGCCATTAACGAAGATTAAATTTAAAGTGAATCCAATTCTATGCATTGAAGTCCAGAGTTAAAAAACAAAGGAAAACAAATAAATACAAAGATAACAAGAAAGGACACATCACCTGAAATTTTTCATTTTTAGATAGTGGAAAACTCATCTATAGTGGCTTAAGCAAGGAACAGATTCCTTATCTCTTCCTGCGCTGACATTCTTAGTGTATAGGATTTTCATTTTCATGAAAGTCTAAAAGCCAAAGGAGCATGTTGACCAAGGCCGTCCTCTTTAAAAGGATTCCCCAAAGCCCCTTCAGCTTCTATTGGAACATTCATTTACTTTTTATCTCTATTTTTACTGCTTCTGCTTCTTCTAACTACCTTCTCTCTACTTTCCCTCTCTTTTCTATATCATTTCTATTTCATTCCTCCTGAGTATCTATGACTTCGGTGTCTTACCTTCCCTCTGCGCGCTTCACTTTGCTCCCAAAATGAATGGTTCGTTCTAATGCCGTAAGTGCAGAACTCCTTGAGAAAGATCTATTTAGCCAAAGCTCACATGTTGTCCCCTAAAGTGTCCCCAGCCAGTGGGTTTGATTGGTTACTTTGGTTCATTCTCCTGGGGCCATATAAAACAGTGAGGCCCCATTAGGCATGATCTCTTCTGAAAAAGATTGTAAAGCAGACAGTCTAAAGCTTGACCCATCAAAGACAAGCCAGCTATAATGTATAGCTGATATATGGTCCGCAGTATAGCCTACAAGAGCATATATAAATGGTAAAGAAGAGGAAGGATTTCTACAACCTTATGATAATGGGAAATGTTACAATCTCTTTTTAGAGAAATGTGTAAAGGATTCTTGAGGGAGATTATTTTTTTGAAAGAGGAAAAGAAAGGATGAGTCTCACATATTATTATTGGGTTTATCCCTCTTCAAATATCTTTACTGTCATTTCTTTTTTTTTTAACAAGACTATATATATATTTTTTATTTTATATTTTTTAATTAACATATAATGTATTATTAGCCCCAGGGATACAGGTCTGTGAATCGCCAGGTTTACATACTTCACAGTTTACTGTCATTTCTATGGGACACTGGAGAGGAGAAATAAATACAGGTTTTCAGTCATCTTCCTAAATTAGAACCTGGCTTCTGCATTTTGATGAGCTTAGTTCATTTCAACATCAGTTGCATCCTTGAAAGCAATATATTTTCACAAAATAACCCTTCTTACTGGTCTGGTAACACACTGAACAAGAAACTTTAAAAGAGGTAAATTTTGGGAAAGGCAAAGTCTGAACACTACTGCAGGCAACTGAGTCAATGGGCTAATTTGTGGTTTCATTACATGAGGAAGAACTCATTCTCCGGAAACTTTGCTGTGACTGATCATCAATGGGTTTTTCGAAATATATGTTGCACCTGCAAAAGAAATTAAGACTAATTTCTAGATGGCTCAATCATATTTTCAGGATGGGCTGAAGTGGGTAAAAAAAGATCTAGAAACTCAGCGCAGGTAGGCCAGCAAGTAGCATTTGTTGTCTTGTTAATTATGTTATCGGCTTTTGTTTTTTGTTTTGTTTTGTTTTGTTTTTAAGTAGCAGTTGATATAAATTGCATCATAACACAACCACAGAACAAGCAGGAGCAAAATCCTCAAAACAAAAAATTCGTAGTAAACTCTCCTCATCTCTTACTGACATTCTTCTTTTCCTCAGTGATATAATAGGCTGTAAAAATCATTAACACTTGCTCAGCCGGTTTCTGCTCTAAAAGATAGGATATATTATTTGCAGGGCAGTTCCAAGAGGATATTTAGCCTTTGGCTATGGGATGGGAATTTAATCTGAGCAAGGACAGTAACCCATTTGAGATTTAAATACGTGATCGTGCCTCTAATCCATGGACCCTAGATGGGGAAAAATCAACAGGCCACCAGAAAGTACTTATCTACTTAAATATTTATTTACTATTTTCTTTTTTTTTTTAAATAGACTTTATTTATTTATTTGACAGAGAGAAATCACAAGTAGATGGAGAGGCAGGCAGAGAGAGAGAGAGGGAAGCAGGCTCCCTGCTGAGCAGAGAGCCCGATGCGGGACTCGATCCCAGGACCCTGAGATCATGACCTGAGCCGAAGGCAGAGACTTAACCCACTGAACCACCCAGGCGCCCCAATATTTATTTCCTATTTTCTGTAGTGTGCTCAGTATTATGGCATGTGTTAAGGATGGAGGAGTGGAATGGGATCAGCAAACAAAAAGTAGAAACACCATTTATTAACTATCAATCTAGTTAGCTAGATAAGATAGATAATACTGAAGCAAATTGTAAGGTGGAATGCCAGTGATTCTCAACCTTAACTATACATTGGAATTACCTGGGGAGCTTTAAAAAAATATCAGTGTTGATATTCATTATGCAGTGTACTTAGTATACAGTAAAGTATTTGTCCGGTGAGGACTGTAAGTCCTAGTGCTTGTTTTTAACATTAGCAGCACATTTAGAGTCACCTGGAGACTTTAAAAAGTCTTGCACCCAGCTCAATAACATGAGAATCTCTGGGGATGGAACCCAGCCATTAGTACCTCTTAAATTTCCTGAAGGTTGAGAACAATATCTTTAGAGGAATTCATAGCAAAGGGAAAAAAATTATGTCTGGTGCAGTCAAGAAAATCCCATAAAGAAGGGCATAGATATATTTGGCACAGAAGGGTAGAGTTTCATGTGGTGATAAACATGAGCAAAAACAAAGAGCTGGGACAGAGGCCGGTGGGAGCCCAGAACACAAGCTACACAACAGTAGGATGTTCCTGTTTGAGAAGAGTAAAAATAAATTTGCAAAGACAAGGTGAATTAAAAGAGGGGTTTAACAGTCACACTGCACACCTATTAGAATAAAGAAAACCCCAAACACTGGCAACACCAAATCCTGGTGAGGATGTGGAACAAGAGGAACTCTAATTCACTGGTGGTGGGAATGCATATTGGATCAGCCACTTTGGAAACAATTTGGGTGGTTTCTTACAAAAAACCAACCAACCAACCAGCCATATATTTGTCATACATTTCAGCAACTGCACTCCTTGGGATGTACCCAAATGAGATGAAAACTTACGTCCAAACAAAGCCTACACACAGATGTTTACAGCAGCTTTATTCATAATTGTGAAAACTTGGAAGTAACCAAGATGTCCGTTAATAAATGAATGGATAAATAAACTGTGGCACATCCAGACAATGGAATATATTATTCAGCGTTAAAAAGTACAAAAAGACCTGGAGAAAACTTGAATGCCCATTACTAAGTGAAAAAAGCCAATTTGGAAAGGTTGCATGATGTATTATTCCAACTTTATGACATTTTGGAAAAGGCAAAACTATGGAGAAGGTAAAAGGATCAGTGGTAGCCTGGAATTAGGGAAGAGGCAGGGGAAAAATAAGCAGGAAACAGAAGATTTTTAGGGCAGTGAAACTACTTTATATCCCACTACAATGGTGGATACACATAATTGTACATTTGTGGATACATTCTTTGGAATGTGCAAATCAAGAGTGAACCCTAATATAAACTATGGACTTTGGGTGATAATGTGTCAATGTTAACAAATCACCAGTTTGGTGCAGATTGTTGATAGTGGAGGAGGCTGTGCATGTGTGAGGTCAAGGAATGTATAGGATCTCTTTATAATTTCTGAATTTTGCTATGAGCCTAAAACTACTCAAAAAAAATAGTCTATTTTTTGGGATGCCTGGGTAGTTCAGTCAGTTAAGTGTCTGCCTTCTGCTTAGGTTATGATCCCAGAGTCCTAGGATCGAGTGCCACATGGGGGCCCTTGCTCAGAGGGGAGCCTGCTTCTCCTTCTGCCTGCAGCTCCCCCTGCTTCTGCGCTCTCTCTGTTAAATAAATAAAGTGTTTAAAAATAAATAAGTAAATAAAGAAATAATAGTCTATTTTTTTAAATGGGAGAGGAAATTCAGGATGTGGAGTTAAAGGTTTGGATTAGAGGCAGCAGGGTGCTCTTATATCTCCTGACCTGGGAACAATGTGGTAAAAGCAATGTTTTAAGAATACTTTTGGGATGCCTGGGTGGGTCAGTCTGCCTTTGGCTCAGATCATGGTCCTGAGGGTCCTGGGATCGAGACCCATGTAGGGCTCCCCACTCAGGGGGGAGTCTGCTCCTCTCTCTCTCTGACAAATAAGTAAAACCTTTTTATTATTTTTTAAAATACTTTTGTCACAGTGTATAGAGTGGATCAAAACAGCAAGACACTACAGAAACAATATAAGAAGCAAAATGATGAGAGAGGGTTGAAGATTTGGTGATGATCTGAGACTCAATGGGAAGGAAGTTTTAATACTGACATCTCCTCATCCTGAGCCCGGTGGTTCTCTTTTCATTACATGATAAAGAAAAGTGGTGTTGAAATTACTAAAAAAGAAGGGGGCAAGTATGAAAGAAGAGTTGAAATGTGTACTAGGCTCTGAAAAATCTATGCTTCAGAATGAGGCTAGAAGGCAGCATATGGGAAGCACTTGAGTACATTAAAAAGCCACCATGTGAATTATTTTAAAAATCTAATTTGCAAAGGCCATTGGCATTGCTTGGGTGCATTTGTGAATCAGGCAGTCGCTAAGTCATCTTGAATAGTTAAAGCTATAATTTCCATGAAAGGGCTCAAAATATTAAAACATTAATTGGAAAAGAGCACTTTGAAAATCCTGTTTGTGGAGTTCATTCAGCTGGGCAGGATAGGGTCAAGCTAGTTTTTCATCTGCAGGGTAGGCTAAGCCTTTTTGCATGATTGCCCTGGAAAACAAATCTTTCATATTGTAAATGAATGACTCCTTGGTCTGTTTGCTTTATTAAAGTCTACTGCAGTCCTTTTTATTTATGATGCTCTCAGTTTCTACTAAACTCTCAAACTTGAATATAAAATGTCCCGTGTTATTTCATCTGCTAGCTATTGTTTATCCCCTCGTCTCATGAAGCCAGGGCTGGCAGACTCAGTGTTTATTATAATGGCCGTAAAGTGTCTGTGGCATCTGTGATGGGGATCAGCCTGGCAGGACAGGGGTCTGCTGTTCCCTGCTCTTCTCCTGTGGGCTGGCAGGGGGGCACAGATGCTCCCCAAGCACTCCCTCCCCAACAGCTCCTGCCAAACCTTAGATCACCTTTACAGAACAGAGGGTAACTCAATGTCAGCAACTCACATAGGCTAATCTTTCCTCTGAGGCAGCTGACAAAAGCTGCTAAGAACAGAAGATTGACTCTGGGCTCCCTCTTTGAAGGTCTTTGCTGTTTCAAGGTCAGGTAGGTAATGCACATAGTGTCTTAATTAGAACAGACGCTACAAAGTCTGGAAGGGAATGGGGAAAAAAAAAAAAAAGGAAAGACCTGTATGCCTCTTCTAGTCCAGTTACTTTACATTAGCATAGTTTATTCTCTTACCATGTTAGGAGAGAAGCAACATTATTTCCTTCATTTTACAGGTGAAAAAATGAAGGTATAAGGAAATAAAGTAACCAACAGGTAGGCATGCCGATAAGTTATCAGTAACTGGCAGAACGGGGGGGTTAATCTAGAGCTACCCAATTTCAGATCCTGAAATTTTCATTCCACTAATTCTTGTCTTGGTTCTGTTACCAGGCCTGTCTGGACCTGCCCATGCTCTGTGCCTCTTGTCTGTGTGACCCATTCCTGCATTACTTCTGAGGTCCTTGCCTGAATGGCAGAACCCAAGGACTCACCCATGGAAAGTTACTCCTAGACTGCAGGCCAGCTGCAAAGTCCTCATTCTTGTCACACATATGGATTTTTGTCAGCGGTAGGATTAATTTAGCTCATTAAGCACCTTCCCATTAGGCTTGTGGCTTAAGTGAGGTGTCAAAATTTGATGACTAATATTTTATGAATTACAGTGATGTGCTACTTCTTTGATCCCTTTTCATAGACCATGTTATGGCCATCTGGATACTTCCTTCTCTTGGAGTTTTTGGGATGGCAGCCAAAGCAAGTACAGAATGCTGAACAGATCAATATAGTTAAGCACATTAACATAATCCACAGACATTAAAACGTCAATACCTCATTCCCCTGACAAAACTTCTATCAAACAGAAGGCTCAATGGCACAATAGATAGATTCATTAGGCTTTAACCTCTGGGAATGGGCTTCAACACAGCCTAGGTCACTTGAAAAAGATGAATTTCATGGTGTTAACTTTGCCAAACTTTAGTTATTGGCATTTGGGCTCCAGTCACAATCCAATCATGTTGGCAGCTTTCCTTACCAAAGAGGTACTCTCCACACTTGTCTCATCAAATACAGGAACTCATTTAAGCTTTGTGTGACTAGCATCCTGTTCTATTTAAAAAACTTGCAAACATTAGACTGTGAAGCTTCACACATAACTGTATCAGTATGTTAAGCCAAGACATGAAAAATTTTAAAACTCAATGAATATTTCTTTGGCATTAATCTGTGTGCAGAGCACAGATCTAAGTGCCGGAGGTGGAACAGGGCTCTACAACAGACTAGAGGCTTCCTCTTTATGTTGTAGGCAGGGAGACGGACAAGCAAATATATACATAAACTAAATTCAGGTAACTGTAGATGCTATGAAGAAAGCAGATCTGAAAATGTAAAGTAGAGTGGTGAGGGCAGGGCTTGCTAAAAAGCTGAATCCAATATGTGGAGAAAGGGAGAAAGGAGTAAGGAAGAAGATCAGAAGTTGTGGAAGAGGCATTCTAGGTGGAATAGGAAGTATGATGCCCTGAGGTGAGAATGAGCTTAATTCATGTGAGGAACAGAAACAAGGCCAATGAGGACCTTAAAGTCAAGCTGAAGCTGACATGGGGCTTGATCACGCAGAGCCTTCCTAGACATGATGAAAGACAAAGGGAGTCATGGAGGGTTTAAAGGAGGAAGTGACATAATCTTTTTATTATTTCATTTTTTAATATTTATATCATAATTAATCATGATTCATGTTTTCGATAAAAATCGTTCTGGCTAGGCAGTTGTTCTCAGCATAGAGTGATTTTGTTGCCCCCTCAAGCAACATTTGTTAATGTGTAGAGATACTTTTTGGTCATCACAACGGGGGAGCCCTATTAACATCCAGTGGGATGCCGCTAAACATCCAATAATGCCCAGGATAACCCCTATGACACACAGCTAGTCTGAAATATCAGTAATGCTGAGGTTGAGAATCCCTAAGCTATGTATGGTATGGAGAACAGATTATTCAAGAAGGGGGAAGAGTGGAAGGAGAAGGGTAAGATAGTAACTGATGAGAAATTATGGTTATTTGGACTAGAATATCAACAGGAGTGTTAAAGATAGGTAAAGTGACTAAGAATATATTTTGGAGATAAAGTTGAGAGGACCTGCTGATAAAATTGGCTGTAGGATGTAAAGGAAAAATGAGTCAAGGATGCCTCCCATGTTTTCACTCTGAACAACTGGGTAAACAATGCTGTCACTTACCAAGATGGGCCAGAATGGACAAGGGATAGTTTGAGAGGGGAAAGGTCAGGAATTTTATTTTGGGCATGTTAAATGTAGGATCTGTTAGACTTCTCAGTAGTGATATCAAGTGAGAGAGTGAATATATGAATCTGATTAAAGGTAGGGGTCAGTTATTCAGCCTGTAGATAATATTTAAGTCTGTGGACTCAAGAGGAGGACTAAGAGGAACAGAGAGGACAGTGCAGCCCTCTCCGATATTTAGGAGCCAAACTGAGGAGAGAGATCAGCAGTGTACACTGAGAAAAAGGTGTTAGGGAAGGAAGCAAAAGGAACACCAGGTGAATGTGGTATCCTTGAAGATAAGGAAGGAAAGGGTTTGCAGAATGGAGCTGTCATCTATGCTGAATGTTTCTGAGAGGTCACATAAAATGAGAGAAAGAAAAAAAAAAAGACCTTGAATTTGGCTGGCTCAATTTGGCCAATAAAGTAGTGACAAGCTACAGAAGACATTACTGATACTGAACCTGACTGGAGTGGGTTGAAGAGAGCATGTTCAGATGTAATCAAAGAACATGAATTCTTTCAATAAATATTGCTTAAAAGAGGCAACAAATGACACGGTGACAGAATTCTAACTGTAGAATAACAAAAGAGAGGTTTTTTCCCCCCCATTGATTCCTTCCTTTGTAAGATGCAATGCATTACATTTACATATGAAATTAACTGGTAATAATTTAAACAGATAATTTCATGATTTTCTAGGCATTGGTTTATAACACAAGCATTTTATCAACAGTAGAACTCCATTTCATGAATGAAACTAAAATAAAACATTCCAGAACCACTGAACAACCATGAAAGCTTCAAAAATAGTTGTTTTTCTAACAATGTACTTGGAAAACCACTATATAAAGTTCATTTAATTTTTTTGTAAGAATTATTTATTTGACAGAGAGAGAGATCACAAGTAGGCAGAGAGGCGGGGGGGCAGGGAGGGGGAAGCAGGTTCCCTACTGAGCAGAGAGCCCAATATGGGGCTCAATTCCAGGACCCTGAGATCATGACCTGAGCCAAAGGCAGAGGCTTTAACCCACTGAGTCACACAGTAACTTTAATTAATTAATTAATTAATTAATTAAATTTCATTTAATTTAAACAACAAAATTTCATGAGTCAGTCAATAGGAGGATAAACTTGTCCTCCCAGTAAATTCCTTCCCCTGAACCTGAAATTATGGCAAGAATTTATTTTTTTTTTATTTTTTTTTTTTAAAGATTTTATTTATTTATTTGACAGAGAGAAATCACAAGTAGATGGAGAGGCAGGCAGAGAGAGAGAGAGAGAGAGGGAAGCAGGCTCCCTGCTGAGCAGAGAGCCCGATGCGGGACTCGATCCCAGGACCCCGAGATCATGACCTGAGCCGAAGGCAGCGGCTTAACCCACTGAGCCACCCAGGCGCCCTATGGCAAGAATTTAATCTTGCTGCTGTCACTTCTTAGTTCTTGGGGCAAGTTGCTTCATTTCTTGACACACAAGATTCCTCATTTATAAAACAGTAGAGGTTAATATGATGATTAAATAAAATAATACATGCAAATTGTATGTCCTCACTTGGGACCCATCCCCACCCTTCTTTCTGGCACCTTCAATCCAGGACTTTCTGACTAAGGCTAGCTTTGTAGTAATTTTGTGCTAGAATATCATATGCGGCAGTGCTGGTCATCACGGCGAGTTCTGTTTTTCCCCTGCTTCTCACCTGTGATGTTTTCCCACCTGAACTAGTACACAGTCCAGAATGTAATAGAATTTGCATACACTTGCTGCCTATTACCCTGAAGCCTCTAAACAACAAAGCAAGACTTATTTCTGAGGTTTCTGGATTTCAGTGTACAAAACATTGTGGATTGCCAAATATGCAAGCTGTGACAAATTCAAAGGGAGAACACCAGATTTTTGGTTCAGAGGTTAGATATAGCCAGGAACATAGCAGTTACTCTCCAGCAATCATTCAACAACAAACAGAAGATTTCTCTAGAAATAAGGGGAAAAAAGGCCCAAAGTTACAACAGTAACTCTTGAATTATTTATATAAGTAGAAGTGAGAAAGTCTTTTCAAATCTAAAAGAATTGCTACTGACCTAACATTTAGATTTTCGAAGATAAAAGAACTTATTTGTTGATTGTATTTTCTTACAAAAAATGGGGATTGCTAGGAGAAATCCATAAAGACAAGCAAATTGTAATCATGAAACCTTTGTATAATTTAAGTAAAGCAATCAGTCCTCATACACCAAACCACAGGACTCTAGAGTTCACCAGTTCAGAAGAATGACATATTCACAAAGACATATTCACAAAGACATCCTTAGGATGAGCTAAACGTTTCTGGTCTTGTTTTTCATTTTTAGACAATGCTGGGAACATCTGCCAAATAGTGTTCATCTTTCTGTGCTTCCAATAAATGGATGCTGATAATTCATTTTCTGATCACAAGTATTTTAGAAATTTCTTTTATTTCTTAGTTGCCTAGACTTTCCCGTCTCTTTGCATACATTTAGGGAATAAATTTGATATGAACGTCTCAATAATTACCTTATTTTTAGCTTATTTCTGTGCAATTCCCAAGTTCTATCCAGTATTAAACTGATTTAAATGAACAAAAGACATCATTAAGTCATAGACTAGCATTGAAAGAAAGGTGAGAAAGCCAGAGGCCCATCCTTTCCTCAGCAATGTCTACAATCAGTGGTCATCCAGATTTCCATTCCACCCTATAGAGATCTAAAGGTGAATATACAACATGGGAGCCCATGTTGATTCCAGACTGTTTGAATGGCTCTAAATTCATCCTCTGAAGCCACTCAAAACCAAACTAATTTCCTTTTCTAGGCAGGCACTGGCCATAACTCAACTCAGCTCTGCCTAGTACAGAGGGAAGGCTAGGGGGATCAGGGGATGAAGAGGAGCTAGTTGTTATGGGAAGGTCACCAGGCACAAGGGGAAGTACATTTGTTTAACCTGAGAGAAGAGTATAGGTGAGTGGGGATCCTGGGAATAGACAATGTCCTTTGTTAATGCTAAATACTTTTCAAGTCATGGTTTGAATCCTATGCATAGATTGAAGGATGTATGTAATTTCAGGCCCAGTTATAGGTGTTAACAAGTGAGTATCACACATTTGTCCTTTCCAATCTCAAATTCCCCACTACCAATCTGCATTTCTTACCTTGGAGTCTGAACATTTCAGGATACCACCCATGTGAATATTCTGAGCTATGACTAATGGAGGAGGGATAGTGCCCTTGGACTAGAGGAAAGACTGTTCAACTGTTCAACTGACGGACCTATGTTCAACAACCTTCCTAGGGCAGTTTCTACAATGAATGAATTCTGTCTTCCAACATGGAGCTCACTTGGGCTTTTGAAATATGAAGTTAGAGCCAAGCAAGACCAATAAGGGTCTGACAGTAGTTCCTGTCATGAAAATCTCTTTTATATAAGTTGTCTTCTTAGGGAGCTTCCAAACTCATGGAGGTGGGAGTGATAACAGAAAGTCCACATTACCAGCATCTTCAGTACAAGACTTCTGATACAGACATTAACAATAAAGCAGCAGGAAGAGAAATTCACAAAACAATCCCATTTAAAATTGCACCAAAAGCAAGATATCTAAGAATAAACTTAGCCAAAGAGGTGAAAGGCCTGAAAACTATAAAATATTGATGAAAGAAATTGAAGACAACACAGAGAAATGGAAAGACATTCTACACACATGAAGTAGAAGAATGGATATTGTTAAAATGTCCTTACTACCTAAAGCAATCTACAGATCTAATGCAATCCCTATCAAAATACCAACAGCATTTTTCATAGAACTAGAATAAACAATCCTAAAATTTGTATAGAACCACAAAGACCCCAAATAGTCAAAGCAATCTTGAAAAAGAAAAACAAAACTGGAGGTATCACAATTCCAGACTTTAGGTTGTATTACAAAGCTATAGAAAGCTGGCATGAAAATAGACACACAGACCAATGGAACAGAATAGAAAACCCAGATATAAACCCATAATTATATGGTTAATTAGTATTTGCCAAGGAAGAAAGAATATGCAATGGGAAAAAGTCTCTCCCACAAATGGTGTTGGGAAAACTGCACATGCTAAAGAATGAAACTGAACCACTTTCTTATACTACACACAAAAGTAAACTCAAAATGGATCAAGGACCTAAATGTGAGACTTGAAACTATTAAAATCCTAGAAGAGACTATAAGCAGTGATTTCTTTGACATTGGCTGAATCAACATATTGCTAGATATACCTCCTGAGGTGAGGTAATAAATAAGAGCAAAAAAATACATATAATAATTAGGACTACATCAAAATAAAAAGCTTCTGCACAGCAAAGGAAACAATCAACAAAACTAAAAGAAAATCTACTGAATGGAAGAAAATACTTGCAAATGACATATCCAATAAAGGGCTAGGACCCAAAATCTATAAAGAACTTATCAAACTCAACACCCCAAAAATGAAAAATCCAGTCAAGAAATGGGCAGAAGACATGAACAGACATTTCTCCAAAGAAGACATCAAGATGGCCTGCCAATAGACTCATGAAAAGATGCTCAACATCACTCATCATCAGGGAAATACAAATCAAAACTCAAATGAGATAACACTCCATACCTGTCAGAATAGCTATCACAACATAAATAACAACAAGTGCCAATGAGGATGTGAAGAAAAAGGAACCCTCTTGCACTGTTGGTGGGAAAGCAAACTGGTATAGCCATTCTGGAAAACAGTATGGAGGCTCCTCAAAAAGTTAAAAATAGAACTACCCTATCATCCAGTGATTACAATACTATTTACTGCAAAAACACAAAAACACCAATTCAAAGAGACATGTGCACACCTATATATTTATTGCAGCATTATTCACAATACCCAAATTATGGAAGCAGCCCAAGTATCCATCAACAGATGAATAATACACAGGAGGGGAGTTGGGGGTTGAATAAGCCTGGTGGTAGGTATTGCGGAGGGCACGTATTGCATGGAGCACTGGGTGTGGTGCATAAACAATGAATTCTGGAACACTGAAAAGAAATAAAATAAGTGAAAAAAAAAGATAGGCTTTTAAATGATTTCTAAGGCCTTTTAAATGCAAATATACTGGGATTCTATAATTCACCTCTAAAATTCACTATGGCCCATGGGCAAATCCAAAATGCAAGTTATAGGAAAAACCTTGGGTAGATTTCTTCAAAGCACATATTTTCTATAGTACAGATTTGAAGCCACTCTTTAAAAGACAGAAAATGAAAATCTGTAAAATGAAAACTAAACCTATGCTTCATTTCCAGAAGCAGGGCCCCCAGAGATTTTGTGTTTTTGGTGCTGAGAACTAGAGCTCTCATCTATAAATGGTCATCAGCCAGCAAGATTTGAACAGATGCTGTACGTGGAGTTAACCTTCCAGCCCATTTTGGTCTACCTATCTGTCCAGTGTGGGGTGAGAGCCCATCAAAGGTCTCTTCGAGGGCAAATGTTCCAGGAATTCACACACTACTGAAATAAACTCATAATTTCCCTTCATACAACCAGTGGGAGTGGGCACTATATAAAAAACCCCTGTACAACACGTCACTCCTTTTCCCACTGCCTATGAATGCTGTAGCTTTGGTCACAGCCATCATCTCCATGACTGCTGAAGTTCGAAGTCTTTCTTTCTTTTAACTTTAATCCCCACCCTTCAGTTTTTTTTTGGATGATTGGGAATTATCTGAGGAAATGCCAATACTCACTTATGTCATCTTCTAGACATGAATCCCAAGATTCACACCCTTTCTTATAATGACAGAAATACAGTATATGTACTTTTAAAATGTGATTTTCTTTGGGGAAAAACAGTCTTAATTTCACAAACAGTTTATTTGGTTTGGCATTTGAAATTTTCTTGAGTTTTTAATTTTCATGATTTTGTCTTGAAATATATTTTGCTTTAAAAAATATAAGTAATGGGTGTCTGGGTGGCTCAATGGGTTAGCCCTCTGCCTTCAGCTCAGGTCATGATCTCAGGGTCCTGGGATCGAACCCCACATGGGGCTCTGCTCAGCAAGGAGCCTGCTCCTCCACCTCTGCCTGCCTCTCTGCCTACTTGTGATCTCTCTCTCTGTCAAATAAATAAATAAAATATTTAAAAAAATATAATTAAAATTTAGTGTTTTGAATTAACCATAAATCAGTATTATTTAATAATACTGATATTTTTGGACAACTCATGTCAGCTATTAATATTATAAGCTTCCTTTTATTCTCTAGCACTTTCCTTTTTAAACTTCTTAGATATATTCACAGAATATCACATTTCCCCCACAAGCTGTTTTAATTTGCATTTTTCTGAATGACTGACATACTAGATAGGAGATTCTTATTTTTTCCATTTTAGTAAATGCTAATAAAGTGTTTTGTTTTGTTTTTGTGAATTCTGAGAAACTAACAATAATAGAGAAAAAATAAAGAGTCCACTGTCTGCATGTTCTTCTTCTCCACATGGCCATATTTTTGAGATTATGCTTTTTGCAAAACGGCAGTCCATGTTTCCATTTCAGTAACTTTGCTGTAATGGAAAGTCATACCAGTGTTGCCAGAATCAATATTTTAAATTCTTCTGTTGGTTTCAGACAGCAGTGGTAATGCTGTTATACCATGTGTTTCTATTTGAAATTATCTGAGTTTCTTGTTTGTAGTTATGCTGCAAGATGGTGTGATTCTGAGTCTCCTTTTCTCCCAAGGATTTTATTGCCTTGTTTTTTAGAAGAATAAAATTTCTTATTTGTAAGACATTGAGAAATTATTCTATTTCTCTGAATTTTTACCATTAAGAAGGAAGCAGCTATCCATTTCTGTTTCTTTTCTTGTCACATTAATTGCCAAGCTAATCCTCCTTGTGCTTCCAGCATACATTTGTCTCCCAGTTATTTATAGTCAACTAATGATCACCCTTCCGGAACTTTGTCTGTGTTCCACATGTTGTGTTGTAATAAGGCAGTCAGTTGGCAAGAAAGTTCAATGAGGAAACCCCTCAAAAACTGGCTGCAGGATATTCCATGTTTGTTGTTGGTTAGAAATAGGACTCAGGAAGTACTCGTTCTGCACATGTCATCAGTAACACATCAGGGATTTACAATAAATGGAGGCATCCCCATGTGATTAGTAATCTAGGTTCCTAAATGTAGGCTATACGTGTGATTGCACTTTTGCCATTGGTGTTTACATACCATAAGTAAATCTTGCCATCTGGAATACAGGGTAACTCTTCTAGAAAACTCTTCTAACTGTGGCTGTAGAAACTACAAAGTTCAGGGGGGAGCCAAGAGTTGAGGCTGGGGGTAGCAAAGATTGAGGAAGAGAATCTATTTCAATTTGCAGAAGGAATGAGACAAGTAAATTTCCTGACTTACTGGTAGCTTTATTTCTGAGTCATCAATATTTCTTGAGAAGTTAGGCAGAAAGACCTCAGACTGAGAATAGGGGTGAGACAAAAGTTAAACAGTCACCTCTAGACTAAGAGAAGTAAGTAAAAACCATTTTTTAAAAAAGATTTTATTTATTTATCAGAGAGAGAGAGAGGGAGAGAGAGCGAGCACAGGCAGACAGAATGGCAGGCAGAGGCAGAGGGAGAAGCAGGCTCCCTGCCGAGCAAGGAGCCCAATGTGGGACTCAATCCCAGGACGCTGGGATCATGACCTGAGCAGCTGCTTAACCAACTGAGCCACCCAGGCGTCCCAATACCATTTTTAAAGCTGGAAAACTCAAGACTAATCCATCCATTTAGTAGCATTTATTGAGAACCTATTGCATGTAAGTCAATAATTATATTATTATGCACACTCACCTCACTACTGCACAGATTGTTCCCCTCTCCCCTTCCCTTGGGAATTGTTCCTTACTCACTTCAACCATGTGATTCTCTTGAGGGATGCAGATCATCATACTCTATCAGGAGAAGTAGACTCCTGCCCAGGTCAGCCAAACCTTGTATCCCTTCCCCCGGCCACAGTGACTACGTTGAGTGTGTGATATATGTCAAGCCAATGAGAGCCTTACCTCAGGATTTTCCCAGCTGGGGCTGACAGGAAAGAACACTCTTTCGAATCTAGTTAGGAACTTATCAAGATGTGGGACACCTGGGTGGCTCAGTTGGTTAAACCGCTGCCTTCGGCTCAGGTCATGATCTCAAGGTCCTGGGATCGAATCCCGCATTGGGCTCCTTGCTCAGCAGGGAGCCTGCTTATCTCTCTGCCTCTGCCTGCCTCTCTGCCTACTTGTGTGTACTCTCTCTCTCTCTCTCTCTCTCTTTCTCTGGAAAATAAATAAAATCTTAAAAAAAGAAAGAAAGAAAGAAAGAAAGAACGAACTTATCAAGATGTAAGCCTAAATCTGGACATCATTAGAGACTTGTGAGGACCTAGCCTCAAAGACCAACATTGACATACAGAAAGAAGCAGAGAAGAAATTCACAGACACAGACAGAGTTGTCCTGTTGACCTTTGAGTCTTCTATCCAATCATCCATGGGGTCAGATCCCAGATTTTCTATGGTGTGTAATGTAAACCAGGAAATTCCTCCTTCAGGTAGCTGGAACTGTGTTTCTGTACATTACAACTGAAGTCTTCAGTATCCATGGAAAATGTTGCTTTAGCTAAGAAAATAGAAAGAGACAACCACATAGTTGTTATGACTATCCTAGAAGGGATTTAAAAAAAAAAAAGGGTTGGAAAGAAAAGTGTATATTGAGAAGTTGAAGATCAAAAAACAGATGAAAAACTATATTCCCAAGGTTTGGCCAGCTGGGCAAAAATTCACCAAGCCCCTTTCTGGGTAAGAAAATTACCAAGCCCTCAGTAAAAACCAGGGAAGGCAAGGATGAAATCACAAGCCAACACCAATAAGTGATAGCTGGTTCATGATTCAGATACCAGATCTGTCCAGAGCCAGACTCAATAAAGATGATCTTATCATGCAGTAATTGATAAAGTACAAACTCAGGTTTGTTTTCAAAATTCAAATTTGTGATTACATAGTTTAAGAATTTACTCTATTCAAGCAGTGTAGTATTTAGCTCATACATTTTTTTCAGATCAGGAAGAAGCCAGGCACTCAAAATAAGAATATTCAAACCTCAAGTCTCCTGGAAAAGGCAAGAACAATAGAACAGAATAAAGATTTTAAAACAATGACAAGGAAGGAGGCAAGACAGCGGAGGGTTAGGGGACCCTGTTTCAACCGGTTCCCTGAATTTAGCTGCAATATCTATATCAAACCATTTTGAACACCCACAAAATCAGCCTGAGATGTAAGAATATATATCTGGATCTTAACAAACAGAGAAGCACCTGTTTTTTGCAAGGTAAAACCTGCAAAGTGGTGAATCTGCAAGGAGATATTGGAAGATAAACAGAAGGGGGAGAGAGCCTCCATAAGCTGGCTTCTGGAGATATAACACCAGAACCCTTAGAAACCCTTAGAAATCTGCTCTAGTGAGAGACATCCCTCACTGAAAGAGGCTCTGGAAATGAAAAAGCAGAATTCTTAACAGGGCATTGTGGTCTCAGGATACGAGGAACTACAGAGCAAAAGAGGGTTCCTGAACTGGTAAAGGGCCTGAGCAGTGATGCTGGGAAGCAGGTTATGGTCAGTAAGCCCAGGAAGTAACTATCAGGTCAAACTGCTATAAACCATGAGCCTGGGTGGTTGATAATCGCTCTTTTCTTGAGCAGCCTAAAAAAAATCTGGAACCTGGATCCATGACCAGGCAAAAACTCACAGCGCAGTAGCAACCTGGAAAAGACATTAGAGTGGTACCCAGACATGATCCAGGAGCTTCAGGTGTGCATATGAGCCTGCAGCCACTTGCAGGTTAAGAATCACAAAGGGCAGTGACACTCCCAGGCCCCCGGGTCTACCTCTGAGAGAGTTGCTGTGGGCATGCACCATTGGAGGCTGTGGTTCTCCAGGGCACATACAGAAGTAGAAACTGTGCTGGAGGGTTTATTAAAGAGGGCAGGCTGCAAATTTTCTGCTCTGGGCCAGAAGTTTCTTTGTGATCATTTTGCTCTGATTCTCTGAAGAGGATTTTGTTCCCCAGGGAACCAAAGCCACACAAAGGATCTGTTTCCACTGCGCCCATCCCCCTGACAGGGAGGCAGGGGAACTCCAGACAGTCAGGGTTACCAGACAAACAGTGCAGCAGGCCCTTCTCCAAGACAGGCTGGAAGAACAGGTGGATGACAATCCTGTGGATCCCGTAAGACTGTAAAATCTCAATGCTAGGGGAAAATGTACATTGAGTTCTAGGTGTGACCTCACGACTTATTTTTCAGATAAAATTCTCCTTTTCTTTTTTTCTTTTTCTTATGCTTTTTCTCCTTTTTTTTCTTTTTACCTTCCCCTCATTTCAACTAGATGTTTATTATATCAACTTATATTTCATAGTTGCTTTTTCACTTACTTTTTCAAACCTATATTTTTTATACATATATGCCTCATTTTAGTACTTTTTTCACCCTATTCAATTTTACCTTTATATATATATATATATATATATATATATATAAAATTACAAGGAAAGTAAAACTTGTATATATATATATATATATATATATATATATAATATATATATATATATATAATTGTAATTTTGAAATGTAGCGTCCTCCAACATACAGACCAGAATACACCCAGGAACAACAGAAACACCCTGTTTTTTCCACACTGAGAGATTATAGTTTCCCCATCCCCCCTTTAAAAATTTTTTTTAATTTTTAAATTTTATTCTTGTGCTTCATTTCAGTGGCTTCTGTCCACTCTGGATTTTGCTAGGGTCCATCTTGCTTGGGTCATGGTTGATATTTTGAACTGCTCAATCACTCAACCATCCCCTGACAGAATGACTAAGAGGAGGAACTCTCAACAAAGAAAAGAAACAGAGACAATGTCATCTACCACAGAAATAATGGATATGGTCATAAGCAAGATTTCAGAGATAGAATTCAGGATAGCAATCATAATGTCAATAGCTAGACTTGAAAAAAGCATTACTGACAATATGGAATCTCTAAGAGCAGAAATGAGATCTAATCCGGCCAAACTAAAAAATTTTATGAATGCGAGGCAGCCTAAACAGGATACTCATTTACTCCAGGGTAAATGAGGCAGAAGAGAGAATTAGAATTCTTATCTAGAAGATAAGCTGATGGAAAGGAAGGAGTTGAGGAAAACAGAGATAAACTGCTAACAGCACATGAAAAAAAGATTGGAGAGATTAATGATGCCATGAAAGGTTCCAATGTCAAAATTATTGGGATCCCTGAGGGGGTCTTGGAGAGAGAGGGCTAGAAGGTATATTTGAGTAAATCATAGCTGAGAACTTCTCTAATTTGTGGAAGAAAACAAGCATTCAAGTCCAAGGGGCACAGAGGAAGCCTCCAAAAATCAATAAAAATCAATCAACATCTCAACATTTAATAGTGAAGCTTGCAAATTTTACAGCTAAAGAAATTATCCTGAGAAAAGCTAGGGAGAGGAGGTTCCTTGCATACAGAGGGAGAACATCAGAATAACATCAGACCTGTCCACAGAAACCTGACAAGCCAAAAAGGGCTGGCAAGACATATTCAGGGTACTAAATGAAAAGAACCTGCAGCCAAGAATACTTTATCCAGCAGGCTCTCATTTGGAATGGATGGACAGATGAAGAGCTTTCAGGACAGGTAGAAACTGAAATAATATGTGACCACCAAGCTGGCCTTGCAAAAAATATTAAGGGGGATTCTGTAAGTAAAGAGAGACCCCCAGGAGTCACATAGACCAGGAAAAACAAAGCAAAACAAAACAGAAGATCCACAGAAACAGGGACTTCATAGGCAATACAATGGCACTAAATTCATATCTCTTAATAGTTACCCTGAGTGTAAATGAGCTGAATGCGCCCAAGAAAAGACAGAGGGTTTCAGATTGGATAAACCAAGCATGACCCATCCATATGCTATCTAAAAGAGTCTCATTTTGAATCTAAAGACACCTCCAGATTTAAAGTGAAGGGATAGAGAAACATTTACCATGCTAATGAACCTCAAAAGAAAGCTGAGGTAGCAATCCTCATAGCAGACAAATTAGATCTTTAAACCAAAGACTGTAGTAAGAAATGTACAGGAACACTCTATCATACTTAAAGGGTCTATCCAACAATAAGATCTAACAATTGTAAATATTTATGCTCCCAACATGGGAGAAGTCAATTATATAAACAATTAATAAGCAAAATAAAGAAACATATTCATGATAATAAATTAATAGTAGGAGACCTCAACACTCCACTCACAGCAATGGAGAGATTATCTAAGCAGAAGATCAACAAAGAAGAGCTTTGAATGACACATTGGACCAGATGGACTTTGTAACTATATACAGAACATTCACCCTAAAACAACAGAATACTCATTCTTCTTGAGCACACATGGAACTTCATCCAGAATAGACCATATACCAGGTCACAAATCAGGTCTCAACCAATACCAAAAGACTGAGATTATTTCCTGAATATTTTCAGACCACAATGCTGTGAAACTGGAACTCAACAAGAAGAAGAAATTTGGAAGGAACTCAAAATGCTTAGAAGTTAAAGAGTATCCTGCTAAAGAATGCTTGGGTCAACCAGAAATTTAAAGAAGCACTTAAACAATTCATTGAAACTAATGAGAGTTGGGGCACCTGGGTGGCTCAGTGGTTAGGCCTCTGCCTTCGGCTCAGGTCATGATCCCAGGGTCCTGGGATCAAGCCCCACATTGGGCTCTCTGCTCAGCGGGGAGCTGCTTTCTCCTCTCTCTCTGCCCGCTTCTCTGCCTACTTGTGATCTCTGTCTGTCAAATGAATAAATAAAATCTTAAAAAAAAAAAAGTTTGAAACTAATGAGAATGAAAACACATCAGTCCAAAACCTATGGGATACTGCAAAGAAGGTCCTAAGGGGGAAATAATTCCCATCCAAGCCTATCTCAAAAAATGAGAAAAATCCTAAATGCACAACCTCTCCTTACACCTAAATGATCTGAAGAACAGCAAATAAAGCCTAAACCAAGCAGGACAAGAGAAATAATAAAGACAAGAGCAGAAATCAATGAAATAGAAACCAGAAAGCAGTAGAACAGATAAACAAAACTAGAAACTGGTTCTTTGAAAGAATTAATAATATCAATAAACCTCTGGCCAGACTCACCCAGAAAAAAAGAGAAAGGACCCAAATCAATAAAATCATGAATGAAAGGAGAAAGATCAAGACTAACAGCAAGGAAATAGAAATAATTATTTGAAATTATTATCCGCAACTATACGCTAGCAGATTAAGCAATCTAGAGGAAATAGATGCATTGCTAGAAACTTAAAAACTACCAAGATTTAAACAGGAAGAAACAGATAATCCGTACAGACCAAGAACCAGCAAGGAAACTGAAGAAGCAATCAAAAACCTCCCAAAAAACAAGATTCCAGGGCCAGATGGCTTCCCAGGGAAATTCTACCAAACATTTAAAGAAGAAATAATTCCTATTCTACTGAAGCTTTTTCCAAAAATAGAAATAGAAGGAAAACTTCCAAACTCATTCTACAAACCAGCATTACCCAGATCCCAAAACCAAAGACCCCAACAAATAGGAGAATTACAGACCAATATTCCTGAAGAACATGAATGCCAGAATACTCAACAAGATCTTAGCCAATAGGATCCAACAGTACATTAAAAGGATTATTCACCGCAACCAGGTGAGAGTCAAGGTGGTTCAACATTCAGAAATCAATAATGTGACAGAGCACATTAAAAAACAAAAAGACAAGAACCATATGATCTTCTCAACAAAGCAGAAAATGCATTTTATAAAATACAGCATCCTTTCCTGATTAAAACTCTTCAAAGTATAGAGATAGAAGGAACATACTTCAATATCAAAAAACCATCTATGAAAAGCCCACGGCAAATATCATTCTCAATGGGGAAAAGCTAAGAGCTCTTCCCTTAAGGTCAGGAACATGGCAGGGATGCCCACTCTCACCATTATTGTTCAGCATAGTGCTAGAAGTTCTAGCAACAGCAATCAGACCACAAAAAGAAATAAAAGGCACTCAATTTGGCAAAGAAGAAATCAAACTCTCCCTCTTCCCAGATGACATGATACTTTATGTGGAAAACCCAAAAGACTCCACCCCACATTACCAGAACTCACAGAGCAATTGAACATGGCAGGATATAAAATCAACACATAGCAATCAGTTGCATTTCTATACACTAACAATGTAACTGAGGAAAGAGAAATTAAGGAATGTATTCCATTTACAACAGCACCAAAAACCATATGAGACCTAGGAATAAACCTAACCAAAGAGGTAATATCCTTACACTCTAGAAACTACAGAACACCTATGAAAGAAATTGAGGAAGACACAAAGAGATCGAAAAACATCCCATACTCATGGATTGGAAGAATAAATGTTGTTAAAATGTCTATGCTGCCCAGAACAATATTTATCCAGCATAGGGATTTCAATGCAATCCCTATCAAAATACCATTGACATTTTTCACAGAGCTGGAACAAACAATGTTAAAACTTTATGGAACCAGAAAAGACCCCAAATTGCCAGGGGACTGTTGAAAAAGAAAACCAAAGCTGGGGGCATCATTAATGCCTGACTTCAAGCTCTATTACAAAGCTGTGATCATTAAGACAGCATGGTATTGGCATAAAAACAGACACACAGATCAAAAGAAAAGAACAGAGACTCCAGAAATGGACCTGCGAATCTAAGGTCAACTAATCTTCAATAAAGCAGGAAAGAACATCCAATGGATGGGGTGCCTGGGTGGCTCAGTTGGTGAAGTGACTGCCCTTGGCTCAGGTCATGATCCTGGAGTCCCGGGATCGAGTTTTACATCAGGTTCCCTGCTCGGCAAGAGTCCTGCTTCTCCCTCTCCCACTTCCCCTGCTGTGTTCCCTCTCTCACTGTGTCTCTGTCAAATAAATAAATTTTTTAAAAAATCTTAGAAAAAATAAGCTAAAAATACAGCTACCCCACAACCCAGTAATTACATTACTAGGTATTTACTCCAAAGATACAGAGGTGGTGAAAAGAAGGGTCCCATGCATCCCAATGTTCATAGCAGCAATGTCCACAATAACCAAACTGTGGGAGGAGCAGAGATGCCCTTCAAGAAATGAATGGATAAAGAAGATGTGGTTTATATATACAATGGGATATTACTCAGCCATCAGAAAGGATGAATTCCTATCATTTGCACTGACATGGATGGAACTGGAGAGGATTATGTTAAGTGAAATAAGTCAAGCAGAAAAAGACAATTATCATATGGTTTCACTTGTATGGATCATAAGGAATAGCATGGAGGACCACAGGGGAAGGGAGGGGAAACTGAATAGGAAGAAATTAGAGGGAGACCAACCATGAGAAACTCTGGACTCTGGGAAACAAACTGAGGGTTACAGAAAATAGGGGCTCGGGGGGATGCAGTAACTGGGTGACGGGTATTAAGGAGGACACGTGTTGTGATGAGAACTGGGTGTTTTAGTAAACCAATGAGTCATTAAACACTACATCAAAAACTAATGATGTACTATATGGTGGCTAACTGAACATAATAATAATAATAATAATAATGAAAGAAACAGACTTTTAACTATAGAGAACAAACTGCTCGTTACCGGACAGGAGGTGGATGGGGATGTGAAAAAATAAATAAATAAAAGAAAAGGAAAGGAAAGTAAAGAAAAACAATGACAACAATAACATATTTTAGGCCTTGCATTGGCTAAAGAAAGTAACTAAGGGTCAGTAAAAATTCAATGGAAATTAGTAACAATAACTGAAAATGCAACTCAAACTGGCTTAAGCACAGAAAGGGGGTTTATAGCCTACATCATTTATGTTTTGGGTTTCAGATGAAATTTGATCAGGGTTGCATCCCTTTTCTGCAATTCTCTGGGCTTTTTAAACACGGCTTAACTCCAGATTATCAGTCTTCCAGAGAGGCACTCTCTTAGAAAGTGTACACTCCCTGCTTTGTCTTTGTACATACCCTCTTAAGCCTAAGCTTGTCTTTTAGAATCATACTGAAGGCTATGTGGCATTCTATCCTATTGAATTTTTTCTTACCAGTTTTTCTAATAGCCTCAGTTGGCACATAGCAAAACAATTAGTTAAACACCAATTGTTATCACATGAAAATAACTGCCAACATCCCAGACTAGAACAAAGGTGTGTTCGCACCTTTCCATCTAATTCCTACTCAGCAACCCCCACTTTTTATAGTCTGTTATTTTCAACACCTTATTTCTGGAGACAAATTCTCTGTCCATTAAGATGTATTTGGCTGGAAGTAACACAACATGCAGAATGGCTTAAACATCAAAAGTGATTTATTGGCTCATGTAATTAAGAGTTTGGCAATCAGGTAGGCTTCAAGCATGGTTTGATCAGGGCTCTGGCTCCATTTCTCCCTGGTCCTTGGCTCTGCCCTCCTCCTTGTGTTAGTCTGGTCTTCAGGCTGGCTTCTTTCCTAGTAATGAAATGACTGCCAATGGATTCCAAGGTTACAGGTTTTTTGTTTACAAATATTAAATTTCTCTCTAAATTTCACATTGTTTCTGTCACATAATAGAAAGACTCTGGTTCACAACTAAGCTGTAGCTTATGCTTTCCCCATCTTCATGTATAACTCAACAGGTACCTCCTGATAAAATATAATTCCCTCACCAAATAAAGAGATAGGAAATCTCAGTCCACTTACCTATTTTCACAAGCATTTTATTTCAGGATACTTCATGATAAGCACACTTTTCTCTTACCAGACTCTAAGACCCATTTCGATTTTCCTTTTGCCCTCAAATAGAACAATTTTTCCTCTTTCTAAATTGATGTCTGAGAGCAAGAAGGACACATGGTGTTGACAAAAATGGAAAAACTTTGGGAAAGACGTTGTCCCAGGACAGAACACTCTATTATGCGACCTCTTCCTTTATGACTCTCCTCCTGCTCTTTAGAGATGTCAGTAGAAAGAAAGTCATCCTTCAAAGAGAAATAGTCATAGGAATGATCTTACCAACTTATACACACACTCTGGAATCTAGATATCTGGTTGCAGAATTTAGATATCTGGTCGCAGTCTGCTCTTCCACCTCTCTATTAGCTTTGCAAAGAGTCCCTGAGCACCGCTTTGTACTTAGCACAGCTGTATTTTATAATCAGCTCTTGTTACTCTATTCCTTTTCACTAAGGCATAAGCAAACACATTATAGTTTTCAAATAGAATTCAAACTATTTTCATAACAAACTCAAGTATTATAAGCTCCTGTATAATATAGGGTAACTTAGAATGTCCAACACATGTTCAACTAAAACAGATTATGAGGAAGATGTAGTTAGAGTGATTCCTAGAAATCTCCCAATTTGGAGTCACAGGGTCCAACCCTCTGACTCCATATCTGTGAAATGTATAGAGGTGTACAGAAGACCTGGGGGAAGTCAGGGGAAAAGATCTTTTCTTTCTTAAAAAAACTTCTGAGAAATTCTAAAAGAGTAAGCATAGAAAGGAATTTGGAAATTTGGAAAACACAACACAAATAGCTCAGATGTTACAGCAAACATTATTAGATTTGGTGGTTCAGATTCATAATTCTCTCCCAAAATGCCATTATTTGGAACCATATATGGAATTACGTCTACAACCCAGCTTTTCCCCATGACAATGCCCTTTTTGATTTAGATACCACAACTGATAGAATACGGTCTAACACCACCTCAGTAGTGACAACAAATTAAAAGTATGCCATCCACTGCTAGAGTTCAGCCAGTGGACAACAGTTCTAAATGGTTCAAAGTCTGGTGGCAAGGGAATCCATGATGTCTCAGAACAGCTCTCACTTCTCTCCTTAACAGTTCTCCTGTTTCCCAAGCTGCTCAAATGCCCAGAAATTCAACCATGTAATAAATACAAATTAAACTTTTGGCTGTCCCCAACTTTATTATGATCACTCTGGTGGAGCCAATTTAAGGAAATTTGAGGAAAAAAACAGTTATTTTGTTATCATTTTGTACAAAAACAGGTGGATGCAAATTCCCCACTTTATTGTTTTGTTTGGTTTGCTTCATTTCCTCCCATCAAGACCTTCTCCCTTTTTCTATAACCTGTTTTGTATTCTGCTGGTAGATCTTGTTCCTCCTTAACACAGAAAGAAGGCTAAATTGTTTTTAGATAAAAATGTCATCTGCCTCCCTCAAAATGGGAAATTCAATCATACAAATGACTGTACAAATGACTGTGGAGGCTGGTTCTCCATTTCCAATGTGGTGTCACTTAGAATGAGATGTTCTTCAGCAGCTGTTGTGCATTATTACGGAGGCTGAAAGCTCATTCCTCCAATCACAGCAAAGGACACCCAAAGCTGCTGTTCCCTCCCTCAAACAAATCACTACAGGCTGTAAAATCTTAATTGTCAACAACAACCAAGAGAGCAGACCGCACTGGGGAAATCCAGTGTACCCAGCTTAGGAGTATGGGCCAGAAACACAAAACAGGAATGCAAGCTTGCTGTGTGGTCCGGGGACAAATAAATACCTCTTCCAACCATGACATCCTCTGTGAGGTATAGAGGGCCTGAGAATCCTAAGAGGGAAAGGGACCACAAAGCTTGGTAAAGCTAGCTTTAATCAAATTTTTGCTCCTGCATTCCAGCTCAGTATTTCCTTGGGATTATTGCTCTGTTTGAAAGTTCTTCTTTAGGTAAATTCAAAACATGTTTTAAAGACCCTCCCTTTCAGTAGATGCAGCTTAAAGACAACTTTTGTTTATGAAATACCCATATTACACAGTCTCATGATTGGAGGGGAAACCTAATTATTAAAGACACCTGCCAAGGAACAAGTTAGTGGGAATGTATAACCGAATCATTCTAATATGCTTAGATAACTGTTATCCCCATCAAAAACGGGAGCAATAAATTAAAGGACACTAGCTTCCTCATTTGGCATCCACAAAGATGGTGACATGTTTGGGTGTCTGTTTGGGGCCAGGCTTCAGTGTAGGGGATTTCCATATACATTATCTCATTCAGTCCTAGAAAACCCTGTTAGACAAAAATTGTAACTTCCATTTTTACAGGTAAGAATAGTGAAACTGACAATATTTAAAAGGATGACGTTTCTAGGCAGAGAGTGAGTAAACTAGAATTTGACCAGTTTACCTCTATGCTCTTTTCATTACATATTTCAATTCTGGGTATGTGACTACAAGAAAATAGATTTAAGTAAACCTTTCACACTGTGGGCCTGATCAATTTTAAGAGTAAGTACTATATGGGGGGCACCTGGGTGGCTCAGTGGGTTAAAGCCTCTGCCTTCGGCTCAGGTCATGATCTCTGGATCCTGGGATCAGGCCCCGCATTGGGCTCTCTGTTCAGCGGGGAGCCTGCTTCCTTCTCTCTCTCTCTGCCTGCCTCTCTGCCTACTTGTGATCTGTCAAATAAATAAATAAAATCTTAAAAAAAAAAAAGAGTAAGTACTATATGGGAATATTGTGCTGGGGGGGGGGGTGCAAATTACTAATACCTAAAATAATAAAAATTTCTCTCCTGTTTTTACACCTCTACAACTTTCTCTTCCTTTTTCCTATTTCCATAAGCATGGGAATTTGCAATAGAATAAAATAGTAATTCTAGAATAAATACAATTATATTCCTCTAAAAAAAAGTGGCCACCCAGGAGAACCCATATAATTCCTTCCTTCTTCAAAAGTCACCCTTCCTGGGGCACCTGGGTGGCACAGTCTGTTAAGCATCTAACTCTTGGTTTCTGCTCTGGTCATGATCTCAGAGTAGTGAGATCAAACCCCGTGTCACAATGAGCGTGGAGTCTGCTTGGAACTCTCTCCCCCTCTCCCTCTGTCCCTCCCACTCGCATTCCTCCCCTCAAAATAAATAAAGAAATCTAAAAAAGATGAAAGTCACCATTCCAAGAAACAAATACAAAACAAACAAACAAACAACAACAAAAAAAACCATATAGGAATGAACAAACACACACACACACACACACACACACACACACACACACACACCCCCTCTCAGAAAAATTCTGCCTGTGTCTCCCAGCCTGGCTGGTGAACTTATGGAAAGAAACCATTGTCTTGGACTTCTTCAAGAACTAAGAACTCACCTGGGAAGTGAATAGTGGTTTGGCTGGCTTCGCCACTACTCATATGGCTGGGCTGGATCCGAGGGTTTGTCCTGAGGTTGGTTGCCCAGGGCTTAGAGAGATAAGAGATAAAGAAAGTCACCCAATACCCTTCAGGAGATGCGGGTCAGGGTCAGAGGTAGGACTGAAGCTGAAAATGCAGAGCCAAAAGGTTAGCATCTGGTGGAAGCAGAAATCTAGGTAAAAGGAGGGCGAAACAAGAGTGAGGACAATCACCATAACAGCTTTGAATATGCAAATCTTTCCACTTTGGGATGGCCCAATTTTTAAAGAATACCACAAGTAAGGTGGATGGTATGTGGCAGAATGCAAAAGTACACAGGATGGAGACTCACAGAAATGATCCATAAAATATATGGGGGCTTTATTGTTGTCATTGTTGTTACATGACCTTAGGTCAGCACTTCCCAATCCCAACAGCTAACAGCTCCATTCTTCCCCCCAGAGAATGCATTTGTTCCTTTCCTTTCTGTGAAGATAATCTTCCTGATGCACACATGTCATTGCACTTCAATCTTACATGTTTTCTTACCTCATTTTTCTTGACATGTTTTCTATGATCTACATTATTCCAAATGTAACTTGCATGCATTCACATTTCCTACTTAGTTCTATAGCCATTCATCTGCCTCCTTTTCACAAAATTCCCTGAAAAAAGATTTACTGTCTGTGGTAACAGTGCATTACTACCTACAAAGTAAAATGGAACACTCAGAACATCAGCATCCAGATAATTCTTTAGCCATGAAACCCATAGGAACCTGTTCTCTTATAAAAACATTCCCCTTTAGTGTTACACATAGAATAATCTGGTAAGTAAAGAGTTCTCCTATCAATTAAATAAACTTGCCTTGCAACACCCATGTAAGGGACATTGTGATTCAACCTTGAATAATAAAACACTGAATTACAAAACACTGTTGAGCCTGCTGTTGTGCTCAAAATAAAACTGACAGAATTCTTAAGCTAAAATTCAGAAAGTAGACTGTTACTATCTAAAAGTGGGCTTGGATCAGAATGGGAACCCTCTCAGAGTGTTTGCCTGATTCTGCACCCCTCCTTAGGGAAGAGTAGCACTTGGAGCTATCTTTCCTTGGTCAGTGCACTCATACTCTGTCAAGATTAAAAAAAAAAAAAATTCAAATACATGTATCCTGAAAGGAATAACACTGAAGCAGAGGAACAGTCTGTCAATCCCTCTACTTGCTCTGTGCACACTTCTTTAGAGAATCAGAGAGGTGTCAAGACCCTAGGGTCTGCAACCAGGTTGATTTCAGCAAATCTCTAAACCAACTCTAAGTCCCCCTTCGGCAGAAATCCAGAGGATGGTATTTTCTGCCCTCTATAGAGGGCAGAGCTATAGCTCTGGAGCATGCTTTAATAGAATGCCTCAAATCAATACAATTCAAGTCACACTCTAAAGTTTTTCAGGACTAAAATTTACCTGAGAACAGGTTGTCAGCATACTGAGCCAGAATTCAAAAATTTCTTTTGAATCCAGAAAATCTCCTGAGGTTGCTTCACTACATCACACCACACAGTCCCCTTAGTGGGCTTGTGGTGTTTGGGCTGGCTAAGGGTAAATCTGAATGCTCTCTCCCCTAAAAATCTGCTTGAGGCTGAGAGACTCTAACTTAGTATTTGTTGTGTTTGCAGATCTTTTTTTGGTCTCTTATGGTTTGGAAATGGGAATGCACAGCTGCAGTGTGGCAATCAAAGTGGGGGAGGTGATCATTTACATTCTAACACACAGAGACTTCCTAGTCAAGGTTACTTATAAATCAAATAGATGTCATTTCATAAACACCCCAAACAACTGTACTCCATTACCAAAATAGGAAGCAGTGCCGTTAATGGGTATCTAAGGACTGAAATCAATTTAACTTACAGGCACTCAGCTGTTACAACAGTTGTGGACATGTCTGAATGTTAATAAACACTGATTAGTATTAATATCATACAAGACTTTAAATGTGGCTTGCATGAAATTCTCAATCTAGTGAACAGATAAGTCTGTTGACAAAAATATATTCCCTATTCCCTGTCTAAAGAAATTTTCCATAGGTTTGACAGTACTACATCAGTTTCACAAGATATTACAGCATTTCTTCAGTTTTAGATACTATAACACTCTCATGAAAAGAGAGAAAGTTGAAGACTCACTTGTCACTCAGAGACAACACCGAAATGATACAGAGCAAACCCAGAAGCAGCAAGTGGAATGCGAAAATTAGGAGGAAAGACAGTGAAGATATGCAGACCATGATAACATACACAGCTGGGGAATGAGGGGCTGCTCCTTAGAGGAGAATTTGACAGCAGCTATAACCTGCATAATGAGCGATAATGCTGGAACATGGCTCTACTTTTGTCTCCTTTCAGCCAGAGTGTAAAGGAGCAAAATGACAGGAAGTGAAACATATCAACTGGAATTGCAAAGATGTCCGATTTTAGCAAGTTTCATGTGACCCCTGAACTCTGGTTTCCTTCTATTTTCTCACTCACCATTATTTGCCTTGACGACCCTGTGATATGAAACTACTGGACTCAGAGTGGATAGTTAATGTCAGGATTGATATGAATCAGTGGGTTTTACTTGAACAGTATCTGTTATCTGCATGGCTATATATATGTATATTTAATAGATATACTGAGGTATAATTCACAAAAATTATATTTATTTAAGATGTACTACTTGATGTTTTGACATATGTATACGTTGTGAAATGATCACCACGATCAAGCTAAGTAACACATCCATCACCTCACATTGCTACCATACTTTTCTTTTACTTTTTTTTTAATGGTAAGAACACTTAAGCAAATTCCAAGTACACAATACACTATTGTTAACTATCATCACCATGCACTACAGTAGGTCTCCCGAACTGAATCATAATCTCGTGGGTGGTGGGATCCAGCACAGTGTCAGGCTCCACACTCAGCAGGGAGTCTATTTGAAGATTCTCTCCCTCTGCCCCTCCCTGCTCCCTTTTTCTCAAATAAATACATAAATCTTTAAAAACAAAAGAGTTAACTATTTTATGTTTATTAGCTATTCATGTATTTTTTTTCTTTATACTGCTTGTTCTCCTTATGCATTTTAAAGTTTGAATGTCTTTTTCTTAATGATTTGTAAGAATTCATTATATCATTTTGATAGTGATTGGGGTTATTTTTTACTCATCTTTTAACTTTAAGATGTCATTTCACCTTTCAAAAGTTTTCAATTGTAACCCAAGTCCTTTGTTTCTTTTTTTATGGCTTTATATTAGGGTACTGTTTAAGAAAGTCTTCACTCCAATGTTACAAAAATATTCTCTATATTTGCCACTAATACTTTTGTAGGTTCTTATTCATATAGATACTCCTTTATACGAATTTCTATTGGCATACGGAGTTAAAGTATTAATCTAATCTTTTCATGTTTCCAAATGGAAATGTTACTAAATAACCTATCCTTTACTCATTCAGTAATTCATCAGTTGCATATAGCACCCACTGCTCATCATATCACATGCCCTCTTTAACGCCTATCACTGTTACCCCATCGCCCATCCACCTCCCCTCCAGCCACCTTCAGTTTTTTCCCCATAGATAAGAGTCTCCTATGGTGTGCCTTCCTCTCTGATTTCTTCCCATTCAGCTTTCTCTCCTTCCCCTATGATCCTCTGTGCTCTTTCTTATATTCCACATACGAATGAAACCGTATGATAATTGTCTTTCTCTGATTTGACTTCTTTCGCTCAACATAATTAATACCTTCCAGTTCCATCCATGTAAATTTTAAGATTCCATCCTTTCTGATGGCTGAGTAATATTCCATTGTATATATATACAACATGTTTATCCATTCATCTGTCAATGGGTATCTCGGCTCATGCCATAGTCTGGCTACTGTGTATATTACTGGTATAAACATTGGGGATCAGGTGCCCCTTCAGATCACTACATTTATATCTTTGGGGTAAATACCTAGTAGTGCAATTGCTGGTTTGTAAGTTAGCTCTAGTTTCAGCTTCTTGAGGAAAACTCCACACTGGTTTCCAGAGTGGCTGTACCAGCTTGCATTCCCACCAACAATGCAAGAGGGTTCCCCTTTCTCTGAAACAACAAAAGTTGCTAAGATTTTTTTACAGTTCTTTTCTGTCCTCTGAATTATCTTTGCTTTCTCAGAAGCCATTCTCTTCATTCCTTTTGGTCCTTCCTATTCATGCATTTGGTATCCTTCGTTATCAGGGTACTTCAATGACTGAAAACACTAGGTCAAATAAAAGGTAGTACATTCATTTTCTATTGCTACATAACAAATTACTACAGATTTAGCAGCTGAAAACAACACAAATGTGTTATCTCATACTTTCCTTGCGTCAGGAATCAGCATGGGTCATCTGGGTCTTCTATTCAAGGTTCCACCAGGCTGAAATGAAGATTCAGAGTTGGAGTCTCATCTGATGCTCAGGATCTTCTTCCCGGCTCACTGGTTGTTGGCAGAATTAAGTTCCTTGTGGTTGTAGAACAGAAGACTTTGTTTCCTTGGTGACTTTCTGCAGGGCCACTGTCACCTAGAATCTTGCAATGAGCAGCTGACCACATGAATTTTTTTCTTCTTCTATGACAGCAGGAAAATACCTCTGCTGTTAAAAACTTCCTTGACATCTTTAGCAGGTTCACCTGATAATTCCAGGGCTATCCAGTGCAATGGTCTTTTTTATTAACTCAAAGTCAATTAAGTAACCTAATCAAGGGAGCAAAATCCTATTGTATTCATAAGTCCCACCCGCATGCAAGGGAAAGAGATTAGGGATTTGTACATCGGAGGGTAAGTATCTTGGATGCCATCTCAGAATTCTGCCTATCACATGTGCACTGACTTTCTTTTTTTAAGTCTGGATCTTTTTCCCCTACAGGCTCATCATTTATCTTATAGGATGGTGAACTGAAAACTCTAGCAAAGTGAATTGGCGGTTAAGGCACACTGGCTGGCTGGTTTTACAAGTTACTTAAAATAAGGAAGCTTTACAAGAGGAATGAAGGTCCTTAGGACTTTTTACTCCAGGATAAAAGAGATTTATCTGTTGAATATACAGTAACTATAAAGTTTATTCTCCTCCCCTTAATTCCCTACCCTCAATGGAGAACGCTCTCTAGTAGGCAGTTCACTTTATTTATCACATAGGTCTTGGATTTTAACCTAAGATCAAGTGTTGCTACATCTTACTGCTGAGGTTGAGTTGGGAATTCCACTGGCCCTGGCGTTCTTCATCCATCTCTTTATTTAATATTTCTAATAGCTAGTCCAAGACCCCCTCTTAAACGTGCTATTTACTCAGTCAGAATTTGAAGTTTCTCTGGATGTGTCATTACCTTTAAAGTTGTTTGTTGTTGTTTTTGTTGGTGGTGGTGGTGATGGTGGTGGTTGTGATCACGTACGCACACTGCACAGGTGTGTGTGTGTGTGTGTGTGCGTGTGTGTAAGGCTATTTTTTCCCCCATTTTTGTCCTATCTGCTTTCTGCATTTCAAGAATTTCCCCAAATTCTTTATCTGTTGATAGCAGAGTTTTTAGATTTGCTTTCTTGTGCTGCTAAAGATTTATTCATTGTAAAATATATTTTCTATTGCTAAAAGGGACTGATGTAGCAAGAGAAGTACATACATGTGCTCATTCCATTATTTTGCTCTCATTTCTATTTTGAATCTTTTAACTTTACATCAAGGTTTTTTGCAATTAAGGTCAACTGTCTACAAGCAGATGATTTAATCAACTCTCAAGTTGATGTCCCCACCTAATTTTTGTTCTTTCCTCCTTAGTTCCTTAAATAAAGAGAACAGAGAGAAGGCACTAATGAAAATCAAATGCCACATTTCCTTCTGTGTTCCTCTACCGTGGGAAAAAGCTGATTTTGGTTGAAATTTCTGGCTAAAATGAAAGCCCTGCAGTATTAGTAGATTTCTTCCCCATCTGAATACCCAAAGCATGGATAACAGAGCACTATCATAACCTTCAAGTGACTAGAATATTTTGATGAAATAAGCTTATTCAATAAGCCATCAAAAGCAAGAAAGTGTAATCAGGTTGGTAACCTCACCTAGGGAACTAAGAATGAAGTACTGACAGCACAACATCACACAGAATAATAAAGTTTCCTAACTGGATTACAAAGTGCTGAATGCCTTATCAACAGGTAACATGGCATTGTTTAGCCCATGATCTAAGGGAAAGATTTTAAAGAAATGGTTTTGAAAGGGATATGAAAATATTGAGATCAAACAACATATATGACTTATAAATATATACAAATATATAAACAATTTGCTTGTCCAATTCACAGAACATATTTGAACTAAAATTACAGTAGACTTGTATGCTACATGCATATGAGAGACCAGAGCATAAATTCGAGCCCTGAGAGAGTAATAGTAACTGACATATAGGACAGAGGAGAGCTGTTGTACATGTTCTTTCAGCAGAAAGTAGAGTAAAGGGAATCAGAGGATAAATGTTTCAGAGAAAGCCAAGTCTTGCAAAATGGAGCAGGTGAAAAGAATATTAATTCTAATATACAAGGCAAGCATTCAAGGGTGAAGGACAAGAGATTGTAATCTATCCTTTTCTATGCCAGATTGAGTGCCACCCAAACCATGCCAGGAAAACATTCTATTCAGGGCCATGAACTCAGTGGAAAACTGAGTAGCATCTATAAATTCTATTCACTCCCTTTTCCAGATCATTAAAGGCATTAAACTAGACCAGACCCAACACAGACCCTTGCAACACCTGACTACACATTGCCCTAGAGTTAATTATGCTACCATTAATCATTTGCCCATTGTTTATCATCACCCAAGCATTTTTAATATAACTAGATTCTTATTCAAGTCTGTTTTAAATTAATTTTGCAAATAAAATTTAGAGGGCTCACATACAATGATAGATTGACACCTACATCCATCAATTATGCAGCATTCTCCCTCTTTCCTCCCTGGGAGTTTTTTTGATAGGACGTACCCTCCCCAAAGATCTAAGCCTTATGTTAGACATAGCTCCTCTGCCTAGTTGTTTACAGTTTTTCTCTTTCAGTAGCTCTACCATAACAGTAGCTGACATAAGAACCAGATGATAGTGACTTGAATCACTAAAAATTTCTTAAAAACTGATAACACATCTCTGAACTGATAACACATTTGTTCTGTATTCACTTTTCCACCTACCATACTCTTGTCTTTGTTTTCAGCAATATGCCCTAGTTCTCCATGGAAGTGACTGGTTGATATATTTCTTTAAGACCATTTAGGTCCTTTTATTTTTGGATGTGTGTCACATACATTGCCATTTTGGACTTATTAAATAAACATAACTTTCTCAGACTACATTTTGAAAAGAGCTATTTTTCATATTTTTTCTATAGACTTCAAAAACATTCCATATCGTCCTTTTAAATAAGGTATAAACCTCTGCATTTATACTGATTTTGTTTTTCTGGACTCTTCTTCTCTAGCTCTTGTCTCTTTCCCTATTTTTAACTAATAAAATCTAAGTTTTATATGCATTTATTTAGAATCAAATAGTTCTACAAGGTTTGTAATGAGAGAGAAGACTCTTCCATCTCCACCCCAGCATTTACCTCTCTAAGAAACAACCAATTTAAACTCTATTAAATATTTTAGTATTTACCTCCATCACTCAAAATACTGTACTTGAATTTTTACCACTGACTGTTATTTTAGACATTATCTAATGTCCTCCCACCATAGAAGATGAAGGTTTTGCTCCTTTTCCTTCCACATTCCTATCATACATGTGTTCTCATTACTTTATCTCATCCTTCCAATATGATTATATAATAATTTTAATTAGGTTAATACCAGAGTTTATTTTATTATGCTGATGAAAAGTTAGCTTTAGCAAAAATAAATGGTAAACTCTAATGACTTATTCTTTCTTTTATAACTTTTTTTTCTCAGGAATTAATAACTATCTTAATTTTTTGTTGTCTTGTTTTTTTAAATTTATTTTTCACTAATTCATCCCCTGACTTCTTAATCAGTTGTCAAAAGCTCCTCTCAAAACTGTGAGATTCATTAGCATTACCTCCATTTTATCTTCCTAATGAAGGGCCTCAAACAGCCTCTGACTTCTTCCATTCTGCAATGGTAGCACCTGAGGTCTAATGGATAGCTCTCATCCTGGGATCTTTCACCATCATCCTAGCACTCTTTTAGTCTCCTCTTCAGTTGGCTCTCCTGGTCTTTGTCCTATGTTTTTCTCTTTCTTGACTTAATCTCCAAGAGTCCTGAAAATACAGAAATGGAAGGTGATGTTCTGTGGAAGCTGTGTGTTCTGGAGATGCTTTATGTTGTTCTAACACATTGTTAGCTGGGGAACAGAAATCTCAACTGGGACGACATTCTTTCAGATTATTGAGGCATTATTCTATCAACCTCTAGAGCTTTCAATGTTACTGCTGAAAAGTCTGAAGTATTCAGAGTCTAGCTTCTTTAGCGTTTGACCAATTTTCCCCCTTTCTCTGTTTCTTGTTTTGTGCTCTATGTTCTAAAATTTGACAGTAATAAACCTCAATATAGTTCTCTTTCCATTCATATGTGCTATATTCCATTCATATGGTGCACCCTTTCAGTCTAGAAATTAAGTCTTAGAAATTCTAGGAATTTCTTCCCATATTACTTTGTTGATGATTTCTTCCCTTCCATTTTTCTTTCTTAGCTCTTTCTGGAATTCCAGTTATTTGAATATTAAACTTAATTATATATACATATGTATATTTAGATACATATTCATGAAAATATGGATGGAACTAGAGGGTAGGGTATTATGCTAAGTGAAATAAGTCAGAGAAAGACAAATACCATCTGATTCCACTTACATATGAAATCTATAAAACAAAAAAATAACAAATAAACAAAAACAGACTTTTAAATACAGAGAAAAAAAACTGATGGTTGCTAGAGGGGAAGTAGGTGGGAGGATGGGTGAAATAGCTAACAGGGATTGGGAGGTACAAACTTCGGTTATAAAACAATTAAGTCATGGAGATGGAAAGTACAGCAGAGGGAATATAGTCAATAATATTTATAATACTGTCATATGGTGATATATGGTGACCACTTGTGATGAGCACTGAGTAACATATATAATTGTTGAACCAATATATTGTACATCTGAGACTAATAAAACATTGTATGTTAATTATACTTCAAAAAATTACTATTACATTGTGTAATAGAGATTGATTTCTCTTGATGGTTTTATTTATTTTTTTAAAAGTTTTATTTATTTATTTGTCAGAGAGAAAGCGCACAAGCAAGGGAGCGGCAGGCAGAGGGAGAAGCAGGCTTTCTCCTGAGCAAGGAGCCTGATGTGGGACTCGACTTCATCCCTAGGACCCTGGAATCACGACCTGAGCTGAAAGCATACAATAAACCAACTGAGCCACCCTGAGCTGAAGACAGACACTTAACCGATTGAGCCACCCAGGCATCTCCTCTTGATGGTTTTAAAATGAACAATGTGTTTGAGGTAGGTTTGGGGCAAGTTATTTTACAGAATGAGGATAATATAGTATTACCTTCACCGCATTGAGAAGATTTATTCAGAGGAGCCAGGCAACTGCCAACCTCTTATTATAAAACACATTTTGGTAGAGAAGGGGCAAGATGGCAGAGAAGTAGGAGACCCTGTTTCAATCAGTCCCCTAAAGTGAGCTAAATATCTACCAGAAAACTCTGAACACCCATGAAATCAGCCTGAGATGTAGGACTATACACTTCTGGATCTCTATGGGTACAGAAGACACCAGTGGAGAGGTAAAATGGAATGGGAATGCTTGGACTGGTACCGAAGGATAAACAGAATGGGGAGGGAGCCACCAGAAGCAACCCATTGGAAAGTAATACCCCAATACAAAAGTGCCCTGTGGTTGGGGACTAGCATTAACTTGGGGTCTGGTTAAAAGCACTCAAAAAGAGCAAAAGAACTTAAGGGGAAACTGGTGGAATCAGGTGGTCACAGGCACAGGCCTACTGCAATAATATTTAATATTACAAGTGATTCCTGGCAGCTTATTTTCTAAACTCCCACAAACAACATCAGATACATTTTTATATATGTTGAGAACTATCTCTCTAAATTAATTTCCTGTCCAAAATACAGTATTAGAAATCATTAATACAGTTTATTAAGTGGTCTCTCTCTTCCCTCTAAAAGTCAAAGTTCACTAGATCTGGTGGGCATCTGTCCCAAATGCTTGTGATCCAACTATAGACTATGTGACTTCCTTCAAAAAAACAAAAAACAGCTGGGTCAATAAGATTCTTTTCCTGAAACTGGGGAATCAAGAAACTCAATCGTTAGCAGTAACACTGAAAGGAAAACAGAAACAGAGAGGCCTTGATGACCTGTGTTAAGAAAGCCAAAGTTAGGGGCACCTAGGTGGCTCAGTTAGTTAAGCATCTGTCTTTGGCTCAGGGCAGGATTCTGGGGTCCTAGGACTGAGCTCCGCATTGGGCTCCCTGCTCAGCAGGGAGTCTGCTTCTCGCTCTCCCGTTGCCCCTACCCCCTGATCCTGCTTTCTCTCTCAATTAAACAAATAGCAATCTTAAAAAAAAAAAAAAAAAGTCAAAGTTATGGGAGGAAAATCTCTAAGCAAAACCAAGAAAGCATATCAAGTAGATTGTTGCACCCGGGCAGTATTCTTCCTCCTGTTCTCCCTTTTGGGGAATGACACCATTTTAGAAGAAATGACACACTTTTTTTTTTTTTTAAAGATTTTATTTATTTATTTGAGAGAGAGACAATGAGAAAAAGAGAAAACATGAGGTGGGTAGGGTTAGAGGGAGAAGCAGACTCCTTGCTGAGCAGGGAGCCCGATGTGGGACTCAATCCTGGGACTCCAGGATAATGCACCTGAGCTGAAGGCAGTTGCTTAACCAAATGAGCCACCCAGGCGCCCAGAAATGGCACATTTCTTAGAAGGAAACGTAAATGTAGATTTTTGTAACCTTGAATTAGGCAACGGCTTCTTAAATATAACACCCACGACACAAGTCATCAAATAAAAAATAAGTAAAATGGATTTCATAAAGACTTAATATTTTTAAAAATTATTTATTTATTTGAGAGAGAGAGATCACAAGTAGGCAGAGAGGCAGGCAGTGAGAGAGAGAGAAGGAAGCTGACTCTCTGCTGAGCAGAGAGCCCAATGCAGGAGTTGATCCCAGGACCCTGAGATCATGACCTGAGCTGAAGGCAGAGGCTTCACCCACTGAGGCACCCAGGTGCCCAAGATTTTATATTTGTATGCCTCAAAGGATACTATCAAAAAAAGTGAAGTGACAGTCCACAAAATGGGAGAAAATATTTGCAAATCATATCTAAAAAGCATCTAGTATCCATAATAAATAAAGAACTACTGCAAATCAACAATAAATTTTTTTTAAAGGCAAAAGATTTTAATCCACATTTCCCCCATCAAGACATACAAATGGCAGACAAGCTCATGAAAAGATGTTCAATACTGTAAGTCATTGGGGAAATGCAAAACAACAATGAGATATACTTAGCATCTACAAGGATAGCCATAAAGAAACAGAACAAAAAAGGAAAATAACTGTGGATAAGGATAAGGAGAAATTAGAACCTCCATACTTTGCTGTAGGAATTAAAATTGTGTAGCCACTTTGCAAAATAGGTTAGCAGTTTCTTAAAATATTAAACATAGAGTTTCCATTTGACCCAGCAATTCCACTCCTATGTATATGCCCAAGGTATTTGAAAACATATGTCCATACAAAAGTTTGTACATTAATGTCCATATTAGCTAAAATGTGGAAACAACCTAGATGTCTATCATTTATGAATGAATAAACAAATGTGGTATAGCCACACAATGAAATACATTTATCCATGAAAAGGATGAGATATTCATGCTATAGCATGAATGAACCTTGAAAAAATTAGGCTAAGTGAAAGAAACCTGATACGGAGGACCATATATTGTATGGTTCCAGTGATTCCATTTATATAAAATGCCCAAAATAGGCAAATCCATAGAGACAAGAAGTAGACTGGTGGTTGCCAGGGACTGGAGTAAATGGGGAATAGAGAGTGACTGATAATGGGAAGAGGATATCTTTGTGGGGTAATGCAAATGTTTTGGACTTAGACAGTGGTGATGGTTGCACATCTATGTGAATATACCAAAAAATCACAGATTATATGCCTTAAAAGAGTGAATATGGGTATATGAATTATATCTCAATAAAAGAAAAAAACCCAAGTACAAATTACAAGCACATTAAAAATATTCCAGTATCAGCGCATTATTAGTTTTCTCAATTTGAGCTGTAACTTTTAATTCTTCATTAAATGTTTTAACTAGCTTTGAATGGAAGACAACTATTGATAATTTTCTATAAAACAAAGTTAAAGCAAAAACTTAGAATCAGTTAATTCAGGTAATTTTGTTTTTGGTCATTTTGTACTTCCCACATGGCCACTGAACATATGAAGAAATTTGCTCCATAACCTGTTGCCTTCCCAGATTTCATACCTGTTCTCATGATGTCCTGCTATAGTTTGGTCCCTATATCTTGATTTCCATAAGAACGCCTCTGTAGCTAAAATAATCCTCATTTAAGTGGGCTGACATGGTTGAATTACTGAACTTTGCAGTCATACAAACATGATAAAAATAACCATTTATGGAATACTACTCAGCCATCAAAAAAATGAAATCCTGCCATTTGCAACCACATGGATGGAACTAGAGGGTGTTATGCTAGCAATAAATCAATCAGAGAAAGACAATTATCATATGATCTTGCCGATGGGTAGAATTTAAGAAACAAAACAGAGGATCATAGGGAAGAGAGGAAAAAATAAAACAAGACGAAATCAGAGAAGACAAAACACAAGAGACTCTTAATTACAGAAACTCAGGGTTGCTGGAGGGGAGGAGGTTAGGGGAATGGGGTAAATGGATGATGGACATTGAGGAAGATATGTGATGTAATGAGCACTGGGTATTACATATGGGGAGATGAATCACTGACCTCCTCTGAAACCAACAATACACTATATGTTAATTAAATTTAAATAAAAATAAATTGAAAGAAAAAAAGAACAATCATTTACTCTACCTTCTGTTTTGCAACTCTTTTTTTTAAGGCTGGAAGTAAAGCTCTGCTCAAGGGCATGCCAGTTTTCTAGTAACTGCTACATATTACTTAAAATATTGAGAAAGAGTGATTCTGATTTTTCTTCTGTTTTCCAACCTGATTTTGTATCTTGGTCTTTTTCTTTTCTTCCTTTTTTTTTTTTTAAAGATTATATTTATTTATTTGACAGAGAAAGAGAGAGAGAGAGAAAGAGAGAGCACAGCAGGGGGTGTGGCAGAGGGAGAACAGGCTCTCCGCTGAGCAAGGAACCAATGCCCAGACTCCACTCCAGGACCTTGGGATCCTAACCCAAAGGCAGACACTGAGCCACCCACATGTCTCTCTTGGTCTTTTTCATTCACAGTCAACACTCTGATCCACCATTGAGCCATATTAGGATCCTAGACTTTTCTGGGAACATTTACTATGGGTTTTTTTGTTGTTGATTTTGTTTTCTTTTTTAAGTACATAAAGATTTGTAGTTGGAAGTTCTTTGTTCTTCCTTGTTAAGGAAGCATGTTGAGGCTGCTAAGTGACTGGGGAAGGAAAGTACACTTGTATTCATTGTGTGCCTATATTTCTTTGCCTAGATGAATTGAGCCTATTGGTATCATGAAAAAGTTTATTGTTGGCATCTTTGCCATCTGCGTGCTTTTCACACTCGTGCTGATTGCTTTTCTCAGCTTCAGAATTCAGTCTTCATTTCACATTGGCAATGCAAAGATGTGAGTCACTGTGGCTTAACAATGTGAACTGAGCCCCTCAAATAGGACCTTTGGGTACTCTCTGCTTGGGCAGGGACTCTCCTTGCCACAATGGACATGCAGCCTATGCCCTGTGTGAAGTTAAGAAAACAGTTTAAAAAACAGAGAGGTTATATTTAGTATTTTGTTTGTCCTTTAATATGGGTTGTGACTTTGTAAGAAGAATATTCTTGGACTTGTGGTCTGTGAGTCAGGGCAGTTTTGCCTTGGAATTTGAAATGGAATTTCAATGGAAAAAATCCATTGAGCTTAATACCAAGTGTTTAATTCAGCACAATGATTAAGCCCTCAATTTGTCCTAGGCACAATGTGGGCACAGACATGAATCTTTCTTTATTCAGCTGACCAGATGAACTCTTGCCTGAGTAGAGACTTCTCTAGCTGTTCCTTCTCATTCATGGTTGTCTTGAGGACAGTGAGGTGGTCCACAGGAGCTGTTTAGAGGTCTGGAGGCCAAATAAAAAGATGTATAAGTCAGACTACAGATAGTTAACTTTGGCTCTCTTTTCAAAATGTTTTCCACTATTTCTGGTGCAGGGCAACAATTGTCCAAGTTCTTTCATCTGAAAGTTCTAGTGCTCCACATTTATGGTATGCATGGGAGTCCAGACTATCCCTGAAATTAAACTACATCAATGTTACTTGCAGTTAAAATTATTTTACACATAACTAGTCCTTTCTTCCTCAGATCCTATCATTTTGCATGCGGACAATTTCTGTGGGAAACATGTGCAATATTCAAAATCATCTTTTGGCCTTCATAAATCCTACATGTACATTTCTGATGGGCAAGTGTCACTTCTCCAGAATTTGCAAGCATCAAAAATGCTTAACATTTTCTCCCGAAATGCACCTTTGAATATACTTTGGCTTATATTCTGAAAACATGATAAGATATGATATATGCTCTTTATTCAACTGACATTGGTGGGAAGAAGTCCAACAAATGCATTATTCTTTATTTCTTTTTTTTTTACAATGTACAAGTCAGAGCCTTGCTGGAGCTTTTTTCCTCCAACTTTGATTGATTCATCTAATTTTCACTTTGGTTTAGTGATTACTTAATCAGTCCAGCAACCATGGCCCTATACCATGTACTCTTTTCATCTTAGCCAGGCAGTGTCAAAAATGTGCCCATTTTTGTGTGCATCCCCTAGGCCTCATAGATTTTTATCTCTTCAACTTTTTTTTTATAGTCATATAAGGTATTATTAGCCCCAGGGATACAGGTCTGCGAATCGCCAGGTTTACACACTTCAAAGCACTCACAATAGCACATACCCTCCCCAATGTTCACAACCCCACCACCCTCTACCTTACCCCTCTCCCCCCACCCAGCAACCCTCAGTTTTGTGAGATTAAGAGTTTCTTATGGTTTTCAACTTTTTTTTTTTAATCATAAGTTACAATTATTCTTCTTTTGCTAAAATTGTCTCAAACTTCACCAGTGGGAGTCCCTCTTTTTTGAAAAAAGATTTATTTATTAATTTGAGAGAGAGAGTGCACATGAGTGAATGGGTTGGGGGGGGAGGCAGAGGGAGAGAATATCTGAGCCAATTCCCACTGACCATGGAGCCAGACATGGGGCTTGATCACAGACCCTTGAGATCAGTACCTAAGCCAAAATCAAGAGATGGACACTTAACCAACTAAGCCACTCAGGTAACCCTAGTAGGAGCCCCTTAAGATGGCTCCTGTAGGGGCACCTGGGTGGCTCAGTGGGTTAAAGCCTCTGCTTTCGGCTCAGGTCATGATCCCAGGGACCTGGGATCGAGCCCCACATTGGACTCTCTGCTCAGCAAGGAGCCTGCTTCCCCCTCTCTCTCTGCCTGCCTATCTGCCTACTTGTGATCCCTGTCAAGTAAATAATAAATAAAATCTTAAAAAAAAAAAAGATGGCTCCTGTATTCTTTTAATACACCTTCATTAGAAATCCTTGACAACATATTTGCTTTTTGGCAAAACAGCTTATACTTTACCTCTCCTAACGCTAGAAACAGCAATGTCTCCAAGCAGCCCTGATTCCTGTTAGTAGGAAATATGGAAATCAGGATCTGACTACTAGATATGCTCACGGATATCACTATGTCATTACCTCTCAGCAAATGGAACTAAAAAATACACGTAATTTTAAACCATAGATTCATTTAAAATTTTCCAACTCAAGTATAACATTACAGAACTTTTCCTTAATTTCTTTGATTTTATATTTGTCTTTATTTTCCCTTACACTAAAAATTAGTACATAATTATATATATTTATGTATTATATAATATCTCATTATATATATTTAAACTATGTTTATATCTATTACAATTATGTATTTTCTCTTTATATATAGTTTCAATTACAGTATCGTATTATTCCTAACAGTAAAACTACTGAGTGAAGTTTAAAATTTCTTTGCAATTCTTTTTTGTCATCATCTAAGGATATATAGTAAGAATTATACATACAAAAGTCACTTGCAATAATTCTTCTGTGTAGTTACTAATTTGGTATACAGTTAGATTCATTTATTTCACTCTATTTTTTATTTGGAGGTTTGCTTTTTTATTTAATTTTTGAATACATCAAACATTTATTTAGTTCAAAAATCAAAAAGAAGTCGGATATATCAAAGAAATTTCATATTTATTTCTATCCTACCCAACTCCTCTTCCCTCCATTGAAAATCATTTATTAGTTTCTGATTTATGTTAGCTTTTTAATATTTAGCAAGTATGTATATATTCTTACATCTTTTTTTATACAAAACCTAGCATAGTACATATACCCTGTTGTAAAACTTTCTGTTTTCACTTGCCTAGAGGTCACTTTATATGTGTTATTATGATCTTTTTAATTATTTTATGATAGATGGATAAATAGTCCTTTATAGTGATGCATTATGGTTTATTCAACCAGTTATTCCCAATCTTTTGAGATTAAAAGTAGTGCTACAATTTATAACCTTGTGAATATGTTTGTTGTACCTTTGCACAGATACAGTGTTAGGACAGATTTATTACAGTGGATTGACAAATTCTTCTCCATAATGGTTGTACCATTTGCATTCCTGCTAGTAATGTATAAGAATGTCTGTTTCTCCAGGGTGCCTGCGTGGCTCCATTGATTAAGCATCTGATTCTTTTTTTTTTTTTTTTAAAGATCTTATTTATTTATTTGACAGAGAGAGATCACAAGTAGGCAGAGAGGCAGGCAGAGAGAGAGAGGAGGAAGCAGGCTCCCTGCTGAGCAGAGAGCCCGATGCGGGACTCGATCCCAGGACCCTGAGATCATGACCTGAGCCGAAGGCAGCGGCTTAACCCACTAAGCCACCCAGGCGCCCTAAGCATCTGATTCTTGATTTCAGCTCAGATCATGATCTCTGGGTCATAGGATTAAGACCGGTACTGAACTCTGCACTGAGTATGAGCCTGCTTGGGATTCTCTCTCTACCCCTCCCTGTGGCCATCCCCCACACGTTATCTCTCTAAAAGTAAAACAAAACAAAAAAGAATGTCTGTTTCTCCAAAGTCTTGTCAATAGCATATGTCGTCAACTTCTGAATTTTTGTCTAATGGATGAAAAATGATGTCAGTTTTGAATATGTACTCAAAATAGAGCATCTCTTCCTGTTTAAGAGCACATGCCTTTCTAAACAGGTATTTTGCTAATATTTCCTTCAGATTTCTGTTCAATTTCTGCTCTGTTTTCAAGACCTCTTTATATATGAGGAATATTAGTTCTTTATCTGATAAGAGTTGCAAAAGTTACCTTCCAGCTTGTCATCTGTGTTTGACACTGGATTTTTTAATTGTCTTGATTTTTAGCAGCTTTATTAAAATATTCATGTACTGTATAATTCATTGGTTTTTAGTATTTTCACAGATTTGTATACTCATTACCATAATTTTAGAACATTTTCATTACCCTAAAAAGGTATCCCGCAATGCGGGGCTCCATCCCAGGACCCTGGATCATAACCTGAGCCGAAGGCAGAGGCTTTAACCCACTGAGCCACCCAGGCGTCCCTAGTTGGGCTTTTTTTCTCCCAGTTTTTATGTGGTCAAATTTATCTCCCTTTTTTTTTTTTTTAAAGATTTATTTATTTATTTATTTGACAGAGAGAAATCACAAGTAGATGGAGAGGCAGGCAGAGAGAGAGAGAGGGAAGCAGGCTCCCTGCTGAGCAGAGAGCCCAACGGGCCTCGATCCCAGGACCCTGAGATCATGACCTAAGGCAAAGGCAGCGGCTTAACCCACTGAGCCACCCAGGCGCCCTTATCTCCCTTTTTTATTGCATCCAGATTTTGAGTCATAGTTTAAAAATCTTTCCCTATTCTCAACTTATAAAGAAAACTACCCTTGACTTCTTGAAACCCATTTCAATTTTTACAGTTAGAGCTCTAATTTGTTTGATATTTATCTGGGAAATGACACAAGCTATGGATCTAATTATTTTTTTCCAAATGCCATATAGTTCTCACACCTTCACTGAGAAAAGGCTTTTGTACTAGTTTCATATGGCTGCTGTAACAGTAATGTCAATCTCCTTTTGTTAGATATTTTTATTCTCATTGCATTTCCTATAATTTGTCTTACCTACCTGCTGTGTTATTTATGTGTAGGTAATTATAACTGCTACCATTTCATTGTGAATTATGGCCTCTAGCATCATAAAATGCTCTTCCATATCATTTACTGCTTTTTTTTTTTTTAAGATTTTATTTATTTAAAAGAAAGAGCAAGAGAGAGGGCAGAGGGAGAAGCAGGCTCCTGCTGAACAAGGAGCCTACCATGGAGCTTGATCCCAGGACCTGGAGATCATGACCTGAACCAAAGGCAGTTGTTTAACCAACAGAGTCACCCACATGCCCCTCATTTACTGTTTTTTCAGTTATTCTACCATGTCACATATCAAAAACACAAACTTTTTTTTTTCTTTGCTTTAGCCTTATATACCTTTCCCTATTTTCAGTCTTTCAGAATTAATTTGTTTTAGGTATATGTCTTTGTTTTGTTTTATAAGACATTGAAATCCTTTATTTTAGTAGATGAGTTAAGCCCACTTAACATTTATGAATAAAGACGAATTTTATCTCAGGAGTGTAATGGATCTTATGTGAATGTGTCTTTCCATATATAATCTGTTCTCTTTGCTCTTTTAAAAACTTAAGGAAAATGTTTAATATTTATAAAAATTCGGGTTTTTTGTTTATGGCAGCCTCTATACAAATACCTTAGATAATGTCTAGTCCCTTTTTTTCTTATAAACTTCTATTCACAAAAATGTTACAGTCTATGCCTTGACTGCCATCAGTTCCTTCTACAGCAATCAATGAGATTTTTCTACTTCCTTTCTTTCCCCTTTTTCCTCATATTTTAGTTTTATTATTTTTATTTTTCAAAACATATAACATTTTTATGCTATTCTTCCACTCTTCTCATCTTGTTCTAATCTTAAATCTTCAATTAAATATTTTCAAGTGCACCACTAGTCCTTTTGCTGAAGTTTCTCTAATTATCTCGTAGTTAAACTCATTCCCTATGGATTCTTTAAGAAGTTTTAAAGTTCTGTATTTTTCTAGTTAACTATTTTTGCACAATAAATTTTCCCAAACTTCATGATGGAAAAACATCATGTTAGGGGCACCTGGGTGGCTCAGTTGATTAAGTGTCTGCCTTTGGCTCAGGTCATGATCCCAGGACTCTGGGATCAGCCCCACTTTGGGATCCCTGCTTGGCAGGGAGCCTGCTTCTCCCTCTGCCCCTTTCTCCCATGCATGCTCATGCTCTCTGTCTCACCAAAATAAATAAATTAGATCTTAAAAAAAAAACAAAAGAAGAGGGAGACAGGGCAAATAAATAAATAAATAAATAAAATTACATTATTATAGTTCATGACTTTATGAACCAAGGATTCAGATGGAGCTTGGCTGGGATTCTGCTGTTCCATGTAGTATTAACTGATGACACTATGTGGTATTCAGCTGGCATCTGTGCTAGTCTTAATGGTCCAAGATGGTTTCCCCATACAGCTAATGCTTTGGCAGGGATGGCTGAGAGCCTGAGCTCAGTCTCCTTCTTTCCATGTAGTCTCAAGGCTTCTTCATCTCTTCATGTGGTCTTCCCAGTAGGACAGTAGACTGCGTAAGTTGTAACTTTAGGGTTACTTGAAATAGTTTTTCCAGACATAGGAAGTGGAAACTCTCAATATCTTAAAGTCTGAACCTAAAAACTGATTCAGCGTGACTTCCACAATATTCTATTGGTCAAAGTAGTCATTGGAGCCCAGATTCAAGGGGAGGGAACTTAGAACTCAGTGGAAGGAGTGTCAAAACAATTTCTGACCATCTTAAATCAACTATAAATATTTTCTGAACTACTGCACTTAAAAATAATGTTTTATAGCCTTGAAAACAGCTGGATTTAAAATCTTTAGTTCATATTTTCCTTAAGTATCTTGAAATTGTTTCTCTCCTGTCTTTTTTTTAAATTGCTATTGAGAAATTTGATGCCAGTTTTATTTTCTTTTGTAAGTGATCACAGAACCCAAAGGGTATTTATTTTTTTAAGATCAAGGAATCCTACTAATTCATCCTTTGAAGTTGACTTATTTGTCTATACCCAGTATAGACTGGATTCTTTTATATGTACATTCAGGACTTTTTTCTTTCAAAAAACTTCTTGAATTTACTTTTAAATATATAGTTCTATTTGAATATAGTTGTATTCTATCATGCTGTATTTCCTTTCCTAAAATTCAACTATATGTACTTTGGATCTTCTTTTCCTGAATTACTTTTCTTTGTTCCTTTTCTGTCTCCGCCTTAATTTTTAAAAATTTCTTGGTTCTTTTAATTTCTGTTCTCTAAGATCCTTATAGTGTATTGGGTCCTATACATTTTCTCTGGGCACCTTATAACCTAGTCTTCATCATCAAAATGATTTTGTCTTCAAAAAATGATTTTGTCTTTTTAAAAAAAATTTTTTTCCCTGAGTTTATTCAGATCCTATTTCATATTTTCTTACTGCTTGTTCCTTTCTATTCTGAATACTTAATGTCTGATTTGTGGGGTTCATTCACAGCTATGATTACTTTTGTGATTATATTTAGCTCATCACAGGATTTTTGTTTCATTTTTTATTTTTCTTCACTTTGTTTTTTGTTTTCATCTGCAGTAAACTTTTGAGTGTCACCTTTTTTTCACATAACTCTGCATGTAGCCTAAGTTATTTTTCATCATTATTTGAATTGTGTTTTCTAGGCCCAGAAACAATAAGCAGTCCAATAGCAAGTAAGAAGGGATTTTGTGGCTTACTTTGTTTCTTAGTTCAGGATTGCCTTCTTTTGTTGATAAAATATATTTCCCTTAATAAATTTTGCTTTAGAAAATGTTATTTTTAATTTTTATTTTACTTTAAAGGTCCTTTTACGGAGCTACTTCTTTCTGTATCTTTACCACTAAGCTAATAAGAGATACCACCTCCTTCTCAAAAGCAATAGTGCTTTTCCAAGACACCTCTGGTTTAATACATTTTCCAACCCGTTCCTTCCTTCTTTCCTTCCTTCCTTCCTTCTTCTCTCCCTCCCTCTCTCTCTCTTTCTTTCCTTCTTCTCTCCCTCTTTCTTTCCTTCCTCTCTCCCTCCCTCCCTTTCTTTTTTTTTTTTCCAACCCCTTTCTTTTCCCTAATGTTCAGGTCACAGATTTGCTGTTAAGATTTTCCCATGCAAGCAGAACTCTCACCATTTTTGAGATGAACTCCATCCTCCACATGATTCCTTCCACCCGCTCCTCTCCATATGATTTTTGGGTGAACATCCACATGATCATCTTCCACATGATCCTTTCCTAAACACTAAATCTTCTGTGTGATTTGGAAATGATGGTTTTTGTCTTGGATGTTTGTTTCTAATGTAAACTGAGGTTTAGAGCATTCTGTCTCCTATTATGATAGAGATGGGCTACAGGCAATTTTTATTATTCTACCCAATGCTTTTATTATAAAAGATACACAGTAAAAATACAAAATAAATAACCATGATTTTCCCTCTCTCTCTCTCTCTTTCTCTCTCTCATTAACACACACACACACACACACACACACACACACACACAAATATTCTTTTCTGAAAGTTCTTCTCCTTGAAGAATCTGCTGCAGCCAAACTGCTTTCTTTTGTTTGATCTGTCATGTTGGAAATTCTTACCCAATGACTGGTTGTCCTCTGAAGCTTTTAGCCTTCTGTAAGGAAACAACCAATTAACTGCCTTATTTTCAGTGTCCCCTATTCTAGATACTTTCTCTTTTATTCTCTTCAAGGAAGACTTTTGCTGCAGGAGGGAAGCATCAGGTATCTGGCTATGCAGAGCTGGGAGAAAATATAGGGATCTAATTACTTCTTAAGCAGACTCTCACCCAGACTTCCTTAGTTTCTGAATTCCCCTTACTCTCACTTCTAGAGGCACATAGTACTACCTATTTCTAAGGCATCTGGGGATTCTGTGATATAAATCAGGTTGTTTCTCTGCTTTCCTCACAGCTGGCTTAATGTATAGTTTTTTTTTTTCACATCTGTCCTGATATTTAACAATGATCTGCTTTCTGACTTCCAAACTATTGTTGCTGTTTTGTTCCTAAACTGTTCTCTGGTGTCCGTATAGGTATATGTTTTCTTAAATCCCATCACTGTGATTTAGTGGGGATGCAAGAAAAAAAAGAAGATACATGTTTTTTGCAATGTGCACCTTTGCTATTTGTCCTCAGTCTGGAATTTTCCCTCAAGGTATTTTTTCAAATCACATTTACTCTTTTTTTTTTTTTTTAATAAACATATATTTTTATCCCCAGGGGTACAGGTCTGTGAATTGCCAGGTTTACACACTTCACAGCACTCACCATAGCACATACCCTCCCCAATGTCCATAACCGCACCCCCTTCTCCTAACCCGTTCACATTTACTCTTTATCCCACTAGTCAGTATTACCCCATTCATATATAACACCATTCTTACCAAATCCCAACTCTTCATTTACATCTTTATCCAACTTTTTTTTTTGAAAAAGCATTTTCTTATTCATCTACTCCCTCTCTTTTTATCCTACACTCAATACTAGGAGCCTCAGTGCTCCAAACTGTTCTTCAAGGAACTATATTAGAGACTCCTTGTATGTCACATTTCATTTTTCAGAAGAATCACATATAGATGGGCTTTTGGGAAGATGACAGAGAAGGAGGATCTTAGACTCAGCCCATTCCATGAACACACCTAGATGGCAACCACATTAGAGTGTCCAACCCATAAAATAAGCCAAAGACTGGTAGAACAGACTCTCCACAGCTGATTGTAGAGAAGAAAAAAGGGTAGGAGGGGCAGAGATGCAGTTGGGAGCCAAACTCCCAGTGAGACTAACCACAAATGGGAGGGACACCACAAGAATGAAAAAGGAAGAAGACCCCATACCACGCACCCTAGACATGGGGGACAGGCACTGGGAAGATGAGTCCCCATACCTAACATTTGACTTTGAAAAGCAACTGGGATTAACTTTGCAAGTATTTAGAGTCAGTAGGACTTAATTTTCAATACTTTAAAAATCAGCAGGATTAGCTCTGGCAGAGCTTGGAGGGCTATGGGAAACTGAGTCCCCACTCTTAAAGAACAAGTATAACAAACAAACCCTGCTAAGATACAGCATAAAAGTAAAAGTTTGAAAAGCACCTGGAATTTATGTGAAGATTTATTTACTATTTTCAGAATGAGCATTAGAGAGGCAGGGATCAGAACAAAAGAGCTGGTGGAAACAATTTTTCTCTCTCCCCACCCCAAGTTTAGACAGCCAGACATTTGTGGGAACCAGCATGAACACCTTCCACCTACATTGTACACTGGACTCCTGCATTTTTCTGGGGATCCATCCCTGGATCCAACCTGCCCTACCTTGCAGGAGTCCCTCCAAAGTGAATCCTACCATGTCACAATCTGCAAGCAGCCCCAACAGGGATTAACACTACTCCAAAGTGACTCCTGCCCTGGGGAGAAGAGAATATAACCATACACACCAGTTTGACTGCCTCCCCAGCAGACAGACAAGAGGCAGACATCTGTCCTGACTGCTGCCCAGCTGATCAACAAACACCTCTCAAGAAGAACCACAGAGAGAATCCTGTAGCATGGTGCAACCACACCCTTGGGGGTAGGCATGGGGTCCAACTATTGTCATCTCCCAACTACAAGCCCATGACAGTCTCCAACTTGCCCCTCACCAGCAAAGGATCAAACCTTGCCCAAAACAGGCTAAGAGAGCCACTGCAGTCAACTGGGCTGAAGGAAAACACAGCTTAGCCACAATAGGACACACACAATACACATTGTGTTCTGATGAATAGGGCACTCTGACCTACAGGGCACCATAGAATCTCTTCTTCATAAGGCCATTACTCTTAAGATCAGGAGATGTAGCTGACTTTTTTAATACACAGAAACAGAGAGTTAGACAAAATGAGGAGACAAAGGAGTACGTCTCAAATGAAAGAACAGAACAAAACCACAGTAAAAGAGCTAAATGAAATGGAGATAAGCAATATGCCTTATAGAGAATTCAAAAGTAATGCTCTTTTGAATGCTCTGGACTTAAGAGTGGAGGATCTCAGTGAGACCTTCAACAAAGAGATTAAAAAAATATAAAAGAGAACCAATCAGAGATAAAGAACTCAATAATTGAAATTAAAAATACACTAATGGGAATCAATAGTGGTTTTATAGGAGGCAGAAGAAAGGATCAGCAATAAGGAAGACAGAATAATGAAAAGCAACCAAGCTGAACAGCCAAAAGAAAAAATAATAATAAAATTTGAGAATAGGTTAAGAGAACTCAGTGACATCATCAAACATAATAAAAGCATTATAGAAATCCCAGAAGGAGAAGAGAGAGAAAAGGGGGCAGAAAATTTATTTGAAGAAATTACGGCTGAAAATTTCCCTTGTCTGGGGAAGGAAAAAGAAATGCAGATCCAGGAGGCACAAAGAGCCCCACCCAAAAACAAACAAACAAACAAACAACAACAACAAAAAAAAAAAAACAAGAAAATCCACACCAAAACACATAATAATTAAAATGGCAAAGAGTAGTGATAGAGAATTTTAAGGCAGCAAGAGAAAAGAGAGCAATTACATGCAAGGGAAATCCCACAAGGCTATCAGCTGATTTTTTCAGCAGAAACTACAGGCCAGGAGAAAGGGGCATGATACATTCAAAGTGCTGAAGGGAAAAAAAAACCTGCAACCAAGAATACTCTACCTAGGGGCGCCTGGGTGGCTCAGTGGGTTAAAGCCTCTGCCTTCTGCTCGGGTCATCATCCTAGGGTCCTGGGATCTGCTCAGTAGGGAGCCTGCTTCCTCCTCCTCTCTCTCTCTCTCTGCCTGCCTCTTTGCCTACTTGTGATCACCCTCTGTCAAATAAATAAAAATCTTAAAAAAAAAAAAAAAAAAAGAATACTCTTCCTAGTAAGACTATCAGCATAGAAGGACAAATAGTTTCCCCCAAAAAAGTTAAAGGAATTTATCATCTAAGCCAGCCTTACAAGAAATGTTAAAGGGGACTCGTTGAGTGAAAAGAAAAGGCCATAATCAGGAGTAAAAAAATTAGGAATTTTCAGATAAATGCAAACATAATAAAAGCAACAGATTAGGGGCGTCTGGGTGGCTCAGTGGGTTAAGCCACTGCCTTCGGCTCGGGTCATGATCTCAGGATCCTGGGATCGAGTCCCGCGTCGGGCTCTCTGCTCAGCGGGGAGCCTGCTTCCTCCTCTCTCTGCCTGCCTCTCTGCCTACTTGTGATCTCTCTGTCAAATAAATAAATAAAATCTTAAAAAAAAAAAAAAGCAACAGATTAATCACTTATAAAACCAGTGCAGAGGTTAAAGCACAAGAGCACTAAAATCAACTATACCTATAAAAATCAGTCAAGGGATTCACAAAAAAAAAAAGATGAAACCATCAACAAAACGAAAAGACAACCTACTGAATGGGAGAAAATATTTGCAAATGATATATCCAAAAGGGCTTAATATCGAAAATATATAAGAGCATATGCAACTCAATACCAAAAACACAAACAATTCAATTAAAAAATGGGCAGAGGACCTAAATAGACATTTTTCCAAAGAAGATATACAGATGGCCAACAGACAAATAAAAAGATGTTCAACATCACTCATCATCAGGGAAATGCAAATTAAAACCACAATGAGGTATCACCTCACACCAGTTAGAATGGCTAGTATCAAAATGACAATAACAAGTGTTGGCAAGGATGTGGAGAAAAGGAGCCTCCTGCACTACTGGTTGGAAAGTAAACTGGTGTAACCAGTGTGGAAAACAGTATGTAGTTTCCTCAAAAAATTAAAAATAGAAATACCACATGATCCAGTAATTCCATTACTGAGTATTTACCCAAAGAAAATGAAAACACTAATTAGAAAAGATATGTGCACACCTATGTTTATTACATTATTTACACTAGCCAACATATGGAAACCTAAATATCCCCCAATAGATGAATGGATTAAAAAAGTGGAGTATGTAAACACATACACACATGCATACAGCTATTTACAAAACGTATTATTCAACTTCTATTTTTAAATACATCAAACATCTCTAAATATCTAGAAAGACTGGATATTGCACATAAAATCTTATTTGTCCACTATGTACACAGCACTGTTCGATAAAATTGCATGCATGTAAAAATGGTTATAATCAAGTTAGATCTTCTAAATATAACCGTTTTGGTTTTGCAACATTCCCTTCTCAGTTCCCTCTCTTTTCCACTACACCAGTAGACAAGAAGCATGGGTGTGTGTAATGCTTAGAGGTGATTCAACAAATGATATCCAACGGCCACGTACAAAAGACAACCTTACCTATGAATTTCAAGACAAAGGGTACAAAATGTGCTAATTTTACTACTTTGTCATACACTGGCAACCTCTTTGATATCTAGAGACTAGATGTTTCAACATTAGGATTCATTTTTCATTAAACTATAATCACAGCAAAAAAATGCACATAACATACAGAAAAATAGTTTTGTTGGAAATGTCAAAGAATGAACACATTAGCATATTAACTTTTACAATTCTTTCTTTCTCACTTCCTTCAAACCACTGAACAAGTAAGTATAGATAGTAGTACACTATTCACAGAGGTAATTTAACAATTCCATTCCCAAGAGACAATATTGCCTACGAATTTTAGCAAAAAGATATTTACAAAGTGCTATTTTACTAGCTCCTCTACTTTTTAACATATATCAGGTATTTCCATTAGATGTTTCAAATAAGGACTTAATCTGTTCATGATACACACAGCAATCACTGAATTAAACTGCAAACATGTAACAATTACAATTCAAAGGTGTCTTTAAAATATAAACATTCTGGCCTAAAATCTTCCTTTCTCTCCCTCTTTCGCTGGACCCATAATGTTCCATATGGAACCTGGGACCAAGTGGACCATAATGTTCAAATTTCCAGAAGACAAGCTTTCCTAAGAATTTTAGCACAAAATGTAGAAAATATGTTAATTTACTAACTCTACTTTTGTCATATCCTGGCAACCTTCTTAACATCTAGAAAGACTGGATGTTGTAAATGATGACCCAATTGTCTGTGTATATCCTTATATCCTGAAGAGTTAAAAAAAATTCATGAACATAAGGAACAATGGTTGATTTCACCTCACCATAAAACACTGGCACAGAATTCTCTGCATTTCCTTCTCCTCCCTCCCTTAAACAGTGCACAGATACAATATGTACTGCTTGAAGAGATGGTTCTTCTAAACCCTTCCCCCCAAAACAATATTTCATATGAATTTTAACAAAAATATATTTACAATATGGGAAATTTTATTATCTCTATTTTCAACATCTATCAGACAACTTTCAGAATATCTAGAAAGATAATATATTCAGTAAAGCACTCAGCACTGTCAACCATCTCTACAGTAATGAGGAAAATACACACACAAAACAATGGTATTATATGAAGATGTCTTCCAAATATGACCAGTCTGGCATAGAACATTTTTCTTTTCTTTTTTATAATGTAAACATCTAACATCTGCTTGTCATTCCACTCCTGATATTTCTAGTCCAGTCCTATAATGCAACCTGCTTGTGGCTGACATCAGCAATTATCAGTGATGCTGGGACCACTGTCTGATTTTTTGCTTAGTTTTCCTTCCCAATTCTTGGCCTGTATTTGGTGTTAGTGGCCCTTCCACAAGGCTTCACTCATTCAGCCTCAGGCTAAATCCCAGCTTTGGAAATAACATCCCAATAGAAATCTTTACAGACTATAAATTTCCCTGAGTCTCAGAAAATATACTTGTATAGTTTGCTTTTTTACAAGTTGAGGCTGAACTGTAGTATAAATATAGCATTTGGTTAGTCCTTGAAGGCGACCTTAATTGGATTTGATTTGAAGATTCATATTATAAAACTCACTCAACTAGACCTTTCATTCTCTGAAATTCTTAACCAGAGGAGGATGCTAGGAAATCAGAAGTGTAAATGTGATTACATTTTTTATTTTAACAGCAAAAAAATTGAAAAGCAATCAAAGAATTGGAAATTTCTTCATCACATGTAAACTTTTCTCTTAAAAATCTGCTGTACATGGCTAAGTTCACCAGAGTGTTATTTAAAAGAGAAAAGTGGGCTAACATTAATTTTCTATCATTTATAATAAAAATTTTGCATATTATGACTTTGTGAGTCCAAACAAGCTCATCTTTTTTTTTTTCTTTAAAAGCTCTTAAACACTCTTTTTAGTGTTCTAAAATCACACTAAACAAAAAATTTTGTCCCTCCCCCCATTTTGAGAGTTGTTTACTAAGCAAATCATAGGATGTCTTATCATACATTCAAAGAATATCTAGCCAAGGAGCTTATTTTGTATAGACATAGGTGACACAGTATTTTACAAATATCAACCTACCTAGGAAACACAAATATGTTTTGCTCAATAGAGTGATACAATTATGACTATGGATCTAATAGCAGAAAGAGGCTTAAATTTACATATATTACTCTTCAGGAATTGCATAAAATGCAATCAGAGAAATGTGTTTAGAGTATTTACTTTTCTTTGTAGTTACATTTTTAAAATACATACTTGCCAAAAAACATTTCTGCAAAAATTTGACCATTTTTTTTTTTTTTAAAGATTTTATTTATTTATTTGACAGAGAGAGATCACAAGTAGGCAGAGAGGCAGAGAGAGAGAGGAGGAGGAAGCAGGCTTCCTGCTAAGCAGAGAGCCCGATGCGGGACTCGATCCCAGGACCCTGAGATCATGACCTGAGCCGAAGGCAGCGGCTTAACCCACTGAGCCACCCAGGCGCCCAAATTTGACCATTTTAATTATTAAATATCTATCAGAAGACTGTTTCTTTATCTGCTATGTGCAGGAACAAAAAGAACCCTGAGTCAGATAAACTGAGGCTTTGGAGCTAACAAAAAGAAAGGTGTATTTACCCACTGATCAATTATCTAATGCTATCTATGCCTCACGAAAATAGAGAAAGGGTTCAGCTCTAGAAATGGTGACCTCTTTCACTAACCAGTCAGCAAAACCAAAGCAGGATTCTTAATTGCATGTAATTCTATATAGCTGACAAATACATACACATTCAGGATCCAGATGCATTCTGGGTTAGGTTTTTGGGGTTAATGTCTATTGTTGTCCCTTCTCTCCACATGATGGTACTCCATTAAGTGGGACATGTCATGTTGGTTCCCATACAGGGGGCTCACAAGACTTAAAGATGGACTAATGACTGCTTCCGTTATGCCAGAAAACTAACTCTTGTAAGTGGAAAGGAATGTTCAGGTCTGAGTAGGCCTATACTCTCTAAAACTATTTTATTTGGTAGATCCATTGATACCATAAATCTGTATTAGTTTAGAGTAATCAGAAATCAGAAATATGTGTCTTACTTTGACCATCAAACATTTCTGGATATATGTTTTGGAGACGAACTGCATAAAAAAAAAAAATGAAAGGCCTTTCTGGTGGGGGTCTTGCTCCATTTTGGTTAGTCCTAAAGGTATTTGGCAAATACTGCTAATTATCCCTCATTCATTCTCCATAAGTTCCATTAATTAAAAAATGCCCTAAGGGTTAGGTTGGCACATCACTAACCAGCTAGATACTACTCTTCTCAGCTACCATACAACTATGTGAGGCCAAATGGGATTCAGGTCATTGGGATGGGACTATAACTGATGTGTGAACTTCTTATTTTGTCCATAAAGAAACTCTGGGCTCCCTCTTTCCTCTTTCCAGACATCAGGAGAAATGGCAACAACTAGAAGAGCTGCATTGGACCTAGACACGGAGCTGCACATTAAGGATTGTTGCGCCAACCCAGCAACAGAACACACAGAGCAGATGTTTGCTTCTGGATTGGTACATAAAAAGGAAAGAAATTTTCCTCTAAATTAAGCCACTGTATTTTGGGATCGCTTTGTTATCGCTTTGTTATTAATTTTGTTATCACACAGTTAATCCTATGTCCTCTCTGATGGAACAATTCAGAAAACTTCAACTACAGTAATAACCAGCCTCAACATCATCATCATTTTCATGGTCATGATAACGAACCATGTGTTATCAACTGATGTATCCACTAATAAACTGCTCACGTCAAGATTACTTTATTAAAAAATCCACAATAACAACATACAGGATAATACATGCAATAGAACCCATGGGGTAGGTTATAACGACAACAGCAAATGTGCATCCTGAACAGCCCATTTTGCTGAGTACTGTGCATGTGCAGACTTCACAGCTCTTCACTAAAGACTGGAGTATCAGAGAGGAGGGGACATGCCCAAAGATCTTTTGAGAAAGGCCAGAATGTAAATGGGAAATGAAAACAGGGAGATGTGGCTTAAGTGTGGAACCACAAGTTCTCTCTCTCTTAGACACACATTTGCTGCAAGGAACTGGTATAAAATAAATCTTTAAACTAACATTGACAGTTTCAGTAAAACTTGAGGGCAAATATGCTACCCACTGAGGGCAAAAAGGCACAGGAATAACATGAATCATCCAATTTGTGCCTTTAGGTAAAATCCATCACTGTTCTGACTGCTGTGGATCAGGCCTGTGTTCTGCCACTCCTCAGATTCAGAGCAGCTGCAGGCTGACAGGAATTCCTGGCAGTGAAGCTGTCTTTAAATTTCTCTGTGTTATTAGAATTCCATTTCCAAGGATTTTTAATGCAGCAATGGAATATATTAGAATACTTGTATATGCACTAGTTCGGCTTAGTTACACACAAAAGAGTTTATTCTGGATTCAGGGCAATGTCTCTGGGTCTTAGAAGTTTCATAGATGTGTGTATTCCTTTGTACCATCTGGAAAAGAGGCCAATGTGAGAATTTCTCCTTGGAAGAGAAAACAGCCTAAAGCATCTGAGAGCTTCCTTCCACAAATTTTGCCCTCCCCTGAGAAGCTCCAAATCTCCTCTCCAAATCTATGAATATGTATAGAGGATCTTGCCTTTTATGCCTGAATACATGGGGCATGTGCTGCTAAAAATCCCTAAAAAAACAGACTTAATTAATACAGGAATGTGTCTGAAAACACTCATATAGGGACAAATCAAATGACTCTAACTTTATAAAGCACAGCAAACTGAATGCCTCCTCCCCACAGATATTGAAAATATAAGTTATTCATTTTAAATGCTTACATTTACAATTCACAGTAGTGAAATTATCATATTCTAGCAAGGTCACTGAAATTAGCATTTCTCTAACCTCTCTATTGTGTCTCATCAATCATTCAATATATTAAGTCACTCTTGAGGGCCAGGCACTGTGACAGGTCCAGATTGCCCTGTGACAGGAATGCCTTCCCATTTACATCATAAGACCAGTTCTTACTGTGTGTTAGGAGTTGATTTAGACCTAGGGGTGCCTGGGTGACTCAGTTGACTAAGCGTCTGGCTTCAGTTCAGGTCATGATCCCAGTGTCCTGGGATCAAGTCTTGTATTAGGCTCCTTGCTCATCAGTGAGTTTGCTTCTCCTCTGCCTGCTGCCCACCCCCACCTCCCACTCCCCGCCCAAGACTTGTGTGTGCTCTCTCTTTCTCTCTAACAAATAAATAAATAAATAAATAAAATCTTAAAAAAAAAAAAAAAGGAGTTGGTTTGATCTAAAGAATAATGACAGTCTGTCCTTGCTTTTATGAAACTTAGAAGATGGCTAAGGAGCAAAACAAAAATATGACAAGTAGCCTTTTTTCAGAGACTTCAAAGGCCAAACTAATTAGCTGCTAAATAGAATGAGTGGTATAAAAAATTAGTCAAATTCTTAACAAGGCACCCAGCCAGGGGCCAAGGAGGACTTTCCAGTTATAGTCTCACCTAATCTTCTCCACAACCTCTGAAGTATTAACCCCATTTGGGAAAACTGAAATTAGAGAGATAAAAGCAATTTGATTAAATTCATGCAATGAGTAAGTGAGGGATCTGGAACTGGAATCCAGACCTGAATCCTACAATGACTTGAATTCAGTGGGCCAGTTAGACCCTTCAGGAAAAGTGACCTGACCTCTGCAGAGTCTTAGAGGAAGGTACATTTGACCAAAAAAGAACAAGGGCCTTCACAGTTAGTGTCTGAGGTAACAAAGAACTGGCAGGCAGGAGCTTGAGGCTCACCTGCCTACCCAGGAAATGCCTCAAATGCTAGGAGAGGTTACTTCTTCCTTTTGTTACAGCATACAGTGAGCTAAGCAGTTGTCTCTACTATACTCACTTTCCATGTTAACATTTACTTTCTGTTGCCCTGGTGGTCTAACCATGTGAGTTCGTTTTGGGGACAGAAAAAAAACTGCATTCTATAATTCAAATTAAAAGTCCTGTTTCTTTCTGTAAAAGGGCATCTGGATATTAGCATTTCCAATTGTGCCTAGGAGTCAAGAAGTAGATAAACACATAGAGAAGTTGACTTTTCATTATGTCCTTGAGCAGATCATTGCCATGAAAACTTTAGTCCAATTACGGTTTATGCTGCAGACCTAAGGTTCCAATAAAGCTACTAAATTTGTAAAGAAGATTCTGTTTTAAACCTGCTGGAAATTTCAAGCTGGTATCTCCTAGGGTTTCCAAGATACAGTTGTCTCCAAATTGGCCCTTTGTGTTGTGCCCTAGGGCAGCACAGCAGTGCTGCAATTGTGTCTAATTAACCTCCTGCTAAACACAAAATGTCAGAAAGGCAAATCACCAAACTAGAGCAAGACGCTGGGTTGTTGTTATTTTCAACAAGGGTAGAACTAGATGTTTTAGGTTTTAGGGCAACTACTCAGAAATCTGGTAGGATATTCGCACATTAGTATTAGGGCATTTGCATGTCAAAGATGAGATCTGAATAGGTCTTAACTTTGATGAGGTTACATTTTAAAACCAGTAGCTGAGAAAGATGAAGATTATTATAGGTGAATATTAATTTAAAGGAAAATACTTTTTAACCAAGTTTGGTTCCATGCAAAATTCTATTCTTTGTGTAACTCAAGGTGACTATCATATATCACAGCGGGATTTTTTCTTTATTTAATAATATAGATTATCGGAGGGGGAAGTAAAAGACTTGCATTATAATTCAGCTAGTATAGGACAAACTACTCTACAGCAACAACTCCTAAATCACAGAGGTTTTAAATACCAAAGCTTTCTTTCTTTTTTTTTTTTTTTTAAGATTTTATTTTCCCTACATCCAACATGAGGCACGAACTCACAATCCTGAGATCAAGAGTCACATGCTCCACCGAACAGGCCGGACAGACCCTCTCAAAGTTTTATTTTTCAGTAACACTACATTTTCACTGGGTCAGCTGGGACCTAGTTCGCAGGAGGTTACATCTCTGTACTGCTGCAACTGACAATTAGTTTTCTATTGTTGTGTATCAAATTACCACAAACTTAGCAGCTTAAAACAATACACACCATCATCTTAAAGGTCATCTTAGAGTCTGTCCACCACCCAGCAAGACAAAAAAAAAAAAAAAAAAAAAAAGAGTAGTGAACATGAGAGGCCATGGACTGGCTCTTAAAGATATATCACCTCCGCTTAGTTTTCATAGGCCATGTCAAGTCAAATAGCTATATCTGTCTTGGAAGATGGGGGCACGCAATACTACGATATGCTTAGAAAGAGGAGAAACAGGGGGTATCTCAGAGGAGAAACAGGCTCAGTTCATTGAATATCTGACTCTTGATCTCAGCCCAGGTCTTGATCTCAGGATCGTGAGTTCAGCCTCCATATTGGGCTACATGCTGGGCATGGAGCCTACTTGGAAAAAAAGGAAGAAAGTAAAAGTAAGAAGAAACAGAACATTTGCCAATAGTCCCAGTGACAACCACATTTTGTCTATGAAATAAAATCACTTTGGTCTCTGTAGAGGAATTCATCAGTTACAAATAATCCATAAAATAACAGGTTAAAAATTAATCAGGGGCATCTGTGTGGCTCAGTGGGTTAAAGCCTCTGCCTTCAGCTCAGGTCATGGTCTCAGGGTCCTGGGATCAAGCCCCGCATCAGGCTCTCTGCTCAGCAGGGAGCCTGCTTCCTCCTCTCTCTCTCTGCCTGCCTCTCTGACTACTTGTGATCTGTTTGTCAAATAAATAAATAAAAATCTTTAAAAAAAAATTAATCAAGGGGGCGCCTGCGTGGCTCATTCAGTTAAGTATCTGTTTTCAGTTCAGGTCATGATCTCAGGATCCTGGGATCCAGCCCCACACTGGTCTCCCCACTCAGCAGAGAATCTGCTTCTCCCTCTTCTGTTCCTGCCCTCAAATAAATAAATCTTTAAAAAAAAAATTAACTGGGCACTTGGGTAGGTCAGTTGGTTAAATATCTGCCTTTGGCTCAGGTTCTGGGGATCAAGTACCACATGGGGCTCCCTGCTCAGCCATAAACCTGCTTCTCCCCCTGCACCACCCACTGCTTGTGCTCTCTCTCTCTCTTTCTCTAATAAATAAAATCTTTTAAAGAAAATTAACAAGAAAATTATACTTTTACACACCATTGTCTTAATTTGGGTTCCCCTAAAAGCAGACCCTGAGATGAGAAATTGAGTATAAGTATTTATTTTAGAAGTGATCACAGGGAGTGAGGATGTGAGAGAGGAAGGGAATAAAGCTAAAAAAGGGTGTGTGTGTGTGTGTGCGCACGTGCTATAATAGTTGCTATTGTGGGCAACTGAGCTCCAACCTTCTGGGAATCAATCTACCTTTCTTTCTTTCTCTTTCTCTTTTTTTCTTTCTTTCAAGATTTTATTTATTTGACACAGAGACAGAGAGAGAAGAGAAAGAGAAAGCATGAACAAGCAGGGGGAGTGGCAGAGGGAGAGGGAGAAGCAGGCTCTCTACTGAGCAGAGAGCCCAGTGTGGGAGCTTGATCTTGGGACCCTGGGATCATAACCTGTGCAGAAGGCAGACGCTTAACCAACTGAGTCACGCAGAGGTCCCGCTAAGAATATGTCTAAAGAAATAAAATCTGAAGACATTTTTAGGATGCCTGGCTTCTAGCTCCAACATATTATTCAAAGAAGCTAAGACTTTTTGAATCTTATTTTCCTCATCTATAAAATTGAGGAAATTTGCTCCAAAATTTTCTTGGGTCTTGTAAAAATAATTTATTTCTGATACACATAAATCATTACATTATTTAATATGAGATCGATTCTACTCTGGTGCCTGAGTCTTTCTGTCATGTTAGAAAGAAACTGAAGTTCCACCATTACAATGTACTATGCCAGACACCTTTAGGCAGACATACGAGTAAGAATCATAACACCTCTCATCATAAAGGTTATATAGGAGAGACAGACATGTACACCTTTATCCCACTCCCTTCGTCCTCCCCCACCTTAATATCACCCATGTCTGTACTCGGTGTTCAAGAGAAATATCTGCAGCAAAAGATACAATAAAGTGCTATGTAATTCCTCCATTTATCTTTATTGTATCCAGAGAGAAAACATGCTGACATGAAAATCAGTGACAGGTTAACTGTCCCTTTCTCCTCACTAAGGAAATGTTTTAAATGACTTATTAGAAAAAATCAAACTTGGACCTCTTGTACTTCCTTTAAGTTAAAATTAGCATAAAGAACTGAATTACAAACAAACGCAGAGCCGTCAGCAAGTTTGACTAACCCCAGAAAACAGTGTCTCAAGTTAGAGAACTTCTGCATGTTGTGGGCAGTGGATGAAACAAAGGGAAAGCAGCTCTGCTTTGTACTCTATGCTGCCTCTTCTCATGAGATTCTCAGTGTTCCCTGGGGTCATGATTCCAGATGTTGAGGTCTTGAGAGTAGACCGCTGAGCAGAGCTTCTCAAGAGATTGGTACCTCCAAGTAGTGTATGGTTGCCAGATTTAGCAAGTAAAAACAGGATGCCTAGTTAATATGAATTTTGGAGAAAAAATAATTGTTTTTAATGAGAGTATGTCCCAAATATTGCATGAGACTTATTTATACTAAAAAATATTTTGTTGTATCTCTGACATTCAAATATAATAAGGCATCTGAGATTTAATTTGGCAACCCTATCCTACGGAGCCTTTCCAAAATTTTTGGAGGGAAACTTTTTCATCACAATGATGGAAGGAGCAGGGATGCTGGATATTATTCATGTATTAGACAATCTTACATAATAGAGAATTGTCTCATAGCCATATGACTTTTGAATATCCCATTGGACACTCATGAAAACAAAGTAAGCTGGGATAGTTTTAATGTACAATGAATGTTTTTCAACATACAATGGAATCTTAAAAATAAGAATGCAACAAGTATGTAAATCAAAAGATAATTTTACTTTTTGCTTAGTATGTTACCAATAGCCGTTCATAATTCCAGAAAATTGTGTATCACCTTTAGCAACACAGTGGTATTTGAGTCACCAATATGCCACACCTGAATCATTTGTAGCTCTCACCATCATAGAGCTTGTATCTGTGTATGCAAGCATCTGATTCTGATTTTTCATTATTCTTGCAGTATTACTGAGCTCAAGTTCTTACATGTTAAAATATTGTATTATGAATTATTTCCTATTATTTCTCTTTTACATTTAAGTTAGGAAATTATATATTTTGTTCAAAATATTGCAGAGACAGATTATGTTACCTATGAATTTCATCTCACAACACTAAGGAGGCTTAGGTTTGATTGAGTCAATACTCACTGCTTGAGTTACCCCGGATTTTAGATTTGTCTATCTTGCCACATGGGCAAAAAAGAACTTTGAAGGAAGAAAGGTTCTAAAATTTTAATAGAAAAATCAAGATGACATGACTATGCAAACACACTACAACCTCTTCACTTCTCCTTTCCCATCTCTCTAAATCTCTCTAGGAATCACAGATACTCAATCTTGATTCTGCTTTAAAATTTTTTAAATACTAATTTTTTTCAAAGATTTTGGAGAAAAATTACATCATTGTATGTTGATGTATTTCTTTGCATTCATCAAAATTGTGCTATATGAATCCTAGCAGATCTAAATGGAAAAGAAATCAAACCTTGAGGCTATACAAGGTTTATTACTACCAATACTTCTGTCAGCATAAGGAATGATAGTATTGATAAAGGCTTTTTCTGAGTAAATAAAATGTCCTACCAAGTAGAAGACAGACCTTGGTCCTAAAAATATACAAACATAATTATTACAATTCACATCCTATGCTATTAAGCAATTTGTCTGGCATTTAGATTTCTATATGGTTCCTTGAAACACTGTTATTATAATAAATAGTATCTGGATATAATCAATGTTGGGGATGCTATGAGACCATCCTCAGGAGAAGGGGAGAAAATGGGTGCTGGTGACCAAGAGGAAAGACAGCAATAAGCATGGTTGTTCTGGTTATGAATTGCGATGTAATAAAGTCCTCTAAAAACTGGTGACTTAAAACAAGTCAATTTAATTATATCTCATAATTTGCAGTGGTCACGAATTCAGGTAAGACTCAGCTGAGCAATTCTTTTGCTCCACAAGAAATCCACCTGAGTCACTTAGGTATTCAACTGGAGTTGTTCTGGAAGGTTCAGGCTAACTTCCTTCACATGCTCAATGCCTTGACAAGGAGAGTTTGAAACATAAACATAGCTGGACTTCTTGTCCTCTCCATGTGATCTTTTCTGCAGGGAAACTGGGATGCTTCCATGGTGATTTCAAGCTGCAAGAGTGTTTCCTATGAAGAAGTAGCTGATCTTTAAGGGACTTGACCCATAAACTAGTGCAGTGTCATTTCTGCCATATTCTATGTTGCACATAGATGGTGCACAGATTCAGAGGGAAGGAAAACAGAGTTCACTTCTCAATGGGAAGAGGATCAAAGAATCTGTGGCCACTTAACTCCAGATTTGAATGAAAAAAGGAGACAAGCGGGTTGATGGACATACATTACACCACCCCAAATGCCAAGTACAATGTCCATGTAAGAAAGACACTGTAGGGCGCCTGGGTGGCTCAGTGGGTTGAGCTGCTGCCTTCAGCTCAGGTCATGATCTCAGGGTCCTGGGATCGAGTCCCGCATCGGGCTCTCTGCTCAGCAGGGAGCCTGCTTCCCCCTCTCTCTCTCTCTGCCTCTCCAACTACTTGTGATTTCTCTCTGTCAAATAAATAAATAAAATCTTTAAAAAAAAAAAAAAGAAAGAAAGACACTGTAAAAAGAGACAAGAGGGAAAGAGTTAAATGCAAAACAAATAGTAAGGTCACCAGAGGTACTGTTTACTGTAGTTCTGAAGAAGTCTGACAACAGGTTAAATTTATAATGTCATGAAAGATACAACATGATATAACTAATGATAATGTCATACTAGCTAACATTTAAAAATACAACAGGCTCAACTTTGAGATATTGTATATGGATATTTTATTCCCATAAGATTACTTCTCTAAAGGCCCTCTTCAGAATAAGGAAAGAGCACAGCAAAGACCAAAGGTTTAATGTTCCTGTTCAGACTTCCACATTAAGTTCATGAAGTTCACTTCATATAAGAGTGTAAGAGTCAGGTTGTTTAGCGCAAGAAGAAATTGTTGTATTAAATGATGAACACCCACCTTTTTATCAACATGGATGGGACTAGAGGAGATTATACTGGGTGAAATAAGTCAAGCAGAGAAAGTCAATTATCATATGGTTTCACTTACTTGTGGAACATAAGAAATAATGTGGAGGACATTAGGAAAAGGAAAAGAAAGGTGAATTAGGGGAAATCAGAAGGGGAGACGAATCATGAGAGTCTGTGGACTTTGAGAAACAAACAGGGTTTTAGAGGGGGTGGGGTGGGAGGATGGGTGAGCCTCATGGTGGGTATTAAGGTGGGCATGTATTGCATGGAGCACTGGGTGTGGTACATAAACAATGAGTCTTGGAACACTGAAAAAAATAAAATTAAAAAAATTTTTTAAAAATTTAAAATTAAATAAAAATAAGGTATGTATACCATAAATAAATAAATAAATGAGCCTGAACTTAGTAAAATCAAAAAGAATAGAGGCTATAAAGTAGACCACAGAATAGTAAGAATACAGATGTGATTGTTTTGTCAAGAACTGGGGACGTGTTATGCCACTCGCACAGTGACCTAGATCTTTATATGTGTACGCTGCAGACATGAGGCTTCTGGGCAGAGAAAAGAATCCTCTATTGATACAACCAGATCAACAACCAGAATAACATTACAGTGTCTGTCCCCCACACCGATTTCCCAGACTTCTCAATGACAGCCTTGGAATCTTTTAACTTGGGGGGAGTGGGGCAGAGAATAATGGATTTTCTCCATGTATACACAGGAGAGAAGCAGCTGCCTCTATGCCATTCCTCAAATAAGAAAGTTAAAAAACAAAAAAAAATTCTGATTCTTCGGAAAAAATTCTGATTTAAAAAACAAAAAAAATTCTGATTCTTCGAATCCAAATGCTGGGTTCTCACCCTGTTTGGTCTGTAAATAAAATCTTTCTAGGTGTTAAAAAGCCTGGAGTGTTCCAATTTAGAGAGGTCCTGCCTCCATCTCTTTTTATACATAAATTCCTAGGAGCTAACCTAGGTGGCTACCTCAGGATGTTTGACTTTGGGGGAGATAAGAGAAGTTTTATTATCCTTTCAGATCAGGGCTGTTAGCTACATCATTAGAAAAATAAATGGCTACAGATCTAATCCTTATGGCATGCGAAAACATATCCAGGGGAAGTGAAAGCCAATATTCTCAATCTTTGTATCTTTTACATTTCTGTGTCTCAGGAGACTCCAGCTTTTTGAATGAGCACTGAGGAATCCAGGAAGTTTTATTTCCCCACAATGATATAACAGTGGTTTCCCGACACACAGAATATCAATAGCATTTGTTAGTCTGAGGATGAAAGTGGAAGTTGGGAGGCCATGCATATTTAGGAATAGCAAGACAAAGATCTATATGGTGCCCAAGTTGATCAATTTTTATTGCTTTTAGATACATGTACAAGTGACATGATCACAATGACTTAAGTAAATAGGGGTTATTTTTCCTCTCTAACAAGAAGTTTGAAGATAAGTAGTTCATCAGCAGTCCAGACTTCTCTTGGCATCCTATTGCACTCTTAGCTTATGGCTTGCCAGTTATAAGATGGGTATTCTACCTATTAGCAACATGAATGCACTTCAATAAGCAAGAAGGAGAAAAGGCAAAAGCAAACGTACATGTCAGCTTTTTTATTTTTTTAACTCCTGCAAACAAAAACCTCTGAGAAACTTATCCAATTATTTCAATTTATATATTTTTTTCCCATTTATATCTTATTGCCCATCACTAAGTAAAAGGAAATCTGAAAAGATGAATATTGATACTAACACACTGGTATCCTGAACAAACTGGGTTTCTTTTAGCAGGAAAGACCAGAGGAAGAACTATTAGAACAGCAGTCCCCCCATCCACATCCCCTAGGCCTGTCTCAGGAAAGAACGTAAGACTAAAAAATCCCAGGTGGCTTGGAAGTAGACTGAATAGTGAGAAGTTCTCCAGCCCACCTGGCTGTCTCAATCTGTGAAAGGAGATTTCCTTTCAGTGTGCTAGGATTGTCACAGGGTAGATGGAGTTGGGTAGCAAGGCAGGGGTTGTATGTTTAAGCAGAGAGAAGACCTAAGCACAATATGGTGGTCATGCACAAGTTTATGCCTCCCTTAAGTGGTACTGAGCAGAGCCACAAAGGCCAGAGGAATGAAAGAGACACCAGTTGGTGTGAGGAGATGTAGAAGACATGGACCCAGTCACCAGAGGTTCTGGCAGGGACAACAAACATCAGCATCATATTTCTGTCCAAGTTCCCCAAGCAGGTGTGATCAGATACATCAACAGCAGATACGGTGCTTCAGAGGCCAATCCCTAAAGAGCCAAAGGAAGCTTCTGAAGAGCCGAGGCTGGTCTGTAGACTAGACATGCTACCTGACATAATAGTACATATTGGGGAATGGAAAGAAAGGCTATAAACTTTGAATTGTGTGACTCTAAATTCTGACCTGAATATAATTAGCTGAGAGACTAAATTTTAAATTGAATGTGACTAAATAACCTTTAATCTGCAAAATCAAGATAATTTTTCTCAACATCTGAAGAAATGGTGAGTGGAGATAGGATAGGGTCCTAAGAAAGTTGAATTAAATCATGGAGATATTAAAAAAAAAATGCATTTTTGCATACTTCCGTGGTATATAAATTTAAAATCTATGGTCATAGGCAGACTTATGGTTATGGCGTAAAAGTTATTAAAAGTTAGAAATAAGGGACCATTTCTGATATCTAAGCAAAGTGTCATGATTAGGCTAATTCCTTTATTCAAGGCACAAACAATGACTGAACTTCCCACGAAGAGATGCAATGCGCCATGCTGGTGGCCTGATTTGAACTACTACAACAGTGGAGCTACAGACTGTCTCTGGGACTTCCTAAGCATGAGAGAAGGGGCTCCGTAAAGGTGAGTGAAGCACGACAGCTTCTTCATGTTCAGGTTCTGAGTCAGGAGACTCAGGTATGCATTAGACTGAGGAATTCTTAGCAGTTTGGGGTAAGTTTGGGGGCTAGACTACCTAAAAAGAAAAGAACCAGAATATTCCTCAGAACTTGACTGTCACTGGAGAATTTGTAAGAAATTCTCAGGAGGAAATGATAGGAAAGGGAGATGATAAGTTAAGTAGTAGTTAAGTAGTAAGTTAAGTAGTACTAATAATTATGAATACTTATAACAGCTATTATTGGCTGTGAATTTCTATTTCACGGGAAACATGAAAAATAGTTTATTATCTTCAATTCTCACAACAATTCTTGCAGGGTAGGTATTTTTATCCTCAATTTTGCATACAAGGAAACAGACTCAGGGAGATCAAGGCATTTTCCTAGGGCTACACAGTCAGTATCCATCAGGACTTAAACCCAGGTCAGTGAGTCTGATACCCAAGCAGGGCTCTTTTCACTGTGCTGTGCCTACTGCACATAACCAGGGAAAACAGTCTTTGGCCATTTACCCAAACCTTCTCACTGTAAAAATGGAAAAGGTTCTTAGACACAAGCAGTGGGGTTTTACCCCATGTCCCTAGATATCCCACCTCCCATTCCTGCCAAAAAGTCTATAGCTAAAGGTTCCCCAAACTTACATGTGTTCCAACAAAGCCTGGGTGTATAAATAGGAAGAACAGGATCTTTAACAGACAGTTTTGTGGTAAAAACAAAAGACTTTTGATTCCTAAAAGATGTTCAGTCTTCCTAGTGTAAACACAGTGAACTTTCTGGGATTCATAACCAATTACATATGCATTTGGAATTTTTCCATTACATTCTTTGAGCTACTCCCTCTTAACCTCATAACAAGTGATGTCAACCCTGGAGGGAGACCAGGGAGCACAGGGATTTCATGTGTCTTAAATCTGTATCTAGATTACAATGTTGTAACTAAGTCACATTACAGTATTTGCAAATATTCAACTCATTGTTTTCTTTGGATCACTGGAGTGCAGTACTAAAATAATCCAAATTTCAATTTTTGGTTTATTTCTCAGAATAGAATTCATTATGTCCAGAGCTTTATGGGTCCCTTTAGGAACACAAGGGCAGATCTCATTCTACTTACCACAAAGGAAACCAACAATTAAAGACAACCTGTGGCTTGCCTCTCCTATATCTAACTTCCTCCTTTGGTCCAAATTTCTAAGGATTCCCTGGGGTGAAAAGACAGAGAAGCTTGGACAGAAAGGAGAGAATGACAGTGCAGTTTATGTCACTAGCCTACCCAACACAAGAGGATCCAAATCTTGAGAAATTATCATCCCAATACCTCGTGCTTTTCAAATACAAAGAAAATAGAAAAAACAAAAGTGGTATTTATTGACATGTTTCATCAATTAAACTTAAAACATTCCTGTTAGAGGCTCTGAATTGTAGTTATTTATAACTTAGCCCACATTCACATGTCCAATGATATGGACTTAAAATGGAATAATGTCATCTCTTGTGTTGCCCACCAGATCCTCAAAGTGATCCTGCAATAAAAAGGGAGTAAGCCCAAAATGGCAGGATGAAGTCTGGGCATGATTTCACAGGAAGACAAGTCACAATGTTTTAGGGGGTAAGCACATCTGGTCTTGGCCTTAATTGGATCTGATAGATGAAATTTTCCAGAATGAATTTCTGGAGTAGATTAAGGCAAATTATGCTTGCTGGGCCAAGACTCTAGCCAAGTGTTGGAGTAGAGCACAGGGTAGCTACCGGAAACAGATTTTAGTCCTCTAGAGAAGGGAATGAAAAGAGCTATGTGGGGCTTAGGGCAGGCTTCTAGTACAGTGGGATGGAATACATTCAGAAACCAAAGCAAAAGCCAAGTTATAAATTACAGAAGCACCATGAGGTTGAAGTCTGTAGCTGGGTAAGCCCAAGAATAGCTGGAGGTTTACCCTAGGTACCATGGGTCATGTCACATGCAAGAAGCGGGTAGTTCATAGGTTCATGAGCTGATCCATGGATGGTGAGTAACAAGGCTGCCTCATTCCACAACCTTGACAGGACATGTGAAGGACACCCCTTGGCTAACTATCCAGTGGCCAGGACTCAAAGACAATACAGTATGAATGGTGTCTACTGGAGCTGTTCCACAAACCCGCCCTGAGTGCCAGATATTTAGTCTGCACACTGGAGGTCTTTGGAACTGTTAGCATGGTGCAGAGAGAGGACACTGAGTACAAATTTCTGTTTATTTGTACACATTTTAGACTAGATTTAGAAATAATTCTAAAACATCTGGCTCTAAGTTGAGCAGACCATATTGCTGCATGTGAAGAGCCAGAGAAGCAGTTCAGTTGATGCAAAATTTACTGGTTAAAGATAAGGACCACAGATTTTTGAATACTAAAGTGCTCTGACTCTGATCCTTAGATTTATTTGTATATGTTGCTCACCTGAATCTAGACATTTTTACAAGGGAGATGAACAAGCAGCTAAGTGAAGCAAAAGTAGGTTGAAAATTTGAACCCACAGCGTTTCCTGGCTAGTGAAGCACATTTATTTCCCTCCATTGCTACATCTTCAGGGTATGCCTGAACTCCTCTCTTTTTTATCCTGGAGCCCAAACTCACCCCCACTCAGACTAGAATGATAAACTACACTCTGAAGAATTGTAACGACATGCCCAGAAAATAATTCTCACTCAGTTTTTTTTCTGGCATCTTGTTTGGTCCAGTGTCTGAAACTATGATTGATGAAAGCTGATTGTGATGGCACAAAGCTGGAGTTGTGATCACTCAATATTCCTTCATCTGAGAAAATAAATCAAGAGGAACACCATCATGTAGCAGGGAAGTGAGGTATCCTAGAGCTATTTCTGTGGCAGGCTGGGGGAACAAGTCATAGTTTCCCACAGAGCCTGAGTCTCTCAACTTCATTTTCATAATCAGGTTAGCTACTTTTCAAAGATGCTCTATGACACTCATGTTGGGAAGAGCTTGTGTTTCTTGGCTCAGCCTGATATGCTGACAGTGAAAGGGTTAGGGAGGCACTTCCCCTCTTTTTTCCCTTAGTGAATTGAAAGGCACTTTGAAAATATATTTAGTGTCTCTGAACATTTCTGGGCTCGCTGCTGGTAGCATTTACAGAAGCCACATGGTGATATAGAAACCTCACTCTCAAAAGCAAGCTCAAGATGAGTGAAAATAATGATCTAAATATTCTGTTCTAACCTGGGTGAGAAGGTGAGCTGGGATGACAGTGGTTCCTACTTACCAGAAACCTTCACTCCCTTTGAGGCCTTCCTCTCCCTTTATACCCTTCCAATCTATCACCTAGCCCTATTGAGGTCTCCTCCTAAATATCTCTTGAATCCCTCTTCTGTTTCTATCTCCACCACTAATACCCAGTCTTCAGTTCTCATCAGGGGACACACAGACACACACACACACACCCTGCACTAACCCATGGTCTCCTTCTTCCTGTTCTGTGCTCTCACAGTCCATTCCCCACAGAGCAGCTAAAGGTATTTTTACAATATCAATCAAATTATGCCACTCTCCTGAACTGAATTCCTTTAATGGCTTCCATTCATACTTGAAATAAAACCCAAACTTCTGAGCATGGCTTTCCAAGCCCTCAATTATCTGACTTCTCTATCTTTCTCCATTTTTATCTCTTACAACTCTCCTACCATTCATAGTGCTCCAAACACCCTGAACTTCATCCTGTTTGTCCTACCTTGTGTTTACTTCTTTCTCTTTCCAGAGTGTGCTTCTTTCTGAAATTGGCTCTTCTGTAATTCTGTACCATTCTGATAATCAGATTAAACCTCGACTCTATATAGAGATTTATTCCTGACTACTGACAGACTTTCTAGCCCTGCCAAATCTGTCATATTTTGTAGGTTACTTAATCATTTATCCATTTACTATTAACCTCCAATAGACTATAGGATCCATGAGAACAAGTGTCTCATCCTTGTGTCTAGTACTAACTGGTAGGTAGTAGGCACTCAATAAGTATTTATTAAGTGGCACGAAGTGAATAAATGAATGAATGATATTCTGGCTCTAACATCTAATTCTCAGTTGCTGAGTCACTATTCCAGCTAACTGGCTAACCTGCTGTCCGGTACTACATTATCTTACTTTCCTCTGGTTAAAGGCATCCCAAAAGAGAGTTTAATATACCAGTCCTGTTTTGACCTATTCTGCTTTGACTGAGTCTGCTTATCTCAGTGTGCTAAGCATATGATGCAGTCCTGACAAAGAGTACCAATGATCCTAATCCAGTTTCACTAGCCAACAGGGGATATATGTTCAGGAAGATATATCCACTCCTCTTGAATCCGGTGTCTTAGCTCGCACTTTCTGCCTCTAGGAACACACTCTCTTATAGCCTTGAGCCACCATGTAAGAAGTTCGGTTACTCTGTGGAGAGACCATGTGGAAAAGCCCTGAAATGATAAAAAAGGGAGAGGAACCCAACTGAGCTCAGACATCATCAATATAAATAAGGCACCAGACATGTGAATGAATCCTTCTTGGATTCTCCAAAGCTAAATAGCCACAAGGTATATGCAACTGAATGACCCCCATCAGGGCTCCATGCAGCAGAAGTTGCCCTATCTAAGCACTGCCCAAATTCTTAACCCACAGATTTTGAGCTTAATGAAATGACTATTGTTTAAGGCATCATATTTTGAGTGATTTGTTAAGTGATGAGGATAGGTGGTGACTAGAAAAGCAGGTTAACTTTTATCCTTTCAAGAGGGCATGACCCTCCACTCCTTTGAAAAAGATAGTTGAAATCAGTCAACAATATGGTGCAAATAAACCACAATCAATACTTGGGAGGGAGGGTGATATATGGTGACTTCTCAGGTTCAGAAGCAGATTCCTGTCTGCTTTCTAGAATGCAAATCTAAACCACAGCAATATCAAGACTATCTTATCACAACAACTGATAAATGAAAAATGCTGCCATAATATTTAGTTTAATTCAATTCCGTTTTCCTCCAGGCCTATCTGATGAATATACCCAAACAGTGTGTGATGTAGTAATTATTGGTGCACTTTATCAGCTGCTGACCCAAGGATTTGATCATGATTTCTAGATTTATTGAGGATATACAGCACTCTCAGAAATGAATCCCAAAAATCTTCCAGCACTCTCTACCAGCCATCTAACAACCCCATTAACAGCAAATAAGAGAGTCTATTTAGCAATTTTTCTTGCAGAGTCAAGACTTGAGATTATATGAATCTCATATGCATTAGATTATACTTTCTGTCTGTTTTAATGATTGATGTATCTCTAGCAACTAAAACAGGGACAGGACATAGTAGGAGCTCAATAAATACTCCTAATAAAATAAATCACTGCATTAAGAAAAAAAATCAAAGAGGCAATTCTGAGCTAAGGTGCTCACTCTCCAAAGGTATCAGATCACTAGCATTTCCACAGGCTACAAGCATGCCCAAGGGCTGTTCAGAAGATTATGACACCAAAATATTTCATTATAAAAATTTTAGTTTATTTTATAATATTTAAAAAATAAGAAAGGGGGAATGAAGAAAAACATAACTAAAACTTATGCACTACCACTTAGCTTAAGAGACAATATATTGTCAAAGTTGTTCAATCCACCTAGTGTGGCCCTTTTTAGGTGAGTTCCCCACCCTCCCCTGCAGTATAACCACTACTTAACTTGGTGTTTATACACACACACACACACACACACACACACATACACTCACACATATACACACATATATTAACATATATAACCTCTCATATATAACACCTCTCTTTTAATAATGGTATTATGTGAATACATATCTGAAAGTACTAATAGTATTGTTTCATTGTGTTGCCTTACAATATGAATTCTTCTGCAATTTGTCTTAGTCTATATTTAAGAGTACATCCTTCTAGAAGTATACTATATATATATATATATATATATATATATATATATGATATACACATGCCACACACTGATACAGACATACCATATATGCTACTTTGTAACCTCATTTTTAAATTTTCTTCATGGTCTTTCATTCTAAAATACTTCACAAATACAAAAATATAAAAAACTCAGGTGGACATACCCCAAGAGTAAAACACTGTAAATATACTAGAAGCCCCATGTATATCCTTTTTCCATTGCATTCACTTCCTTCCTTCTCCCTCCTGTCCTCCGCTATAGACAGAGTTTGGCATTTATATTTTATACCTCCCCCAAATACCTGAAATCAATTTCTACTTTTAAAAAACTGTATATATCTGTATATATCATTCTCTTCTACAAAGAAAAAGAGAACGCTGACTTTCTGAGGGTCTGGACTTTATGCAGGTGGGTAAGTTCCAGCTCCGCATGTGGAGAAGGCCCTATACCTAGTCTCAGGTCCCCTCACAGCCATTAAACCTCTCCTCTCTAGATTCCTTAAGACTCAAGATGTCCTGGGGTGCCTGGGTGGCTCAGTGGGTTAAAGCCTCTACCTTTGGCTCAGGTCATGATCCCAGGGTCCTGGGATCAAGCCCGGCATTGGGCTCTCTGCTCAGCAGGGAGCCTGCTATCCCCTCTCTCTCTGCTTACCTGTGATCTCTGTCTGTCAAATAAATAAATAAAAATCTTAAAAAAAAAAAAAAAAAAAAAAAGAAAAGAAAAAAGACATGGGATATTCCAAGGCAACCTGTGGGCATCATGAACAGGCTTTTCTTTCTCTCCATTTTTTAAAAAATATTTTATTTATTTATTTGACGGAGAGACAGAGATCGTAAGTAGGCAGAGAGGCAGACATCTCCATTTTTGACACTTACAGATTTTTCACTGTTTTATTGGGAGCTCATCTTTACATTTTAAAAGATGTATATTTGATCTTAAGCAGTGTTCTTAGGTGCTTATAGTAGGAGAGTTTTTCAGAACATCTACATCTGCCAAATTTCTAGAAGTAGAAGCCATAAAAGTATTTGCTAAATATTTTAAATATATTATAGTCAGCACAAGCATACAGTCATTTCCCATAATAATGATACAATTTAAATAGCTGACAAATATTTATAAAACACTTGCTTTTTAAAGAGGTATATCAATTTCATCTAAGTAACTCACTTCCTGTTAGTGTTAGTATCTTTATATGATTTTTGTTTACGTAAATATATTTTTAAAATTTTAGAATAAGGAATAACAACACATGCCTAATATGTTAAAAAGGAATACTAACAGACTTTTCCTTGATTAGGATAAAACAGTGAAATATTTTAGAGGCAATAAGTAGTTAAAAAAAAAAAAAGAAGAAGAAGATGACGACAACAAAGAAGGGGAGAATCTCCAAAGTGGTCAGGCAGGGCTTAGAGGGAGAACATTTGTGAATGGGGTTGACTAACACAGATATGAGGAAGGGCCCAACATCTAGAAAAGGAGAATTTTAGTGATGATGGTATAAGCAAGTATAATTCTTAGTTATGGCCAGTGGAAAAAGGAACTCTGTGACGACTGGGAAGTCTTGTTCTAGAACTGTACACAGCACATCAAGTAGACTATTACTGAACCTGAAGTTCAAGTATTATAGTTATAATTGGTTTTTATTGGATGTATGAAGTGCTTTTTATTTTGCTTTGATACTCTTTCTATATTTGAAAATTATTCCAAATTTATTAAGTATCCTAGCTCTCTTATATTTGTCCCTTCCCCATTATCTAGCCTCTACCCTATTCTGGAAGTTCCCTGGAGGCTGAGGCACTGTCACAATGGTCTCTTTTGGACCCAACTTTCTGTTGAGTTCAACTAGTGAGAAGCACCAAGATGGGACTGGAGCATCAGAAAGAGAATAAGTCGAGTTATTTATTTCCCCAGGACATTCCCTGACAAGATAGTCATGGATTATCTGCCTTCTCCTACCCAAGAGACAATATTTCTATCAGATAATATTTCTATACAGTTACTATCTCCTGGTTATGATAATTTTTCCCCCAACTCAGACATTAGGTGGTCCAAGTATCATTACTACTAGCCCCAGGGATCATTAACACTGCCTATGACTTTATTAGCCTGTCCTCAAATTATCCAACTTGATTTTATCATCTAATTTGTGAAGGAGGCCTGCATGATACAGAGGAATAATTTTGGTATAAGATGAGACAGAAGACATAGATAAGGAAACAACCATACTAATATGGTCTGGGTTTTTTTTTGTTTGTTTGTTTTGTTTTTGTTTTTGTGTGTTTTTTTTTTTAAAGATTTCTCTGGGAGAAAGCTGGGAAGATGCTATAGTAGAAGGACCCTAGGCTTACCTTATACCACAGATACAACTAGATAACACTCTCATCACTGCAAATAATCAGATAATGACTGAAAGACTGGAAGAACAAACTCCACAACTAAAAGTACACAGCAGACTACATTGAAGAAGGTATGAATGGCAGAGAGAAATGGTTTGGGAGCTTAACAGACTATCTGTAGTCAGGACAGGGCCAGTGGCATGAAGAAGGGTGAAAAACAGACTATCACACTGGCAAGCCCAGGAGAAGATGGATCCCTGTAACATTTGGATTTGAAAGCAAGAGGGGCTGAATTTCATTAGATCTTACAACCAGTGGGACTTAAACCCTGGAATTTTAAAAATCAATGGCTCAGCTTTGGGAGAGCCCAGAGCATGTTAGGAATCTGAGTCCCTATACCTAAAAAAAGAGCTGACAAACAGCCCATGCAGATACAGCATAGAAGCAACAGTTTAGAAAATGTCTAGGGCATATATGGGAGGGAGAGTTATGTACTCACCTAGAGTATGGGATGACAGGGAAAACCCTCCAGGAATAAAAGATCTGGCAGATGCCATTTCCCTCCCCTGGTGGTAGCATAAACACACGGCCACCTATAAGAACCAGTGCAGCACTGACACTGGCTACTTCACTTGCTTAAGCCAAGCCCCATGTCGCATCACTTTCCCTGATCCATCCTTCCCAGTCTGCTTGCCTTAGTCCCCATGTTGCAGGGCTCCTCCCCAGGAGACCGGTTAAACCTTGCCAACATGATGACTCTGACCCTTGCATTTTTGTGGAGTGCTGATTCCAGGGGCAGAGGCAGGTCTCATTTCACAAGCAGACCAGTGTGTATGCTGTTAAGATGTGCTCCACCCTGGCTGGGACCAAACATTGCCCACAACAGGCAAAGAGAATCTCTGCAGATGACTGGACTGAACAAAAAAGCAGCCAGGACACACACACTCCCTGAAGCACCAAGTCCTGAGGAACAGAGGACACTGCACTGCAGAGCATTACAGAACTTCTTCATAAAGCCATCACTTGCAAAAGCAGGACGAGTAGCTGGCTATCCTAATACAGAAACAGATACAGAGAGTCAGACAAAATGAAGACACACAGGACTATGTCCCAAATGAAAGAACAAGACAAAACCACAGCAAGAGACCTAAGCAAAATGGAGACAAGTAATATGCCTTATAGAGACTTTAGAGTAATGATCATAAAGATACTCACTGGACTTGAGAAAAGAGTGGAGGACCTCAATGAGACCCTTAACAAAGAGTTAAAAGAGATGCTGAACACAGTAAATGAAATTAAAAATATATCTGATAGAATAAATAGTAGGCTAGAGGAGCAGAGGGATGAATTAATGAACTTGAAGACAGAGTAATATAAAAGAACCAAGCTGAGCAAGTAAGAGAAAAAATTATGCAAACTGAGAATAAACTTAGGGATCTCAGCAACTTCACCAAGCATAGTAACACTTGCATTATAGGGGTCCCAGAAGAAGAAGAAAAAGAAAAGGGGGCAGAAATGTATTTGAAGAAATAATAGCTTAAAACTTCCCTAATCTGGAGAAGGAAAGAGATATCCAGATCCAGGAGACACAGAGATAAATTCCTCAACAAAATCCACCCTAGAAGTCCACACCAAGACACAAAGTAATTAAAATGGCAAAAGGTAGTGATAAAGAAAAAAAATTTTAAACCAGTAAGAAAAAAGGTACATACAAGGGAAATATTATAAAGCTATCAGGGGACTTTTCAGCAGAAACTTTGTAAACCAGAAGACTGTGGCATGATATATTCAAAGTGCTAAAAGGAAAAATTCTGTAGAATACTCTATCCAGCAAGGTTATTACTCAGTATAGAAGGGGAGACTGGTTTCTCAAACAAACAAAAACTGAAGGAGTTCATGACCACTAAACCAGCCCTACAAGAAATATTAAAGTGTACTCCTTAAGAAGAAAGGAAAGACCATATGCAAGAATGTGAAAAGTAGGAATCACAAAAGCAGTTAAAAAATAGTAAGTATATCTACAAAAATTAGTCAAAGGACTCACAAATTAGAAAAACATATAATATGACACTATATAATATGACACTATATACCTAAAATGTGGGGGGAGAGGAGTAAAGAATGATTGAAACTTAATATAGATTGCTATATACAGGTGTGCCTGGATGGCTCAGTCGGTTAAGTCTCTGCCTTAAGCTTAGGTCATGATCCCAGAGTCCTAGGATGGAGCCCCATATCAGGCTCCACGCTCAGCAGGGAGTCTGCTTCTTCCTTTGCCCCTTACCCTGCTCTCATGCTCTCTCTCTTTCTCTCAAATTAATAATTAAAATCTTAAAAACAAAAGATTACTATGTGCAGAAGATGTTATATACAAACCTAATGGTATGCACAAATCAAAATCCAGTAATATATATGCAAAATATAAAGAGAAAGGAATCCAAATATATACTAAAGAAAGCCAGCAAACCATAAAAAAGAGCAAGAGAGGAATGAGAGAAAAACTACAAAACAACCAAAAAGCAAGTTAAAAAACGGCAATAAATATATACTTACCAATAAAGACCTTGAATGTAAACAGAAAAAGTGCTCCATCATAAGAAACAGCTACAGAGTAGACTAAAAAAAAGAGAGAACCATCTATATGTTCCCACAAGAGACTCATTTCAGATGTAAAGACCCCTGCAAATTAAAAGTGAGGGGCACCTGGGTGGCTTAGCCAGTCAAATGCCTGCCTTTGGCTCAGATCATGATCCCAGGATCCTGGGATGGAGGCCTGCATTGGCTCCTTGCTCAGTAGGGAGCCTGCTTCTCCCTCTCCCTCTTCTTGCCACTCCCCCTGCTCATACTCACTTGATGTCTCTCTGACAAATAAATAACTAAATAAATTTTTTTAAAAAGTGGGGGGATGAAGAAACACTTATCATGACAATGGATGTCAAAAGAAAGCAATATTTTTATCAGACAAAACAGACTATAACAAAAAACAAAGAAGGACATTAATAATAAAGAAGACAATCCAACAAGGAGATATAACAATTGCATTTTATTCCCTTACCATTTTATTTTTAAATGATCTCTACACACAATATGGGGCTTGAACCCAAACTCTGAGACCAAGAGTTGCATGCTATTGAGCCAGCCAGGCAGCCCTTAATTCTTTTTTTTTTTGGAGATTTTATTTATTTATCTGAGAAAGAGAGAGGAAGCATGAGCAGTGGGGAGAGGGAGCAGGGAACATGACATGGAGCACAATCCTAGGACCCTGGGATTATAACCTGAGCTGATGGTAGACGCTTAACCAACTGAGCCACCCAGGCGCCCCCATTATTTTTTTTATTAAATAATCTCTATGCCCAACGTGGTGCTTGAAATCATGACCCTGAGATCAAGAGTCGCATTAAGATATAACAATTGTACATATTTATGCACCCAACATAGAAGCACCCAAATACATACAACAGTTAACAGCAAACATAAAGGAACTAATCAATAGTAATAAAGTAATAGTAGGGGACTTTAACTAATCAATAGTAATAAAGTAATAGTAGGGGACTTTGCATCATTGGACAGATCATCCAAATGGAAAATCAACAAGGAAACAGTGGCTTTGAATGATATACTAGACGAGATATATTTAACAGATCAATTCAAAACATTCCATCCTAAAAGAGAAGAATACACATTCTTTCCAAGTGTACATGGAACATTCTCCAGAAGAGATCACATATTAGGCCACAAAGCAAGTCTCAACAAATTCAGTCACACCACACATTTTTTTTTTTTTACCGTAACAGTATGAAACTAAAAATCAGTCACAAGAAAAAATCTAGGAAGACCACAAATACATGAAGGTTAAATAATATGCTATTAAACAATGAATAGGTCAACCAAGAAATCAAAGAAGAAATCAAAAATTTCATGGAAACAAATGAAAATGAAAAACAATGGTCCAAATCTCCGGGATGCAGCAAAAGCAATTTTAAGAGAGAGTTTATAGCAATAAAGGCCTACCTCAAGAAGCAGGAAAAGTCTATCAAATAAACAACCTAACCTCATACCTATAGGAGCTACAAAAAGAAAAACAAAAAAAGCCTAAAACCAAGAGAAGAAAGAAAATAAAAAGATTAGAGCAGAAATAAATGACACAGAAACTAAAACAAAACAAACTATAGAACAAATCAATGAAACCAGGAGCTGGTTCTTTAAAAATATCAACAAAATTGATAAACCTCTAGCCAGACTCATCTAAAAAGAGAGAGAGAGAACTCAAATTAACAAAATCACAAATGAAAGAGGAGAAATAACCAACACAACAGAAATTAAAACAATTCTAAGAGAATATTATAAAAAATATATGCCAGGGGCGCCTGGGTGGCTCAGTGGGTTAAAGCCTCTGCCTTCAGCTGGGGTCATGGTCCTGGGGTCCTGGGATCAAGCCCCCCATTGGGTTCTCTACTCATTGGGGAGCCTGCTTCCTCCTCTCTCTCTCTGCCTGCCCTCTCTGCCTACTTGTGATCTCTGCCAAATAAATAAATAAAATCTTAAAATACATATATATATATATATATATATATATGCGCCAACAAATTGGACAATATAGAAGAAATGGGTAAATTTCTAAAAACATACAACCTATCAAAACTGAAGCAGGAAGAAATAGAAAATTTTAACAGACTGATTACCAGCAATGAAATTGAATCAGTAATCAAAAAATTCCCAACAAACAAAAGTCCAGGACCAGAGAGCTTCACAGGTGAATTTTACCAAACATTTAAAGAAGAGTTCATATCTATTCTTCTCAAACTATTCCAAATATTAGAAGAAGGAAAACTTCCAAATTCATTTGAAGAGACCAGCATTACCCTGAAACCAAAACCAGATGAAGATACCACAAAAAAAGAGAACTGTAGGCCAATATCTCTGATAAACACAGATGCAAAATCCTCAACAAAATACAAGCAAACTGAATCCAACAATACATTAAAAAAATCTTTCACCATGATCAAGTAGGTTTTATTCCTGGGATGCAAGGGTGGTTCAACGTTCACAAATCAATCAATGTGACAGATCTCATCAATAAGACAAAGGTTTAAAGACGTCATTTCGGGACGCCTGGGTGGCTCAGTTGGTTAAGCGGCTGCCTTCGGCTCAGGTCATGATCCCAGCGTCCTGGGATTGAGTCCCACATCGGGCTCCTTGCTCGGCAACAGAGCCTGCTTCTCCCTCTGCCTCTAGCCTGCCACTCTGTCTGCCTGTGCTTGCGCTCTGTATCTCTCTCTAACAAATAAATTAAAATCTTTAAATAAATAAATAAATAAAATAAAATAAAATAAAATAAAAACGTCATTTCAGCAGATGCAGAAAAGGCATCTGACAAAGTACAACACCCATCCATAAAACAACAACAACAACAAAAACAAACCCTTAACAAAGTAGGGTTAGAGGAGACATACCTCAACATAATAAAGGCCCTAGATGAAAAACCCACAGCAAACATCATACTCAATGATGAAAAACCCATCCATTCTCATCAATTTTATTCAACATAGTACTTACTAGAAGTCCTAGCCACAGCAATTAGACAACAAAAAGAAATAAAAGGCACCCAAATTGGTAAGAAAGAAGTACAAAATTCACTATTTGCAGATGACATGATACTGTATATAAAAAATCCTAAAGACTCCACCAAAAACCACTAGAACTTATATATGAATTCAGTAAAATTGCAGGATACAAAATCAATGTACAGAAATCTGTTGCATTTCTATATACCAAGGATGAAGCAGCAGAAAGAGAAACTTTAAAAAATCCCATTTATAATTGCACCAAAAATAATAAAAAAAACCTAGGAATAAACTTAACCCAAAGAGGTGAAAGACCTGTACTCTGAAAACTACAGAACACTGATAAAAGAAATTGGAGAGGACACAAAGATAGGGAGAAGCATTCCACACTCATGAATTAGAACAAATATTGTTAAAATGTCTATACTACCCAAAGCAATCTACAGATTTAATGCAATCCCTATCAAAATACCTCAAGCATTTTTTATAAATCTAGAACAAATAATCCTAAAACTTGCATGGAACCACAAAAGATCCCTGAAAAAGAAAAGCAGAGCCGTAGGAATCACAATTCTGGGATTCAAATTACATTACAAAGGTATAGGGATCAAAACAATATGTTACTGGTACAAAATAGACACCTAAATCAATGAAACATATTAGAAGACCCAGATATAAACCCATGGTCAATTAATCTTCAACAAAGGAGGAAAGACTATGCAGTCGGGACAAGACAGTCTCTTCAGGGGCACCTAGGTGGCTCAGTGGGTTAGGCAACTGCCTTCGGCTCAGGTCGTGATCCCAGAGTCCTTGGATCAAGTCCCTCGTGGGGCTCCTTGCTCGGTGGGGAGCCTGCTTCTCTCTCTGCCTCTGCCTGCAGCTCTGCTTGCTTGTGCTCTCTCTCTTACAAATAAATAAAATCTTTAAAAAAAAAAATACAGTCTCCTCAACAAAGTGTTGGGAAAACTGGATAGATACATGCAAAAGATTGAAACTGGACCACTTTCTTACACCACACACAAAAATAAACTCAAAATAGACCAAGAAACTAAAAATGAGACATTAAACCATAAAATTTCTACAGGAGAGCACAGGCAATAATGTCTCTGACATTGGCTATAGCAACATTTTTCTACGTATGTCTCATAAGGCAATGGAAGTAAAAGCAAAAATAAACTATGAGGACTACATCAAAATGAAAAGGTTCTGCACAGCAAAGGAAATTATCAACAAAATTAAAAGGCAATAAGAGAAGATGTTTGCAAATGACATATCCAATAAAGGGTTAGTGCCCAAAATATACAAAGAACTGATACAACTAAACACCAAAAAACAAATAATCTAATTTAAAAATGGGCAGAGGACCTAAATAGACATCTTCCCAAAGAAGACATCCAGATGGACTACAGACACATAAAAAGATGATAACATCACTCATCATCAGGGAAATACAAATCAAAACTAAAATGAGATATCACCTCATACTTGCCAGAATAGCTAAAATCCATGAAACATATAAAAACAAGTGCTGAGGGGAGCCTGGGTGGCTCAGTGGTTTAAAGCCTCTGCTTTCTGCTCAGGTCATGATCCCAGGGTCCTGGGATTGAGCCCCACATCAGGTTCTCTGCTCAGCAGGAAGCCTGCTTCCCCCTCTCTCTCTGCCTGCCTCTCTTCCTACCTGTGATCTCTGTCAAATAAATAAATAAAATCTTTTTAAAAAAAAAAAGTGCTGACGAGGATGTGGAGAAAAAGAAACCCTCTTATACTGCTGCTAATCAGAATGCAAACTAGTAGAGCCACTCTGGAAAATAGTATGGATGTTCCTCAAAAAGTTAAAAATGGAACTACCCTATAACCCAGTAATTGCACTACTGGGTATTTACTGCAAAAATCCAAAAGCACTAACTGAAAGAGATACATGCACCCCTATGTTTATTGCAGCATAGCCAAATTATGGAACCATCCCAAAGGTCCATTAACAGATGTATGGATAAAGATGTAAAGAAGTGATACACACACACACACACACACACACACACACATACACACACACACACACACACACACACAGAGAGGAATATTATTCAGCCATAAAAAAGAATGAAATCTTGCCATTTGCAACAACATGGAAGGAGGTAGAGATTACAATGTTAAGCAAAATAAGTTAAGAGAAAGACAAATACCATATGATGTCACCCGTATATGGAATTTAGGATATACAACAAACAAACGAAGGAAAAAGAGAGAGAGAGTAACAAACTAAGAAACAGACTCTTAGCTTTACAGAAAAAAATGATAGTTACCAGACAGGAGACTGGTAGAGAGATGGGTGAATAGTGATGGGGATTAAGGAATGCACTTGTAAGGAATTAAAGAAAGCACCAGGTGCTGCATGTAAGTGTTGAACAGCTATACTGTACACCTGAAACTACTATAACACTTGTGTTAATACTGGAATTAAAATGAAAAACTCAGGGGCACCTGGGTGGCTCAGTGGGTTAAGCCTCTGTCTTCAGCTCAGGTCATGGTCCCAGGGTCCTGGGATCGAGCCCTGCATCGGGCTCTCTGCTCAGCAGGGAGCCTGCTTCCCCCTCTCTCTCTGCCTGCCTGTCTGCCCACTTGTGATTTCTCTCTCTCTCTTTCAAATAAATAATTAAAATCTTAAAAAAAAAAAAAGAAAAACTTAATAAAAAAGCTTTTAAAATTTCTCTGGCTGTAATTTAAAAAAAAAGAGTAAGGAAGGCAGAATGATTATGGGGAGACTGATTAATAATCTTTATCAATTGTCCAAGAAACACTAGCAGTACTTGTCATAGATTAGATGAGGAGATAATGAAGATTAATCCTAGGTTTCCCAGTTTGCATAATCAGATAATTCAGAGCTGTAATATGGAAAATGCAGGAAAGAACCAGGTCTTACAAGTCCATTCAAGCAAGTACAATGAGAAGTTCCTTTAATCTGATATAGAATGTTTAGTATGAGAAGCATTTGGGACATCTATGATGAGGGCAGGTAGCCAGGTGGATGTAAGGTCTGGAGCTTGGAAGAGAGGGTTTAAAGATGAACATCTGTGAGACATGAACATGGATCAGGTAACTAAAGGACAGAATGAAGAGTTAAAAAAAAGGAGAGAGAGAGATTTGAGGAATGCCGTCATTTACTGACTGGTTGAAGGCAAGGTATGCAAATGAAACTAAGAAACAACCAAGGAGAAAAGAGGAAATCCAGCTATTGAAATAGGTCTATGTACATACATATATCTGACAGCCAGAATAATAAAGAGTTTTCCCAACATTCAGACACATCTCACCTGGTGATGACAGCCTAGAGTTACAAAGTTAGGTTTGCCATTATAGGTTTCTCTCCAACCTTAGAAGGATACAGAGACAGTGTAGTTAGGGCAGGGCTTAGGAATTGCTGTACGGAGTCAGATAACCCATATTTCCATGCTAGCTTCCCTCTCCATTATGACCTCAAGCAAATTGCTTAACCAGTCTCATCAGTAAAATGGGGATAAATTATTCTTTTTATCTCAAAGTTTTGTGAAAATTAGACAAAGTAATGTATTCAAAATCTATAGCACAATATCTGACACACAGTAAATGTTAGTCATCATTCTTATTTTTTATGAAAAGATTAGAGAATAACACTAGGAAAGCAAAACAAACAGAAGATGGCTAAAACCCAATAATGGAAAGTCTGGATGCACATCATTCAGTAGGTCTGAGGTACTGGGAACTGAAGGTAAAGCAGGGTCAGAACACCAGTAGCAGTACTAACCCACAAGAGTTTTCCCACCAGCTTCAGTGCCCAATCTGGTGTTCCTGCAACAACAACAACAAAAGGCAGTGAAATGGCCAAAAGGAAAAGTGGGAAAGTGAATGGGGAAGCTGGGCCTTCCATAAACTCCTAATTAGATTTTGCATGACTGAGAACATGGTATATTTTTTCTCCTACATCATTTTCCTTCACCATATCCAAACAAACTCACATGTGCACTTCTGCAATTCAGTGACAATAATTATATGTGGCTTATACTGAAGTTTCAGATTTAAGAAATTTTAGAGACCTACAGAGTCATTCCATTTTGGGAAGTGACTGCCCTGTCATGATTTGTCTAGGACATTCCTGGTTTTAGAACTGAAGGCCCCATGTCTTGGGAAATTCCTTCCTCTTGGAAAAATTAGAATGGTTGCTCACCTAGTGAAACTTTCCTCTAACAGTGGAAAAGAAGACTCATCCCCATCAGTTTGACAGCACAGGCTATAACCAACTTGCTGTTTGTATAGAAAGAGGAGTTAATTCCTTACAGGGTATAATTTGAAGGGACATCAAAATCCTTTTGCCTTCAAACTGTTTCTTACCCTCAGCCCTCCTTCTGCTCCCATTCCATTGACTGAAATTGACTGAAGTTCTGAACTGCCAAACTCCTTGGTTGGGGCTACCTGAAGTTTCCTTGCAATGCTAATGTGGTTTGGGAAATAATGAAGTTCTTATCAGGGACTAATATTTTACCTGATTATAATATATCATATTAGTCAAATCTCTGGCAGGTTATGGTAGAAATGAATGGAAATCATGCAAATTCTGGTGGAGTATGGAGCAGGTCAAGGAAGATTTATATATATATATAGTTACTGCCTCCCACTGGTATGGATGCCAAATGGTGTGGAACTGCATATAAGGAAAAATGTTTCAATCAACTTATAGGAAGGAAGAAAAACAAACAAAGAAATGAGTTACTGCCTTAAAAAAAAATCATTTTTTTTCTTTTGTTGCCTGTACCTTTCGTGTCATATCCAAGAAGATATCACTGCCAAATCCAGTGTCATACATCTTTTTCCTGACATCTTTTTCTGAGAGTTTTATAGTTTTAGCTTTTATGTTTAGGTTTTTGGTCCATTTAAAATTAATTTTTGTATATGCTGTAAGGCAAGGATCATATCACTATTTCAAAGTTGTTGTTTTTGTTTATTTGAGAAAGAGAGAGCACGAGTTGGGGGTCAGAGGGCAAGGGAAGGACAGAGGGAAAGGGAGAAGCAGACTCCCTGCTGGGCAGAGAGCCCTGAGATCATGACCTGAGCCAAAGGTAGACACTTAACCTACTGAACCGTCCCTAACATCATTGTTTTGCATGTGGATATCCAGTTTTCCCAGCACCATTTGTTGAAAAGACTATCCTCCCCTCCACTGAATAGTCTTGCCACCCCAGTCAAAAATAACTTGATTTATTTGCAAGGGTTTATTTCTGGGCTCTATATTCTATTCCATTGGTCTGTATGTCTGTCTTTATTCCAGTTCTTCAGGTGAAATTCTGATGAGAGAAAAATAACTATAGTATCAGTAAAGGATCGAAAGAAATATCAGAGCTTTAGAAATATGGGCCAATATCTTATTTTTAGCTTGGCAACATTTAAGCGATTTATCTTTATTACATAATTTGTGTTGGCTTCCAGTTCATGTTGGTCTCTTTAGAAGCAAAAGATACAGATGAAAAGCATTTCCTGGCTTTTGTATTTTGCTGAGTTGTTTTTTTTTTTTTTTTGCTTTTGATCAAATCTGATTAAGAGAGACAAGTTGCATATTTTGAAATACTGAACTAGCCTTAAAAAAGCTGATGTATGTCCCTTTCTAGTGAAGTTTTGCAGGATGTTCTGAGGCTCTTCAAAGCACACATACTTTGTGTGAGGATATCAACAGTGAGGATAATTCTTGTCCTAAGGTTGAAGAGAGGATTTCTGGCTCATGATTTCACAATCTGTTTGTTACAAAAAGAGAGAGGCGAAATTCTCTCACAGCTGATAAGGCTTTTTCCTCATTTGTAAAAATTCTTATATGTACTATGGCTTCTAGCTATTCTCTTAATCTCTGTTCCTTTGATTTTCTGATTTCATCATATTTACAGGAAAGTCTTATGATACAGGGACATCACTCATGATGGCAACTAAAAATAATGCTATGCAAGAAAGAAGTCTTTGGTGAGTTTGACATGTAAAGCAGGCAAAAAAAATAAAACTAAATTTACAAAATTCATACATTTTTTTCATGATACCTAGGGGGCACAAAGTAAAAATTAAAACTGATCAAATTTTGGTGGGAACACACTATACTGCTACAGCTTAGCAGTATAACTCCTGCCTTTGGAGCTTTTTTGTTATTCATTTGTCATTCTCATGGGCTACCATGCTGATATAAATTTGGGTATTTCTAAAATCCAGTTTGGGTGTGAAGATTTTTTTTTTTTTAAGATTTATTTATTTGACAGAGAGAGAGAGAGAGATCACAAGTAGGCAGAAAGGCAGGCAGAGAAAGAGGGTCCAGCTGAGCAGAGAGTCCGATGTGGGCCTCTATCCCAAGAACCTGAGATCTTGACCAGAGCTGAAGGCAGAGACTTTAACCCACTGAGCCACCCAGGCACCGGGTGTGAAGACTTCTTATTAAAAAATGTAGTTAAAACAGAAAGACAAAACGTAATTTCACCAATTTGAGATTATGGTTGGATTGTATTTATTCAAAGAAAAGTTCTTCTGCTATCTTTTTTTTTTTTTTTTTTTTAGATTTTTACCCATTCATTTGAGAGAGGGAAGAGAGAATGAGAGAGAGCATGAGAGGAGAGAGGTTAGCTGGAGAAGCAAACTCCCTGCTGAGCAGGAAGCCCAACATGGGACTCGGTCCCGGAACTCCAGGATCATGACCTGAGCCAAAGGCTGTCGCCCATCCAACTGAACCACCCAGGCACCCTTCCACTTCATTCTTAATAGCCATTAGAAGTGGTCTAAGATCAAACTTTATGCATGCCTTTTAAAATCAAGATATTTTAAAGAGGTCTTTTTGACAACGTGTGTTCAGCCTTGAAATTATTTCCTCAGATGTTGCTGCCACAGGCTCAGTGATGTACTTGGAGAGAAGTTTCAATGGATAATCATCTAGAACATTTAGAATACTCAGAGGAAATGAGCATTTGAATGAATCATTATTGACTCAAACAAGAAAAGCTTCCATGTTATTTAAAATGCATCAGAAACCCTAAAATAATTAGTAGCAAATTTGAGAACAGAGGACCATCCCTAGATCCTTGCTCCAAGAGCAAAGTGAGGAATCACTCTTCTGTGGCTCATCTAAAATTAATATTCTTCAAGACTCTCTTTATAGCACTTACTGTAGGGTATGTTTCACTTCATCAGAAAATATGAGTAAGCTAGTATTAAAATATGCAATCTAGCCAGAAAAAAAAATCATTATTCTTTACAATTTTCTGCTCTTTTACAAATACAACTTTTTGATATCAGTATCCGAACAACTCCACTAAATAAATAATGACAATTAAAATGCTAACTGTCTATAGTCTATAATCTATAGAAAATGCTTTATCTGTTTGAAACACTTATTTCTGCATTTCTTTTTGGAATTAACAGTATTTTCACAAATGCTGAAAACATTATATTTCTTGATCTGGATGGTGATTACATGAGTGCCCTCACTTTTTTTTTTTTTAATCACTAATTTAAGTATGCTTTGTGTGTATAAATTTATTTATTCAATAAATTTAATTAAAAAAAACAGCTACTATAAAAGCCTCTAAGATAACACACATGGAAAAAGTATTCTCATATTATATCAAAGACCAAGGGTTAATTTTCCTAATTATATCTAAACCTTCTAAAATAAAAAAGATCCACAAACCAAGGGAAAAAATGTACAAATGATATAAACTTAGAATTCACATAAAAAGAAATACAAATGGGTCTTATACATATAAGATAATGTTAAATCTCACTTAGAACACGAGAAATGTAAATAAGATTTTACTGAAACAGCATTTTTTGTTTACAAGCTTGTCAAAAGTCAAAAAATGTTGGTTAACACTATGTGGTAGAGGGGTGCCTGGGTAGCTCAATGGGTTAAAGCCTCTGCCTTCGGCTCAGGTCATGATCCCAGGGTCCTGAGATCAAGCCTCACATCAGGCTCTCTGTGAGCAGGGAGCCTGCTTCCTCCTCTCTCTCTGCCTGCTTCTCTGCCTACTTGTGATCTCTGTCAAATAAATAAATAAAATCTTAAAAAAAACAACAACACTATGTGGTAGAATCAAGTAGATTAATAGACATGCTTCCCCACTGTAGAGAAATGTAAACTGGTAACAATTTTCATAGAGGATAATCTGATGGTATCTATCATATTTACAAATGGATTTTTTGGACATAGGAGTTCCACTTCCAAATATTTAACCTATAGGTATGTTTAAGCATGTGCAAAGTGACACATATACAAGTATATTTATGGCAGCATTGTTTGCAAAAGCAGAAGATGGAAAACAACCTAAATGTCTATCAGTAGACTAGTTAAACAATGGTACATTCACACGATGAAATATTCTTAACCTCAGAAAAGAATGGAAATGTTCTTTATAAGCTGACATAGAAGGATTTCCAAGATCTACCATGGGTGAAAGATAAAAATAAGGTGCAGGACAGTGTGTATAAATAACACACTATCATTCACCTGAGAAAGACAGTATATTACTAATATTTTCATGTATATTCATAAAATATGCCTGGGAAGATATACCAGAAGCTCCTATCATTAATTGCCCAGAGAAGGGAATGGGGTGGCTTGGGAACCAAAGTTCAAGGAGGACTTTTCACTATTTGGCTGTTTGCACATTCTGAATATTGAACTAAGTGAATTTCTTATTTCCAAAAATAAAAATATACATTTTTAAAAATATGCCCATGAATTTCTTCTGCTTAAGTAATCCTAAAATCCCTTGCATATTGGAATAGATAAGAAGTGCTATAGGTGCATAAACTGATCTCCTCCTGCTTTAAAGGTTCAAAAGGAGGGGCACCTGGGTGATACAATGTACATCTGTCCTTCATTCGTGATTTTCATCACCTGGTCAAGGTGTTACCCAACTTCTCCATTCTGTAATCACTGGGATCTTTTCCCTCAGCTGCAACCAATAAGTCTGTGGGAAAGACTCTTCAAGACTATATAAATATCTTGCTCTTCACTAAAATTTCATCTTAAGTTTAGCATGCATTGATGACTCTTGTATGATCCAGTATAGTTGCAAATGACAACTTCCTAAATCCAGCACTCTATCTACATTTACCAGTAAGGCCCAGTCATTCTCCTTTAAGCAAGAGAACTCCTCTATCTACCTTCCCAACAATCATCAGTAAAAATGCATGAGTTCATTTTTTTCAATCATTGATAACTTATTTTACTAAATTATTTAGATGTTCAAAAAGTCAATATTTGGTGGTGGATCCTTCCAGCCAGCTTCTACATCCTTGTGACATTTCCCTGTCATGTGTTTGGGTATTTCTTTTTTTTCTGGAGTATCAAAGGTTGTTCCTGTATCATCTTCTACCTACCTGCTCCAACCCTGGAATCAACCACTTATCTGAGAGGCTCTAGTAGTTTTTACTGAGAATGATATTAGAGATCAAAATCTGGTTGCTAGGTATGCTGATTGCTACTGCCGTGACTTTGCCTCTTGGCTTTTTCGGTAGACAGAACCAGGAAATACATGTATGTCTAGCCATATATACATGCACATCCATAAAATAAACATGTAGACATACACATATACACATGTACACATACACATGCATTATGACAGCCAGACTTCAAGATGGTGCCAACAATCCCTACCTCTTGGCATTTACACCCTGGTGCAAGGTTTTGTGAGAGATTTAGCCTGAGTAACCAATAGGACACAGTAGAATTGATGATATGTCACTTCTGAGATCAGGTTATTAAAGACATTGTAGGGCTTCCATTTTTGTTTCCCCCTCTTTCTCCCTCCCTTTATTCTCTCTGGGAAGTCAGCTACCATGGTTTAAGCAGCCTGTGAAAAAAACCACATAATGCAAAACTGAAGCTCTCAACCAACAACCACATTAGTGAGGCTGGAAGTGGGTCTCCCAGCCTCAAAGAACCTTGAAGATGACTGCAGCCTTAGTCAACAGCTTGATTGCAAACTCAAGAGACAGGGAGTCAGAGTCACCCAGCTAAGCTATTCCTGGATTCCTAACCCACAAAAACTGTAAGATAATAAATGTTTGTTGTCTTAAGCTGTTAGAAATATATTAATATATCCATCTACACACATACACATTTTAGAAATCATGACTATGCACCAATATTTCCAATTCCAAACCCTGCTCATATTCCACATCTGTATGTCCATTCTTCCTCATTGAGAATTCTTTTTTTTTTTTTTTAAGATTTATTTATTTAACAGACAGAGATCACAAGTAGGCAGAGAAGCAGGCAGAGAGAGAGGAAGGGAAACAGGCTTCCTGTTGAGCAGAGAGCCCAATTCGGGGCTCGAACCCAGGACCTGAGCAGAAGGCAGAGGCTTTAACCCACTGAGCCACCCAGGCACCCCTCCAATGAGAATTCTTGCTTCCAATATCAGCATGTTTACTAATTTGCTTAATCCTATTATACATTCAAAGTCATCTCGGAATTTGTTGCCATACCACCACATAAATAAACCTACTTAAAAGTGTCACAGGGGTACCTGCCTGGGTCAGTCAGAAGAAAATGCAACTCTTGATCTTGGGGGTGTGAGTTCAAGTCCCATGTTGGGTGTAGACATTACTTAAAAATAAAAATCTTAAAAAAAAAAAAAAGTGATCACAGTCTATTTGCGATTCTTCTCTCTTCTTAGCCTCTTACCTATTCCAAAATGAGGGTATATAGGGAAAGTCCATGTGCATAAGTTATTGTATTACTTCTTTCTTGATTTCTTTGTTTTCTCTCCCTGGGGATGGTTCTGGTATTTATTTTATATAAAAGCAGTATAATTTCTTTCAAGATTTTTTCCCTGTTCTCATACTTACTGATTTAATTTTACTTGAATATATAGGATATTAACATGCTTTGAAAAGCCAAAACTATACAAAAAGTTACACTCAGAGGAGTGTTACTCTCACATGTGCCCTTTCCACTTTATCCCCTCCCACATCTTATAAGTAAACTTAAAAAAAATGGTTTCTTATTTATCATTTCTGCTTTTTTACTTTGCAACAGGATGTGAGTATGATGTTCTATTTTCATTTCTTTTACACAAAATAATGCATACAATATATGCTCTTTTGCTATTTACTATTGTTTCCTGGAAATCATTCTATATAATTTCACAGAGATTGTTCTCATTCTTTTTTGCAGTTGCATAGTGCCCCATTATATGTACCATACTTTATGCTGGAATATTTAGGCAATTCATAATATTTTGTACTTATAATGCTAAAGTAAATAAACCATGCATACATATTTTTATACTGTTGGAGATGCATCTTCAGGAGAAATTCCTAGAAGTGAGACTTCTGGTCAAGGGCTAAATGCATGCATCATTTTATTTGACATTGCCAAACTCACTTCCATATTGCATTCCAACCAGCAATGTATGAGAGTGCCTATTTCCCTACAGCCTTATCAACAGAAAGTGCTCTCCAGCTTTTCAATTTAGTTATTCTGTTGAAGAAGAAGTGCCTTCTTCAGTGTAGCCTTATTTTGTATTGCTCTGATTATGAGTGATGTTGAACATCTTTTTATGTTAAAGAGTCAGTTTTATATCTATCTTTATGAAATATCTGTTTATGTCCTTTCCTCAATTTTATCTATCAAGGTTTTATCTCTGGGGTGCCTGGGTGGCTGTCGGGTTAAGTGTCTACCTTCAGCTCAGGTCATGATTCTTCGGTCCAGGACTGAGCTCCATGTCAAGAAGAGGGAGCCTTCTCCCTCACCCCACTGCACTTACTCAAATAAATACAATATTTTACATCAAATGGAAAATTTACTTTCTGTATTTCAGGAGTGCTTTATAATTTTTTTATATAAGTTTTAGTAGGCATAAAATGGCTTCCCATAGATGCCTACCTACATGTTAATCCTCAGAAGTTGTGAAAATTTTACATTAAATGGCAAAGGGGAATTAAAATAGCAGATGAATATAAGGTAACTAATCAGCTTATCTTAAATAGGGAGATTATTCTGGATATCTGGATGGCTCAAAATAAACAACAAAGAGAAAGAGAGGAGGAATAGATGCAGAAATGCAGAAACACGGAAGAAGCAGGCAGAAGGGTCAATGCCAAAGTGACATGGTATGAGAAAGACTTAACCAGCAATTGCTGGCTTTGAAGGTGGAAGAAGGCCATGAGCCAACAAATGCAAACAGCTTCTAGAACTTAGAAAAGACAAAAACCATATTCCCCCACTGTCTCTCCAGAAATCAAGGCAGCCCTACAGACTCCTTGATTATAGTCCACATCTCACCATTTTTTACTTTGAACTTCCAGAACTGTTAAATAATAAATCTGTAGTGCTTAAGCCACTTAATTTTTTAGTAATTTGCTAAAGCAGCAATAGGAAACTAATACATAAGTTTTGAACATTTCTTGTTAGGTTTACTCCTAAGTATTTTGCTTATTGCTATTATTGTGGATAGGGCTTTTCATATTTGTTTTACCTTGTAACTTGGTATTACTCCTGTATATAAATGCTATTTGTTTTTGCATGATAATTGTATATGCCACTACACTTCTGTACTCTTTGTTTATGTTGCTTTTATCATGAATCTCAAGAATTTTTCAGGTATACTATCATATAACTTGCAGAGATAATTTTCCTTTTTTGTACTTACACCTCCAGTTGTTTCTCTAGTCTTATTATATTGGCTAATGCCTCCAGAATAATGTTAAATAGTGGAGTGTTATAGACTCAATGTTTGTGTTCCTAAAATTCGTATGTTGAAACCCTAACCCCTAAATATAATGACATTAGGAGATGGGGCTTTAGGGAGGCAAGCAGGTTCTGATGAGGTCATGAGAGCAGACTCCTCGTGAATGGCATTAGTGCCCTTATGTGAGTCATGAAACTCATTAACTTTGAGCCTTTGAGAAGTAATATAATAATCAAGACAAACTCTTGTGTAAAAACTCAAGATAAGGGTGCCTAGCTGGCTCCATTGGTAAAGTATCTGACTTTTGATCTTGGGGATGTGAGTTTGAGCCCCACACTGGGTGCAGAGATTACTTAAATAAATAAAACTTTTAAAAAATAAAAATAAACAAATAAAAATAAAAACCCAGGATATTTAACATTTCAGATCTACATCCTACATCATTATATTTTCTTTTTAGTTTTTCAGATATTTTTGGTCTTTTTATCTTATAATAAAATTGAACTTTTATCATTTGGTATATAGTTCTATTTTTTTTAAAGATTTTATTTATTTATTTGACAGAGAGAGAGATCACAAGTAGGCAGAGAGGCAGTCAGAGAGAGGGGAGTAGACTCCCTGCCGAGCCCGATGCAGAACTCAATCCCAGGACTCTGGGGTCATGACCAGAGCTGAAAGCAGAGGCTTAACCCACTGAGCCACCCAGGTGCCCTAATTTTATGGTTTTTAACTTATGGATGGATTTGTGTAACCACAAACACAGTCAGGATACACAGCAGTTTCATCACCCAAAACTCTCTCATGCTCTTTAAAGTTATTACTTTCTTTTCTTTTTTTTTTTTAAGTAATCTTTACATCCAACATGGGGTTCAAACTGACGACCCTGAGATAGAGTCACATGCTCTATCTACCAACTGAGCCAGACAGGCACCTCCATTATTTTCTTTTTAAATGAATATGATACATTAAGAAAATTCAATTTCTTGGCATATCCTTTCATTTCCAAATATGTATCTTTTTCTTTATTCCATCAGAGATACTATTTAGTTTTCTACTGCTATACCACAAAATATCACAAAATTAATGACTTAAGACAATATCCTTTTATTATCTCAGTTTCTCTGGATCAGGACTTTGGGTATGAATTACCCAGGTGCTCTGCTTAAGGTCTCACAAAACTGAAATTAAGATAATTAAGCTGTCACCAAGGGATAGGGTCTCATCTGATATTCTGGGTCATCTTCCCAAGCTCATTCAGGTTGACGGCAGAATTCAGTTTCTTCAGTGGTAGGATCAAGAACCTCAGTTTCTAGGGGTGCCTGGGTGGCTCAGTGGGTTAATAAGCCTTTGCCTTCGGCTCAGGTCATGGTCTCGGGGTCCAGCATCAAGCCACATATCGGGCTCTCTGCTCAGCAGGGAACCTGCTTCCCCTTGTCTCTCCGCCTCCTTGTGATCTCTCTCTCTGTCAAATAAATAAATAAAATCTTAAAAAAAAAAAAAAAAAAGAACCTCAGCTTCTAGAGACTACCCTTCTATGTACATAGTTTACCATATGACTGTTTTCTTTTCCTTGAAATCATGAGGAAAGTATCTGCTGTTGCTTCTTTTTTCTTTCAAGGCCCACCTAATTAGGTCTGGCCCAATCACGATAATCTCCCTTTCAATTAAGTCACAGTTACCTGTTAAGAAACTTAATTGCACCTATAATATTTCCTGCCATATAACATAATCACAACAGTGACATCCATCATTTTCACAGGTTCAGACCACACTCAAGAGAAATGATTATACAGAGGTTGCTCACCAGGAGGCAGGAATCTGAAAGCCATCTTAGAATTCTGCTATAGATACCACAGGTACATTTTTTTAACTGTAAGTATTCTATTTTATTGTAGTAGTACACTGAAGTGACTACAAAGGCTGGGCAGGTGACATAAATGAATAACCTGAACCAGGTGTGGTAAATAATACAGCCACATTCTGCTTAGCCAGGGGAGGGAGGAAAGGAAGTATTCAGTTACTTAATCCCAAGTATGTGTCAGTCAAGACATGGAAAACTATTGCCAGATCACCTTTTTCAAGAGATGTTACAAATATGAATTTGTATATGTAATCTGCCATTTTTTAAAACGTATGCAAGTAGGTCAAATTTTTAAAAAAATACTGTGTGGGCTAAACAATTTGTAATTAGGGCTGCATTCAGAACTATCAGTTATAGAACAGACTTACAGAGACGTCAGATTGTGAAAGTAAAGTAACTGAGGTTAGAAGACCTGCCCAAACATCACTGAAGTCCTCAGAGTCAGGGTTTAGAACAAAACTCCATTCTTGTGGTCTCTAGCACTCCCTTTATCTTAAATAATCATTGAACTTATTCCACTGTTATGTATTCAAATAACCCACTTGAAATTCACAGTGCTTTAAAGAAGTTGATCATTTCTCAAGACATTCACCTTTCAAACTAAAAATTTTAAATTATTTTCCTTTCCTTTTATCTTGAAATCAAATTCCAAAAGGCAGATTTTTATTCACGGTTCCTCTATTAAGACAAGGTATAATTTATCAAGTATTTGTAACACTTTGAGTATTGCTTTTGAAAAAAACATCTGCCAAGAGATAAATGATGTGATATCTGGATAAACAGTTGCCTGCAAGTTGAGAAGCAAAGGTTCTTCTCAATTAACTTATATCACATTAGACATTTATGTCAAGGGGTGCTTCATGGAATTTGACATCAGGACAAATATTATTAATAGTAAATCTATCTTTCAGGTGTATTGTAAAGTATAATTAGTTACAATCTGAAGAGTACTTTGTACGTAGAAATTACTTTATAAATCCCAAGTACAATTTCTCATTAATAACCCTGAATGCATTTGACATTAATCAAATGTGAATTAATTTGACATGAAAATTGCCCATGACCCAGGAGTGGTATAAATGATATAATTATACAATACAGTATTATTAACTGTAGTCACTATGCTATAAAGTTGGTAAGAGAGTAAATCTTAAAAAAGTTCTTATCACAGGAAAAAAAAGAGAATCTATAACCACACACAGTGATGAACATTAACTACACTTACTGCTGTGACCATTTCACAACATATACGAATACTGAATCATTATGTTGTACCTCCAAAACTAATATAATGTTGTATATCAGTTATAACTCCAAAAAATGATTTATTATGAAACTCAATGATTCTGACCAAAGAAGAAGGAAGAAATAGTGGAAACAATTTTAAGTATTTGGAAAATAGTTACACACTAAACCAAAACAATTTGGAAAACCCAAGGAGAACTATTAAACAGAAAAATAACAAAATCGTAGGGAGAAACAGTAAGATTTAGGTATTTGACTATTGTACTGGGTTAAAATGAGTCTCTTCTTTTTAGAATTAATCATTTGACTTTTGCGAAAACCCCACAGGAATCAAGAAACTAACCTCCATAAATCCCTGAAGTGATGAAAGACTCATAAAAACATCCCTGGAATTACAGGCATATTTTATTATTGGGCTGAAGAAGAACTCCATTTCAAACCATTGCCCAGCAGCTTTGAATGAAAACTACCACTGTGGGGCGCCTAAGTGGCTCAGTCAGCTAAACATCTGCCCTCAACTCCAGTCATAATCCTAGGGTCCTGGGATTAAGTCCGGAGCTGGGCTCTCTGCTCAGTGGGGAGCCTGTTTCTCCCTTTCCCTCTCCTGCTGTCTCTGAACTCTCACTCTCCATTTCATTCTCTATCTCTTTTAAAAAAAAAATAAACAAAAATGAAACTACTTATGTTAGGGGGACCTGCATGGTTCAGTCAGTTTAATGTCTGACTCTTGGTTTTGGCTCAGGTGATCTCAAAGTCCTGATATTGGGCCCCCAGTTCAGGCTCCATGCTTAGTGGAGAGTATGCTTGGGATTCTCTCTCTCTGTCTCTCCCTCCCCCACAGCCTTCCCCCACTCCCCCGCAATATGCTCTCAAACAAATAAATAAATAAATAAATAAATAAATAAATTCTTTTAAAAACTACTGCTGCGGGGTGCTTGTGTGGCTCAGGTCATGATCCCAGAGTTGTGGGATTGAGCCCTGCATTGGGCTCCCTGCTCAGTGGGGAGCCTGCTTCTTTCCTCTCCAAATCTCACTGCTTGTGTTCCCTGTCTCGCTGTTTCTCTCTCTGTGTCAAATAAATAAGTAAATAAATAAATCTTAAAAAACAAAAAAAAACTACTGCTGTTAGAACTTATATCACTCAATAATAAAAAGACAAATAAGCCAATTTAAAAATGGGCAAATGCCCCTGAAACAAATAATATATTACGTTAATAAAAAAATATTTGAAAATAGCATTGTATTAGATTATTGAAATCTCACATTAATCATCAATAAAATGGTATTTTACCTTAAAAAATGGGCAAATGATCTGCATAGACATTTCTTCAAAGATATACAAGTGGTCAATAAGCACATGAAAAGATGATCAATATCATCAGTCATTAAGGAATTGCAAATTTATTTTTTTAAAGATTTTATTTTTTAAATACTCTCTATATACAACGTGCAGCTTGAACCCAGAACCCTGAGATTAAGAGTTGCATACTCCCACTGACAGAGCCAGCCAGGCTCCCCAAGGAAATGAAAATATACATCACAATGAGATATTACTTCATACCTACTAGGATGGCTAGAATCAAATCATTAGGTAATAACAAATGTTGGCAAGGACACAGAGAAATTGAAACTTTCATACACTGCTGGTGGGAATGTAAAATGGTGCAGTCACTTTGGAAAATAGTTTGCCAGTTTCCCCAAAAGTTAGAAACAAAACAGCAGTTCATACCTACTAAGATGACTATAATTTTTTTAAATGGTAATAACAGGTGTTGGTGAGAATGTAAAGAAATTGGAATACTCATATATTACAGATGGGAATAGAAAATGGCACAACCACTGTGGAAAATGATTTAATGGTTCTTCAAAAAGGTAGACATGAAATTATCATATGATCCAGTAATTCTACTTCTAGATGCTTACTCAAAAGCACTGAAAGTGGGAACTCCAACTGGTACTCATTTATCAATATCTACTGAGGCACTGTTCACAACAGTCAGAAGGTGGGAATCAACAAATGAACTGATAAGCAAAATGTGGTATGCACATATATACACACACACAATGAAATATTACTCAGCTACAAGAATGAAGTTCTGATATATGCTTCAACAGCTTCAACATTAATGAACTTTGTACACATTATCTAAGTGAAATAAGCCAGACATAAAAAGACAAACACTGTATGATTTCAAATATATGAGGTACTTAGAATAGGCAAATTCCGAGACAAAATTCAGAATAGGGTTTACCAGAGGATGGGGAAGGGGAACTGGGAATTATTGCTTCACAAATAAAGAATTTCAGTTTAGGGTGATGAAAAGTTTTCATAGTGATGGTTGCATAACATTGTATTAATATATGAATGCAATTAGTGTCACTGAATTGTACAGTTAAAATCATTAACATGGCAAATTTTACGGTTATATACATATACACAACAAAACCAAAAATTAAAACTTGATAATGTATCTTACCAAAATCTGTTGGTTTGTATACTTTAAGTGGGTAATTTGTGCATTATCTGAATTACATTTCAATAACTCTTTAAAAAAAAAACTATTGCTGGGATGTCTGGGTGGCTTAGTCCATCAAGTGTCTGACTTTAGTTGGGGTCATGATCTCAGAGCCATGGGATTGAGCCCTGCATGGGAGTCTCTTAGAAATTCTCTCTCTCTCCCTCTGCCACTCCCCAAGCTCATGCTCTCTCTCTCTTGCCTTCAAATGACAGAGAGAGCGCATGAGGGGGGAGGGGCAAAGGAAGAGAGAATCCTGAAGCAGACTCCACGAGGAGTGTGGAGCCCCAATGCAAGGCTTGATCCCAGGACCCTGAGATCATGACCTGCAGATAAATTAAGAGTCAGCCGCTTAACAGAGCCACCCAGGTCCCTAATAAAAAAATCTTAAAAAAAAAACAAAAACAAAAACAAGCTATTGCTGCTAAAGTCCCAGATACTTCTCAAACATCATTTACACACATGTACCCCAAAAAATATGTTTGCACATTGCACCTGTGATCCCAAGCAGCCTTCCTGAATACCTCTTATTCCATCAAAGTTAATTCCATGATATTCCCTTATAGTACTTACCACATTTGAAACTTTTTCCCCTACAAGATTCCTAACTCCATGAGAGCAGGGTCAGTTTGTTTTTAATTCACTATGGCTTCACAGTGGCTAACACAGTGGCACATAATTGGTGTTGAACAAATGAATGGCTGGGTGCAGAGATTGCATGAATAGCTGTGGGTTTATTAGTTGATAAAGTAACACTTGCAGAATCTATGAGTTCACAGCACAAAAAGTTCATAAAAGGCACTAAATAGTGCACGACTTTGCCTTAGGAGCCCACCCCAAAAGATTAGTTTTTAAATATACTAATTACAGTATGTATGTGTCTTTTTTTTTAAGATTTTATTTATTTATTTGACAGAGATCACAAGTAGGCAGAAAGGCAGGCAGAGAGAGAAAAAGAAGCAGGCTCCCTGCCAAGCAGAGAGCCCAATGCGGAGCTAGATCCCAGGACCCTGAGACCATGACCTAAGCCAAAGGCAGAGGCTTTAACCCACTGAGCCACCCAGGTGTCCCTGTATGTGTCTATTAAAGAAAGGTTCACCCAACTGTGATTTGAAAGGTGACAGGAGAGTTTTCACTACCAAATGGTTAGGGTGCTATGTTATATTTGCATAAAAGATACATTTAGATACCATGTGAAAACTGAATTTGTCAGTTAAAATATTGAAAAAAACCATGGGGCACCTGGATGGCTCAGTGGGTTACACCTCTGCCTTCAGCTCTGGTCATGATCCCAGGGTCTTGTGATCTCTCTCTCTGTGTCAAATAAGTAAATAAAATCTTTTTAAAACTTTAAAAATAAAAATAAAAAACACTGAGAAAAACCTTAAATTCTAGAAACAAATGAAAATAGTTGCTGATATGAGAAGAAAGCTACCAAAAAGAGGTCAAGAAATCTGATTTATTTAGATTAAAGAAATGACATTTCAGGTAGAAAAAAACTTTCAAAAAGTGCCTGACTTGAGAGGAAAACAGACTTTAGACTGAAGAGGTCTGAAGAACAGTAAAGCAAGAGCAAAGGGCAAACTCAAACTGAAACTGGGAAAATATTCCTGGAGCTAATTACAGTCAGAAAGTGGAACCATTTCCCTAAAGAGGTAATTATAGCAAACTCAATAGCAACGTTCAAATGGAAATTAAATGTTTATGAAAAATGTGGTGTTCATTTTTCTGATACAAGAAGTTCTACTAGCTGACTCATGAATTCATTACCCTCTCCCATCTACTCCTTTTATCCTTTTGCTTCCTATGAAGTTTTTCATTTTATCTGAGCCTGGGTCTGATGAGTGTTTTACAATTGTGTGCTTAGTCAGCATTTTATATTTTATAGGAGGCATTTATCTGAATGCCATGTTTAAAACTTCATCAAAAGAATAGACCAGTGAAGGTTATACAATATGATTTTCTCAGCTTAAGTTCAGTGCAAGAAGCTCTATCTTAGGCCAAGATTTCCCAATCTAAGTGACGTTGTCACTTAGTAAAATAATTATTTCTCTTATTCAAATATTTAACATTCTATAGAAATACAATGCACTTTTTATAAATTTCAAGATAACAAATTGGGATTTCTGGTTCAAGCAGCAAATTCAGAACAAGTGCTTATCTCCTCTGCCTCCCTAGACCCCAATCATATAGTAAAGGGATAAACCTAGTGACAAATGATCACTATACTTACTGTGTATATATAATATATATTTATATTATATATATATACACATAGTATATATACATTATATAATATATGTTATATGGTTAAGAGTCTCTTATGGTTTGCCTCCCTCTCTTTCTTCCCTTCCCCTATGTTCATCTGTTTTGTTTTTTAAATTCCATACAGGAGTAGAATCATGGTAACTGTCTTTCTCTGAGTGACTTATTTTGTTTAGCATAATATACTCTATCTCTATCCCCACTGCTACAAATGGCAAGATTTCATTCTTTTTGATAGTAGAGTAATACACACACACTCACACATCTCACAACTGTACCCATTCATCGATCTGATACCATCAATTCTTGTGCTTTTCCTTCCTCATCAAACTCTTAAATTCTATGATGCAAGGAACAATAATATATTGCTTAGAGTCCCAGCACTTACAACAGTGCCTGGCATATAATAAGTCTTCAGTAAAGTTAGCCTTTCCCTTTCAAGCCCCTGGCTCAACATCAGTTCACCACCACTGAGGCAAAACTTCCTGCTCCAAAGACAAAGCTTCCACACCCTGTAGAATAGGGGATAACAGGTACAAGAGGCCATTCAGAAGTCTATTAAATAACTGCAACAATACTTCATTTTTAAAATTTTTTTTAAAAGATCTTATTTATTTGAGAGGGAGAGTCAGAAAGAAAGCACAAGCAGGGGGAACAGGAGAGGGAGAAGCAGGATCCCCGCTGAGCAGAAAGCCTGACATGGGGCTCAATCCCAGGACCCTAGGATCATGACCTGAGCCAAAGGCAGATGCTTAACTGACTGAGCCACCCAGCTGCCCAATAATACTTAATGTTTTTTGGGCATTTAGCATGAGACAGGCACTGAGATAAGCATTTTATCTTTTTTAAAAAGTTTATGTATTTATTTGAGAGAGAGATACAGCACAAGCAGGAGGGACAGGGGGAAAAGAGAGAATCTCAAAGAGATTCTATTCTGAGAGTGCCTGGGTGGCTCAGAGGGTTAAGCCTCTGCCTTCGGCTCAGGTAATGATCCCAGGGTCCTGGGATTGAGCCCTGCATCGGGCTCTTTGCTCAGCAGGGAGCCTGCTTCCTTCTCTCTCTTTCTCTGCCTGCCTCTCTGCCTACTTGTGATCTCTCTCTGTCAAATAAATAAATAAAATCTTTAAAAAAAAAAAAATTCTATTCTGAGCAGAGTCTGATGCAGGGCTCAATCCCAGGACCCTGAGATCATGACCTGTGCTGAAACCAAGAGTCGGACACTTAACCAACTGCATCACATAGGTGCCCCAAGATAAGCATTTTAAACATATTAGTTTATATAATTCTATCAATAATCTATGAACTGGGAACTATTCTTTTAACCATTTTACAAATGGAAAACACATAGAGAAGTTCAGTAATTTGCCTTATAATACAGATAAATAACTGGCAGGACCAACTTTCCAATAAAAAAATCACTACACTATATACTGTGTTGTTACAACATGGATCTTCTAATGGTAAAAGTGGAGTAAATTACTACAATTTGTGAATGCCTGACCATTAACTAGGCAGACAAGAGGTACTGTTGGGCAATTTTCCTAGCAAACATAGACTCATGCCATTTTTTTTTTTTAAGTCATAAACTCAGTATCTTTGCCTTAGATATATTTGCGGTTGTGTTTAAACCAACATTGCACATATGAACATAATACACATAGTTTTATTTTATTTTTTTTTAAATGTATATGATTTTAGACATGCCAGGCACTTCTATAGGAATTATTATTCCAAGGCACTGAAGCTTCAGGTCAGTTAGCCCTATAGATGGATCAATACTGGAAAATTCTGATTGGCTTGGTATCAAACACTGTATTTGCGTACTACAGTGTGCTAAAACTCCCAATTGTGTGTATACGCAAAGTAGTGGAAATTGATGAATGCATTGTATCTACCCGCCCCCGAGTTATAAGTGAGAGAGATGACCCTGCAACTAGTCCCCACAGCTCCCAGATTTCAGTTGTTTTCTGTCAGTATGGTCCTGGGCAACACATGGAGTAGAAGAGTCCACTGCTGTCCCCACAGAGGATTCTATAGAACAGAATTTAACCTCTGACTTCTCTGTTTTTTCTAGTTTCATGTTCCACATAGCTCTACCAGACCTCTTCATGAGGTCTGGCCACATGCCTTTAAGTCCATATAGATGGTGCCCTCTCCTGGCTGCTAGAAGTATGACATACATAGTTAAATCACTTACCTCTACCCCAAAAATGCCCAAAGAATTTAGAGGACCAGCTGCCAAATTAACAGAATTACAGTTGGCCCTTGAACAACACGAAGGTTAGGGGTGCTGACACCAACCCTCCCTGTGCAGACAAAAATCCAACCATAACTTTTAATTCCTCCCAAACTCACATACTAATAGCCTACTGCTGACACAGAGCCTTACCAACAGCAAAGCTGGTTAACATATTTTGTATGTTATATGTAATATATACTGTATTCTTACAATAAAGTATGCTAGAGAAAAGAAAATGTTATTAAGAAAACCAGGGGCACCTGGGTGGCTCAGTTGTTAGGTGGCTGCCTTTAGCTCAGGTCTTTTTTGCAAAGATTTTATTTATTTGACAGAGACACAGTGAGAGAGGGAACACAAGCAAGAGAACTGGGAGAAAGAGAAGCAGGCTTCCTCACTGATCGAGCCCCACATTGGGCTCCCTGCTCAGTAGGGAAGCCTGTTTCTCTTTCTCCCACTTCTCTTGCCTGTGTTCCCTCTCTCACTGTGTCTCTGTCAAACAAATAAAGAAGATCTTTACCGAAAGAAAGAAAGAAAGAAAGAAAGAAAGAAAGAAAGAAAGAAAGAAAGAAAAGAAAAGAAAAGAAAACCATAGGAAAATAAATTTACAGTGATGTACTGTATTTATAAAAAAAAATCCGTATATAAGTGTACCTACATGGTTCAAAAGGGGTCAACTGTATTTACAGGACTGCAAGGAATTACTCCAATGTTGGTATACCATGCAATCCAATAAAAATACTTTTAAAAATTCTGAAAGCTGGGGAACCTGGGTGGCCCAGTCAGTTAAGCATCTGACTCTCAATTTTGGCTTGGGTCATGATCTCAGGGTCATGGTATCAAGTCCCATCAAGCCCTGCGTCACACTCCACACTTAGCATGAAGTCTGCTTAAGATTCTCTGCCCCTCCACCTGCACCCCAATGTTCATAGCAGCAATGTCCACAATAGCCAAACTATGGAAAGAGCCCAGATGCCCATCGACAGATGAATAAAGAAGATGTGGTATATATATATATACACACACACACACATACACAATGGAATGTTACATAGCCATCAAAAAAATGAAATCTTGCCATTTACAATGATGTGGATAGAACTAGAGAGTATTACACTAAAATAAGTCAATCAGAGAAAGACAATTATCATATGATCTCACTAATATGTGGAATTTAAGAAAAAATAAAACAAAATGAAACCAGAGAGGGAGATAAACTATAAGAGACTCTTAAACATAAGAAACAAACTGCAGGTTGTTGGAGGAGAGGTGGACAGAGAAATGGGGTAACTGCGTGATGGACATTAAGGACAGCATGTGATGTAATGAGCTCTGGGTATTATAGAAGAATGATGAGTTACAGACCTGTACCTCTGAAGCCAATAATACCTTACATGTTAATTAACTGAATTAAAATTAAAAATTAAAAGCATATAGCCACATAAAAACCTGTATACCAATGTTCAAAGCAGCATTATTTACAGCATTCAAAAGGTAGAAATAATTTAAAGGTCTATTAACTGATGAATGACTAAAAAAATGTGGTATATCCATAAAATATTATATATATTAAAAAGAGATTATTTGCCACTCTCCACTGCTTACGTGTCCCTCCTCTCTCTTTTCTTGTAAAGATTTTATTTATTTATTTGAGAGAGCAAGAGAGAGTGAGAGAGAGAGAGCATGACAGGCGGAGGGCCAGAGGGAGAAAGCAGACAGCTGAACAGGGATTCCAGGATCATGATCCAAGCAGAAGGCAGTTACTTAACCAACTGAGCCACCCAGGTGCCCCAGCTCACTTGCTCACTCTCTCCCTTAAAAGAAAAGAAAAGAAAGAGAGAAAGAAAGACAGAAAGAAAAAAGAATTCGGAAAGCTTCCTACCATTTGGTTTCTCGTAATCTATTATTATGAAAACAGTTCACCTTTGCTTTATATATGAGGGGGTAAAAAGTCCAAACTACTTGTATCAAGCAAGATCTGACAATTAAGGTTTTGTCAAACCAAAACAGTGAAAATGTATTTCATAGGCTCTGGAGCCAGCCAGCAGGTTGGGGTCTGATCTTGGTTCTACCATTTACCGTTTGAGTAGCTACGGGCAAGGTACTTTACCTCTGAGTTTCAAATACCATAAAATGGAATAATATACACTACCGACTTCATAGAGTTTATTGTGCTGGTTAGATTTAACATATTGTGACATAAAATACTTAACACTGTCCCTGGCACATATTAAGTACTCAATAAAAGGTAGTAATTATTATGATAACAAAAATGATATAAAACTATGATCTCCAAAGTTCTTTGATTATTCACTTCTATCAGAAAAAAATTTTTTGAATAATGTACTCAACACATATATATATTTCTTTATAAATGATATGCACATACGCCAATGTATTATGTATAATATTTTTTAAAAATAACTATTTGAAGGGTGCAACACAGTGTTTATATTTAGAAACACAAATATAATAAAAGTTCTACTACTTTCTTTCCACATCCCAATGAATTACCTTGTGCAACTCCTGGTATGTGTGCACCCTACTGGATGCTACTGGTCCAAAGGCTCAAAATAAAAGGCATTTCCCAGAGGATCTACGTCCAAGTTCAAATTTGTATTTCTCCTCTAAAACCCCTTACCACCCTTCTCTCTAAACATATCTTCCACAAAATGTAAAGTCCTACAGACTAGTGTAGGGAACTTGCTTTCTGTCTCTCCCTTAAGTCATATTTACTGCACTCGATGGCAAACACTAGGACCCATCCTAGCAGTTCTGTCCGTTCTATTGTCAGCCCTACAGGAATGTGTACTATTTTAGTCTCTACTTGGTTTATATTTGTACACATCTTATCTCTCCAGCAAGGTTAAAAGATCTGAAGATAAGAACCAAGCCTTAGGCTTCTGGTGAACTCTGGCACCCAGATAGCCCTGATGCTGGTGAATACAAGATCTTCAAAATATACCTATAAAATATTTACATGCAAGTTTTCTTTTTAAAAAGTATTTTACAATGGCTTCCTTGTCTAAAAGCTTGTTCTATCACATAAACTAACCATAAAAATTAAAGTTTCTTGTCACATATTATTCCAATCTACTTTTTTTTTTTTTTCCTAGAGAGAGTACAAGCAGAGAGGGGCAGAGGGAAAGACAGAATCTTAAGCAGGCTCCATACCCAGAGCAGAGCCTGATGCAGGGCTCCATCTCATGACCCTAAGATCAAGACTTGAGTCAAAATCACAATTCAGACGATTAACTGACTGAGCCACTGACCAACTGACCCTAGAATCTACTTCTTAGAATTAAGCAACCTTAGAGGTGAAAAAACTGCCTTATTTTTCAAATGTGAAAACCAAGATTTGGAGATTAAGTGATTTCATTTTTTTAAACATTTTCAAAGGAAATTTTCAGAGTTCAAGATAATTCTTAGTTCATCAGAATAAAAATGTTTGGAGTGGATCGGGAGAGAATTTAGACATTCCTTTTATAGCTTGGTTCAAATGAGATCCTTTAGGACAGGAAAGCTTCTATCTGTCTTTCTTGTCTCTGCACCTCATTTGTCTATGGCTCCAGGTATTTTTTTATGTTGTACAAAAGCATGAGGCTTTTAAAATCTGTTTAAAAAAAAAAATAAGCCACCCTTGTTATGTAAAGGTACCCTGAGAACTGAACATAAGCAGTACTAGGCAGTTAGATCACCTAAGTATAAGATGATGACTATCGAATAGAGAAAATCAATTACCTTTTTTTTCCCTCCTCAGAAAGTGCCCTGTAGGGGATAGATAAGTGCAGGCTGTAAATAGTTTATTACTTGGTAGTTCTTCCTAATGGCAGGCAGCACCGAAGCTGACAAGGTAACAAGTAGTCACTCAGCCAAAGGTCACTTTCTGTAGCCCAGCAGCCTTTCCACTTGGAAATACAATCTGGGTCTAATGTTGATTTGAAAGGAAAGGTCATTATACCACCAGCTCTAGGCATCAACTTTCTAAAGGTTTTTAAATTGTGCTTCTTTTAAAAATGAACTCAAACCTGTGATATTTGTGCTTTACTGCTAGTGAAAAGACCTGATTACCGTGGTCAGCTTAACTGCTTTTATTGAGAAGTAGAAGGCAAGTAGTGGAAAATAAATCTTGTGGCTCCGTGTAGGAAGTCTGAAATAAAATTCATCACTCCAGTGCACTTTCAGAAATAAAAGCGAGGAGGATGGGGGCTCTGGTTTCTTTTGATTTACGACTGCCTGTGCAAGTACATAGGGATACTGTGTAGGGTCAGAAGCCTGCTGCCCTGGAGAGGGTCACTGAGAATTACTGAGGAGAAGGGAGACTTCTATACACTATCTATACTCACAAACTGTAGAACATATGCTTGAATAGAGCATATGTTCTCCCACACCTGTTGGTCTTCACAGCAACTCTGAAAACAGAGGTGGACTAACTGCTTATTTCATAATTCAGCCCATACGGTGTGAAGAAGGAAAATGGCTTAAGCTCAATCCATGCGCATCTCCACGGTTTACGTTTTGAAACCTAACTACAGGCAAATTATTCAGCACATCCAAAAATTCCTTTGGGAATTTTTTTTTGATTGTGTGAATATACTTCCGAAGTAAGTTACTCAAGCTAGCTCGAGTTTGTGTGCTGAGTATGTAATAATTCCACACTATATGTCTATTCATGCACCAGTATCATACTGCTTTAATTATAGGAACTCTGTATTATATTTTAATGCCTGGTAAGAGTAGTCCTTTCTTGATTTTTTTTTAGTGTTTTTTTTTTTTTCCTGGCAATTCTTACTGTTTGTTTTTCCATAGGAACTTTAGAATTAACTCTTCTAACTCTATATTAAAGCCTGGTGGCGTTTTTACTGGATTTGCATCATATTAATAAATCCACTTTGGGGGAATGTCATACTTTCCTATTCAAGAATAGAGGACATACTTTGCATTTGTTCAAATCCATGTTTGTGTCTTTCAGAAGTGTCTCAAGGTTTACCTTTCATAGGTTTTTGGATATTTCTTAACTTTATTCTTAAATCCCTGTTGCTATTATAAAAGGGAGTTTTTCTCTATTATGTAGAGGACTTTATTTTGAAGCAAGAAAAAACTGCTTCACCTTCAAGCTCCCTCCCTTTCTTCTACCTAACAGAAGTTGTTTACTCCATAAGTAATCCCTTCTAGGCACAGGGCCACGGCATCTGCTCTATGTAGGTAGTGCACTGTGTATCTCCACAGCATACCATGCATCTGTAATCTATGGCCGTATGTGAAGGCTTTGCCAGGAAGCCTACAACATTACCTATGATATCCACACAGAAAAGATATAGTAAGGTCTGTAGAGTATGACTTGTAAGAGAACTATATGTGGCAACGTCTAGCAAGCAAGCATTGGCCATTCTGTTCTCTGAGGAGCTCAACTAATCAGTTATAATTAGTTATTTGATGATATGTCCATCCTTCTCAATCCGAATTCCTCTTTGAGAGGTATGATGCCTTAGTTACTTATTAATTAACAGTACTTGGCATGTATAATACCAGACATAGATGTTGCCTCTTCTCGTGGTTTTGTTTTCTCTCCCATGCAAATTTAAAATTGAGAATATTTTTCCTCAGAGTAAGAGGAGAATATAGAATTTTATACTACTACATTATAAAATGTGATATTTCTCCCTAAAGTAGTTCTCATAGTGTAGCTAATCCTCCACAGATTGTTAGATCCTCCCAGTGCTTCTCCTTGGTAGTTATCTCAGTTTATTAAAGCAACTGAATTCCTCATGAACACTTCACATGTTTTCAGACATCACAGTTTATAGATTTGCTGTCACTATCAAAACTCCTCAAGCCAGGGGTGCCTGGGTGGCTCAGTTGATTGGGCATCTGACTCTTAATTTGGCTCAGGTCATGAGATCGAGCCCTGCATCAGGATCCACACTCAGTACTGAGTCTGCATGTGTCTCTCTCTCTCTCTGCTCCTGCCCTCACCCCCCAGCTTTCAGGTACACAATCTGTCTCTCTCAAAAATAAATAAAATCTTCTAAAACAAAAACAAAAAGACTCCTCAAGGATATTAAACAAAAGAAACTTTTAGTTGAAACCCACTGAACTGAGCACAACCACATTCTCTCATTCTAGTTTTTAACCCCTCTAAAATCTGAAATTCAACTCACAGAGTTTTCAAGCTTCAGATGAATGCAGTGTTTTCTCACATTTTCCTGGTTTTCTTCTCCAAGAGAAAAAAGAAGTTCAGTCTCATTCTGAGAGGCATTCAATTTGGCAAATCTCTTCACAGATCCAAAAATAAACAAATAAATAAAATTTTATTTTACCCAGGGTGCCTGGGTGACTCAGTCATTAAGCTCCTGCCTATGGCTCAGCTCATGATCTCAGGGTCTTGGAATCAAGCCCCCATCGGGCTCCCTCCTTGGCAGGAAGCCTGCTTCTCCCTTTCCCATCTCCCTGTTTGTGTTCCCTCTCTGTGTCTCTGTCAAATAAATAAATAAAATCTTTAAAAAAAAAATGTTTCAGGCCTTTTCCAAGCACATAGCAGTTTTCTTACAAGAACCTTCAAGAAGTAAGCAAACAAAAGCAATATTCTTAGTAATGATTATGAAAGGAAGTAGATGTTACCACTGAATTTCTTCTCCTGTTGAGAAAGTATGACATGAGAACATAAAGCAAAAAACTGACATGAAAGACAAATAAAAACTTCAGAATCTGATCAAATCAAAATCTCACAAGTATGCGCCATCAATCTTTCAGAGTCAATATCCTAATGGTCATCATCTGTCACCTGATGGACTAAGGTTTTCAGGGCATGGGAGTGGGAAATGTGAGGGAGATGCGACTGTGTGATGACTAAGGCCAGCTCATTTAGTTAGGACTAAGCAGGTGGTGGTTCTTCAGCTCTTCTGACTAGATGGGTAAAGCCCTTCTCAAGAAGCATGAGGAAGGACACTACCACAGTAACTCCTAAGTCAGAAAGGAAGGGAGAGCATTCCACTTTGTGCTATGGGAAGATGCACTTGAAATGGCCAGACCAAAAACACCTACAAAATACAGTACAAGACATGCCACTGGTAGCTAAAGCCAGACTGAAGACAACTACAAAGTGCCCTGTCATTCTTGACCCTAAAAATATAGATTGTTATCTCCTGTATTCTCTCAAAAAGGGTTTTTAAGAAATGTCACTTGACAGAGTTTGTGGTGATGAATCTTTATCCTTACAATTTGGGAAAGAATATTATATTTCAGACTTCCAAATCCATTTTATTTCTGTTCATACTAAAAATACAATTCAGTCATGAAAATTACCTCTAAATATTAGTGGGTGGGTTTCCTGTGATTTCGGGGAGGAAAAAAAAAGGGTAGGCAAGTTAACAGGTGATTCCAGCACAGATAGCAAGTGTTTGGGTATACAATTATTTCCACAACCACTCTTTGATCTACATATACATTTTTAATTCAAAATGCATAATGTCAAGGTGAAAAAAAGATCATTTCCTGCCATCATCATTTCAGTGTTGCAAATGTAGAAATTAAAACTTCTTTTCAGATTCAGGCCATCACAAGAATTTTTGAAAAACACTTGCGGTTCATCTTATTGGGACTCATTTTACTCTAAGGGAGGTTTGCACAATCTATGATCACTAGAGGCTTAATGGCATTTAGAGCTGTTATTTTCTAAATGCTTGAGAATCTAAACTAAGTCTTGATCATAAGATTAAAGGGTATCATCACCTTATGAGTAAAATCAGGATTTTTAATATAATTCTATTGACAGATCTTAGTTAACTGGAAAATAATTCACCCAGTGTCTTTTAAATTATTGCAGCCATTCTTTTGATTTTCCCTATAGCAATAGAACACACCATGTCACAAGAAGAACGACCATTTTCTCTGCTTTGGTCAACTTTCTTTTCAGGAATCAAAACAATAGGTAAATGAATCTACTTTAATATACATAAAAATACCAAAAGTTTTCAAGTTTGATAAGGGATCCATAACTACTTTTCTCCAGAACTTGAAAACAAGCAGGATATGCAAGAAAACAAAACAAAACAAAAAAATGGATTTAAAATCCCTGTGGCAACTGTTAATCAGCAAAAACTGAACAAGTTATCTATGGCTAAATTCAAGTGATTATTATGGTCAACAACTCTGGTATTAAATTGTTGCTATCTACCACCACACAGCCTACATTCGTAGTTGTAGGGAAAGAGCTGAACCCACCTTTGCCAAGTTCAGAGACTCAACTTGTGACTTCAGCTCACTTTCACTGTATTAGGTATAGCCAGCACCTCTACGATCAACAGTGGAAAACAAGAATGTTCTCTTGTAACAAATATTAGCAAAGGATGTGTATATTTCAGCTCTTCAAATGACTGTTTCATTTTAATCTAATTTTGGTTCAGAGAGTCATTCATCTCTGGTTCTGCATCAGAGACAAAAATTACTTTATTTGATTAACTGTGAGGAATGGGAAGAAGTCTTCCATATATCTTAATATTCAATTCTAATGCATTCATTAGAAAGAAACAATTCCATAACCTCAAGTAAATCGTCTTAAATTGGAATGGTCGAAACAAAAATGTTAATATACAAATAGAATTTAGTGTGTTACATAAGCATGTGCAATCATCTAAATTAAAACTAATCACTGTGTATCAGAAGCAGTAATAAAAGCCAAGTTCTGCCTCATTGTTCTCCAGCGAAGCATGAATAATTCATGACTCAGGTAAGCTTTCCATCTCCCCTGTGTCTTCCACAAGATTTTACCAATTTTATTATTCAAACTGTGCCTCCTTAGAACATTTTAGCCAGACTAGAATTGAAATGATACTAGATGTCACAGCTTCTGATGTTACTATTTGTAGATCTGTTCTTAAGCTGTGAGGCAAGTCTTTTTGACCAAGTCTTACAGGACAAAACAAGATCCCAGAGCTGAGCCTTGCCACAGGGCTTTCCACTCTCCTGATTCTGCCCTGATTCCTCTCCATATTCCCCAAGACTTTCTCTGGATTCAAATATTTTCTCATTCAGAAGTAGGCAGAGAGAGAGGAGGAAGAAGGCTCCCCATTCAGCAGAGAGCCCAAGCAGGGCTTGATCTCAGGACCTTAGAATCATGACCTGAGCCAAAGGCAGAGGCTTTAACCCACTGAGCCACCCAGATGCCTCTGAAAATTCTTCTTTTAATAGCACTTTTTACTTTACATTAAATGTACCACCAGTTTTGTCCATCACATTTATGCATTCAGGAAACCTTTACTGAGTCCTACTGTGGGTTAGATATGGTAACATCACAAAAAAGACTCAAAACTCTGCCTCCATGGGGATAACAAATGTAGTGAGCCAGATGTTAAAATACCAGTGCTAAAAGTGAATGGGAGATGTGGAGAAGAATTCCCAGAGAAAGACAATTATACTCCTTAAGGATGAGTAAGAGTATCTAGGGGACTGCAGAGAAGAGAGAATAAGGAAAAGAACTCCAGGATGAGGGGATGAACATCTACAAAGATGAAGAGTTATGTACAAAACAGATTTTAGGGCAGAGGTTCCGAAGTCAGTATAGATGAGCAAAGCCAGCTCGGCTCAAAGCAGTAAGAACTGGGGGGCACTGAGCTGACTGGAGAATGCTGGCCATTTCAAAGGCCATGTAGTAGCCACGTGGGGTGCAGGCTCACAGAGGTCTCAAGAGAAGCCAGAAATCTGGATTTTCATGTAATGCCTTGTATTTTTTCATGGTTAGCAAGTTTTCTTTTTTTTAAATTACCACTCTGTAGGCGAAACCAAATATATTATGACTTTTGTGGTGGGCTGAATAATGGTCCCCAAGATATCCAAGTGTTAATCCCTGGAACCTGTACATACGTTACCTTACATGGCAAAAAGGACTTTGAGATGTGGAGATTATCCTGGACTCTTTGCGTAGACCCTAAACATAATCCTAAGTGTCCTTAGACCAGGAAGGGTAGGGAAGATTTGACTATAGGTGGGAAATGGGAGAGGAGATAATTAATGGAAGCAAGAGGATGGAAAGATATGAGGAAGGGTCAGGAGCCAAGGCAGTCTCAGAAGTTAGAAAAGGTAATAAATGGATTCTCCCCTAAAGTCTCCAGAAGGAACCAACCCTCTAACATCTTGATTTTATCCCAGTGAAACTGATTTCAAATTTGACTCTAGACCTAGAAAACAATTAATCTTTTTTTTTTTTTTTTTTTTTTTTTTTGCGGTTTAAAAAGAAAAAGTTTAAGATTTTATTTTTAAGTAGTCTCTACACTGAATGTGCAACTGACTCACCACCCTGGGATCAAGAGTTACCCACCCCTCCAACTGAGCCAGCCAGGTGCCCCAATCTGTGTTGTTTTAAGCCACTAAATTTATGATAATTTGTAATAGCAGCCACAGGAAAATAACACATCTTCTGCTCTGATTCAGCTCTTTGAGTTGTCAACTGCACCTGTTTGGGTGCCCAGGTTGACATTAGACTACACAGGTGAGCCTGGACTAGGCTCTTGGTATTCTATCTGCTTCCCCATTTGGAAACATTTGTTTATATTTCATTCTACCCTATTCCTTAGAAACAGGGACTGCATCTCACTCTCTCTCTGTCTCCACTGCCCAGCAGAGCACTTGGCACAAATTCTTTGCTTATTAAACAAATAAAAGGCAAGGTAGAAAGGGAGGCTAGAGCCAAATCACCAAGAGCTTATTACTGCCATGCCAAGAAATTTAAATTTTATATTAAAGATGAAGAATAAATAAAATATTTCAAGCATGAGCGGGACATGATGGTTTTGCTTCTTAGAAGTTGACAATACCTGGGGCATGTGGGTGGCCCAGTCAGATAAACATCTACCTTCAGCTCAATTCATGATTCCAGGGTCCTGGATCAAGCCCCACAACAGGGCTCCTGCTCCGCAGGGAGCCTGCTTCTCCCTTTCCCTCTGCCTGCCACTCCCCCTGCTTGTGTGCTTGCTCATTCCCACCCCCCACAACCCTGTCAAATAAATAGATAAAATCTTAAAAAGAAAGAAAGGAAGTGACAATACCTGAAGGGCAATTTAGAAAAGCACAACTGAAAACAGGAGTTTGGTTGGAAAGCTGTTACAATAATACAGTAATCCATTAAACCAAGACTAAGTCAGTGCCGGTCGGGATATAAAGAAAAGTGATCATACACTGGGGTTTAAACTGAATGGACTTAAAAGACTGCTTCAGGGGCATGTGGCTGGCTCAGTTAGCTGAGCATGTGACCTCTGATGTAGCAGTCATGAGTTTAAGCCCCACACTGGCCACAGAGCTTACTTAAAAAAAAATTTTTTTTTAATAAAAATTTTACTGGTTCAATAGTAAGAGAAGGAAAAGGAGAAGTCTTAGTTGACTCTCAGGTTTGTGGTGGTGAAAGTAAGGTGGAAAAGGAGAAGTATGGGAAAGAAGATGAGTTTTGACAGGCTGAGATTATAGTGCACATGCAAGGTCATGACCTGAGCAAAAATCAAGAATTGGATGCTGAACCAACTAAACCACTTAGGTGCCCCTCATCTGTTCCTTTTTAAAATAAAAGTCTCAATTCTTTTATCACAGAGAAATAAATGTTGTGAAAGCCATTTATTTCATTTGCCCAACATCCCCTAACCAACAGTATTTCCCACTGCTTACCTATCATGTACCTCTGCAATGTGTCACCTGCTTCCCTGTCTTTCTGACTCATAAACGCTCATGTTTATCCCCAGGTGTTCTCCATGTGTCTCCCCCATCTGTAATATTGCTCCCAAATTTTCCATCTAAATTAGTTCATTCTTCATGGCCTAGCTGAAATTCCATGGTTCCTATGATGCCTTGCCTTGACTATCTCTGAATTAGTTTACTGTATATTATAGCTTTTAGCCATGCTACCTCAAAGTATTTTCTCACAGTTCACATATGCTAAACCTGTCTTTTCAAATAAGGTTGCTGAGGACAGAAATCTTGCTTTATAACCCTAGACTCCCATAGTGGTTTGCAAAGTGTTAAACACACAGTAGGTGTTTCAGAGACAAATTAATATGGTAGAAAATATCTGAGTCAGACTAATTTTTTAATTCAAGCTTTGCTCCTCAGACTGAATTATTTTTTAATAAGCATTTTAATTTTTTAAATTTTTTTAAACATTTTATTTTTATTTGGTAGAAAGAGAGGGAACACAAGCAGGGGGGGTGGAAGAGGGAAAAGCAGGCTTCCACAGAGCAGGGAGCCCGATGTGGGGCTCTGGGATCCCAGGGCCCTGGGATCATGACTTGAGCCGAAGGTCGATGCTTAACTAAGCCACCCAGGTTCCCCAGAGTGAATTCTTTTTATTTGTGAACTAAGGAACCAGTATCCTGATCACTCAGATCCTTTCCACCTGTTACAATCTGATTCTAATACTAATTATTTTATTTGACCAGAAGCTGTGATGGTGTACATCAAGCACATCAGTTGGCTTTGATTCCAAGATTCTATCACATAGCATGTGTCATATGTAAAAGGATATTGGGTAGATATTCAATGTACACTTTGTAAGAGTCAAGTTCAATGTAAGGGTCTAAGATATACATTTCATAAATATTTAGTAAACTCCTTCATTATTTCAGCAAATATTTATTGAGTGCCTATGACATGTCAGGCATAATTCTAGACTCTGTAGGACACAGTGGTAAATAAGCTAGACAAGGTCTTTGCTCTCTTGGAGCTTATATTCTCATAGAAACAAACAGTAAATAATCATATAATGTCAGCTGTGTTATGTCACTTAATAAGTGCTATGAAGAAAAAGTACAGAAAAGGAATACAGAAACACGGGACTGGTTATAGATGAGACAGTCACCTTAATTTTAACTTTTCTTTTTTTCTTTTAAAGATGTTATATATGAGAGAGAGAGAGCGCGCGCATAAGCAAGAGGAAGGGCAGGGAGAAAGAGAAGCTGACTCCCTCTGAACAAGGAGCCTGATGCGGGGTTTGATCCCAAGACTCCAGGATCATGATCTAAGACAAAGGCAGACACTTAACCAACTGAGCCACCCAAATGCTCCCATTTTAATTTGATACAGGAAAGATATGGGCATTCTTGTAGACATGAACACAGACATGTATATAAATATAAACATAAATATAGATACACAGGTAAATACAGATGTAAGTGTTTTAGACATAGCACTACGTGCCATGTAATGAGCTAAAACGTGTCATGCTCACATGTCTATTTAATCTTTCTAACAATCCTTGGAGATATACTACTCCATTTCACAAATGAAAAAACTCATATTCAAAGAGTAGTATGTCCAAAGCCACTTAGCTAGAAAGTGTCAGTACTGGAAACCACATGGCATTTGCATGAGTATGCATACTATGTTAATTTTCTTGGGCAAAAATATTCTAAATTAGAGTAGGAAGATAAACCATCATGTATTCTGATTACCAGAAAAAGAAATGTATTTTCATTTTAAATATGTCTTAAAAGATCTTTGTGTATTTAAGAATTGTGATAGAATATTATATTCACCATAAAAGTGAAAAGATTGCTGAATCTGAAGAGATCTCCAAGATAAATTGTTATATGAAAAAGCAAGGTGTAACAATGTAATATATCATGCTGCCATTTGTGTATAAAAATAGATGGATTTGTGTATATATGCATAGAATATCTCCAGAAGGTAAAAAAAAAAAAAAAAAAGTAGGTAACAGTGGTGGCCCTACAGATCAGTAAAAAGCTCACTTTTTACTGTATGTATATATATATATATATGTTTTATAACTCTTAAAATCTTTTCTATGTGAATGTATTGCCTACTTAAAAATTTAATTTTTAAATGGGATACTTGGTATAAAGAGGACACCCAAAATTGTTGATAAAATAATCTTGTACAAATAGATCCTTTTCTTAACAAACCATAAAAGGGGGCGCCTGGGTGGCTCAGTGGGTTAAAGCCTCTGCCTTTAGCTTGGGTAATGATCACGGGGTCCTGGGATCGAGCCCTGCATCGGGCTCTCTGCTCAGCGGGGAGCCTGCTTCCTCCCCTTCTCTGCCTGCCTCTCTGCCTCCTTGTGATCTCTGTCTGTCAAATAAATAAATAAATATTAAAAAAAAATAAAAGTTTTCCATGAGAGAGGTTTCATTAATGTGTGGCCACAATAAAAATCAACATTATGATAAGGATGGCCTACTGTATGATTGTTGAACCACAATCCTCTATAGGCAAAGAACAAATGGACAATTGAACAATACCCAGAAAGTAGAAAGTGACAACAAAATCTAAGCTCCACAGTTATAAAGAGTCATTTTCTGCTAGACAGCTAAAGAATAAGAGCTCAAAAGCTGCTTGTAAGTATAATGGAATAAAAATCTGGATTATTTTTCAAACCTTTCTTCTTACTATGGCATTTTCCCTTCAAACTTTCAAATCTCCACCAAGAACTTATGTAGAAACTTGTTCACAAGAAAGGGGTGGGAAATAAATGTGAAAATATCAAAATTCTCTTTGTATAAAATTATAAGATACCAAATGCCAGTATTATCTTGTTATTTAATATATTTTAAGTATAAAATATAGTTTATACTAATCCTTTGCCCCTTTGAGTCAAGAAATTCAGATTTTTTAGCTATAACAGGTACAGTAAAAAGTTTTACCTAATTCAAATTCATGCCTCTGCATTGAAATAGCAGGTGGAGTGCAGGATACAACCTCAATATAATCTACTGGGAATTTAGACCTATAATTATCAATCCTTGGATATTACCATTTGCTGTTCAATATGACTGCAACTAAGAAAGCATTTATATGGCAATAAAAAGCTTTTTATGTGTTATATGTGTCCGCTTTGTGTAGTTAGATCTGTAATTCACTCTTCTTTATAATAAGCTTTGGGGAAGAATGTAGGAGTACAGGTGGTGAAATCATGGCAGGTTGATGCCCGTATCATTTTGTGGGCCAGTTATGGCACCAAAAAAAGAATGGGGCTGGGTCAACAAAAATTGGAACACAGCATTGCAGAGACCTTTAATTTCTGAGATTATTTAAAAATAAATAACCATGGTTTGACATATATTGACCCTGAATACACAGAAATATGGGCTCTTTGCTTTGAAACTTCACTCCCAGTGGTGAGGCTGCCACTCAGTTCCTTCTTGACAGCAGGTGGATCACTGAGATAGCTGCCTACACTGAAAAAAACAGTGTACACATTTAGAGCAGAAATTAATTTCATCAGCATAAAAACTAACCGGGCTCTTCTGACCTTACCATCACTAGCATCCTGTTGTAACCAAACTCAGATACTTTTGAATCCTTTCCTGGGTTCCATGAATTATTAAGTGGAGACTCTGATGGCTTGCCCAATTAATGATACACATTTCGTTTCCAGGAAGGGTTTTATTCATTTCTAAAAAGTGTTTGTCATGTTGTGAGATTTCACTTGATCTTAGCCAAAAGGCTGAGAATTGATATTGTTTTGAGATTAAAAAAAAAAAAAATAACCACACACACACACTTGGAATTTAGGTCAAGAAAACCCACAGGATTTATGTGACTCATTAACAAGTAGTTAGAGTGGGGCACCTGGGTGGCTCAGTGGGTTGAGCCGCTGCCTTCGGCTCAGGTCATGATCTCAGGGTCCTGGGATCGAGTCCCGCATCGGGCTCTCTGCTCAGCAGGGAGCCTGCTTCCTCCTCTCTCTCTATCTCTGCCTCTGCCTACTTGTGATCTCTCTCTGTCAAATAAATAAATAAAATCTTAAAAAAAAAACACACAAGTAGTTAGAGTAAGGGGAAAATAACTTTCATCTGAAGGTTAAAAAAAAAAAAATCAGTAGAGCAAATTTTCCATTAGAGTTGTTTCAAAGTGGAGAAGAAACTTAATGGAAAAGACTCCCTTTGACAAAACATAAACATGGAGATGAGAATAACAATTATAAAAAGATGCTCTTCCGGGACGCCTGGGTGGCTCAGTTGGTTAAGCAGCTGCCTTCAGCTCAGGTCATGATCCCAGCGTCCTGGGATCGAGTCCCACATCGGGCTCCTTGCTCCGCAGGGAGCCTGCTTCTCCCTCTGACTCTGCCTGCCACTCTGTCTGCCTGTGCTCACTCTCATTCTCTCTCTCTGACAAATAAATAAATTTTTTAAAAAATCTTAAAAAAAAAAAGATGCTCTTGGGACGCCTGGGTGGCTCAGTTGGTTGGACGACTGCCTTCCGGCTCAGGTCATGATCCCGGAGTCCCGGGATCGACTCCCGCATCAGGCTTCCAGTTCCATGGGGAGTCTGCTTCGCTCTCTGACCTTCTCCTCGCTCATGCTCTTTCTCACTGTCTCTCTCTTAAATAAGTAAATAAAATCTTAAAAAAAATATATATATTTTTTAAAAAAGCTGCTCTTCCATAATTGGACATATTAATGGTCCATGATTAGAGAATGTATCAATCATATTCTGAACCATATACTTAAGACAAGAAATCCTCTATCTGAAAAAAAAATGCCTGAAACCATCCTATATCTACAAGTGGACCCGATATCTCACTTCTGTGTAAGCAACTAGATCCTTTGAACTCAAATTTCTTTTAAAGCCCTGCACAAATACACGAGTGATCAAAGAATCGCTTTTTCCCACCCACTCCAATAAAGTATGACAACATCCAGACTCTTTTCTACAAAGAAGGCTTGTGCCAGGAGAAATAAAGATACAGACAAAGAAGGGCAAACAATTTTGCTCAAATCACTAGACTTCTTGCACCTCACTGGCACCCCTCACTGAATAGATGTCATTTCCTTTCTTCCAGACATAAGACAAGACAATGGCAAGAAAAGAAAAGAGATAGTAATAATATTCTTTTCTTCTATATACTGAAAGAACTTCTCTGTACTGAAAGAACATATATTTGCTCAGAGTAGATAATAGCATACTTAGAGATAATAAGCATATATACACCCAAATAGAGAATGATACGTAATAGTATTTGACCAGCTCCCCAATGGGAAAAACTATGTAATTACAGGCAATTAGAATGGGAAGGGATTCATGTGGTCCAGAGTTGAGAGTCATGAAAACATCTGTCTGTGAGATGACTTAAGGAACTTAAGAAGAGGCGCACCTGGCTGGCTCAGTTGGTAGAGCATGCAACTTCTGATCTTAGGGTCATGAGTTCAAGCCCCTTGTTCAGTGTAAAGATTACTTTAAAAGAGAAGAAGAAAAGAGGGAAGGGAAGGAAAGGGAAAAAGAAAGAGAGAGAGAAAGAAAAGAAAGGAAAGAAAGATAAGAAGGTTGACAGGAGAGGAAAATGTGCCTTAACTCAAAGCAACAGTTTAAATATTGTGTATAAGCAAGGTATATCAAGGGATCAGTAATGAGGTCATGACCATCTTAGATTGGTAGAGAAGGGAAAGGGTAAATTTAGAAGAACAAATGATATTTGGAAGAACAACTGACAAAAAATATAGAGTCTAGATATATTCCTCTTGAAATTAAATTCTCCCGTTGGAAGGTCAGAAGCAAGGTATTAAGCAAGTGAAAATAAATTATACGTAAGTATACAGCTTGGCTACGGAAAAAGTCCCTAAAATTTTCAATTTGTTATAAAAGCGTATTATTTAATCAAAGGTTACATCTTCACCTGGACATGATGAGAAACCTAGAAGTAACAGAAGCCTTTAAATATAGAGGGAGAGGGGCACATAGGTGGTTCAGTTAATTAAGCATCTGCCTTCAACTCAGGCCACGATCTCAGGGTCCTGGGATCAAGCCCATGTGGGGCTCCCTGTTCAGTGAGGAGTCTGCTTCTCCCCCTCTTCCTCTGCCCCTCCCTCCACTCATGCTTGTGTGTGCGCATGTGCTCTCTATAAATAAATAAATTAATCAATTAATTCTTTAAAAAATATCCAGGGCGGAAATCACAAACCAACACACTAAAATAACTCAGTTCACCACTAAAAAACTGACTCTCTCTCTCAGAGCCTGTTCACTTTTATTTTAGAAAGAATCTAGAGCGTGTGGGTAGCTCACTCCATTAAGCGTCTGACTCTTGATCTCAGCTCAGGTCTTTACCTCAGAGTTGTGAGTTCAAGCCCCATGTTGGGTTGTGAGTTCAAGCCCAGTGTGGAGCCGACTGAAGGAAGGAAGGAAAGAGATAATAGGAGGCAGGGAAAGAGGGAAGGAAGGGAGGGAGAGAGGGAAGGAAGAGAGGAAGGAAGGAAGGATGGAGGGAGGAAGCCAAAAAAAAAGAAAAAAGGAAAGGAAAGGAAAGGAAAGGGAAGAGGAGGGAGGAAGAAGAAGAAGGGAAGAAGGGAGGAAGGGAGAAAAGGAGGAGAGGAGAGGAGGAAGAAAGAAGGGATCTAATTCTCCTCTCCACTGCAGATGAGAAGTAAGAACTTAAAAGGGGTAGCTTTGAGACTCAGGCATGCGGACAGTTTTAATATTTGATAGTTGGTAGTCTGACAATGAAGGAAGCAGAAAAGTATTAAAAGCAGTCACAAATGAGAGATGTGGGTAATTATTTACCAAAATTGAGATCAATTACCTTAGTAAAAAAATTATTAAATTACCTTAATGCTTTATTTTTATTCTCTAACAATTTTGTTCCTTTAACAGAAGCTCATATTGAGCAATTTAAGCCAACAAATAACAGCCTAAAAATGTACCAAAAAGCCAACAGTTCCAGGATTTTCTGACCATTACATCTTTTTACTTTTTTCCCATTATAATATGTGGTTGTACTTACACTAGACAGCTACCATATTTGCTTGAAGAGAGCTGAATGAAGGCTATTGTGCAACTACAATGTCTTCCTTGTAATGCAGTAATCACATTTTTGCAAGGAAAGAACAAATTTTTAAATAACAATGTTTATGGGGTGCCTGGGTGGCTCAGTGGGTTAAGCCTATGCCTTCAGCTCAGGTCATGATCTCAGGGTCCTGGGATCGAGCCCCACATCAGGCTTTCTGCCCAAGGAGCCTGCTTCCCCCTCTCTCTCTGCCTGCCTCTCTGCCTCCTTGTGATCTCTTTCTCTCTCCGTCAAATAAATAAAATATTTAAAATAAATAAATAAATAACAAGGTTTAAGAAAACACCTTTTCTAAAATCTATCTAGGCAGAGTTCTTGCCAACACAGTTCCTTTCTCATTGATTTCATATCATACAAACTGCTGTAAGTGAACATATAAAAATGGAAATTGCTTCAAGGCTGAATATAATCTTGATATAGCAGTCATACTTTGTTGCATTTCTATATTAACCATTAACCCACAAGAAACTGAAAACATGCTAAAGTCTAGCCTAGGGTCTGTCTTCGGACCCTGGGCTGCCAAACTCATGTGCAAATACGTGTGGAGAAACAGATGAGGATGGTATTACCATGAACAAATCTGGATTTCCTTTCTGGGACCACATGTTGTAATGTCTAAAAACACAGGGGAATGATAATCATAACCAATGTATTTTGAGTACTTACTACGCCCAGGCACTGTTCTAACTTGTTCCTTAAATTAACCCATCTATTTTTTTTAAAAGCCCTATTAGGCAGGACTATTATATCTAGTCTAAATATGAAGCAAATGTGGCTGAGAGATTAAGGAACTTGACCATGCTCACAAGGCTGGAAAACAGAGCCTAAATTCAAAAGCACATTCATCACACAGAAATTCTTTGATACCTCAATTAAAATTTCCCCTTCTACTGATTAATTACTATACCTGTCAACCAAGTACTAAGATTTGTTTTATGATTACAGAGTTGACAAGATGATATACCACTAGCATTTCCCTAATTATTGTTCTCTGACATTCTAGTTTTACAAATAGGATAAAGGACAGCAAAGCAGAACAGTAAAACACAACACCAGCAAAGTGAGGGACACTTTTTAACACCAGAAAGTGAAGCACACTTTCTACTCTTCAGGAAAATGTCAACTGTTTACATCCTTGAGAAGGCAAATAGAGCCCCATCACTGCTCTTAAAATGTGATTTATGGTCATCTTCATTGTGTTATCCGGGATTCTTTTGGTTGCAAATGCAGAAAACAACTCAACTAACTTAAGCTACTGCAATATTAAGGATTTGTTACTGGCTTCCAGTAAAGCTAGATGTAGGTACTCAAGCAATGTAGTTTGTATATTCTCCATGTCCCAGCTTGGCTTTCCCCATGTTACTTTCATTCTCAGGCTGAGCTCAAGTGGTGGCAAAATGCCCATCAGAAGGTATAGGCTTAGCAACCCCCGCAGACAAAAGAGAGTTTCTCTTTCTCACTGGTTCCAGCAGAAAGTCCTAAACTGATGTTTATGGCTGTGACTGGACTGCCTGGATCACAATCTCTATGAACTACCTTTGAACTAGTCTCTATGACCAGGGTATATGTTGCTCTCAACTTTCATGTACCAACCACTGGCTCTAGAGGAAGGTTCAACTCCAGCTGAACCACAGGCATCAACTGAGTCAATGGAAGAGAATGGTTCTTTAAAGGAGGATATTTTTACCTCAACACAGGGAAATGGATGTTGAGTATGGATAAATTACAGATGTCCATTATATCTACCCTGGCATGCCAGAAGAAGAGTTGCCATTTTGTCATACCACTTTGAGGAGATTTTGAGTTCTTCATCAAAATGACCTTCCTACAATGAATTAATCTTTAGTGAGTCAAAGCACGAGTGAGCTGAAAAACATTAACAAGGTTTCACGGAATCGTATCAATGCTGATGTATAGACATAGCAGCAGCAGGAAACTTAGCCAATTTTGGCAGTCATAGATGATGGGGCTATTTGGGCAAAGGCAAACTTTAGCAGAGAGGGTAGACAGGTACTGGCTCTAAAGTCCTTTGCCATAACACAGTCAAGAGATCAAATTCACATGGATGGGGCACCTGGGTGGCTCAGTGGGTTAAGCCTCTGCCTTCAGCTCAGGTCATGATCTCAGGGTCATGGGATCGAGTCCCGCAACGGGCTCTCTGCTCAGCAGGGAGCCTGCTTCCTCCTCTCTCTCTGCCCGCCTCTTTGACTACTTGTGATTTCTGTCTCTCAAATAAATAAATAATCTTTAAAAAATTCACATGGATAATGTCTATTGTGAAAATAAATGCAAATAATGCATGCATCAGACTCTGTAGTTTTGCAAACAGGCAGATAAAAATGTTGCCAGCATTAATACCTTTAAATGCCAAGAATGGTATTTAAAAATAAAATATGAAAGAGCTTCAATATTTTCCTACACACAAAAGTTATTCTAATTTAATCCAATTTGTCATGCTGCATAGGTCCCTGTTCATTGCAGTCGCCTGATTTAGGTGGTTCTCTTCTTATAAATACATTGTGTTTAAAAGTCTCATTTGTGGGGGTGCCTGGGTGCCTCAGTCGTTAAGCATCTGCCTTCAGCTCAGGTCATAGTCCTAGGGTCCGGTGATGGAGCCCCACAACAGGCTTCCTGCTCAGGGGGAAGCCTGCTTTTCCCTCTCTCACTCCCCCTGCTTGCATTCCCTCTTTCATTCTCTCTCTCTCTCTCTCTCTTTGCCTGTGTCAAATAAGTAAAGTCTTTAAAAAATGATAGATATTACTATTGGTTATAATATGGTAAGGATGAACAAAATAATCAAAATATTTTTTAAAATACTAAGAGCTAAACTAATGAGCATTTACAAAAATGACAGACAGGAACACTCAGTGTGTTACTATGAAAAAACAACCTATTTGTTTTAATTCCTAATTCCACTTCACATAAGAAGGTATTTAGTATTTTTCAGCTTAATAATTGTTTATTATCGCTAAAAAAAGAATGTAGAAAATTACCTTAGTATGTTTCAGAATATTATTTAAATTATAATTAAATTTTGGGATTCTATGTGGTTGCAAAATTGAATCAAATATTTTGAGTAAAACTAGATCCATACAGCTGGGAAAATTTAATGAACTCCTTTTTATTTACCAAGAACTTTTCATAATTTCTCCTTCCACATGCTTATATCCAATCCAATTCCATTTATAAATTGAGGACACGGTATATTGCTATTACCAAAAAAAGAACTGTAATGGGGACATAGCCATAATTGAATTTACATCTTAATTATTTACAGTCTTCTTTTTGCAGCCTGAATATTCTATGCCTCAGAGCTGTTTTGCAGACAAAATAACATCCGGAATTAGTAATGTAGATACTCTTTGACATAAGTGACAAGTTCTTTTGGTAACTTGCAAAACTTCTCAGTAAAATTTACTTCATCTAAAAATTAATTCCACAGATCTATTATAGAATAATCTGATGCTAATTCTGATGTTTTTGAAATTACTTAAATGTTAAAGATATCTAACTGCTATCATTTACCCGACCATTTTTGCTTTAGCGGCAATTCAGGAGAAACTATTTTATTTTATCTTATTATTTTTTTTAAAGATTTTATTTATTTACTTGAGAGAGAGACAGTGAGAGAGAGCATGAATGAGGAGAAGGTCAGAGAGAGAAGCAGACTCTCCATGGAGCTGGGAGCCCGATGCGGGACTCGATCCCGGGACTCCAGGATCATGACCTGAGCCAAAGGCAGTCGTCCAACCAACTGAGCCACCCAGGCATCCCAGGAGAAACTATTTTAAATCAACTATCTTTAATAAATAAATGTAGATGGTCATGGGTGTCTAAAAAAATTCAAAGAATTAGTGTAAGACTGCCTCATTAGGGTTTACACTGCTACTTTCCAAGTATCTGGCATACAACCACATACAAAGAGAGATGAAATAGAGACATCAGGGTGACATGGGTGGCTCAGTCCGTTAAGTGTCTGCCTTTGGCTAGGGTTACCATCTCAGGGTCCTGGGATCAAGCCCCGTGTCCGGCTCCCTGCTTGGCAGGGGGTCTGCTTCTACCACTCCCTCGTCGTTCCTCCCCCAGCTCATGCTCTCTCTCTCTCCCTCTCACTCTATCGATCTCAAATAAATAAGTGACATTTTGAGACTTAAATAAGAAAGTAAACCATGCAAAAATCAGAGACAATCGGGAAGTGCAAAGGCGGAACAATCTCACTGTGTTAAAGAACAGCAAGACCACAGTGGCTAGAACAAAATGAGGAGGCAAGAAAGAGAATGATAAAAATGAGGTCACAGAAGCAGGGAGGACCAGAGGACCACAGAAGCTGGGAGGGTCAGATCCTATAGTGTGTGCAGGTCACAGTAAGGAGTCTGGGTTTATTTTAATTGCAATGGATATTCCCACAGGATGTTAGGAATGAGAGAATGACATGATAGGAAGTTTGGAAAAGAGGCTCTAAGGAGGCAAGGAACCATTTCAGTCTGGGCAGGGTCAGATACCAATACACAATTATAAAATTGACTCTCTACTGCCTAATTTCTAAGATGAAAAGTAAAATTTGTTAGGAACAGAAAAATCAGCTATTTAACTGGAGTGGAGCAGATGTGGCTAGAATGAAATACCTGAAACTGCTTACCTGAAGGTTTAACTCAAGTACCGATTTACAGAGGTTCTTTGTGGATGGCAAATTAGAGAAAAATGCAAAGGTCAGATTATTATGAAATAACATATACCACCTTGTCTCCCTTCCTTTCCCCCTATCAATAGCCTGGCTCCTGGGTGCTGTTATGAATAGAAAAGCATGATGGGTACCACAGGAAATAAATACCTTCTTCTAAAGTAAAATGCTGCCATCTTGAGGTTTCCAGAGAACAAAAATAATGCAAAAAACAAAACAAAAAAAATCCTGTTTCTGTTTGTCATTTCTATATGCAAGGTATTTGATTTGGGGGAAATAATGATAAAGACCATTAGTTTAAAAGAATCAAGAAGTAATCTAACCAGTCATATTCTTGCTTTGCTAGATCCAACCTATGCACTATTAAATAGAACCTGTTTACAGTTGATTTTGAAAATTTTTTAGTGGGCCTTAAGTTCATTTTGGTAGAGAGTGTATGTGTGTTTTGGATTTTTTTCCTCCTTTGCAGGAACTAACACTGGGCCCAGTACCTTTTCAAATGATAAATCTCCTGCATCCCTTTCACAATGCCGGACATATTCAAGTTTTTTTATTTTTTCGATTTTGATAATTTATATTCTAGGAAAAAAGCAATTTCCCAGATTTTTAAACTGTCAGAGTTATACATAATATTCCTCCATAAAAGTCTTAGTCTAAAACAAAATTTTTAAAAAGTTTTAGTTTCTCATCTACCCACTGATATATATGTATTCTTTTTCTTTTTTTACCTTCTCCTTTTATTGCAGGATTTTGAGCAGAAGAATGATAAACCTGGACTCTGTCCCAGGAAGAGAACAATCCCGATAATGTATAGAATGAATTAAAAAGGAGAAGACATGGGAACACCATTTAGGAGACAACTGTGCCATCTCAAATTCTTGATGACCAGAGTCTGAGCCAGGGAAAAAGAACTTAATGGATCCTGCAAAATAAATCAGTAGGAACTGATGACTACTGATGTGTTTATAAGAAAAAGGAAAAGGTTAACATGATCTGCAGTTTCTAGCCTAGGATGATAGGAATGTCCTTAACCAAAGTGGGGAGAATAATGATTTCCTCTGAGGACATTTGAGAGTTTCAGGAGATAGAAGGATATCCTTGTGAAACTGTCCAATCAGTTTGGAGCTATAAATACAAACCAAACCTAGGGATTATAGCTGAAGCTGTGAGAATACACAAGATCAGCTGGAAAAAATATAGAGAGAAAAAAGTGAATGCATTAAGATGTCAATAATTGAGAATTTCTTCCAACAACTTACTTTTGGGCACCTGAATAAATCACAGAGCACAAGGAAAAGCCAAAAAAGCACAGAATTTTAAGGAAGAGGTTTAGAAACAGCATAGCAGGAAAGATGTAACATATTAAAATGATTTAAAAAAATCTGCTATGCTAAGAAATTATAATTTACCACCTTAAATAACTTTGCCCCCAAATTATTAATTTCTATTTAAATCAACTTTGCGGAATGATTTACATAAAATAAAGTGTGCCCATCTTAAGCAAAAAAAAAAAAAGATGATCTAACTACACAAAAAGAGAAACTTTGATGTGGAACAAAGTACCATGAATAAACTAACATAAAAACTGGAAAAAATGGGGCACCTGGGTGGCTGAGTGGGTTAAAGCCTCTGCCTTCGGCTCAGGTCATGATCCCAGGGTTCTGGGATCGAGCCCCACATCAGGCTCTCTGCTCAACAGGGGGCCTGCTTCCTCCTCTCTCTCTACCTGCCTCTCTGCCTGCTTGTGATCTCTGTCTGTCAGATAAATAAATAAAATCATTTAAAAAAAAACTGGAAAAAATATTTCCAATACCCCTGTCATAGGACCAATTTCCCCAATACATGAGAACTTAAAAATCAATAAGAAGGCCATAAAAGAAAAACTGATCAGCTGAAGTTTATCAAAAATTAAAACATTTGCTCTGTGAAAGGCTCTATTAAGATGAAAAAACAAGGGGCGCCTGGGTGGCTCAGTGAATTAAGCTGCTGCCTTCAGCTCGGGTCATGATCCCAGGGTCCTGGGATCGAACCACGCATCAGGCTCTCTGCTCTGCGGGGAGCCTGCTTCTTCCTCTCTCTCTGCCTGCCTCTCACCGACTTGTGATCTCTGTCAAATAAATAAATTAAATTAATCTAAAAAAAAAAGATGTATTTCATCTGGAGTATATAAAGAATTCTAAACTCTCAATAGCAAAAACAAACAAGCAAATAACCCAGTAAGAAAATGAGTGAAAGGGATGCTTAAGTGGCTCAGTGGGCTAAGCATCTGCCTTCAGCTCGGGTCATGATCCCAGGGTGTGGGATGAAATCCTGGATGGGGCTCCTTGCTTAGTGGGGACCCTGCTTCTCCCTCTGCTCCTGCTCTCCCTCTCTCTCTCATAAACAGAGTTTAAAAAAAAAAAGAAAGAAAGAAAACAAAGAAAAGAAGGAAAAGAAAAAAAGAAATAGGAAATGAGTGAAAGACATGGGTAAAAAGACATTTTACTGAAGATGAGTTATGAATGGATACTAAGCCCATGTAAAGATGTTCAGCATTACTTAGTACTAGAGAAATGCAAATTAAAACCACAATGAGAGGGGCACCTGGGTTGCTCAGTGGTTAAGCCTCTACCTTCAGCTTAGGTCATGGTCTCAGGGTCCTGGGATCAAGCCCCACATTGGGCTCTCTGCTCAACAGGGAACCACTTCCCTCCATCTCTGTCTACCTCTTAAAAAATAAAAATAAAAATAAAAACAAAAATGAGGTATCATTACACACCTATCAGAATGTCAAAAATAAAAAACAGTGATAAGGGACGCCTGAGTGGCTCAGTTGGTTAAGCAGCTGCCTTCAGCTCAGGTCATGATCCCAGCGTCCTGGGATTGAGTCCCATATCTGGCTCCTTGCTCTGTGGGAGCCTGCTTCTCCCTCTGCCTCTGCTGCCACTCTACCTGCCTGGGCGCGCTCACTCTCTCTCTCTCTCTCTGGCAAATAAATAAATAAATAAAATCTTAAAAAAAAAAACAGTGATAATATCAAACACTGGCAAATATGCAGAGAAAATACATCATTCATACACTAGTTGGGGGTGTAAGATGGTACAGGCACTCTGGAAAATAATTTGGCAGTTTCTTATAAAACTGAACATGCATCTGGCATACCATTGCCCAGTAGTCACACTCTTAGACAATTATCCCACAGAAATGAGAACTTACATTTCACACAAAAAAACCTGTGCAAGAACGTTCATATCAGTTTTATTCACAACTGTCAAAACTGGAAACAACCCAAACGTCCCTCGATAGGTGAACAGTTAAACAAACTCTGGCATATCCATAGAGTGGAATACTACTGAGCAGTAAAAAGTAATAAACTACTGATGAAACAACTTGGATGGATCTTAGGGTCATTATACTTAGTAGAAAATTCCAATCTCAACTGGTTATATACTATATGCTTGCATTTGTACAAATACAATTCTTAAAATGACAACACTAAAGAGATGGAGAACAGATCAGTGGTTATTAGGGGACAGGACAGGTGTAAGTGCAACTATAAATGTGTAGTACAAATAACTTCCTTTTTGGGGATAAGAGTTCTGTATCTTGATTATGATGGTGGTTATCCCAATGTATATATGAGATAAAACTGCATAAACTTTACATACACAGAGGAACAAAAACTGAATAAAGTCTGTAATCGAGTTAACAATTTTATGCCAATATCAATTTCCTATTTTTGATTTAACATTATAGGTATATAAAATGTCATCATTGGGAATCACAGACCTGTACCCCTGAAACAAATAATACATTATATATTAATCTAAAAAAATGTCATGATTGGGAAAAAACGGGTAAGGGGTTCACAGAGCTCTGCATGCTATTTTAGCCACTTCCAGGGGAGTCTATAATTATTTTAAAACAAAAAGCTTTAAATATGAGTAAATATGTTATTGCCTAGACTAACGGACTGATAAGTATGGAAAAATTGCTTTTAACTTTATTTACATAGTATAGTGACTGTTTTTGCAACATTTAATTTCATTATTTAATGTGTGAAAATAAGGGAAAACAGGAAAAGAACCACTATGAAAATGATACATCAATAGAAAAATAAGCAAAGAACTATAAGAGGCCATTTAGCAAGACACATACAAAATGGTGAATAAACATGTGGAAAATGATCATGCTCATTCCTTAATAAAGAAATACTAGTTAAGGGGTGCCTGGGTGGCTCAGTAAGTTAAGCATCTACTTTTGGCTCAGGTCATAATCCCAGAGTCCTGGGAACGAGCTCCACACTGAGCTCTCTGCTCAGTGGGGAGCCTGCTTCTCTCTCTCCCTCTGTCTGCTGCTCTGCCTACTTGTGCTCGGTCAAATAAATAAGTAAAATCTTAAAAAAAAAAAAAAAAAAAAAAGAAAGCAAAAGAAATACTAGCTAAAGAAAGAAATACTAGCTAAAATCAGGTATTATTTTTGCCTGGCACATTAACAAAAACTTAAAAGGTTTCTAATATTCAGAATTTGTGTGATTATGGGGAAATAGGGATTTATATGTCCTTGGTAACTTTTTGGAAGGCAATCTAGAAATATTTACTATATTATATTATATTGGGTTATATTTACATATAATATATGACATACTGTATTTATATATAATATATAATATACATTTCTATATATTTATATAATTTATATAATTATATTATATTTAATATATCATTATATTTGTAAGTGGTCATTTTATGTAACACAACTATCCTTCTTAAGAATTTATCTAACAAAAACATCTAATGTTCAGGAGCACCTGGGTGGCTAAGCCATTGGTTAAGCCTCTGCCTTCAGCTCAGGTCATGACCTCAGGGTCCTGGAATCGAGCCCCACATCGGGCTCTTGGCTCAGCAAGGAGTTTGCTCCTTTGTATTGTTTTCATTTCTCTGTGCACTTATAATAGACAGTTGTTTCCCCCCACCTCTCTCTGCCTGCCTACTTGTGATCTCTCTATTTGTCAAATAAATAAATAAAATCTTTAAAAAAATTTTTTTAAAAAGCATCTAGTGTTCAAAGATCTATGTACACAGATGATCACTGCAACACTGTGTATCACAGATAATTATTATAAACATTATAGACTTCCAATAATAAGGGACTATTTAAAAGTTAAGATATGGTCATATAATGAAATATAATAGGGCATTCAATTAATGCTATTTCCTTACTGATTACCTATTATTTATTCTAATTGCCTTATAGATATTAACTCAGGTAACTATCACAGCATCCCTATAAGGTAGATACCATCATTATCTCCATTTTTTTTCAGGTGAAAAAAAATGAGCCAAAGACATAACAAGTGAAACAAATAACTCACTCAAGATACTCAGCAAGATGCAAGTATTCCTTCCTTTACACACTAACATAGGACCATAAAATGGCAATGCATGTTGAATATGGTAGAGCTTGTAATCAGTGAGAAAATAATGATTTAAAGCTTTTTTTTTAAAGATTTATGTATGTATGTATGTATGTATTTGACAGAGAGATAGAGAGCACAAGTAGGGAGAGTGGCAGGCGCAGGGAGAAGCAGGCTCTCCACTGAGCAGGGAGCCCGATGTAGAGCTCAATCCCAAGACCCTGGGACCATGACCAGAGGCGAAGGCAGCCGCTTAACCAACTGAGCCACCTGGGTGCCCCAGATTTAAAGATTTTTATCAAAAGATTACAAATACTCATACTATTACTGTCTATTATAAGTGCACAGAGAAATGAAAACAATACAAATGAAAGTACACTCCAGTTTAAATATTAGGAACACTGAGAATTAAAAGTGTTTTCTTTCTTTGTAAAAATACTCTTCAGAAATAGTTTGAACATTCATTCAAATTGTATCTCATATAATTTGTGCTGGGGAGCATCTTTCTATGCCTTGGCAAACTGTAATGTTTCTAATTTCTTTTTTTCTTTTTTTTGGGGGGGGTGGGGAAGAAGAAGAGAGAAAGTGGGCATCTTATGCAGGCTTCATGCCCAATGCAGAGCTGGATACCGAGTTTGATCTCACAACTCAGATCACGACCTGAGCTGAAATCAGAGATCAGACGCTTAACTGACTGAGCCACCCGGCACCCAAACTGTAATTTCACTTTTAAGTTTGAATCACTTTCCAGTATTTAATCCTTTATGCTTTCAATGTTGTGCAATAGCTCCCATGGTGTCTGTGAAGTTTTTCCAAGTGTCACTTCCTCTAGGACATCTTCCTTCCATCATAAGCACTTTCCTCATTTATGTCAATGCACCCTCACTAAGCCATTTGGCTGCATATTTGTGTCTCTCATGTGGCAGCAATGTCAACATCCCCCTAGTCAGTCATTTCTTCTAGAAATTTTACTGAATTTCACTTTCAGCACTATCACTTTTTGGTTTTTTACTGCTTTTTCATTGTTATTAGCCAATTCTCTCTTTTTTATTAACCATAAAATGTCACATGGGTTTATCAATAGGAAACATGGAAGCATCACAAATCATGTGTTTTATTATGTGTGGGTGAACTGAGTAACAGATGTACAATGACCAATTGCCAACAGATTTTGTAAGAAATGATGTGACTGGTCACTGGTCTGAAAGGTAGCAGCAACATTTCTTCTTTGAGCAATTACTTACGTGGTAAACTTAAATCTGAATTGTGTCCGGGGTTTGTTTGTTTTTTTTTTTAAGATTTTTAAGATTTAAGAATTGTGTTCGGGTTTTTTTTGTTTTGTTTTGTTTTGTTTTAAGATTTTTAAGACTTTACTGGGCGCCTGAGTGGCTCAGTGGGTTAAGCCTCTGCCTTCAGCTCAGGTCATGATTTCAGGGTCCTGGGATTGAGTCCTGCATGCAGCTCCCTGCTCAGCAGGGAGCCTGCTTCCTTCTCTCTCTCTGCCTGCCTCTCTGCCTACTTGTGATCTCTCTATCTGTCAAATAAATAAAATCTTTTTTTATTTATTTGAGAGACAGAGTGAGTGAGAGAGAGAGCACATGAGCAGGGGCAGAGGGAGACTCAGAGGGAGAGGGGGAGAGAGAGAGAAGCAGGCTCCCATGCCAAGCAGGGAGCCTGACATAGGGCTCTATCCCAGAACCTGGGATCATGACCTGAGCTGAATGCAAGTGCTTAACCAGCTGAGCCACCCAGTTACCCTCTGAATTGTGTTGTTGAGAGTCTAGTATTGTTTAACTAAATTGTAGCAACTGAAATTCAGGCATAACAAAACTACACAAAGAAATGACTGACTGTTGTAGCTTAGCCAGAATTTGAACCCAGACAGTCTGACACAAGAATACTGTCTCTTCAAACCATAAGAGACTCTTAATCTCGCAGAACAAACTAAGGGTTGCTGGGGGGAAGGGGGGAGGGAGAGGGTGGTGGGGTTATGGACATTGTTGGGGGGGTGGGTGTGCTGTGATGAGTGCTGTGAAGTGTGTAAACCTGGCGATTCACAGACCTGTACCCCTGGTGCTAAAAATAAACTAAATGTTTATTTAAAAAATTAAAAAATTAAAAATTTGTAAAAAAAAGAATACTGCCTCTTAACCACATGGCAATAATACCTCTTAGAAAAGAAAGTGTAGGTATATTAAAATTATACATATGTCATTACAACAGAAACAAATGAATGGTTAACATATAATATGATCTGATATTTGAAAATCTGATATTTGAAAAAAGTCATTTATGTGTGTATTAATATATTTTAAATCTGTAGAAATATTCACCAAACTGTTGTACACCAGTAATTATCACAGAGCTTGGGTGCAGATTCTGAGACCTTTACCTTATATTATATATTCTCTCTCTATAGAGCCAGCATGAAATATTCAGTCAATGGAAGGGAGGACAAGGCGATAAAGGACAAAGGAGGGGAAGGTGATGGGAGGACGAGACCGCTGTCAATGTTGGGGACTGTACAACGCAAGTAAGACACGGCTTGTGACACTGAGAAACTGCCTTCATAAATCCTCTCGTCTCTTCTCCTCTTTTAGTCCCTCTCCTTTCTCATATGCTCAGATATACCTCATTTTGGTTAAAAATTTTTAAAAGTTCCTTCACCCTGTGGATTCCTCCAGTTCCCATTCTTGGGATTTTTTTTTTTTTTCCTTTTCTTAATGGCCAAAATCTCAAATGAACACTTCTCTATTTCTTCTCTACCCAATCCTTCCCGTCATATCATAACCCCGTTCCCAGAACAGTATCTACGCTGACATTGTTCTCTCAAAGGTCAGCATGGTAGCAAAACAACCTCCTTCCCGCCGCCGCCCCTTCCAACCTGGTGCAGACATGGCGTGGGGAACCTTCGGGATCACGCGGCGAGGCGTCCTGTGCTCCGCCGGACGCTGAGGTGAGACGGCCGCTCTGAGTAGAAGCCGCCAATCACTCAGGAACCAGCTGGGCCCCATCTCTAGGCCGGAAACCGGAACTAGCAACAGAGCAGCAGCGGGCTAGTGTGCGGGCGGAGGAGTTCTGACCGCATGCCGGCCCTCAGCGTTGTTGCAGGACCCGGATGTTGGAACGTGGTGGCACCGGATGGAGCGTGGCCGGAACAAGATGTCTGGCTGCGAGTTTAAAAGAAGGGGGTGGGACTTTCTGGCTCTGCGGTCCTCCATCATGATCATTGCAGGACAGTATGTGATTTCATAAGGAAATCAACAGTCTTGGGGGTGCCTGGGTGGCTCAGTGGGTTAAAGCCTCTGCCTTCGGCTCAGGTCATGATCCCAGCGTCCTGGAATCAAGCCCCGCATGGGCTCTCTGCTCGGTGGGGCGCCTTCCTCCTCCTCTCTCTCTCTCTCAGCCTGCTTGTGATCTCTGTCAAATAAATAAATAAAATCTTTAAAGAAAGAAAAAAGAAATCAACAGTTTTTCCTTATAAAATGATGCCTTTATTACTAAATTCACAGTACAAATACATACCCGTACTCTGTATATATACCATGAGTTAGAATTGGCATGGGGTTTTGGGCGGGTGTGTGTGTGTGGGGGGGGGGGGGGGTGATGCCCCAGATCTTATGCAGGTGAGAACCTAAATCATCTTCCCTTCTGATGGAAAGAATAAAGGAAAAGCCCGGTATAGGAAAACCCCTTCATTATGGCTTCCAGTGTTTTTCTCCCCCACCCAGAGCAGCCCAGAGTGGTGACTGAAGAAGCTCCAGGCCGTGGGGCTGTGACCAGTGGAAAAGGGGAAAGGAAACTCTAGTAGCCGGAGCCATTGGGTCCCTCATCTTCTGCCCGGGTCCTTTTGGGCTTTGAAAAAGGGTCAGAATGAGGCACTGCTGGCTATGCAGGAGGGAAAGGGATGGATCCAAAGAAGGGGTTTGCATTACAGCAGAGATCATCTACCGCAGTGCTAGGGACTTCCTACAGTGATCTTGGGGAGGACAAGTCCCAGAAGACTACCCCAAATATCCTGTCGTGCCTAGCCCCAAAGTAGTAAAGCCCACGTTGCTCCACAGACCTCTTTCATTCTCAGTGGACATAGCCCAAGTTTCAGAATGAAGAATGGTGCTACGACCAGACATATTTGGGCCCTGTGGGAATGGGGACAGCTCTGGAAGAGAAAGAAGTATCCCTAAGAACCTTGGGATTGTGGTGACATTAGAAAGAGCTTCATGGGAAAGGAATTTTCCCACATCTCTTTACCAACCTGGCTCTTTCTTTTCAGCCTCAGCTCATAGGTCGCCTCCTCCCTGAGGCCCTCTGAGATTGCCCAGACAAGGCCCACTCCCTTCCAACTCCCCAATAATCCTGGTTATTACCTTCTTTGGGTCCTGACAATAATCAGAATTAATTATTTTGTAGATTTATTTCTTTGACTTGTTTACTGTGTCTCTCTCCCAAATGATAAATTCCATAAGAAGAAGACCATATCTGCTTTATTTCCAGCTTAGCTTGGTTCCCGCCCCCCCCAACCAAAAAAAAAAAAAAACAAACCAAAAAACCACAAAACTGAAAAAGATGTGATGGTGAAGTAAGCCCAAACAATACTAGAAGGGAGGGAACAGGGAAGAGAGACAGGGAAGGGAGGAAAAACCAATGAAAAGAACGTCAACGAGCAGATCACCACTGGAAGCAAACTGGACCTCAGTCATCCAAGGTAAGGGGACTATTACATTTATCAAACATCTCCTGGATCTCACTGGTTGAGGAGCCCATCAGAGGTGTTAACACATTTCTGAGCATATGGCCGCATTTGGCAAAGACCCTCAGCAGAGAAACTTAGGTAGCCTGTGTAAGAAATGTGTACAAGCATCCTCCAGAGCAGGCTGGGCAGACACGGGCTGGGCAAGAATGGTGTAGACTAGGCCTGTTACAGCATCAGTTCACAGATCAGGCTCTGGCACCTGGTGTATACTCTATAAACTATAGCTGAATAAACAGTAGATTGATACATGAATGAATAAAAGAGAAGATTAGTGGGTTTCTAGTAATAATGTCAGAAAGGACTGGTTTTTCTTTCTTGGTGTTGACCTTAATTTTTTTTAAGGATTTTATTTGAGAGAGAGAGAGCACAAAAGAGGGGTAGAGAAGAGGGAGAGGGAGGGGGAGAAGCAGACTCCCTGTTGAACAGTGAGTCTGACATGCAACTCAGTCCCAGGACCCTGAGATCATAACCTGAGCCGAAGGCAGATGCTTAATTGACTGAGCCACGCAGGCACCTCTTGCCCTTACTCTTGACCCCAATTCTTTACATTCCTTTTCAGCCAGACTGAGAAAGATCTATTGGATTTTTCGCCATGTGCATTTTCCTTCTCTTCCTCCACACCTTCACTGCATTATACACCTTCCAGAGAGAGGTGTTTCCCTATGCTCATGCTCAAAAAAGCACTTTATGATTGACTTTATCCCTGCTCACTTTTCACTGAGAAAATATTGCTAGGTTTCTTGGAAATAAATATAACATTACTTATTGATCCAGTTTTCCTGGTATGTAAGCTATTGCCTATAAATTAGTTGGCCTACTTTTAGAAGTTACATTATTTCTTTTGGGCCAGTTGAGAACCCTTTAGTGCACAAACAGCAAGAAAAGTTAAATTTACAACATTGCACACTGGAACCATTAATCTAGATCAACACATACTAGGAATCACTTCCACCGTTCCTTCTTTTATATAGTTTTCGTCTGGCCTATGAATAGGACATCTTGTCCTGGGCAAAGTATTATATCTTCAAGGTTTTCAAATTCTTAATTAATAATAGTAAAGATCTTTTAACCTTAAATGAAATTGCTGATGTGCACGTTCTTTTTGTTTTTCTACCACAACTCTTGGTTCATATGAGCTTGGCCTAATTCTATCACATTGCAAATGCTCTGTGAGAGTGAACTTTCTTTATGTAAGCAGTAGTAATGCATTTGAAGTCATCAAACACATTTGATTATATTCTCTAATTGCTTTCTATAGGACCTCTCTCTCATTTGTCATAATCAAGAGGTTTTTTGGCTTTATGACGACCAGCTATAATACTAAATAGTAAATGCAATTTTCTTGGCAAAGGTCATCTGAACAATATTACTTGAACTTAAAATTATTAAATAAATCCCCCTCTCTTTATGGTTCCTCTGATGGTCAAGTCTATGTGTTAAATTGGCTAGGCCATGGTACCCTAGTTTTTAACCAAACACCAATCTAGATGTTGTGATGAAAGTATTCTTCAAGTATGATTAGTATTTAGATCAATAGGCTTTGAGTAAGGCAAATTACCCTCTGTAATCAGTCCCATACAATAAGCTGAAGCCCTTAAAAGAAGAGAAAGAACAAGGAATTCTCCTAGTAGATTGCCTTGAAATGTGATACTGCAGCATCAGTTCAATTCCTGGGTCTCCAACCTACCAGTCTATCCCAGAGATTTCAGATTTGCCAGCACCCACAATTTCATAAGCCAGTTCCTTAAAATAAAGATATAGATAGATAGATAGATAGATTAGGAAATATATATATATATATTTCCTAAATCACAGAGGAAGCAAATCGTCAGAGGAAAGTCCTATATCAGTGTTTGTATGTTTGGAAGAATTGTGTCCTTGCTTCTCCTCCGTCCTTCCAGCCATAATATTGAGTATTAAAAACACAAAAATGGAAAATCATGGGCCCTGCTCTGAAGTTCCAATACAATAAGATGATAGCAAAGATAGAAGAGATGCAGAGGCATGCAGAGGGAGGTAGACATTACCCAATGCCAGGAGAAGCTGGGGAAGCAAGTCACAGTTAAGCTGGATCTTGAGAGATCTAGTAGGAGTTGACTAACTGATACATGAAAAGATCCTCTAGATAGGTATAATATTTGATTGAAAAATATAACAACTACCTGTTATATTCATTAATTCATTCAATAAATATTTATTGGCTGTATATTTTTTTTACCAGAGATGGTTTTGTCCTTAAATTTTGAGGCATGTTTTTACATGCCCCTTCCCAGGCTAGGCAAAGTCCATCACATTTATTCTGCTAGATGGCTGTCTTTCACTGCTCAGCTCCCATCACATCCCATAACAGATGTTGGGGATTAAATGGCGAGTAAAAACAAACAAATAAAAAAGAATTGCTTAGGATTCACTTTAGCAGCCCGTGACAGAAACCCCCCAAATACCAATGGCTTAAGCATAATAGAATTTTATTTTTCTCTCATTGAAATGTCCAGATCTATCATCTAGATTTGGAATGATAGAATTAGGCTTCATTTACCTTGCTGCTCTGTCAACTTCATTCTGCAGCCATCACTTGTTTAAAAATGGCTGTTCCAGCTCCAATTCTCTTGTGTATCTACATTAAGCCAGCAGGAAAGAGAAAGGAGGAGATGAGCATTCATCTTCTCTTTACAGATCCTTTTGGAAGCCACATCTATCATTTTCACCAAAATCCCATTTTCCAGAACTTAGTTATACAACTACAACTAGTCTTCATTAGTGGCAGCCATATGCCCAGCTAAAAGTTGAAAAAGGAAAGACAAATATTAAAGACAGTGGACTGTGTTGCAGAAAGGAGAGAATCAGAATGAATATCACTCTGAAGGTTACACTCTTGGGCTGAAAAATAGGGTTGAGAAACAGAATTTAATTATTGTTTTAACGTCTTTTAAAATCTTCACTTGTAATTACATTGTTTTATTTTATTTTATTTTAAAGATTTTATTTATTTATTTATTTATTTATTTATTTATTTGAGAGAGCAAGAGCATGAGCAGGCGGAGGGGCAGAAGGAAAGGGAGAAACAGACTCCTACTGAGCCAGGAGCCTGATGTGGGATTTGATCCCACTTGGGATCATGATCTGAGATGAAGGCAGACAATTAACCAACTGAGCCACCCAGATGACCCTACATTGTTTTAATGATAGTCATTTACAGCTTGTTATTTAGGAAAAAAAGTATACTTGAATTTCTATAAAGATTAGTAAACAAATTTATATTTTCTGTGCAAGTTAATCGATCAATGGTTAAGACTGTTGGTTTTTAAAGGTGAATCCCTACCCAATAGGGATACATCTTTATTCTTTCTCATTTTGAATTCTTCAAATGATACATGTGAGAGGAAATCACAAGCACTGAAATCTCAAAATAGAAGTCAATAACAAAGTTTCTCACTAATAACAAAAGTCTGAAACATTTTTTTAAAGATTTTATTTATTTATTTGACAGAGATAGAGTGATCACAAGTAGGCAGAGAGGCAGGCAAGAGAGAGGAGGGGTGGAGTAGGCTCCCTGCTGAGCAGAGAGCCTGCTGCGGGACTTGATCCCAGGACCCTGAGATCATGACCTGAGCCGGAGGCAGCGGCTTAACCCACTGGGCCACCCAGGTGCCCTGAAACATTTTTTAATTATTGTATTAAACCATATCTATGTGGTGGCCATGGAGAAGCACTGCTCATTCTTCCCTCTCAGAGAAACTGCCATGAGGAGCATTATCGACTGACATGCCTCGGGATCCTTGCAAAGTTCACGCAAAGACCAGAGAGCCTGTGACTCTTCCTAGCCATTGGCTGAACACAGAGAGAGGATGAGAGATGTAACCTATGAATTTCCAAGTCTGGTCCTCAGGGAAACTTTCAACTTCTGCTCTCAGTCTTCACATGCCAACACCACATGAAAAGGCCCAGGCATCCTTCTTGAAAATCTGAGATGGTGGGGAGAGAAGGGCTTAGTTGACAGTTGACAGTAATTGCCAGACTTATGAGGATCTCAAACTACTTCGCGCCAGTCAGATTGCTAGGTGACTTGTAACCACATGAATAATTCCAAGCAAGACCTGCAGAAAAATTGCCTGTCTGTGTCCAACACACATTGCTGACTCATAAAAACGAGCAAATCAAGTGGTTGCTCTAATAAGCTACTAAATTTTGGAGCTGGGTGTTAAGAAGCAGGAGATAACTGACACTAAAAAAATAAGGTACATTGTGGCTGAAGATTGATTATACACACACACATACATACATATACATATATATGACAAATACTAACAAGATGAAAGTCCCACTTTCTATTTTAATATCAAACAAAATAGATTTTAAGACAAAAGCCATTATAGAGTCAAAGAGAGTCAAGATAATTATAAACTGTATACACCTAATAATCTGTTCTCAAAATATATAAAACAGGAAAAAAAGAAAAAGATGGAACTGCAAGAAAAAAACAGTAAATCCAACACCATCAACACAACACCATTAGTAATTAAAATAGATCAAGCAGATGAAAACTATAAACAGAAAGGAGATTTGAATGCACAGTTAAAAAGATGGATTTGGGGCACCTGGGTGGCTAAGTGGGTTAAAGCCTCTGCCTTTGGCTAATATCATGACCCCAGGGTCCTGGGATCGAGTCCTGCGTCAGGTTTTCTGCTCAGCGGGGAGCCTGCTTCCTCCTCTCTCTTGCCTGCTTCTCTGCCTACTTGTGATTTCTGTCTGTCAAACAAATAAATAAATAAATATTTCAAAAAATAAATAAAAATAAAAAACTGGATTTAATCAACATATGAAGACCCCTATATTCTGTGGTAGGAAGAATCTGATGTGGTCTCTGAGATTCCCACCCCTTGATGTGCGTGCCCTATATAATTCCCTCCCCTTTAGCTCATGCAGGACCCATGAATATGATAAGATAGATACTTATTTGATCACATTATGCTACATAGGACTCCGTCATTTCAGACTGGAGAGAGATTCTCCTCCTGGCTGGCTTTAAAAAAAGTAACCTGCCATGTATGAAAAGATCACGTATCTAGGACCAGAGGGGCTCTAGGAGCTGAGAGCAACCCCTGGCCAACAGCCAGCTAACATATGAGGACCTCAGTTCTAGGATGACAAGGAATTGAATACTACCAACAACCTGAATGAGTTTGGAAGACCCTGAGCTGCAGATGAGAACACTACTAATAGATACCTCAATCTCAGTCTTACGACACCCTGAGCAGAGAACCCATGCCCAGACTTCCAACTTACAGAAATGTGAAATAATAAAAATGCATATCATTTTAAGCCTCTAAGATTGTGTTAATTTGTTACACAGGAATAGAAAACTAATATACACTCAACCATTAGAAAAGCATATTCTCGGGATATCTGGATGGCTCAGTACTTTAAGCGTCTGCCTTCTGCTCAGATCATGATCCCAGGGTCTTGGGATTGAGTCCCACACTGGGCTCCTTGCTCTCCAAGGAGTTTGCTTTTCCCTCTGCCTGCCACTCCCTGCTTCTACATTTGCTCTCTCTTTCTCTGACAAATAAATAAATAAATCTAAAAGAAAGAAAGAAAAAAAGAAAGAAAAGCATATTCTGGGGCACCTGGGTAGCTCAGTCAGTTAAGTGTCTGACTTTGACTCAGGTCATGATCTCAGGGTTCTGGGATTGAGCCCGCTTGTCCTTCTCCCCCTCCCCCCACTCGTGCTCTTTCTTTCTGTCTTTCAAACAAATAAATGAAATCTTTTTTTTTTAGGGCACCTGGGTGGCTCAGTGGGTTAAGCCGCTGACTTCGGCTCAGGTCATGATCTCAGGGTCCTGGGATCGAGTCCCGCATCGGGCTCTCTGCTCAGCAGGGAGCCTGCTTCCTCCTCTCTCTCTCTGCCTGCCTCTCTGCCTACTTGTGATCCCTCTCTCTGTCAAATAAATGAATAAAATCTTTAAAAAAAAAGAAATCTTTTTTTTTTAAATTTTTAAAGGTTTTATTCATTTATTTGACAGAGAGACACAGCGAGAAAGGGAACACAAGCAGGGGGAGTGGGAGAGGGAGAAGCAGGCTACCTGCAGAGCAGGAAGCCAGATGCGGGGCTCCATCCCAGGACCCTGGGATCATGATCTGAGCCGAAGGCAAAGCCTTAACCACTGAGCCACCCAAGCGCCCCAAATGAAATCTTTAAGAAAAGAAATGAATATTCTTCTCAACCTCCCATGCAATATTTATTAAAATTGATCACAAACAATATCTTAGAGCTGGTTCCAGCAAATTTCAAAGATTGATGTCTCATGAACTATATTCTTTGATCCCAGTACAATTATAACAGCAATCAAAATTCATGAATTTTGGGGAATCCAGAAGTTTTCAGTGCCCAAAGTTAGCCTAAAAGTGTTATGACAGCTAACTATACATGAGCAAAAGCCTGACTGCAGAAGAAAGAGGCCACCATGAATGGAAATGTTGGATCCAAGGACAAATAATCGTGATCAAGGACTGACTCAGCAGTGGTACCTATGCCCAAATAGCTCACAACAGGCCACAGACTAGCTTCCCTTCCACAGTCAGTGGTCTGGGGCAGCTGAGTAGCCACTTGGCAGGAAGACCAGCAATGAGTCTGCGATGTTTTTCTCCCTACCATCCCAGAGTCAAGAAAGCCCCCAAACACCTAACATTATCTAAAGAGAAGCAAGTAAGAGGGAAGAGAAATTAAAGACTGAGCACTGAGCTCAAAGAAGATGAACATCCTCAAAAGACAATTAAAATGGAAACAGATACTATTAGATGCAATTGATTGACAACTTTTAATTTTCTTTACTTCCCCTGCTGTGCAGCACAGGTGGCTAGTGAGGTATTTTTTTTCCATACCTGAGAGGAGTATAATAAAGAGTTTTTTTAACACACCATGCAAAATTTTCTTTAAAACTCATTTACAAGAACAGTATCTAAATCAATTATAATGTAGCTTCTCCTAACAGGTTTCTGTTTGTCAAGCTTGTTTCTATACTGGGATCTCAAACTCAAAAGCTTAACAAGGACCAGCATATAACACAAATGGAAGAAGCAGACTAAGTTTTAAAGAATAGGATATGGTGGAGTTTTTCGTAACCTGAAGAGCATATACCCACCCCCCAAAAAAAGATCTCAGATCCTGTGGACTGGTTCCAGTGGGCTACCATTTTGCCTCTTCCATAATATGCAATAGGCATGCATATTCGTTATCCCTAATACAGTTTGATCAAATTAGGTTATAATTTAATATTTTTATATCTGTTTCCCCTGCAGTGATATATTCCAAACGCTGGAACAGTTTCCTATTCATCTTTATATCCCCAGCACATAACCCTTAGCATACAGTAAGCCTGTAGTAAATGCCAGAGGTGGAAATCATGAATGAGGGGCCCATAGCAACAAATCATCCAGATCAATGCGTTAAATGAATGATGGCAGGTGTAATCGAATCACATACATGAGCATGAAGCACCCCACAAAGTTCAGCCTCTCTGCAATGTGACGTGCAAACAACTGACAGCTCTCTGCTTAATGACAGACTGTAACCTGAGATTCTAGAAGCTCAGTGTTTGGAAAGGCACTAATTTCTTTCATTTTTAATTAGGTGACTAGTGATTAGATTATTATTGCTAGAGACAAGCTGATTAAGAAGTCACTGACAAGTCGTTTGTCCTCCTCCAAGGGCTGTCACAAGGATACATTTACATAATGACAGCTTCCCAGCTGGGAACTCTACTCTCTAACTAGTGTCACTTCTGGCAATAAATGCTGGTCCCTCGCTGTGTGGGACTTACGTAAATTTTCCAAGCCAGAACTAGTCTAGGGACAATTCTTACTGAAAAATCTTAGAAATGGAAATGCACCCAAAGGGAATTTGCTAAGGCCTTTCTCTCTTTCTCTTTCCTAGAAAGTAAGTTTCTTTTCTTTTTTTTTTTTTAATTAACATATAATGTATTATTAGCCCAGGGGTATAGGTCTGTCAATCGTAGGGCTTACACACTTCACAGCATTCACCATAGTAGAAAGTAAGTTTCTGGGCGCCTGGGTGGCTCAGTGGGTTAAGCCGCTGCCTTCGGCTTGGGTCATGATCTCGGAGTCCTGTGATCGAGTCCCATATCTGGCTCTCTGCTCAGCAGGGAGCCTGCTTCCTCCTCTCTCTCTCTGCCTGCCTCTCTGCCTACTTGTGATCTCTCTCTGTCAAAAAAAAAAAAAAAAAAAAAAACTTAAGCAAAAAAAAAAAAGTAAGTTTCTTAAGGATGGTGATGACAGGATGGTGGAGGAAGGGGAGGGTCCGTCAATTCTGTCTTAGAAAGGATGCTTTGGGGAACTGGTTAAAAGAACACCACCTTAAAGGGGGTGGGAGGTATAGGGGAGTGAGTGAGTGTGTGTGTGTGTGTGTGTGTGTGTGTGGCGGGGGTGTGGGCTGAGTTGGACAGTGGGGGATGGGGGTAAGTAGGAGGTTCTCTCCTAAATATTTGAAAAGCAGAAAACATCTTTCCACTTGATAATTTTTGTTTTTTTTTTAAGTAGGCTCCATGCTAGAGCCCAATGCAGGGCTTGAATTCATGACCCTGAGATCAAGACCTGAGCTGGAATCAAGAGTCAGATGCTTAATTGACTGACCCACTCAAGCGCCCCTCGCTTGACAAATTTCTCAAACTAGAGCAGCCCCAAGCCTCTAGATGGCCTTGTTACTTTTATTTTTTCTTATTTTTCATTTTCAAAAGCCTCTCAAGGCTCATTGTGTTTCTCTCTTTTTACACAAACAGTTGATTACATTCATTAAATGAAATGTTCAGTGGGATAAGACAGAGAGAGAGAGGGAGAGAGGGAGAGAGAGAGTCCCACCTCAGATTATTTTAGATTAGTGAAGCCTCAGTTGCTTTCTGAATGAAATGCCATTAATCAAGTCCCTAAATTGAATCACAAAAAAGACAAATGGAAACACTGAACTTCAAACACACCTTCAAAATAGCTGAAAAATTTAGGAGAAACTAGCTCGTTTGGAGTAAGTGCTCCAAATTAAAGAAAATTCTAATTATACAAAGTAAGGCAAACTGTATTTTTCAGTGTTACCAGGCAGAAATTGCTCTGGACTACTTCATCATGTTCTATCCATATGTCTGAGATTTTCTGAAACAGGGGAAACATTTTTGACGCACTTTTTACATTACTAACTTGTTTAGTAAATTCGTGTTGTTGTTTTAAAGATTTTATTTATTTATTTGAAAGAGAGAAAGGGTTCACAAGTGGGCAGGGCAGCAGGCAGAGAGAGAGAGGGAAGCAGACTCCCTGCCCAGCAGAGAGCTCGGTGCAGGGCTGGATCCCAGGACCCTGAGTTCATGACCTGAGCCGAAGGCAGAGGCTTAACCCACTGAGCCACCCAGGTGCCCATAAATTCTTTTTTCTCCATAGATGATCATGATGCTCAGTATGGGGTCCAAATAGTGGGAGCACATCAAGATAGAAAAGGGAATATTCCAAGAACATAGGAGTTCAATATCAGAAAATGTACTAATGGAGATCACCATATTAGTAGATTAAAAGGAAAACATGTAACACCAATCATTTATTTTCTCATGAGATTTGAGCAGGCCTTGGTAGATGTACTCCAACTATGCTCCCTACGGTTTTTGCTGATGTGGCTTGACTGCAGCTGTCAATTCAAATTCCAGGTCAGCTCATTTCCATGGAGCAAGTTCATACGTACTGCCCTCTAGAAGGCTAGCTGCAATTCTCAGGGGAGCCTCAGTTTCTTTCCACAGGGCTGCTTGAGCTTCTATCCAGCATGCAGCTAGGTTCCATAAGCAAGTGTTCCGAAAGACCAGGGTGGACATGACAAGACTTCTTAGGATTTAGCCTTGGACATCAAATGCCCACAAGATTCTGTTAGTCTTGGTCAAGCAAGTCTCTTAGGCAAGCCTAGACTCAGGGGGAAGAGACTACATAGTCTGGTTTGGGACTTCCATAGGAGTTATGTGAGAATACTAGCTGCTTGCACTTGATGATGATGGGGTCTGTGGAAAGGGCTAGCACTCCCTTTTCCAGGGGACAGAAGTCAACTGATCCCAGGAGAAAATCTGGGTACGGCCTCTCCAGTTGGCAGAGAAGGTAAATTGATGCCAGTTAGCTTGTCAACCAGCTGATTCGGTGAACCCCACAGTGAGAATTTTAGCCAATCTCGCGGCCCTTCAAGTCTATTTGCCCATTGCATCCATCGTCCCGGATGCTTCTGGGGCCCCTTCAATCAGGAAACGAACATCCTTTGATTTTTGAATGATTCAGTTCTCTCCGTTATCTCTTCTTGAAATTCCTAGTGTTTGGACATGGGATAACGGACTCCTCCTCTGATTTTCTTATCTTTTCATTCCCATTTTCCATCTCTTCACATCTTTGCTCCGCTTACAGGGGCTTCGTCTTAATTCCATCTTCGAATATACTGCTGGGTTTTTTCCTGCGGCTGTGATGTTTTTAATTTCCACATCTTTCTTGTTGTTGTTCTTTATAAATTGTTTATCATCCTCTTCTTGTTTCACAGCTACAACATTCCGTCTCTCTGAGAATACTGAATATCGATCTGGGTTGGGTTTTGGTTTCGTTCAGTTTTGTTTTGTTTTGTTTTGTTTTTAAGCTTTCTTCTACCTGGATAGCTTCTGTTTCCTCCAACCTGCTGTTTTCTGTTTGTTTTTGTCCTTACTTTTTTGTTGTTGTTGTTAGCTTTCTTCATATACCTGGAAATCCTTAGCTGTCTGCCTTTGATTAAGAATAAGGAACCAGGGTGCCTGGGTTAAAGTCTCTGCCTTTGGCTCAGGTCATGATCTCAGGGTCCTGGGATCAAGCCCTGTGTTGGGCTCTCTGCTCAGTGGGGAGCCTGCTTACCGCACCCCACCCCACCCCACCCGGGCTCTACCTGACTCTCTGCCTACTTGTGATCTTTGTCTGTCAAATAAATAAATAAAATCTTTAAAAGAAGAAGAAGAAGAAGAAGAAGAAGAAGAAGAAGAAGAAGAAGGAGAAGGAGAAGGAGAAGGAGAAGGAGAAGGAGAAGGAGAAGGAGAAGGAGAAGGAGAAGAAGAAGAAGAAGAAGAAGAAGAAGAAGAAGAAGAAGAAGAAGAAGGAAAAGAAGAGCTAAAAAGCTCATTAAGAAACTTCGGGCATGTGAAAGAGACCTATCAACTATGGACTTCTCTTTAAGTTTATCTGGACGAGTCATTTGTTAGGAAAGCCCTGGCATCGATATATTTTTAGGTACTTTCTTTTGGCTTAGTCATATTTTTAGAATCTTCTGACCCTGCCTGGAGAATGAGAGGCTGGCTGACTAATCTGGAAGCTAAGTAAGGGATGATGTCTAGAGGGTTCTGCATTCAGCACTCAGTATATGGTAACTCATTCCTCCTGTTTTTGGCATTGTAGTCATGTTCTCTCAATTTTGCTTAAAATGCTCTTCTCCATTACCCCTTGTGCAGAGATCCTGCTTTACAGTCTCCAGATATAAACTCCTAGTCTTCTATCCAGATGGACAATGAGCAGTTGCACATAGCCAAGGAAAGGAGGAAATTTAAAAATCTAACAGCAGTCATCCATTCTTTTTATTATAGCATGACTCCAATGCACACACACATCCACAAATGGACACATTTATTTTTTTTTTAAGATTTTATTTATTTATTTGACACAGAGAGAGAGTTTTACTAGCCAAATTTTTAAAAATATGAATGTGTGGTTTTTTTTGTTGGGCAGGATGAAGAATACTGTTTGGGAAATGTGGGCTTTTATAAAATGTGATTTTTATATTAATTCCCAAACAGAACTTTAAAAGTGTATGTTAAAAGATTATAAGGTATCATCTGCCAGCAGAAGAAGCCAAGTTGTTTGATTGTAACTTTCAAAATTTGATTGAAGACACTTTTTCCTCTTCCTGGGATATTTACAGTTTAACTCTTCCAGGATTTTCTAAAATTTCATTCTACTAACCTTTAAAAACTGACCTTTGCCCCAACCTGGGAAGTTTTAATTTAAAACCATGGTTGAAATGGACCGTTTATTACATCTTCAGGAAGAGAAGAGATTTAATCACTATGTTGATTCTCAGCCTTGCTGATAAAGCAATCAGATGGCCTTACTTACTATAAATTATGGAAAACAGTAGACCACCCTTCTTGCAGGTACAAATTGGAACTAAAGTAAGCTCTAATGTCCTAGGTTGTTAAAGGGAGTTGCTCTGCATTGCTACCCTGCTAGGTTTTCCTCCAGAAGCCTAGCTAGGGATTCTTCGGGAAGAGCTGTTCCAGTTAAGTCTTCAGTTGGTATTTCACTAGAATTTACCTAGTTATCAGCCACAGTATAGAATTAAGAATTCCACCTTCTAAACAAATTATGCTGTTGAACTAGCGTCATGGGCAGTGTGAAGGTGATAAAGAAGTTAGCTATATGTGACTCTTGTGGTTTGGGGAAGAAAAGTCAATCCTATTTCCTGAGCGCTTCCTGTGCACTAAGCATTATATTTCATAGGACAGTACTTCCCAACTTTTCTCACCTCATGGCATACAGAAAAAATTATGAAATTTGTCACAACACACTAGGGCAAATGGATGAGACTGCTCTTGTCCAGAAACAACTGTCAAGGAGCTCTAGCTATTCCAGACCCTGCCCTGCCACCCTGCAGGCTGAGCACATTAACATCCCCGAAGGCCTGCGTGTAAATAAAATTCTATCTTCATATAAGCCAACATACTTTTAGGAATAGATATAGAGAGTAAACAAAGTGACAGCAAGAAAATGCCCAGGGAACTGGCTTTGGGTGGCACGGTCCCATAGGGCCATTTCCTGGCCTCACACAGGGTCCTGAGTGGTCGCAGCCTGGACCCTGTGAGAAAGCCCTCTCTGAGCCAGGCACACATGTGGCCAACCCATCCCACTACTCAGCCCCCTGGGGTCCCTGTCCCAGCACTGGCAGATCAGGCCTGCCATGACCCTAAACCTCAGTTGAGTTTTCGGGCTTCTGTCCCCAGGGGCCTGTCCCCCAATCTGTCCAGATTAGGGACTCCAGAGCCAAATGCTAGGAATCTGCCGGCTACCCACTAGGAAACCATGCCATTTGGAGTTGTGCAGAACTCTCAGACTGGGAGAAACCCACATGCCTCCCTGAGGCCACTTGCAGCGGCCCCCCTGGCCACAAAACCTGGAGCCTGATACAACACCTGACCCCAGTCCTTCACTCAGCCCCCTGGGTATCCTGCGTCAGTGCTGGCAGATTGGGCCTGCTATGCCCCTACACCCTAACCCTAACCCTTGGTTGGGTTTTCAGGCTTCCTTCCCCAGAGACCTGGCCCCCATGCCTTTCAGACTGGGGACCACTGAGCCACACCCCAGGACTCTGCCTGCCACCCAGGAGGAAATTGTGCCATTCGGAGCTGTGCAAAACCCTCAGAGCAGGAGAAACCTGCATGCCCCCTCAAACCCACCCCCACATTCGGCGACCCACCAGGCGACAAACATGGAGGCTGACTCTCAGCTGGACCCACTCCCTCAATTCTTCCCCCGAAATGCTCCCCTGGTCAGGGGCCCTTGGGGGAGCTGCATGAACCTGGCCCATGTTCCTGGATGGTCTGACAAGTACCCACCTAGTGAGAAAGCACTCTAGACTGCCAGCGTGGCTGGAATTGCCACCCAATGCCAGCCAAGTCTCATGATCTTTCTGCCCTGGGCAGAAAGATTGTGAGATAAGAATTGGCTGGAAAGCCCCTGGGGAACTCATTTCCGGTGGCACAGTCCCGAAGTCCCACTGCCTGGGACTGGCTGGGGTTCCCGAGTGGTCGCAGCCCAAATCACGTGAGAAAGCCCTCTGCAAGCCACACTCACATGTGGCCCAAACCACCCTCTACTCAGCCCCCTGGGGCGCCCATCCCAGCGCTGGTAACTCTCGGTTGGGTTACAGGCTTCTGTCCCCAGGGGCCTGTCCCCTGAGCCCTCCTGATTGAGGACTCAGGAGATAGACCCAAGGAGTCTGCCTGCAACCCAGGAGGAGACCATGCCATTCAGAGCTGCACAAAACCCTCAGACTGGGAGTAACCCACATGCCTCCCTGAGGACACCACCAGCTTTGGCAGTGCCCCCTGGCCACACCCGGAGCCTGACGAGCCACCTGACTCCTGTCCTCAACTTAGCACCCGTGTGCTATGTGATACATCCCAGACCCATATTAGTAGTCATGATGGTGGTAATTTAACTGTGGATATTAAACACCTTCAAGATACTATTCAGGGCATTCCCTGTGATCCTTACAATCAGTCCCAAGTGTGAGTTTCACTCAAAGGATTAATGATATTTTATCTGATGTAAACCCCTTTGCTTGGATCAAAACACTGGTGCTGGCATTATAGGTGGAATGATGACACTTTTTATTGCTATAATCATTTTGTGCTTAGTCCTCAGATGCTCATGGAAATCTTTCTGACGACTAATGGTTCAAGAACTTGCTGCTTCTGCATTGACAAAAAGGGGGAAATGTAACCGTCCCTCCGAATGATAGGCTGCTTGAAATATCCCTAATGAGAAATTGTACTGGTCATGCAAGCATGCTTGACGATGACCTAGAGAAAACCCGAACTAGCAGCAGGCCTCCGGTGGAGAGGAGGATACACGTCCTCGAAGCCCAGCAGCTCAGGGTGGAACATCGCCCGTTTCCCTTTGCCATTGTCTCCCCTGCCTCCTGAAAGCCTGCTGCTAAAATAATCCCTTTCTGTGCGCTTGCTCTGCCAAAAATTCCATGCTGCTGGGCCAGGCACAGCCAACTCTGTTTACCTGCAAGACTATGGTCGATGTAGGACTCCCGTTCCTTCTGGTTGACCTACAAGACCCAAGACGAATGTATAACCTCCTCGTTTGTTGGTTGTGATCTTGTATCTAATCAATATGGGACTGAGGAGTTTTGGGGGTGACAGTCCTTTCAGCGTCGTCCTTGCTCCTTCCCTCTCCCAGGTGACTTGTTTCTTCCTCATTCTTCTCCTGAGTGCCATCAGGAAGGGGCCCCCAAGTGCCTGGCAGAGGGAAGAAATGCACGGAGGGAGGCCTGGGGCTTGTATGAAGTGGGATGTCACTCAGCACTCAGGGAGCTGTCATACCGTCAAGGCAAAGCTGTCCTCCTTTGCCCTGAGCCACAATCTTTGATGCTAGACCCATACTCTAGGCCAGGAGTGTCTTTACATCATCCTAGGGCTGTGAAGCAAGAAGATTCCGTGGGATCCCCAGTAGGAGAGGAGCAGCGCTTCCAATAGGCAAGGGTGAGTGTCCCCACTTTGTCCTCCCCAAGCCAGTGTTCTCCCAGGCCCATCCCCGAAACGGAAAACCTACACTCACTCTTCAAGGGTCTGTCCTTCCAGCCCTACCCGCTCCGCTGGGCCACGGGCACCTGGAAAGGGTGGCGTCTGGCTTCCCATGCCAGCATCCATTTGGCCCCCAACTTTTGCCCACATGACCCACAGAAGAGACTCAGGAGAGGAGCTATGCAGAGAAACTAGAACAGGCTTTAATTAATGAAATGAACACGACCTAAAGGGTCTGCCAAGGAAGTGGGGAGAGGGGAGGGGCAATCTGTGGGCAGCGGCAGGAGTCCCAGGAGCTGTGGGACTGCAGGCCAAAGGGACACGGATCTCAGTGTACTGTCCCAAGGCCCATGACCCCTGGGATCACATACGAGGCCTCAGGCCCCCACCTTCCTTAAAAATGGTGGGTCAGGGATTGGGAAGTTTTCGCAATGTTGGCTGGCAGGCTGGGGGTTCAATTTTGCTCCAGTACCAGGCTTGATTTGTGTCTCCCGTTCCACACTAGTCTTGCATCGGTGTCACATGAAAGTACACCACTAGATACTTCTCCAAGTAGCTATTGGCTCAACCCAGCCTCTGCCTCTTGGGCCCCAAGGAAGTGGGCCATGATGTAGGAGAAGATGGTTTGTTGCACTGTGCAGCACTTTTGCGTCATCTGAGGTGCTGGGCAGGGGATGACGGGTTGTTGGTGGCAAGGCTGGAGTGGGCTGTGCTGACCACAAAGGCAGGGCCGCGAGTGGAGAGGGCAGGACGCCCCTGTCCCCACGAGCAGCCTTGCTGGAAGTACAGCTGTCTGATCTGGACCTCTGCTTGGTCTGGTGCCTGGGGATGTGACTGAAGGGAGGAGCACTCGGGGCTCCCGACACAGGCGGGTGCGTTGTGCTGGCTCCAGTGGTCCCCGAAAGGGTGTTCAGGCGTAGGCAGAACCCTGTGTTTGGGCCAAGGCTTGCACCGGAGCCATGCGGGACACTTGGGGCCCTGCTCGAGCTGCTGAGATGCAGAGTACCCCACATCTGGAGCACAGATCTGCAACATCATCTCCTCGCACCAAAACTGGGGGTGCTGCCGAAAGCCCCATGCTGGGGGCGACATTGTGGTGCCAGTTGGGCGACCGGTGAGCTGGCTGTTATGCCCAGCATGGGACACAGTGCCGGGCAGCTGGGGGCCGCTGTCAAGCCAGGGGCAGCGGCAGTGGGATGGGATGTGCAAAAAGATGGCTTGTTGTGGTGAAGCACTTTTGCACCTAATCAATCTCTGGGAAGGGTATGAGGGGGTCTTGGTGGCCAGGCTGGTGTGGGCTGTGCTGACCACAAAGGCGGTGCTGCTAGGAGGAGAGGCCAGAATGCCCCTTTCCCCGTGGGCAGCCTTGCTGGAAGTGCAGCCGTGTGATCTGGACCTCTGCTTGGTCTGGTGCATCGGGATGTCACTGAAGGGAGGAGCACTCGGGGATGCTGACACAGGCTGGTTCGTTGTACTGAATCCAGTGATCCCCGAAAGGGTGCTCTGGCATGGGAGGCCCCCTGTGTTCAGGCCCAGGCTTGCCCTGGAGCCCTGCGAGCCACTTGGGGCCCTGCGCGTTGCTGTTGCGATGCTGAGTGCCCCAAATCTGGAACACAGATCTGCAACATCATCTCCTCTCCCCAAAACTGGGGGTGGTGCCGAAAGCGCCATGCTGATGGGGGCCGACATTGTGGTGCCAGTTGGGGGGCCGGGGTGCTGGCTGTTGGGCCCAGCATGAGACACAGCGACGGGTAGGTGGGGGGGCGCTGTCAAGCCAGGGGCAGCGGCAATGGGCTGGGATGTGCAGGAAGATGGCTTGTTGCACGGTGAAGCTCTTTTGCACCTAATCAATCTCTGGGCAGGGGATGAGGGGGTCTTGGTAGCCAGGCTGGTGTGGGCTGTGCTGACCACAAAGGCGGTGATGCTAGGAGGTGAGGCAATGTCGCCCCTGTCCCCATGAGCAGCCTTTCTGGAAGGGCAGCTGTGTGATCTGGAACTCTACTTGGTCTGGTGCCTGGGGATGTGAATGAAGGGAGGAGCACTCGGGGCTCCCGACACAGGCTGGTTCGTTGTGCTGGATCCAGTGGTCCCCGCAAGGGTGCTCTGGCGTGGCCGGGACCCTGTGTTCGGGCCCAGGCTTGGCCCGGAGACCTGCGGGCAACTTGGGTCCTGCTCCTTGCAGCTGAGATGCAGAGTGCTCCAAATCTGGAACACAGATCTGCAACACCATCTCCTCTCCCCAAAACTGGGGGTTCTGCCGAAAGCGCCATGCTGATGGGGGCCGGCATTGTGGTGCCAGTTGGGGGGCCGGGGTGCTGGCTGTGGGCCCAGAATGAGACACTACACCGGGAAGCTGTGGTGCCGATGTCAAGCCAGGGGCAGCGGCAGTGGGCTGGGATGTGCAGGAAGATGGCTTGTTGCACGGTGAAGCTCTTTTGCACCTAATCAATCTCTGGGCAGGGGATGAGGGGGTCTTGGAGGCTAGGCTGGTGTGGGCTTTGCTGACCACAAAGGCGGTGCTGCTAGTAGGACAAGCCAATGCTCCTAACCCGTGGGCAGCCTTGCTGGAAGTGTAGCCGTCTGATCTGGACCTCTGCTTGGTCTTGTGCCTGGGGATGTGACTGAAGGGAAGAGCACTCGGGGCTCTCAACACAGGCTGGTAGTTGTGCTGGCTCCAGTGTTCCCCGAAAGGGTGCTCTGTCGTGGGCAGCCCACTGTGTTTGAGCCTAGGCTATTGCTGGAGCCCTGCGGGACACTTGGGGCCCTGCTCCTTGCTGCTGCGATGCAGAGTGCCCGACATCTGGAGCACAGTTCTGCAACATCATCTCCTCACCTCAAAACTGGGGGTCCGGCCGAAAGCACCATGCTGATGGGGGCCGGCATTGTGGTGACATTTGGGGGCCGGGTGCTGGCTGTTGGGCCCAGCATGGGACACAGCGCCAGGCAACTGGGGGGCCACTGTCAAGCCAAGGGCATCGGCAGTGGGCTGGGATGTGCAGGAAGATGGCTTGTTGCACGGTGAAGCTCTTTTGCACCTAATCAATCTCTGGGCAGGGGATGAGGGGGTCTTGGTGTCAAGGCTACTTTGGGCTGTGCTGACCACAAAGGCGGTGCTGCTACGAGGAGAGGCCAACGCTTCTGTCCCCGTGGGCAGCCTTGCTGGAAGTGCAGCCATCTGATCTGGACCTCTGCTTGATCTGGTGCATGGGGATGTCACTGAATGGAGGAGCACTTGGGGCACCCGACACAGGCTGGTTTGTTGTGCTGGCTCCAGTGGTCCCCGAAAGGGTCCTCTGGCGTGGGCGGCCCCCTGTGTTGGGGCCGAGGCTTGCCCCGGAGCCCTGCGGGCCACTTGGGGCCCTTCTCGTTGCTGCTGCGATGCAGAGTGCCCCAAATCTGGAGCACTGATCTGCAACATCATCTCCTCTCCCGAAAACTGGGGCTGTTGCCGAAAGCGCCATGCTGATGGGGGCCGGCATAGTGGTGCCAGTTCGGGGGCCATGGTGCTGGCTGTTGGGCCCAGCATGAGACACTACAACGGGCAGCTGGGGGCAGCGGTCAAGCCAAGGGCAGCGGCAGTGGGCTGGGATGTGCAGGAAGATGGCATGTTGCACGGTGAAGCTCTTTTGCACCTAATCAAACTCTGGGCAGGGGATGAGGGGGTCTTGGTGTCAAGGCTGGTGTGTGGGCTGTGCTGACCACAAAGGCGGTGCTGCTACGAGGAGAGGCCAGGATGCACCCGTCCCCATGGTTAGCCTTGCTGGAAGTGCAGCCGTCTGATCTGGACCGCTGCTTGGTTTGGTGCCTGGGGATGTGACTGAAGGAAAGAACCCTTGAGGCACCCGACACAGGCTGGTTCCTTTGCTGGCTCCAGTGGTCCCCAAAAGGGTGCTCTGGCGTGGGCGGTCCCTGTGTTCGGGCCGAATATTGACCCGGAGTCCTGTGGGCCACTTGGGGCCCTTCTCGTTGCTGCTGCGATGCAGAGTGCCCCAAATCTGGAGCACAGATCTGCAACATCATCTCCTCTCCCTAAAATTGGGGTTGCTGCCGAAAGCACCATGCTGATGGGGGCCGGCATTGTGGTGCCAGTTGGGGGGCCGGGGTGCTGGCTGTTGGGCCCAGCATGATACACTACACCGGGCAGCTGGGGGCCGCTCTCATGCCAGGGGCAGTGGCAGTGGGCTGGGATGTGCAGGAAGATGGCTTGTTGCACGGTGAAGATCTTTTGCACCTAATCAAACTCTGGGCAGGGGATGAGGGGTTCTTGGTGGCCAGGCTGGTGTCTGGGCTGTGCTGACCACAAAGTCAGTGCTGCTAGGAGGAGATTCCAACGCTCCTGTGCCCGTGGGCAGCGCTGCTGGAAGTGCAGCTGTCTGATCTGGACCTCTGCTTGGTCTTGTGCCTGGGGTTGTGACTGAAGGGAGGAGCACTAGGGGCTCCCGACACAGGCTGGTTCGTTGTGCTGGCTCCAGTGGTCCCCGAAAGGGTCCTCTGGCGTGGGCGCCTCCTGTGTTCGGGCCCAGGCTTGACCCGGAGACCTGCGGGCCACTTGGGTCCCTGCTCATGCTGTTGCGCTGCAGAGTGCCCCAAATCTGGAGCACAGATCTGCAACATCATCTCCTCTCCCCAAACCTGGGGGTGCTGCCGAAAGCGCCATGCTGATGGGGGCCGGCATTGTGGTGCAAGATTCAGGGCCAGGGTGCTGGCTGTTGGGCCCAACATGAGACACTACACCGGGCAGCTGGGCGGCCGCTGTCAAGCCAGCGAGAGCGGCAGTGGGCTGGGATGTGCAGGAAGATGGCTTGTTGCACGGTGAAGCTCTTTTGCACCTAATCAATCTCTGGGCAGTTGATGAGGGGGTCTTGGTGTCAAGGATACTTTGGGCTGTGCTGACTACAAAGGCAGTGCTGCTAGGAGGAGAGGCCAACGCTTCTGTCCCCGTGGGCAGCCTTGCTGGAGGTGCGCCGTCTGATCTGGACCTCTGCTTGATCTGGTGCATGGGGATGTGACTGAAGGGAGGAGCACTCGGGGCTCCCAACACAGGCTGGTTCGTTGTGCCGGCTCCAGTGGTCCCTGAAAGGGAGCTCTGGCGTGGGCAGCCCCCTGTGTTCGGGCCCAGGCTTGGGCGAGGCCTGCAGACCACTGGGGCCCTGCTCATTGCTGCTGTGATGCAGAGCGCCCCAAAACTGGAACACAGATCTGCAACATCATCTCCTCTCCCCAAAACTGGGGCTGCTGCCGAAAGCGCCATGCTGATGGGGGCTGGCATTGTGGTGCCTGCTGCGGGGCCCGGGTGCTGGCTGTTGGGCCGAGCATGAGATACAGCGCCGGGCCGCTGCGGGGCAGCTGTCAAGCCAGGGGCAGCGGCAGTGCGCTGGGATGTGCAGGAAGATGGCCTGTTGCACGGTGAAGCTCTTTTGCACCTATTCAATCTCTGGGCAGAGGATGGGGGGGTCTTGGAGGCCACGCTGGTGTGGGCTGTGCTGACCACAAAGGCGGTGCTGCTAGGAGGAGAGGCCAATGCTCCTAACCCGTGGGCAACCTTGCTGGAAGTGCAGCCGTCTGATCTGGACCTCTGCTTGGTCTTGTGCCTGGGGATGTGACTGAAGGGAGTAGCACTCGGGGCTCCCGACACAGGCTGGTTCGTTGTGCTGGCTCCAGTGGTCCCCGAAAGGGTCCTCTGGCGTGGGCGCCTCCTGTGTTCGGGCCCAGGCTTGCGCGAGGCCTGCGGACCACTGGGGCCCTGCTCGTTGCTGCTGCGATGCCAAGTGCCCCAAATCTGGATCACAGATCTGCAACATCATCTCCTCTCCCCAAACCTGGGGGTGCTGCCAAAGCGCCATGCAGATGGGGGCCGGCATTGTGGTGCCAGCTGCGGGGCCGGGGTGCTGGCCGTTGGGCCCAGCATGAGACACTAACCCGGGCAGCTGGGGGGCAGCTGTCAAGCCAGGGGCATCGGCATCCCAGTGGGCTGGGATGTGCAGGAAGATGGCTTGTTGCACGGTGAAGCTCTTTTGCACCTAGTCAATCTCTGGGCAGTGGATGAGGGTGTCTTGGTGTCAAGCTTACTTTGGGCTGTGCTGACCACAAAGGCGGTGCTGCTAGGAGCAGAGGCCAACGCTTCTGTCCCCGTGGGCAGCCTTGCTGGAAGTGCAGCCGTCTGATCTGGACCTATGCTTGATCTGGTGCATGGGGATGTCACTGAAGGGAGGAGCACTCGGGGCACCCGACACAGGCTGGTTCGTTGTGCTGGCTCCGTGGTCCCCGAACGGGTCCTCTGGTGTGGGCGGCCGGATATTCGGGCCCAGGCTTGCCCCGGAGACCTGCAAGCCACTTGGGGCCCTGCTCGTTTCTGCTGCGATGCAGAGGGCCCCAAATCTGGAGCACTGATCTGGAACATCATCTCCTCTCCCCAAAACTGGGGCTGCTGCCGAAAGCGCCATGCTGATGGGGGCCGGCATTGTGGTGCCAGTTGGGGGGCCAGGGTGCTGGCTGTTGGGCCCAGCATGAGACACTAAACCGGGCAGCTGGGCGGCCGCTGTCAAGCCAGGGGCAGCGGCAGTGGTCTGGGATGTGCAGGAAGATGGCTTGTTGCACGGTGAAGCTCTTTTGAACCTAATCAAACTCTGGGCAGGGGATGAGGGGGTCTTGATGGCCAGGCTGGTGTGTGGGTTGTGCTGACCAAAAAGGCGGTGCTGCTAGGAGGAGAGGCCAGGATGCCCCGGTCCCCATGGGCAGCCTTGCTGCAAGTGTAGCCGTCTGATCTGGTCCTCTGCTTGGTGTGGTACCTGGGGATGTGACTGAAGGAAGGAGCCCTTGGGGCTCCCGACACAGACTGGTTCGTTGTGCTGGCTCCAGTGGTCCCCGAAAGGGTGCTCTGTCGTGTTCGGTCCCTGTGTTCGGGCCGAGGCTTGACCCGGAGACCTGCGGGCCACTTGGGTCCCTGCTCATGCTGTTGCGATGCAGAGTGCCCCAAATCTGGAGCACAGATCTGCAACATCATCTCCTCTCCCCAAACCTGGGGGTGCTGCCGAAAGCGCCATGCTGATGGGGGCCGGCATTGTGGTGCAAGATTCGGGGCCAGGGTGCTGGCTGTTGGGCCCAGCATGAGACACTACACCGGGCAGCTGGGCGGCCGCTGTCAAGCCAGCGAGAGCGGCAGTGGGCTGGGATGTGCAGGAAGATGGCTTGTTGCACGGTGAAGCTCTTTTGCACCTAATCAATCTCTGGGCAGTTGATGAGGGGGTCTTGGTGTCAAGGATACTTTGGGCTGTGCTGACTACAAAGGCAGTGCTGCTAGGAGGAGAGGCCAACGCTTCTGTCCCCGTGGGCAGCCTTGCTGGAGGTGCGCCGTCTGATCTGGACCTCTGCTTGATCTGGTGCATGGGGATGTGACTGAAGGGAGGAGCACTCGGGGCTCCCAACACAGGCTGGTTCGTTGTGCCGGCTCCAGTGGTCCCTGAAAGGGAGCTCTGGCGTGGGCAGCCCCCTGTGTTCGGGCCCAGGCTTGGGCGAGGCCTGCAGACCACTGGGGCCCTGCTCATTGCTGCTGTGATGCAGAGCGCCCCAAAACTGGAACACAGATCTGCAACATCATCTCCTCTCCCCAAAACTGGGGCTGCTGCCGAAAGCGCCATGCTGATGGGGGCTGGCATTGTGGTGCCTGCTGCGGGGCCCGGGTGCTGGCTGTTGGGCCGAGCATGAGATACAGCGCCGGGCCGCTGCGAGGCGGCTGTCAAGCCAGGGGCAGCGGCAGTGCGCTGGGATGTGCAGGAAGATGGCCTGTTGCACGGTGAAGCTCTTTTGCACCTATTCAATCTCTGGGCAGGGGATGGGGGGGTCTTGGAGGCCACGCTGGTGTGGGCTGTGCTGACCACAAAGGCGGTGCTGCTAGGAGGAGAGGCCAATGCTCCTAACCCGTGGGCAGCCTTGCTGGAAGTGCAGCCGTCTGATCTGGACCTATGCTTGATCTGGTGCATGGGGATGTCACTGAAGGGAGGAGCACTCGGGGCACCCGACACAGGCTGGTTCGTTGTGCTGGCTCCGTGGTCCCCGAACGGGTCCTCTGGTGTGGGCGGCCGGATATTCGGGCCCAGGCTTGCCCCGGAGACCTGCGGGCCACTTGGGGCCCTGCTCGTTTCTGCTGCGATGCAGAGTGCCCCAAATCTGGAGCACTGATCTGGAACATCATCTCCTCTCCCCAAAACTGGGGCTGCTGCCGAAAGCGCCATGCTGATGGGGGCCGGCATTGTGGTGCCAGTTGGGGGGCCAGGGTGCTGGCTGTTGGGCCCAGCATGAGACACTAAACCGGGCAGCTGGGCGGCCGCTGTCAAGCCAGGGGCAGCGGCAGTGGTCTGGGATGTGCAGGAAGATGGCTTGTTGCACGGTGAAGCTCTTTTGCACCTAATCAAACTCTGGGCAGGGGATGAGGGGGTCTTGATGGCCAGGCTGGTGTGTGGGTTGTGCTGACCAAAAAGGCGGTGCTGCTAGGAGGAGAGGCCAGGATGCCCCGGTCCCCATGGGCAGCCTTGCTGCAAGTGTAGCCGTCTGATCTGGTCCTCTGCTTGGTGTGGTACCTGGGGATGTGACTGAAGGAAGGAGCCCTTGGGGCTCCCGACACAGACTGGTTCGTTGTGCTGGCTCCAGTGGTCCCCGAAAGGGTGCTCTGTCGTGTTCGGTCCCTGTGTTCGGGCCGAGGCTTGACCCGGAGACCTGCGGGCCACTTGGGTCCCTGCTCATTCTGTTGCGATGCAGAGTGCCCCAAATCTGGAGCACAGATCTGCAACATCATCTCCTCTGCCCAAACCTGGGGGTGCTGCCGAAAGCGCCATGCTGATGGGGGCCGGCATTGTGGTGCAAGATTCGGGGCCAGGGTGCTGGCTGTTGGGCCCAGCATGAGACACTACACCGGGCAGCTGGGCGGCCGCTGTCAAGCCAGCGAGAGCGGCAGTGGGCTGGGATGTGCAGGAAGATGGCTTGTTGCACGGTGAAGCTCTTTTGCACCTAATCAATCTCTGGGCAGTTGATGAGGGGGTCTTGGTGTCAAGGATACTTTGGGCTGTGCTGACTACAAAGGCAGTGCTGCTAGGAGGAGAGGCCAACGCTTCTGTCCCCGTGGGCAGCCTTGCTGGAGGTGCGCCATCTAATCTGGACCTCTGCTTGATCTGGTGCATGGGGATGTGACTGAAGGGAGGAGCACTCGGGGCTCCCAACACAGGCTGGTTCGTTGTGCCGGCTCCAGTGGTCCCTGAAAGGGAGCTCTGGCGTGGGCAGCCCCCTGTGTTCGGGCCCAGGCTTGGGCGAGGCCTGCAGACCACTGGGGCCCTGCTCATTGCTGCTGTGATGCAGAGCGCCCCAAAACTGGAACACAGATCTGCAACATCATCTCCTCTCCCCAAAACTGGGGCTGCTGCCGAAAGCGCCATGCTGATGGGGGCTGGCATTGTGGTGCCTGCTGCGGGGCCCGGGTGCTGGCTGTTGGGCCGAGCATGAGATACAGCGCCGGGCCGCTGCGGGGCAGCTGTCAAGCCAGGGGCAGCGGCAGTGCGCTGGGATGTGCAGGAAGATGGCCTGTTGCACGGTGAAGCTCTTTTGCACCTATTCAATCTCTGGGCAGGGGATGGGGGGGTCTTGGAGGCCATGCTGGTGTGGGCTGTGCTGACCACAAAGGCGGTGCTGCTAGGAGGAGAGGCCAATGCTCCTAACCCGTGGGCAGCCTTGCTGGAAGTGCAGCCTTCTGATCTGGACCTCTGCTTGATCTGGTGCATGGGGATGTCACTGAAGGGAGGAGCACTCGGGGCTCCCGACACAGGCTGGTTCGTTGTGCTGGCTCCAGTGGTCCCCGAAAGGGTCCTCTGGCGTGGGCGCCTCCTGTGTTCGGGCCCAGGCTTGCGCGAGGCCTGCGGACCACTGGGGCCCTGCTCGTTGCTGCTGCGATGCCAAGTGCCCCAAATCTGGATCACAGATCTGCAACATCATCTCCTCTCCCCAAACCTGGGGGTGCTGCCAAAGCGCCATGCAGATGGGGGCCGGCATTGTGGTGCCAGCTGCGGGGCCGGGGTGCTGGCCGTTGGGCCCAGCATGAGACACTAACCCGGGCAGATGGGGGGCAGCTGTCAAGCCAGGGGCATCGGCATCCCAGTGGGCTGGGATGTGCAGGAAGATGGCTTGTTGCACGGTGAAGCTCTTTTGCACCTAGTCAATCTCTGGGCAGTGGATGAGGGTGTCTTGGTGTCAAGCTTACTTTGGGCTGTGCTGACCACAAAGGCGGTGCTGCTAGGAGCAGAGGCCAACGCTTCTGTCCCCGTGGGCAGCCTTGCTGGAAGTGCAGCCGTCTGATCTGGACCTATGCTTGATCTGGTGCATGGGGATGTCACTGAAGGGAGGAGCACTCGGGGCACCCGACACAGGCTGGTTCGTTGTGCTGGCTCCGTGGTCCCCGAACGGGTCCTCTGGTGTGGGCGGCCGGATATTCGGGCCCAGGCTTGCCCCGGAGACCTGCGGGCCACTTGGGGCCCTGCTCGTTTCTGCTGCGATGCAGAGTGCCCCAAATCTGGAGCACTGATCTGGAACATCATCTCCTCTCCCCAAAACTGGGGCTGCTGCCGAAAGCGCCATGCTGATGGGGGCCGGCATTGTGGTGCCAGTTGGGGGGCCAGGGTGCTGGCTGTTGGGCCCAGCATGAGACACTAAACCGGGCAGCTGGGCGGCCGCTGTCAAGCCAGGGGCAGCGGCAGTGGTCTGGGATGTGCAGGAAGATGGCTTGTTGCACGGTGAAGCTCTTTTGCACCTAATCAAACTCTGGGCAGGGGATGAGGGGGTCTTGATGGCCAGGCTGGTGTGTGGGTTGTGCTGACCAAAAAGGCGGTGCTGCTAGGAGGAGAGGCCAGGATGCCCCGGTCCCCATGGGCAGCCTTGCTGCAAGTGTAGCCGTCTGATCTGGTCCTCTGCTTGGTGTGGTACCTGGGGATGTGACTGAAGGAAGGAGCCCTTGGGGCTCCCGACACAGACTGGTTCGTTGTGCTGGCTCCAGTGGTCCCCGAAAGGGTGCTCTGTCGTGTTCGGTCCCTGTGTTCGGGCCGAGGCTTGACCCGGAGACCTGCGGGCCACTTGGGTCCCTGCTCATGCTGTTGCGATGCAGAGTGCCCCAAATCTGGAGCACAGATCTGCAACATCATCTCCTCTCCCCAAACCTGGGGGTGCTGCCGAAAGCGCCATGCTGATGGGGGCCGGCATTGTGGTGCAAGATTCGGGGCCAGGGTGCTGGCTGTTGGGCCCAGCATGAGACACTACACCGGGCAGCTGGGCGGCCGCTGTCAAGCCAGCGAGAGCGGCAGTGGGCTGGGATGTGCAGGAAGATGGCTTGTTGCACGGTGAAGCTCTTTTGCACCTAATCAATCTCTGGGCAGTTGATGAGGGGGTCTTGGTGTCAAAGATACTTTGGGCTGTGCTGACTACAAAGGCAGTGCTGCTAGGAGGAGAGGCCAACGCTTCTGTCCCCGTGGGCAGCCTTGCTGGAGGTGCGCCGTCTGATCTGGACCTCTGCTTGATCTGGTGCATGGGGATGTGACTGAAGGGAGGAGCACTCGGGGCTCCCAACACAGGCTGGTTCGTTGTGCCGGCTCCAGTGGTCCCTGAAAGGGAGCTCTGGCGTGGGCAGCCCCCTGTGTTTGGGCCCAGGCTTGGGCGAGGCCTGCAGACCACTGGGGCCCTGCTCATTGCTGCTGTGATGCAGAGCGCCCCAAAACTGGAACACAGATCTGCAACATCATCTCCTCTCCCCAAAACTGGGGCTGCTGCGAAAGCGCCATGCTGATGGGGGCTGGCATTGTGGTGCCTGCTGCGGGGCCCGGGTGCTGGCTGTTGGGCCGAGCATGAGATACAGCGCCGGGCCGCTGCGGGGCAGCTGTCAAGCCAGGGGCAGCGGCAGTGCGCTGGGATGTGCAGGATGATGGCCTGTTGCACGGTGAAGCTCTTTTGCACCTATTCAATCTCTGGGCAGGGGATGGGGGGGTCTTGGAGGCCACGCTGGTGTGGGCTGTGCTGACCACAAAGGCGGTGCTGCTAGGAGGAGAGGCCAATGCTCCTAACCCGTGGGCAACCTTGCTGGAAGTGCAGCCGTCTGATCTGGACCTCTGCTTGGTCTTGTGCCTGGGGATGTGACTGAAGGGAGTAGCACTCGGGGCTCCCGACACAGGCTGGTTCGTTGTGCTGGCTCCAGTGGTCCCCGAAAGGGTCCTCTGGCGTGGGCGCCTCCTGTGTTCGGGCCCAGGCTTGCGCGAGGCCTGCGGACCACTGGGGCCCTGCTCGTTGCTGCTGCGATGCCAAGTGCCCCAAATCTGGATCACAGATCTGCAACATCATCTCCTCTCCCCAAACCTGGGGGTGCTGCCAAAGCGCCATGCAGATGGGGGCCGGCATTGTGGTGCCAGCTGCGGGGCCGGGGTGCTGGCCGTTGGGCCCAGCATGAGACACTAACCCGGGCAGCTGGGGGGCAGCTGTCAAGCCAGGGGCATCGGCATCCCAGTGGGCTGGGATGTGCAGGAAGATGGCTTGTTGCACGGTGAAGCTCTTTTGCACCTAGTCAATCTCTGGGCAGTGGATGAGGGTGTCTTGGTGTCAAGCTTACTTTGGGCTGTGCTGACCACAAAGGCGGTGCTGCTAGGAGCAGAGGCCAACGCTTCTGTCCCCGTGGGCAGCCTTGCTGGAAGTGCAGCCGTCTGATCTGGACCTATGCTTGATCTGGTGCATGGGGATGTCACTGAAGGGAGGAGCACTCGGGGCACCCGACACAGGCTGGTTCGTTGTGCTGGCTCCGTGGTCCCCGAACGGGTCCTCTGGTGTGGGCGGCCGGATATTCGGGCCCAGGCTTGCCCCGGAGACCTGCGGGCCACTTGGGGCCCTGCTCGTTTCTGCTGCGATGCAGAGTGCCCCAAATCTGGAGCACTGATCTGGAACATCATCTCCTCTCCCCAAAACTGGGGCTGCTGCCGAAAGCGCCATGCTGATGGGGGCCGGCATTGTGGTGCCAGTTGGGGGGCCAGGGTGCTGGCTGTTGGGCCCAGCATGAGACACTAAACCGGGCAGCTGGGCGGCCGCTGTCAAGCCAGGGGCAGCGGCAGTGGTCTGGGATGTGCAGGAAGATGGCTTGTTGCACGGTGAAGCTCTTTTGCACCTAATCAAACTCTGGGCAGGGGATGAGGGGGTCTTGATGGCCAGGCTGGTGTGTGGGTTGTGCTGACCAAAAAGGCGGTGCTGCTAGGAGGAGAGGCCAGGATGCCCCGGTCCCCATGGGCAGCCTTGCTGCAAGTGTAGCCGTCTGATCTGGTCCTCTGCTTGGTGTGGTACCTGGGGATGTGACTGAAGGAAGGAGCCCTTGGGGCTCCCGACACAGACTGGTTCGTTGTGCTGGCTCCAGTGGTCACCGAAAGGGTGCTCTGTCGTGTTCGGTCCCTGTGTTCGGGCCGAGGCTTGACCCGGAGACCTGCGGGCCACTTGGGTCCCTGCTCATGCTGTTGCGATGCAGAGTGCCCCAAATCTGGAGCACAGATCTGCAACATCATCTCCTCTCCCCAAACCTGGGGGTGCTGCCGAAAGCGCCATGCTGATGGGGGCCGGCATTGTGGTGCAAGATTCGGGGCCAGGGTGCTGGCTGTTGGGCCCAGCATGAGACACTACACCGGGCAGCTGGGCGGCCACTGTCAAGCCAGCGAGAGCGGCAGTGGGCTGGGATGTGCAGGAAGATGGCTTGTTGCACGGTGAAGCTCTTTTGCACCTAATCAATCTCTGGGCAGTTGATGAGGGGGTCTTGGTGTCAAGGATACTTTGGGCTGTGCTGACTACAAAGGCAGTGCTGCTAGGAGGAGAGGCCAACGCTTCTGTCCCCGTGGGCAGCCTTGCTGGAGGTGCGCCGTCTGATCTGGACCTCTGCTTGATCTGGTGCATGGGGATGTCACTGAAGGGAGGAGCACTCGGGGCTCCCAACACAGGCTGGTTCGTTGTGCCGGCTCCAGTGGTCCCTGAAAGGGAGCTCTGGCATGGGCAGCCCCCTGTGTTCGGGCCCAGGCTTGGGCGAGGCCTGCAGACCACTGGGGCCCTGCTCATTGCTGCTGTGATGCAGAGCGCCCCAAAACTGGAACACAGATCTGCAACATCACCTCCTCTCCCCAAAACTGGGGCTGCTGCCGAAAGCGCCATGCTGATGGGGGCTGGCATTGTGGTGCCTGCTGCGGGGCCCGGGTGCTGGCTGTTGGGCCGAGCATGAGATACAGCGCCGGGCCGCTGCGGGGCAGCTGTCAAGCCAGGGGCAGCGGCAGTGCGCTGGGATGTGCAGGAAGATGGCCTGTTGCACGGTGAAGCTCTTTTGCACCTATTCAATCTCTGGGCAGGGGATGAGGGGGTCTTGGAGGCCACGCTGGTGTGGGCTGTGCTGACCACAAAGGCGGTGCTGCTAGGAGGAGAGGCCAATGCTCCTAACCCGTGGGCAACCTTGCTGGAAGTGCAGCCGTCTGATCTGGACCTATGCTTGATCTGGTGCATGGGGATGTCACTGAAGGGAGGAGCACTCGGGGCACCCGACACAGGCTGGTTCGTTGTGCTGGCTCCGTGGTCCCCGAACGGGTCCTCTGGTGTGGGCGGCCGGATATTCGGGCCCAGGCTTGCCCCGGAGACCTGCGGGCCACTTGGGGCCCTGCTCGTTTCTGCTGCGATGCAGAGTGCCCCAAATCTGGAGCACTGATCTGGAACATCATCTCCTCTCCCCAAAACTGGGGCTGCTGCCGAAAGCGCCATGCTGATGGGGGCCGGCATTGTGGTGCCAGTTGGGGGGCCAGGGTGCTGGCTGTTGGGCCCAGCATGAGACACTAAACCGGGCAGCTGGGCGGCCGCTGTCAAGCCAGGGGCAGCGGCAGTGGTCTGGGATGTGCAGGAAGATGGCTTGTTGCACGGTGAAGCTCTTTTGCACCTAATCAAACTCTGGGCAGGGGATGAGGGGGTCTTGATGGCCAGGCTGGTGTGTGGGTTGTGCTGACCAAAAAGGCGGTGCTGCTAGGAGGAGAGGCCAGGATGCCCCGGTCCCCATGGGCAGCCTTGCTGTAAGTGTAGCCGTCTGATCTGGTCCTCTGCTTGGTGTGGTACCTGGGGATGTGACTGAAGGAAGGAGCCCTTGGGGCTCCCGACACAGACTGGTTCGTTGTGCTGGCTCCAGTGGTCCCCGAAAGAGTGCTCTGTCGTGTTCGGTCCCTGTGTTCGGGCCGAGGCTTGACCCGGAGACCTGCGGGCCACTTGGGTCCCTGCTCATTCTGTTGCGATGCAGAGTGCCCCAAATCTGGAGCACAGATCTGCAACATCATCTCCTCTCCCCAAACCTGGGGGTGCTGCCGAAAGCGCCATGCTGATGGGGGCCGGCATTGTGGTGCAAGATTCGGGGCCAGGGTGCTGGCTGTTGGGCCCAGCATGAGACACTACACCGGGCAGCTGGGCGGCCGCTGTCAATCCAGCGAGAGCGGCAGTGGGTTGGGATGTGCAGGAAGATGGCTTGTTGCACGGTGAAGCTCTTTTGCACCTAATCAATCTCTGGGCAGTTGATGAGGGGGTCTTGGTGTCAAGGATACTTTGGGCTGTGCTGACTACAAAGGCAGTGCTGCTAGGAGGAGAGGCCAACGCTTCTGTCCCCGTGGGCAGCCTTGCTGGAGGTGCGCCGTCTGATCTGGACCTCTGCTTGATCTGGTGCATGGGGATGTGACTGAAGGGAGGAGCACTCGGGGCTCCAAACACAGGCTGGTTCGTTGTGCCGGCTCCAGTGGTCCCTGAAAGGGAGCTCTGGCGTTGGCAGCCCCCTGTGTTCGGGCCCAGGCTTGGGCGAGGCCTGCAGACCACTGGGGCCCTGCTCATTGCTGCTGTGATGCAGAGCGCCCCAAAACTGGAACACAGATCTGCAACATCATCTCCTCTCCCCAAAACTGGGGCTGCTGCCGAAAGCGCCATGCTGATGGGGGCTGGCATTGTGGTGCCTGCTGCGGGGCCCGGGTGCTGGCTGTTGGGCCGAGCATGAGATACAGCGCCGGGCCGCTGCGGGGCAGCTGTCAAGCCAGGGGCAGCGGCAGTGCGCTGGGATGTGCAGGAAGATGGCCTGTTGCACGGTGAAGCTCTTTTGCACCTATTCAATCTCTGGGCAGGGGAAGGGGGGGTCTTGGAGGCCACGCTGGTGTGGGCTGTGCTGACCACAAAGGCGGTGCTGCTAGGAGGAGAGGCCAATGCTCCTAACCCGTGGGCAACCTTGCTGGAAGTGCAGCCGTCTGATCTGGACCTCTGCTTGGTCTTGTGCCTGGGGATGTGACTGAAGGGAGTAGCACTCGGGGCTCCCGACACAGGCTGGTTCGTTGTGCTGGCTCCAGTGGTCCCCGAAAGGGTCCTCTGGCGTGGGCGCCTCCTGTGTTCGGGCCCAGGCTTGCGCGAGGCCTGCGGACCACTGGGGCCCTGCTCGTTGCTGCTGCGATGCCAAGTGCCCCAAATCTGGATCACAGATCTGCAACATCATCTCCTCTCCCCAAACCTGGGGGTGCTGCCAAAGCGCCATGCAGATGGGGGCCGGCATTGTGGTGCCAGCTGCGGGGCCGGGGTGCTGGCCGTTGGGCCCAGCATGAGACACTAACCCGGGCAGCTGGGGGGCAGCTGTCAAGCCAGGGGCATCGGCATCCCAGTGGGCTGGGATGTGCAGGAAGATGGCTTGTTGCACGGTGAAGCTCTTTTGCACCTAGTCAATCTCTGGGCAGTGGATGAGGGTGTCTTGGTGTCAAGCTTACTTTGGGCTGTGCTGACCACAAAGGCGGTGCTGCTAGGAGCAGAGGCCAACGCTTCTGTCCCCGTGGGCAGCCTTGCTGGAAGTGCAGCCGTCTGATCTGGACCTATGCTTGATCTGGTGCATGGGGATGTCACTGAAGGGAGGAGCACTCGGGGCACCCGACACAGGCTGGTTCGTTGTGCTGGCTCCGTGGTCCCCGAACGGGTCCTCTGGTGTGGGCGGCCGGATATTCGGGCCCAGGCTTGCCCCGGAGACCTGCGGGCCACTTGGGGCCCTGCTCGTTTCTGCTGCGATGCAGAGGGCCCCAAATCTGGAGCACTGATCTGGAACATCATCTCCTCTCCCCAAAACTGGGGCTGCTGCCGAAAGCGCCATGCTGATGGGGGCCGGCATTGTGGTGCCAGTTGGGGGGCCAGGGTGCTGGCTGTTGGGCCCAGCATGAGACACTAAACCGGGCAGCTGGGCGGCCGCTGTCAAGCCAGGGGCAGCGGCAGTGGTCTGGGATGTGCAGGAAGATGGCTTGTTGCACGGTGAAGCTCTTTTGCACCTAATCAAACTCTGGGCAGGGGATGAGGGGGTCTTGATGGCCAGGCTGGTGTGTGGGTTGTGCTGACCAAAAAGGCGGTGCTGCTAGGAGGAGAGGCCAGGATGCCCCGGTCCCCATGGGCAGCCTTGCTGCAAGTGTAGCCGTCTGATCTGGTCCTCTGCTTGGTGTGGTACCTGGGGATGTGACTGAAGGAAGGAGCCCTTGGGGCTCCCGACACAGACTGGTTCGTTGTGCTGGCTCCAGTGGTCCCCGAAAGGGTGCTCTGTCGTGTTCGGTCCCTGTGTTCGGGCCGAGGCTTGACCCGGAGACCTGCGGGCCACTTGGGTCCCTGCTCATGCTGTTGCGATGCAGAGTGCCCCAAATCTGGAGCACAGATCTGCAACATCATCTCCTCTCCCCAAACCTGGGGGTGCTGCCGAAAGCGCCATGCTGATGGGGGCCGGCATTGTGGTGCAAGATTCGGGGCCAGGGTGCTGGCTGTTGGACCCAGCATGAGACACTACACCGGGCAGCTGGGCGGCCGCTGTCAAGCCAGCGAGAGCGGCAGTGGGCTGGGATGTGCAGGAAGATGGCTTGTTGCACGGTGAAGCTCTTTTGCACCTAATCAATCTCTGGGCAGTTGATGAGGGGGTCTTGGTGTCAAGGATACTTTGGGCTGTGCTGACTACAAAGGCAGTGCTGCTAGGAGGAGAGGCCAACGCTTCTGTCCCCGTGGGCAGCCTTGCTGGAGGTGCGCCGTCTGATCTGGACCTCTGCTTGATCTGGTGCATGGGGATGTGACTGAAGGGAGGAGCACTCGGGGCTCCCAACACAGGCTGGTTCGTTGTGCCGGCTCCAGTGGTCCCTGAAAGGGAGCTCTGGCGTGGGCAGCCCCCTGTGTTCGGGCCCAGGCTTGGGCGAGGCCTGCAGACCACTGGGGCCCTGCTCATTGCTGCTGTGATGCAGAGCGCCCCAAAACTGGAACACAGATCTGCAACATCATCTCCTCTCCCCAAAACTGGGGCTGCTGCCGAAAGCGCCATGCTGATGGGGGCTGGCATTGTGGTGCCTGCTGCGGGGCCCGGGTGCTGGCTGTTGGGCCGAGCATTAGATACAGCGCCGGGCCGCTGCGGGGCAGCTGTCAAGCCAGGGGCAGCGGCAGTGCGCTGGGATGTGCAGGAAGATGGCCTGTTGCACGGTGAAGCTCTTTTGCACCTATTCAATCTCTGGGCAGGGGATGGGGGGGTCTTGGAGGCCACGCTGGTGTGGGCTGTGCTGACCACAAAGGCGGTGCTGCTAGGAGGAGAGGCCAATGCTCCTAACCCGTGGGCAACCTTGCTGGAAGTGCAGCCGTCTGATCTGGACCTCTGCTTGGTCTTGTGCCTGGGGATGTGACTGAAGGGAGTAGCACTCGGGGCTCCCGACACAGGCTGGTTCGTTGTGCTGGCTCCAGTGGTCCCCGAAAGGGTCCTCTGGCGTGGGCGCCTCCTGTGTTCGGGCCCAGGCTTGCGCGAGGCCTGCGGACCACTGGGGCCCTGCTCGTTGCTGCTGCGATGCCAAGTGCCCCAAATCTGGATCACAGATCTGCAACATCATCTCCTCTCCCCAAACCTGGGGGTGCTGCCAAAGCGCCATGCAGATGGGGGCCGGCATTGTGGTGCCAGCTGCGGGGCCGGGGTGCTGGCCGTTGGGCCCAGCATGAGACACTAACCCGGGCAGCTGGGGGGCAGCTGTCAAGCCAGGGGCATCGGCATCCCAGTGGGCTGGGATGTGCAGGAAGATGGCTTGTTGCACGGTGAAGCTCTTTTGCACCTAGTCAATCTCTGGGCAGTGGATGAGGGTGTCTTGGTGTCAAGCTTACTTTGGGCTGTGCTGACCACAAAGGCGGTGCTGCTAGGAGCAGAGGCCAACGCTTCTGTCCCCGTGGGCAGCCTTGCTGGAAGTGCAGCCGTCTGATCTGGACCTATGCTTGATCTGGTGCATGGGGATGTCACTGAAGGGAGGAGCACTCGGGGCACCCGACACAGGCTGGTTCGTTGTGCTGGCTCCGTGGTCCCCGAACGGGTCCTCTGGTGTGGGCGGCCGGATATTCGGGCCCAGGCTTGCCCCGGAGACCTGCGGGCCACTTGGGGCCCTGCTCGTTTCTGCTGCGATGCAGAGGGCCCCAAATCTGGAGCACTGATCTGGAACATCATCTCCTCTCCCCAAAACTGGGGCTGCTGCCGAAAGCGCCATGCTGATGGGGGCCGGCATTGTGGTGCCAGTTGGGGGGCCAGGGTGCTGGCTGTTGGGCCCAGCATGAGACACTAAACCGGGCAGCTGGGCGGCCGCTGTCAAGCCAGGGGCAGCGGCAGTGGTCTGGGATGTGCAGGAAGATGGCTTGTTGCACGGTGAAGCTCTTTTGCACCTAATCAAACTCTGGGCAGGGGATGAGGGGGTCTTGATGGCCAGGCTGGTGTGTGGGTTGTGCTGACCAAAAAGGCGGTGCTGCTAGGAGGAGAGGCCAGGATGCCCCGGTCCCCATGGGCAGCCTTGCTGCAAGTGTAGCCGTCTGATCTGGTCCTCTGCTTGGTGTGGTACCTGGGGATGTGACTGAAGGAAGGAGCCCTTGGGGCTCACGACACAGACTGGTTCGTTGTGCTGGCTCCAGTGGTCCCCGAAAGGGTGCTCTGTCGTGTTCGGTCCCTGTGTTCGGGCCGAGGCTTGACCCGGAGACCTGCGGGCCACTTGGGTCCCTGCTCATGCTGTTGCGATGCAGAGTGCCCCAAATCTGGAGCACAGATCTGCAACATCATCTCCTCTCCCCAAACCTGGGGGTGCTGCCGAAAGCGCCATGCTGATGGGGGCCGGCATTGTGGTGCAAGATTCGGGGCCAGGGTGCTGGCTGTTGGGCCCAGCATGAGACACTACACCGGGCAGCTGGGCGGCCGCTGTCAAGCCAGAGAGAGCGGCAGTGGGCTGGGATGTGCAGGAAGATGGCTTGTTGCACGGTGAAGCTCTTTTGAACCTAATCAATCTCTGGGCAGTTGATGAGGGAGTCTTGGTGTCAAAGATACTTTGGGCTGTGCTGACTACTAAGGCAGTGCTGCTAGGAGGAGAGGCCAACGCTTCTGTCCCCGTGGGCAGCCTTGCTGGAGGTGCGCCGTCTGATCTGGACCTCTGCTTGATCTGGTGCATGGGGATGTGACTGAAGGGAGGAGCACTCGGGGCTCCCAACACAGGCTGGTTCGTTGTGCCGGCTCCAGTGGTCCCTGAAAGGGAGCTCTGGCGTGGGCAGCACCCTGTGTTCGGGCCCAGGCTTGGGCGAGGCCTGCAGACCACTGGGGCCCTGCTCATTGCTGCTGTGATGCAGAGCGCCCCAAAACTGGAACACAGATCTGCAACATCATCTCCTCTCCCCAAAACTGGGGCTGCTGCCGAAAGCGCCATGCTGATGGGGGCTGGCATTGTGGTGCCTGCTGCGGGGCCCGGGTGCTGGCTGTTGGGCCGAGCATGAGATACAGCGCCGGGCCGCTGCGGGGCAGCTGTCAAGCCAGGGGCAGCGGCAGTGCGCTGGGATGTGCAGGAAGATGGCCTGTTGCACGGTGAAGCTCTTTTGCACCTATTCAATCTCTGGGCAGGGGATGGGGGGGTCTTGGAGGCCACGCTGGTGTGGGCTGTGCTGACCACAAAGGCGGTGCTGCTAGGAGGAGAGGCCAATGCTCCTAACCCGTGGGCAACCTTGCTGGAAGTGCAGCCGTCTGATCTGGACCTCTGCTTGGTCTTGTGCCTGGGGATGTGACTGAAGGGAGTAGCACTCGGGGCTCCCGACACAGGCTGGTTCGTTGTGCTGGCTCCAGTGGTCCCCGAAAGGGTCCTCTGGCGTGGGCGCCTCCTGTGTTCGGGCCCAGGCTTGCGCGAGGCCTGCGGACCACTGGGGCCCTGCTCGTTGCTGCTGCGATGCCAAGTGCCCCAAATCTGGATCACAGATCTGCAACATCATCTCCTCTCCCCAAACCTGGGGGTGCTGCCAAAGCGCCATGCAGATGGGGGCCGGCATTGTGGTGCCAGCTGCGGGGCCGGGGTGCTGGCCGTTGGGCCCAGCATGAGACACTAACCCGGGCAGCTGGGGGGCAGCTGTCAAGCCAGGGGCATCGGCATCCCAGTGGGCTGGGATGTGCAGGAAGATGGCTTGTTGCACGGTGAAGCTCTTTTGCACCTAGTCAATCTCTGGGCAGTGGATGAGGGTGTCTTGGTGTCAAGCTTACTTTGGGCTGTGCTGACCACAAAGGCGGTGCTGCTAGGAGCAGAGGCCAACGCTTCTGTCCCCGTGGGCAGCCTTGCTGGAAGTGCAGCCGTCTGATCTGGACCTATGCTTGATCTGGTGCATGGGGATGTCACTGAAGGGAGGAGCACTCGGGGCACCCGACACAGGCTGGTTCGTTGTGCTGGCTCCGTGGTCCCCGAACGGGTCCTCTGGTGTGGGCGGCCGGATATTCGGGCCCAGGCTTGCCCCGGAGACCTGCGGGCCACTTGGGGCCCTGCTCGTTTCTGCTGCGATGCAGAGGGCCCCAAATCTGGAGCACTGATCTGGAACATCATCTCCTCTCCCCAAAACTGGGGCTGCTGCCGAAAGCGCCATGCTGATGGGGGCCGGCATTGTGGTGCCAGTTGGGGGGCCAGGGTGCTGGCTGTTGGGCCCAGCATGAGACACTAAACCGGGCAGCTGGGCGGCCGCTGTCAAGCCAGGGGCAGCGGCAGTGGTCTGGGATGTGCAGGAAGATGGCTTGTTGCACGGTGAAGCTCTTTTGCACCTAATCAAACTCTGGGCAGGGGATGAGGGGGTCTTGATGGCCAGGCTGGTGTGTGGGTTGTGCTGACCAAAAAGGCGGTGCTGCTAGGAGGAGAGGCCAGGATGCCCCGGTCCCCATGGGCAGCCTTGCTGCAAGTGTAGCCGTCTGATCTGGTCCTCTGCTTGGTGTGGTACCTGGGGATGTGACTGAAGGAAGGAGCCCTTGGGGCTCCCGACACAGACTGGTTCGTTGTGCTGGCTCCAGTGGTCCCCGAAAGGGTGCTCTGTCGTGTTCGGTCCCTGTGTTCGGGCCGAGGCTTGACCCGGAGACCTGCGGGCCACTTGGGTCCCTGCTCATGCTGTTGCGATGCAGAGTGCCCCAAATCTGGAGCACAGATCTGCAACATCATCTCCTCTCCCCAAAACTGGGGCTGCTGCCGAAAGCGCCATGCTGATGGGGGCCGGAATTGTGGTGCAAGATTCGGGGCCAGGGTGCTGGCTGTTGGGCCCAGCATGAGACACTATACCGGGCAGCTGGGCGGCCGCTGTCAAGCCAGCGAGAGCGGCAGTGGGCTGGGATGTGCAGGAAGATGGCTTGTTGCACGGTGAAGCTCTTTTGCACCTAATCAATCTCTGGGCAGTTGATGAGGGGGTCTTGGTGTCAAGGATACTTTGGGCTGTGCTGACTACAAAGGCAGTGCTGCTAGGAGGAGAGGCCAACGCTTCTGTCCCCGTGGGCAGCCTTGCTGGAGGTGCACCGTCTGATCTGGACCTCTGCTTGATCTGGTGCATGGGGATGTGACTGAAGGGAGGAGCACTCGGGGCTCCAAACACAGGCTGGTTCGTTGTGCCGGCTCCAGTGGTCCCTGAAAGGGAGCTCTGGCATGGGCAGCCCCCTGTGTTCGGGCCCAGGCTTGGGCGAGGCCTGCAGACCACTGGGGCCCTGCTCATTGCTGCTGTGATGCAGAGCGCCCCAAAACTGGAACACAGATCTGCAACATCACCTCCTCTCCCCAAAACTGGGGCTGCTGCCGAAAGCGCCATGCTGATGGGGGCTGGCATTGTGGTGCCTGCTGCGGGGCCCGGGTGCTGGCTGTTGGGCCGAGCATGAGATACAGCGCCGGGCCGCTGCGGGGCAGCTGTCAAGCCAGGGGCAGCGGCAGTGCGCTGGGATGTGCAGGAAGATGGCCTGTTGCACGGTGAAGCTCTTTTGCACCTATTCAATCTCTGGGCAGGGGATGAGGGGGTCTTGGAGGCCACGCTGGTGTGGGCTGTGCTGACCACAAAGGCGGTGCTGCTAGGAGCAGAGGCCAACGCTTCTGTCCCCGTGGGCAACCTTGCTGGAAGTGCAGCCGTCTGATCTGGACCTCTGCTTGGTCTTGTGCCTGGGGATGTGACTGAAGGGAGTAGCACTCGGGGCAACCGACACAGGCTGGTTCGTTGTGCTGGCTCCAGTGGTCCCCGAACGGGTCCTCTGGTGTGGGCGGCCGGATATTCGGGCCCAGGCTTGCCCCGGAGACCTGCGGGCCACTTGGGGCCCTGCTCGTTTCTGCTGCGATGCAGAGTGCCCCAAATCTGGAGCACTGATCTGGAACATCATCTCCTCTCCCCAAAACTGGGGCTGCTGCCGAAAGCGCCATGCTGATGGGGGCCGGAATTGTGGTGCCAGTTGGGCGGCCAGGGTGCTGGCTGTTGGGCCCAGCATGAGACACTAAACCGGGCAGCTGGGCGGCCGCTGTCAAGCCAGGGGCAGCGGCAGTGGTCTGGGATGTGCAGGAAGATGGCTTGTTGCACGGTGAAGCTCTTTTGCACCTAATCAAACTCTGGGCAGGGGGTGAGGGGGTCTTGGTGTCAAGCTTACTTTGGGCTGTGCTGACCACAAAGGCGGTGCTGCTAGGAGCAGAGGCCAACGCTTCTGTCCCCGTGGGCAGCCTTGCTGGAAGTGCAGCCGTCTGATCTGGACCTATGCTTGATCTGGTGCATGGGGATGTCACTGAAGGGAGGAGCACTCGGGGCACCCGACACAGGCTGGTTCTTTGTGCTGGCTCCGTGGTCCCCGAACGGGTCCTCTGGTGTGGGCGGCCGGATATTCGGGCCCAGGCTTGCCCCGGAGACCTGCGGGCCACTTGGGTCCCTGCTCATGCTGTTGCGAAGCAGAGTGCCCCAAATCTGGAGCACTGATCTGGAACATCATCTCCTCTCCCCAAAACTGGGGCTGCTGCCGAAAGTGCCATGCTGATGGGGGCCGGCATTGTGGTGCAAGATTCGGGGCCAGGGTGCTGGCTGTTGGGCCCAGCATGAGACACTGCACCGGGCAGCTGGGTGGCCGCCTTCAAGCCAGCGAGAGCGGCAGTGGGCTGGGATGTGCAGGAAGATGGCTTGTTGCACGGTGAAGCTCTTTTGCACCTATTCAATCTCTGGGCAGGGGATGGGGGGGTCTTGGAGGCCATGCTGGTGTGGGCTGTGCTGACCACAAAGGCGGTGCTGCTAGGAGGAGAGGCCAATGCTCCTAACCCGTGGGCAGCCTTGCTGGAAGTGCAGCCTTCTGATCTGGACCTCTGCTTGATCTGGTGCATGGGGATGTCACTGAAGGGAGGAGCACTCGGGGCTCCCGACACAGGCTGGTTCGTTGTGCTGGCTCCAGTGGTCCCCGAAAGGGTCCTCTGGCGTGGGCGCCTCCTGTGTTCGGGCCCAGGCTTGCGCGAGGCCTGCGGACCACTGGGGCCCTGCTCGTTGCTGCTGCGATGCCAAGTGCCCCAAATCTGGATCACAGATCTGCAACATCATCTCCTCTCCCCAAACCTGGGGGTGCTGCCAAAGCGCCATGCAGATGGGGGCCGGCATTGTGGTGCCAGCTGCGGGGCCGGGGTGCTGGCCGTTGGGCCCAGCATGAGACACTAACCCGGGCAGCTGGGGGGCAGCTGTCAAGCCAGGGGCATCGGCATCCCAGTGGGCTGGGATGTGCAGGAAGATGGCTTGTTGCACGGTGAAGCTCTTTTGCACCTAGTCAATCTCTGGGCAGTGGATGAGGGTGTCTTGGTGTCAAGCTTACTTTGGGCTGTGCTGACCACAAAGGCGGTGCTGCTAGGAGCAGAGGCCAACGCTTCTGTCCCCGTGGGCAGCCTTGCTGGAAGTGCAGCCGTCTGATCTGGACCTATGCTTGATCTGGTGCATGGGGATGTCACTGAAGGGAGGAGCACTCGGGGCACCCGACACAGGCTGGTTCGTTGTGCTGGCTCCGTGGTCCCCGAACGGGTCCTCTGGTGTGGGCGGCCGGATATTCGGGCCCAGGCTTGCCCCGGAGACCTGCGGGCCACTTGGGGCCCTGCTCGTTTCTGCTGCGATGCAGAGGGCCCCAAATCTGGAGCACTGATCTGGAACATCATCTCCTCTCCCCAAAACTGGGGCTGCTGCCGAAAGCGCCATGCTGATGGGGGCCGGCATTGTGGTGCCAGTTGGGGGGCCAGGGTGCTGGCTGTTGGGCCCAGCATGAGACACTAAACCGGGCAGCTGGGCGGCCGCTGTCAAGCCAGGGGCAGCGGCAGTGGTCTGGGATGTGCAGGAAGATGGCTTGTTGCACGGTGAAGCTCTTTTGCACCTAATCAAACTCTGGGCAGGGGATGAGGGGGTCTTGATGGCCAGGCTGGTGTGTGGGTTGTGCTGACCAAAAAGGCGGTGCTGCTAGGAGGAGAGGCCAGGATGCCCCGGTCCCCATGGGCAGCCTTGCTGCAAGTGTAGCCGTCTGATCTGGTCCTCTGCTTGGTGTGGTACCTGGGGATGTGACTGAAGGAAGGAGCCCTTGGGGCTCCCGACACAGACTGGTTCGTTGTGCTGGCTCCAGTGGTCCCCGAAAGGGTGCTCTGTCGTGTTCGGTCCCTGTGTTCGGGCCGAGGCTTGACCCGGAGACCTGCGGGCCACTTGGGTCCCTGCTCATGCTGTTGCGATGCAGAGTGCCCCAAATCTGGAGCACTGATCTGGAACATCATCTCCTCTCCCCAAAACTGGGGCTGCTGCCGAAAGTGCCATGCTGATGGGGGCCGGCATTGTGGTGCAAGATTCGGGGCCAGGGTGCTGGCTGTTGGGCCCAGCATGAGACACTACACCGGGCAGCTGGGCGGCCGCTGTCAAGCCAGCGAGAGCGGCAGTGGGCTGGGATGTGCAGGAAGATGGCTTGTTGCACGGTGAAGCTCTTTTGCACCTAATCAATCTCTGGGCAGTTGATGAGGGGGTCTTGGTGTCAAGGATACTTTGGGCTGTGCTGACTACAAAGGCAGTGCTGCTAGGAGGAGAGGCCAACGCTTCTGTCCCCGTGGGCAGCCTTGCTGGAGGTGCGCCGTCTGATCTGGACCTCTGCTTGATCTGGTGCATGGGGATGTGACTGAAGGGAGGAGCACTCGGGGCTCCCAACACAGGCTGGTTCGTTGTGCCGGCTCCAGTGGTCCCTGAAAGGGAGCTCTGGCGTGGGCAGCCCCCTGTGTTCGGGCCCAGGCTTGGGCGAGTCCTGCAGACCACTGGGGCCCTGCTCATTGCTGCTGTGATGCAGAGCGCCCCAAAACTGGAACACAGATCTGCAACATCATCTCCTCTCCCCAAAACTGGGGCTGCTGCCGAAAGCGCCATGCTGATGGGGGCTGGCATTGTGGTGCCTGCTGCGGGGCCCGGGTGCTGGCTGTTGGGCCGAGCATGAGATACAGCGCCGGGCCGCTGCGGGGCAGCTGTCAAGCCAGGGGCAGCGGCAGTGCGCTGGGATGTGCAGGAAGATGGCCTGTTGCACGGTGAAGCTCTTTTGCACCTATTCAATCTCTGGGCAGGGGATGGGGGGGTCTTGGAGGCCACGCTGGTGTGGGCTGTGCTGACCACAAAGGCGGTGCTGCTAGGAGGAGAGGCCAATGCTCCTAACCCGTGGGCAACCTTGCTGGAAGTGCAGCCGTCTGATCTGGACCTCTGCTTGGTCTTGTGCCTGGGGATGTGACTGAAGGGAGTAGCACTCGGGGCTCCCGACACAGGCTCGTTCGTTGTGCTGGCTCCAGTGGTCCCCGAAAGGGTCCTCTGGCGTGGGCGCCTCCTGTGTTCGGGCCCAGGCTTGCGCGAGGCCTGCGGACCACTGGGGCCCTGCTCGTTGATGCTGCGATGCCAAGTGCCCCAAATCTGGATCACAGATCTGCAACATCATCTCCTCTCCCCAAACCTGGGGGTGCTGCCAAAGCGCCATGCAGATGGGGGCCGGCATTGTGGTGCCAGCTGCGCGGCCGGGGTGCTGGCCGTTGGGCCCAGCATGAGACACTAACCCGGGCAGCTGGGGGGCAGCTGTCAAGCCAGGGGCATCGGCATCCCAGTGGGCTGTATGTGCAGGAAGATGGCTTGTTGCACGGTGAAGCTCTTTTGCACCTAGTCAATCTCTGGGCAGTGGATGAGGGTGTCTTGGTGTCAAGCTTACTTTGGGCTGTGCTGACCACAAAGGCGGTGCTGCTAGGAGCAGAGGCCAACGCTTTGTCCCCGTGGGCAGCCTTGCTGGAAGTGCAGCCGTCTGATCTGGACCTATGCTTGATCTGGTGCATGGGGATGTCACTGAAGGGAGGAGCACTCGGGGCACCCGACACAGGCTGGTTCGTTGTGCTGGCTCCGTGGTCCCCGAACGGGTCCTCTGGTGTGGGCGGCCGGATATTCGGGCCCAGGCTTGCCCCGGAGACCTGCGGGCCACTTGGGGCCCTGCTCGTTTCTGCTGCGATGCAGAGGGCCCCAAATCTGGAGCACTGATCTGGAACATCATCTCCTCTCCCCAAAACTGGGGCTGCTGCCGAAAGCGCCATGCTGATGGGGGCCGGCATTGTGGTGCCAGTTGGGGGGCCAGGGTGCTGGCTGTTGGGCCCAGCATGAGACACTAAACCGGGCAGCTGGGCGGCCGCTGTCAAGCCAGGGGCAGCGGCAGTGGTCTGGGATGTGCAGGAAGATGGCTTGTTGCACGGTGAAGCTCTTTTGCACCTAATCAAACTCTGGGCAGGGGATGAGGGGGTCTTGATGGCCAGGCTGGTGTGTGGGTTGTGCTGACCAAAAAGGCGGTGCTGCTAGGAGGAGAGGCCAGGATGCCCCGGTCCCCATGGGCAGCCTTGCTGCAAGTGTAGCCGTCTGATCTGGTCCTCTGCTTGGTGTGGTACCTGGGGATGTGACTGAAGGAAGGAGCCCTTGGGGCTCCCGACACAGACTGGTTCGTTGTGCTGGCTCCAGTGGTCCCCGAAAGGGTGCTCTGTCGTGTTCGGTCCCTGTGTTCGGGCCGAGGCTTGACCCGGAGACCTGCGGGCCACTTGGGTCCCTGCTCATGCTGTTGCGATGCAGAGTGCCCCAAATCTGGAGCACAGATCTGCAACATCATCTCCTCTCCCCAAACCTGGGGGTGCTGCCGAAAGCGCCATGCTGATGGGGGCCGGCATTGTGGTGCAAGATTCGGGGCCAGGGTGCTGGCTGTTGGGCCCAGCATGAGACACTACACCGGGCAGCTGGGCGGCCGCTGTCAAGCCAGGGGCAGCGGCAGTGGTCTGGGATGTGCAGGAAGATGGCTTGTTGCACGGTGAAGCTCTTTGTCACCTAATCAATCTCGGGCAGGGAATGAGGGGGTCTTGGTGTCCAGGCTGGTGTGGGTTGTTCTGAGTACAAAGGCAGTGCTGCTAGGAGGTGAGGCCAGGATGCCCCTGTCCCTGTTGGCAACCTTGTTGGAATTGTAGCCGTCTGATCTGGACCTCTGCTTGGTCTGGTGCCTGTGGATGTGACTGAAGGGAGGAGCACTCGGGGATCCCGACACAGGCTGGTTCGTTGTGCTGGCTCCAGCAGTCCCCGAAAGGGTGCTCTGGCATGGGTGGCCCCCTCTGTTTGGGCCCAGCCTTGCCCTGGAGCCCTGCGGGCCATTTGGGGCCCTGCTCATTGCTGCTGTGATGCAGAGAGCCCCAAATCTGGAGCACAGACTTGCAACATCATCTCCTCTCCCCAAAACTGGGTGTGCTGCCGAAAGCCCCATGCTCATGGGGCCCGGCATTGTGGTGCCAGTTGGGGGGCCGGGGTGCTGGCTGTTGGGCCCAGCATGGGACCCAGCGCTGGGCAACTGGGGGGCAGCTGTCAAGCCAGGGGCAACAGCTGCGCCAGGGCCGAGTACAGCACAGGAGATAACTGAGCCTGGCTGGGCAGTGGCACGGGTCCCCCAGGAGGCAGATGCGGGTAAGGGAACCACATAACCCGCCTGGGTGCCACTGCCCAAGGACAGCTGGACTACTGCTGTGCTCAGGGCCTGGAGTGGGTCTGGAGCCTGAGCTGCCTGCTGTCCATGCGGGGGAGAGCTTTGAAGGGTGGTGGCTCCGGGCCACTGCCCACCAACAGCCCCGAGTAGGGCCTGGGCATTGGATCCTGGGTTGCCCCTACCTCCAGGCAGCGCAGGCAGCCCTGGGGGACTGTGACTGAGGCTGTGATGTCCCCGGACAGCATCGAGAGGGCCTGGGTAGATGCAACGTTGCTGCCACTGCAGCCAGGGTGAGACCCCAAGAGGAGAGGCTGGGAAGAACGGGAGCAGTCCCTGGAGGTGACCTGGGAGTCAGAGGCTGGCAGGGGAGCAGCCACTGCAACAGGCAGGGCCAAGGCACTGGATGGGCTAGTTGGGCCACAGCTGCAGGTGGCCTCTGTGTCCCCTCGAAGAGCATCTTGGATGCGCTGGAGAGCGTCTTTTTTTTCCCTGTCCAGGTCCTCAACAGTCACTCGAAACCCCGGCTCAGGGGATGATGGCAGCCTTAGAGGCTCCCCTCACCTGTGTGGCAGCAGAGGAAACTTGCGTTTTCGGGGCCTGGAACAGTCAGCTGGGGATGTATAGTTCCTCTGTGCTGCCTTCTGCCCCGTGGTGGTATCGGCAGCCTTTTCCGGATGGTTCTTTTGGCAAAGTTCAGGCACTCCGGCAGGACACAAGGGGCTCTCGGCTGACGTTTTTGGGGAACCTCGGGGGCCGCGAGGCCTGACTTGTGGCCAGACGCCTCTTCTTCTGGACCAGGTGGCAGCCCCTGGTGGAACTGTAAGAACTGGTGATGGCATTTCGAGTGGGGCAGGAGCTCCTGTGGGAGCTGGGGGACTTCTTATTGTATGGGTCTTCTGAGCTCTCTTACCAGGGGTCGGCTCTCAGCAGAGGCCCAGGCCTGGGCACAAAGGAAGAGGGGCCTCCGTGGACCCCCAGGGGCCTAAATGCCCCCTGTGGGGCCTCAGTGCCTTTAGGGTCCTTTCTGTGAGTCTCTATCTGGGCTGTCCCTTTGCCGCTCTGTCTGGGGTTTCTGCACACCTGCTCCGCTGTGGAGTCACCATGGTCATTTCTGGGTGTTGAGGGCCGCAGCCCAGTGATGACCCGCTTCTGCAGCAGACAGGGGGTGACCGTGTCCACGATGGACTCGGAGCGGCAGCGGCAAGACATCTGTGATCCGGCATCTGACAGCACTGACTTCAGCGGGCAGCCCCACCTGCAGGAGGAGGTAAGAAGCCCCAGAAGAAAGCGCGGGGTGGCCAGGGTCCCGGAGTACCTTCTCCAAGCTGCTAGGATTGAGCGTGGTTGCCAACTTGTGGGGTACTTGGAGGACCGCCTGTGAGTGGACCCCGGGGCATGGACCACCGGGCGAGCCCTGGCCTCCAAGAGTTGTCTGGGGCCACAGTGAGCCCGGTGGGGGCAGACCAGCCCTCCTGGCAGGTGCACACCCCGCAGAGCCCGGGGATGTGGGGAGGGGCATGGCCTGCTCAAGGAGGTGCCCATAGAGCAGTTGGGTAAGGCCAGACACTGAGGATAGCGAACTAGGCTCACAGCGCTCTCCTTCAGCTGCCAAGTCACGGCTGAAGGCCTAGAACACAATGCGGGACCTGTTGCCAGGACACAGCTTTAGAACCTGGAACCTGAGGAGTGAGCGCGCATGCAGGAACCCCTGTGCACGCGCACAGCTTCTGTTGGGTCACCGCCCAGTGCAAGAATCAGACCTGCAGAGGCGCTATGGGGGGTCAACTCCCTCGTTCGCAACCCTTGGGGGATTCACAGATCTCTTGGGCTTGAAGGCTGAACTGAGGAAGGGGAACGGGAGTGCAGTGGGTGCCAGCCATCTCCCCTGGCTGGGCCTGAAGCACTAAGGGACAAGAGTTGGTCCCATAGCCGCGCCCCTGCAGACCCATCAGCCGGGCATGGCAGGGCTACATGCATTTTCTCTTCCCTGGGCAAGTGCCTGCATTGCCTCCTTCTCTGGGTGTCAGGCCCTTTGGTTATGGGTGACATCTTGGACGGTGGGCTCACATGTTGTGCGACTCTGGCCTCTAGGAGATGCTCTGAAGACCTTTAGGGTTCTTTCCCCATTTTGATGAATCCAGCAACAGGGTGAAGGTCCAAGTGGGCTTTATGTCTTGCCTTTTGTCCACCATTCTTGTTCCAGTGTCCTTGGCCTGCCCTTGCCATGCTCTTCGTGCACACCCGCGTCTGGGGTTACATCTATAGCTGAGTCTCTCCTCTATTCTCCCTGAAGATCCCACGGACTGGATTCTATTCACAGAACTTTCTTTACTTTCTGACAGCACCCGGTGTGGAGTCTCCTTGCACAGTCCCCACAAGCACCCACTGAAACCCAAAAGGCAATTGTTTCTGGTAATACCCTCTCACAGAGACCCCAGCGGTCCCCTGGCGTGTGTGGGTCCACACAGCAATGGGTGATAAGCCCCCCGGTCAGCTACAGCTGCGATCCTGGTGCTCTCTGGGCTTTTCTCTCTCGCTGCTGCTGCCACTCGGAACCGGATTCTCACCACTAACTGAGGCAACTGCCGTGCCAAGTTCTTCATGTCTGTCCATCCCTATCCAGTCCTCAGAGGCACTTTAAGAAGGAGACAGTCTTCTCCTCCCTGTTCCGTAGTTGGGGACGCTGAGACATGCAGATGATTCACCGCCTGTCCCAGGTCACCCAGCTGGTAGGCTGATGCCACCCTGAGTCCATGCTGAGAGCTGGGTCCTAGAGGCTCAGGCTAGAACTCAGGCCCTGACCTTCCCTCATCTGTATAGGTCTTAGAGCTTGTTGGACACAGGTGGGAAGGGGGAGAAGGTGCTGAGCAGTCCCCACACTGGGACTGGGGCTTGAGTGGGGCCTGTACCCTGTAGCCTGGCCCTGACCCCGACAGCTACATTTGCAGTGTGGCCCATAGGCGGGGTGGACCCCTGTCCCCCACAGGGCCCTTTGCCACTCTCCCAGGAAGTACAGCTTGGGCTTTAAGGGTGCTGGCCTGAGCATGCAAGAAAGGTGGCCTGGGGGCTGAGAGATGACGCTGACTGCCGTGGACACGGTGGCAGGTAGTTGGGAAAGATGGGGCAGCAAGCAGACAGCGAAGCACAGAAGGGACAGCACTGCAGAAGGAGGTGGGAGGGGAGAGGAACAGAGGGGACTGACAACACACACACACACACACACACACACGCATACGCACATGCACACGCACACACAGAGAAACAGAGCAGATAGGAAAGGGGAGGAGCAGCGACCCAGGGATACAGTGAGGCCATCTACATCCTGCCCTTCCTCCTGGCTGCTCGTCAGGTCCCTAGTGGGCAGGTCACCCCCACTGTGTCCTAGTCAGGCTCTTCCTCATCTGCATAGCAGTTTGGTGGGACCCTGTACCTGCTTGCACGAGTGGGTGGCATCTACCGTTATCTGTGTCCAGGGCTGGCCTAGTACCAGAGCTTTCATCTGCTCATGGCCCAACCCACACCAGGGGCACACAGAGACACTTCAAGCAATGAGAGCTCCTGAGGCCACAGACATGCTTCCGGGGGCTCAGGAGGCTGAAAACTTGGCCTGGAAAGAGAATTTCTTTCCCTGGCAGTTAGCAGCTGAAAACGGTTCCCCCCAGGCCAGGAGCCAGCTGTGCTCTTGGATAGTCTGTGACCATGGAGTAACAGGACGACACCCCACCCCTTATGGGAAGCCTGGGAGGTGGGTTTCTGAAATCCTGAACTGTAATCCCATCGGTAATAGTCCAACAGTTTGCTTTGACCAAAGATCCTCTGTTTTTGAACATGCTTTCCAATTGTTCAGTAACAGGAGTCCCAACATAACATGGCTCACATATTTTTATATGTGGATATAGATTTTTATCTATCCGTAGAAAAAATGACAAAATTCTTTGTTTTTAGAGGTTATTTCTCATACCTGAATTCATCTCTACAGCGGGGGGTGGGGGGTGGGATGGGAACTCAAACTCACAACCCTGAGACCAAGCATCACACACTCCACTGAATGAGCCACCCGGGCAGCTCATTTTTTTAGAGGTTATTTCTAAAATTCTGCCCTAAAATTTTTTAAAGATTTTATTTACATATTTGTCAGAGATGGAGAGCACAGGGGGAGGGGTTGCAGCAGAGGGGGAAGCAGACTCCCCTTTGAGCAGGGAAACCAATGCGGGCCTCCATTCCAGGACCCGGCACCATGACCTGAGGAAAGGCAGATGCTTAACACACATAGACAGTCAGGGGCCCCAAAAATTCTGCCTTGAATTATCAATTTATTTATTTCTTATTAATTGTATTAATTATTAATTTTTATTTTACTATTTTCCTTTATTAATTTTATGTTAAAATTAATTTATTTCATTATTTTATTATTATTATTATTATTATTTAGTATTTATTTCATTTTATTATTTATTTATTATTTAAGGACAAGCTTAGGGAGTCTGTGACACTCACCCAGGCTCCCTTTGAGCCTGCTTTCTGGGGCGATAAATAGGAACATTTGCTGATAGAACTGTAGGCCAAGGCAAAAATGACCCTCTGGACATGTATCTAGGGACCTAAAGAATCAGAAATAAAGATTGATCACTGACTAACTAAACCTACATTCCCAGAGCTCAAAGCAGATCCCTCTGAAAATAGAGAATTCCAACAATCAAGTGAAAATGAACAGCAAGAAAGTCAAATGACTCAAACATCAATATCAAAAAGCAAAGGCATGTCATGACTGAAACAAAGCAGAAGGCCCTTGAAAGTCGTCACTCTAAGATGGAAAAACTGATGTGACCAAAATAATTCAGAGAGGAAATCGGGTTTAAATACCGAATAAAAATAGGTCTCAATGATTCTAAAGACCCACGTCCATTTTAAAAAGTGCAGGGCCCCCCCTTTCCAGCTGTCCAACCAGAACCTGGGAAGCACACACAGGTGCTGCAGTGATGGGGGAGGCACAGAGACGGATGGAGGAGGCCCCCTCGCTTGGGTGTCTGGGACCCAGGAAGCCCCATAGATTCTAGAAGGGGACCTTGGCCCTGACATCCCCAGGGCACGGAGCCACAGGGCACCAGGGCCCTTGCTGGTCTGAGCTCACTGTGTTTTCTGTAGCTGAGAGTGTCTACAAATGTCCCCCAGGAGAGACTTCACCTAGGCGTTTGGTAGGGCAGACTTCAAGGGACTGGTCCCCTGGACAGTGATGTGATGTGCAGGAAAGCGGAGACTCTAGGCTTCGGGATGAACAGGCTCAGTCCCACCCCTGAGCCCCGTGAGCAGCAGTCGCCCTGATGACACAGGTTGGGAACGGTCACCCTGCCCCTGCCTCCCTCCCCCGCCACCCACGAAGACTTATCATGAGACCGACACAGCCAAATGCACAGTTCATGGAGCTCCCCCTTCCTTATGGGAATCCTCTCCCTTCTAATACCTCAGCCAAACCTGAAGGTGCTTAAAATAAAAGGGAGTATGCGATGGTAATGAAAACGTGTCATTTCTCTCTAGTGTACTCCAACATGAAAGCTTGCCAAAACATGAGCTTTTATTTATTTTTTTTTGAAGGATTTATTTATTTATCTATTTATCTATTTGGAGAGAGAGCCTCTGTGTAAGAGAGGAGGGGCTGGGGAGAGGGAGAGATGCAGACTTCCTGGTGAGCAGAGAGCCCAACTGGGCTCCATCCCAGGACCCTGAGATCATGACAGGAGGTCAAGGCAGATGCTAGTGGGCCTGGCCACCCAGGCTCCCTGAAACAGGAGCTGGTAACACGGGACCAAACCAGCTACCATTACATTACTGAACAGTGGAATTGGAGAACACATAGAAGGAATAGAAGTCCTTTGAACCCTGCTTCTTTAACTATTTCCAGGGAAATAGGGCATGAAGACCGGCCTCACGTGTCCCTTCACACCTCAGGTTGAGAAACGGTGCCATCATGTGACCCCATGTCCCCTGCCTCAGGCGGGGTCTCCAGTGTCCCCTCCTTGATACTAGCACCACCCCGTACCCACAGGGAAGCAGGGTGGGTCCTGGGGAGCTGTTTGCATGAGCCCTGCCCTGCCTGTGTCTTCACACTTTTCTCAAGAGCTCTGAGTTGGGGGAGTCAGAGCTATCCCCAAAGTCTCTTTATTTAAAGATTTTACTTAGTATTTGAGAAAGATCTGGAGTGCAAGAGAAGAGGGTAGGGGCAGAGGGAGTGGGAGAAAGAGACTCCCCACAGTGCAGGGGGCCAGATGAGGGGCTTGATCCCAGGACCCTGGGATCAGGACCTAAGCCAAAGGCAGAGGCTTTAACCCACTGAGCCACCCAGGCGCCCCTGTGGATAGGTTTATTACTAATGCCTGGAAAGCCCTGGCATGCACAGCATCCTCCTCCTCCTCCTCCCCCCCCAACCCCGCCCACCCCGTTTCCAGAGTCAGTGTGCTTGGACTCCTCTACGAAGTTGACCCCCTCCCTGGGGGTGCTGCCCCAGATCGTGCTGCCCCAGATTGTGCCCGCGTCCCCCCAGGTCCCGCCCTCATGGCCAAAGTCTGTGGCGCCTTTGCCCTGGTTCTCCTGCTGCAGGCGCTTGAAGTGCGGCAGCAGAACTCCAGCAGGTCCGGAGGCTGGTGCCTCTGCACCTCCACCGCGCAAATCCCTGCAGCAGCTCAGTCAGTCGCCAGGGGTCCGGATGCATCCTGCCTACCCCCCCACCCCAACCCCCCACCCCAACCCCCCACCCCCGGAGGGCACTTGGGCGCCGCCCTCGCTGCTCCCTGGACCCACCAGCAGCCCCGCAGCAGCCAACTGAGTGTGCTCCGCAGGGGGCAAATAGCAAATCACCATTAGACAAACAGCACAGTACTACTGTGCAGGCAAGAACCATCAAAGGATGCTAAAATTGGTGGGTAAAGAATAATAAGAAATATCAAACATCAAAGAATTTCTCCAAGACATTATTTAAAAGATTTTATTTATTTATTTATTTATTTGAGAAAGAGAGAGAGCACATGACTGGGGGAAGGGAGAAAGTGAGAGGGAGAGAGAGAATCTCAAGCAGACTCCATGCTGAGCACGGAGCCCCACACAGGGTTCGATCTCACGACCCTGAAACCATGACTTGAGCTGAAATCAGGAGTCGGTTCTCAACAGACTGAGCCACCCAGGCGCCCCTCCAAGATAATTTGTTAATTGAAAAGGGAAAAAACAGAAATATTATGTTGGAAAAACCCAGCAGACACCACTTTTACCAAGCGATCAAAGTTAATGTCATCACCAGTAACATAACATTAATATCATGTTCTTTCTGATAAGACTGAGAAAAGTGTCTTCACTTCTATGGTTTTTTGCCCCAAATTCCTAACGTCCATCTAACCATGCATGGTAAAATACCAGACAAACACAATTGAAGGGTGTTTAAAAACACACACACACACACACACAAAAACTGACCAGGGCATCTGGGTGGCTCAGTTGGTTAAGCGACTGTTTTCAGCTCAGGTCATGATCCTGGAGTCACGGGATCGAGTCCCACTTCGGGCTCCCAGCTCCATGGGACGTCTTCTCCCTTTGACCTTCTCCTCTCTCATGCTCTCTCTCATTTTTTCTCTCAAATAAATAAAGAAAATCTTAAAAAAAAAAAACTGACCAGTAAGTACTCTACAAAAATATCAAGATCATGACAGACAAAGCAAAACTAAACAAATGTCACAGATTCGAGGAGATGAAGAAAGCAGGACAACTAAATGCAAGGTGGGTTCCTCAATGGAATAGAAAAAGGATATTAGTGAGGAAACTAACAAAATTTAAATAAGACCTGCAGCTTCGCCGATATTCTTGTCCCAGTGTTAATTTATTGGTTTTAATCATTATGATTATGTAGTATGCTGTTAACATTAGGGGAAGCTGAGTGAAGGGCATATGGGACTTTCTATACTATTTTACAACTTTTCTGGAAGTCCAGAATTATTTCAAAATAAAAAGTGTTTTTAAGTCCATATAATTCATTTAATCCTGACCTAAATCTCAGTAGAGGCACATTGTCCTTTGAGAGGGGGGTGGTCCCTCCCCTCAGTGCCGGCTCAGCCAAGTGTGTCCCCTGCTTGGGCTCCTTGGGAGAGGAACGTTTTGTGCTCAGCTCCTTCTATTTTTCATACACAGACACCTCTCAGGGGTTCTCTTAGGCCAGAAGAACTGGGGCAGGACTGGGTTCTGGTTTTGGTCTCTTTAATGTCAAAACCATGTCTCCCTTTTACCACAGAGTATAATCCACAGGGCAAGCAGCATTTTTATTTTTAATTCTTTTTTTTTTTTAAAGATTTTATTTATTTATTTGACAGACGGAGATTACAAATAGGCAGAGAGTCGGGCAGAGAGAGAGGAGGAAGCAGGCTCCCTGCTGAGCAGAGAGCCCGATGGGGGGCTCGATCCCAGGACACTGAGATCATGACCTGAGCCAAAGACAGAGTCTTTAATCCACTGAGCCACCCAGGCGCCCCTATTTTTAATTCTTAAAACACGAAGGGTTTGGGGGACACCTGGTGGCTAGTCGATAAAGTGTCTGCCTTCATTTCAGGTCATGATTTCGGGGTCCTGGATGGAGCCCCACATGGAGCTCCCCTCTCAGCGAGGAGCCTGCCTCTGCCTCTCCCTCTGCTGCTCCCCCTGTTTGTGCTCTCTTTCTCTCTGTCAAATAAATAAAATCTTTGAAAACAAAACAAAAAGAAACAAACAAAAAAAACCCGTAAAGGGTCTGATTATTATCCTTTCCGAAAGCTATCCCCCCACTAGTTTGGTCCCTCTGCAGTCATCAGACATGGTGGTTCCCCATCCCCCGCCCCCTCAACCCCATTAATTCACTTGCATCCTCTGCAGACAGCTTCCAGCGCAGTGGGGTGCACGCCGCCTCTCGCTTCTTCGCCTGAGAGCTCTCCATGACACCCAAGGAGAGCTCACTCCCGGCCAGCAGGAATAGTTGGCAGGATAGGGGAGTTTTAGCCCCGGAGGGGCAAACCATGAAGGAAGGATATGGATGAATAAATATTTCCTCCTTCCTCCCTCCAGACTAAAGCTCAGAGGTATTTTCTAAACATTTCCTCGGCCGGCTCTGGGGGCCTCGAGCGGCTCCTGGTACCAGCAGGCTCCTCGTTGCCCTCTTTACGAAGTTTCACTTTTATCCTTCTCACTGCCACCCTGTCTCACTTTTACCACTTGTCCACATGTCCTTCCTGAGATCACCCCCAAAGAAGCAACTTGCACCCAGATTGTGACAGTTCAATTTAATGATATAAAAATATTCTCAAGTAATTCTGAACTGAAAACAAAGTGTTTGAGAAAGTAACATCGCCAGTTCCGAACCAGCGTGGCCTGTGGCTTCCTCCCCTACCACCAGCCACATATATGGTGCTAAAGCTAGAGGGTGGTTGGTGTGTCCCAATGCTAACTCCCACCTGTGGAGAATGTGGCTGGAGGGGATAACTTCGTGGAAGGGAGGGGGATATGCAAGTTAGAGTAGATGAAGCCCGGACACAAGGGACAAGCATGGGATAGAGAGGGCTTCATTAGTTCTTCCCTTGTATCTCCCCACGTTTCCTAGACAAGCGCATTGGCTATTGCAATATCTTGGGTAGCTACTCCATGCAGGTGCAAGACCAATGTGTTGGGTAACATCGGCTAGCGTAAGAACTCAGCTACAGGCTGAAGCCGGTAAGGGCCAGCATTCTCCATCTCACCGCCTTTTCATATCATCAGGGATCCACCCACACTCTTCCCCCACAATCATGGGCTTAGCAGTTATAATAAAGTGATGCAGCCTCTCTTCCCTGAGTAGTAGTCCTAAGACATAAATGAGTGGTTCAGCCCTGATTGCTTTATTCCTCAACGCAGCATGACTGTCAACTAACAATCTAGGATGACACAAACGAGGCCCTAGGTTTGCATGTCCCCGGGCCCCCACCCCATCCCAGCTAAACATTTTCGGTGAGGGCAATACCAGCCCCAGGGAATATAAAATGCTAAAAGGGGCTCTTGGAAAAGTCCAAGTACTATAAGCGAGATTACTTTTGTAATTTTTAAAAAAGTTAGAAATGATAAGACCCTCTTTACATGATTATTATGGCTATGAAGTGTAATGCTTGAACAGGACTGTCCAGTATACAGTTCCGTGCCTGCGTCACAGGGATAAGGAGCACGGAGGAGGTTGAGTCTGAATGTTTCGAAGTGGGAAGAGAGCATCCCGGATTGCTTCTGTTATCTTTGTGAAGTAAGGGACGCGTGATGACTGAGAGCCAAGGGGAAGGTTTTGGGGGGTTTGAGGGGATACAGGGGGGAGCTAGGAAGATTGGAAGTTGAAAGAAATAGCGTCCTAGAGGAAGACCATGAACTGCCCAGATAAATCCAGCAGGACTGAAGTCAATAATCATGAGTGTGTAGCAGGGACAATCTTCTCTGTTGTGTGACTTCCGTCATCATTGTTCAGCTGTGGTTTAGTGGTTTTGCAGACATGAGCAGAGCACATAGCTGGCTTTATCCAGGATAAAGATTTTGCTAGACATGGGATGAAAAGATAAAAGGGCATAGGAGTTTAGAGAATTGCAGGAGGTATTATTAAAACAATAAACCACTTAAGTTAAGCTGGATAAAGTGAAATGCAAAGAAATGCCTGAGCAACAGGGAGAACGTGGAGAGGCCAATGACTAAATTTATCTTTACGCATTTCTGTCTTAAAGATTTCCTGCAGCTTGCTGAATGAGTCAGTCATTCTCGCAAGAGACTGTGGCTTTTATTTTACTCCTTATACTTTACATGGTATATACCCTTGTTGGTGTTTGATTTTAATTACCAAATATTTTATAAAAAGAGAAGGCAGAGGTGAGATTATAAGATTTATTTCTCTAATAAATCTCTTTGCAAAGCACGTTTATATCGACAAGGCTTTTGTTTTACAATTGATGACACTCACGCTTTGTTTCTCAAATAGAGGATTTTCCCTTTCTTCTGAAGAAAATAATCATCCTTAGGTGATAGTAGATTAGAAACTCTGTATCTTCAGGGGCCAGTTGGAGCAAGGTGCTTCCAGGTGGGGCAAGAATTTAGTTGCAGGTAAAACGGACAAAACGAATGCAGTGTTCCTCTCAGAAGCCTTGCCGATCAGATGGTCACCATTCTCCAGGGGCTTGTCCTCCAGTCGTGCCAACAAACTCTCCTGCTGCCATGGTCTGTCCAGCAAGGCCAGGTGGAATTACATGACAGTCCAGGTGACGTCAAAACGTCAGTGACAAGCTGGCATAACCCTGGGGTCTTAGGGGAAAACTTCACAGAGATTTGCCAAACCCTGTATGGACGTCTCCACTGCAGCCAACTCAGCATTCAAACCAAATCTGAAGCTACCCGTGATTTTGTGGGTTAACATTCCACTGGAGTCTTGTCAGTGTCCTGCTGTCCTCTAGTGACCATTGATGGAAATGCAGACCAAAAAAAACCTCCCTGAAAGAGTGCAGAACAATGGTATGGCTCCGGGTTAGAGGTGACCATAAGAGAAATATGGAAGAGATTCGGAAGGTGAGAAGTGGCAGCCGTTGCTCTCTAGAGGTCACTGGAGTTAGATTCCATGTGAGAGACGGACACAGAGGTGCTAATGGGATCCAGTTTGTACTCATTCTTTCTGGCCCCATTCCCAGTCCTTCCCAACAGCAGACGGTTCTGACCAACAGCAAAGCAATCACAGGCCCACCATCAAATTCTTTGCTGTGAACCCAGAGACAACCGCCAAGGTGAGGGAAGAGCTCACTTCAACACCAGCCTTTCAGGGTCCCATTCTAGCAGCTGGATGTGCCTGGTTTCCCACGTCTGACTTGTTCACCCATCCCAGTGTTGCAGAACCACTGGCCTTTTCCCTAATCGTCCAGTGTTGGAGGGGACATTTACTGCCCCAGCCCTTCTTCCAGTTGTGAACTGTCCGATTCCTACAATAAATCCTTATTTCGTATACTCATCGTGGTCCCGATTCCCTGAATGAACTTCACTGACACACTCCCTCTACAATAATCTATGACAGCAGAAGGGATGCCCTGTTACCACACCTGTATCCCTGCAAACTCAGCTCCAAATGCAAATCCCAGAGGTTACATCTGATTGGTGGAATCTAGTTCATGTTTGCATTCAAGCAAACAAGGAAACTGGGAAATGTATGGGTTTTGTCTTTTTTTTTTTTTTTAAGATTTTATTTATTTATTTGACAGACAGAGATCACAAGCAGGCAAAGGCAGGCAGAGAGAGAAGGGGGAAGCAGGCTCCCTGCTGAGCTGAGAGCCCAATTGTGGGGGGCCGCTCGATACCAGGACCCTGAGATCATGACCTGAGCTGAAGGCAGTGGCTTAACCCACTGAGTCACCCAAGCACCCCTATCTTCTTTTTAAGTATAAAAATATGGAGTTGGTGTTTGTCAGTGTCCAGTTTGGAACAGGCAACAAACGCCCTTAAACAGGATAATTTGGCAAGAATTTCTGATGTGGGTAGGATTTAAGGAAGGTGGTTAATGGTTGGCAACCCCTTGGCCTGAGACGTAAGTAAAGGGAGCAGCAGATAATACCAGCAGAAGGAAGGGCATGGAGGGGGTGACTGACAGACCCTGGGGCCTTCCACAGAGGCACACAGCTAACCCACCTCCAGATGGCAAGAATAAACAACCTGACCACGTTCTCTTCCTGCCCTCTGGAACTCCTCTGGGGTCTGTATGACTGCAGGGCCTTTGCTCATGCTATTGTCGACACGTCTCCGTACAGTTATTTTTTTAAGACCCTTCTGATACTATATCAACTATTACTTCTATCAGAAAGAAAAAATAATTTGCTCCTTCTGCTTGAAAAAGACTTTTCTATATTTGCAGCAAAAATCTTTAAAATCCATGTTAAAGGTATTTAAGCCCTGTTAATAATGATTCTCCGTTTTAAAATTTCACTTATTATAGACCAATATGTTGGTAAGTTACAAATCAATTAATTAGAAAAAAATTAAAATAAAAGCAAATAAAATACGGGTCAAAATATTTTACCATCGGGACACGTGGGTGGCTCAGTTGATTAAGGAAGGAATGGCCTTTGGCTCTGGCTGTGGTCCCAGGGTCCTGGGATCTAGCAATGCTCCTGCTGCTTCCCTGCTTGCAGCTTCAGCTTCTGGCTTCCAGCTCAGCAGGGAGTCTGCTTCTCCCTCTCCCTCTGCTGCTCCCCCTGCTTGTGCTCAATCTCTTTCTCTCTCTATCTCTCTCTCTCTGTGTCAAATAAATAAATAAAATCTTTTTTTTAAGATTTTATTTATTTATTTTTTGACACAGAGTGGGATCACAAGTAGGCAGAGCAGCAGGCAGAGAGAGAAGCAGGGTCCCTGCTCAGCAGAGAGCCCGTCTCGGGACTCAATCCCAGGACCCTGGGATCACGACCTGAGCCGAAGGCAGAGGTTTAACCCATTGAGCCACCCAGGCGCCCAATAAAATCTTTTTTAAAAACATATTTTACCATTAAATTCAACAGCATAAAATCATTCTGTCAAATTGGCCTTAGCAGGTTTTTGTCCTTTAAATTTTATTTAAATTCTATTAGCCAACATATAGTACATCATTAGTTTCAGATGTAGAGTTTGGTAATTCCTCAATTACATACAACACCCAGAGATTATTACGTCATGTGCCCCCCAATATGCCCAGCATCCTGTTACCCCATCCCTTTGTCCCCCTCCCCTCCAGCAACCCTCAGCTTTTTTCCCTATAGTTAAGAGTCTCTTATGGTTTGACTCCCACTCTGTTTTCATCTTATTTTATTTTTCCTTCCCTTCCCCTATGTTCATCTGTTTTCCCCTATGTTCATCTTAACTTCCACATATGAGTGAAATCATAAGGCAGTTGTCTTTCTCTGGGTTTAACAGTTTCTTAATACATATCCTCAATTCTTTGCACCCATTAATTTATTACCTTTGCTACATTCACAAGTATAACTTGATATACTTGAAAAAATCACCTGGGAAGATTTTTTTTTTTTTAATAGTACTAATTCTTTATACCAGACCAACTAAATCAAAATCTTTGGAAAATGAAGCCTGGCATATGCATATATTTTTTTAAATTCCCCTATATGATTCTAGTATGAGACTATGGTTGATCATCAATTACCCAAACTGAAAAGTTGGCTAAAAAAAGAGAAACTAAATCTGTTTTGTACTTGCTAAGTCATAAAGTCTAGGATGGTTTGTTTTTTAATACCAAATACCAAAATGATTTATTTATAAAATATTTACATTGAAAAACCTCTCATCTAAATATTTAGCTTTTTTTTTAAAGATTTTATTTTTTTATTTGACAGAGATCACAACTAGGCAGAGAGGAAGGCAGAGAGGAGGAAGCAGGCTCCCTGCTGAGCAGAGAGCCCCATGCCAGCTCCATCCCAGGACCCCAGGATCATGACCTGAGCCGAAGGCAGAGGCTTTAACCCACTGAGCCACCCAGGTGCCCCAATATTAAGCTTTAATTACTACAGTACATTTAGAAAACCTACCATTTTGCAAAAGCAGTTGCTTCAATACTCTTTTTTCTTTCTCCAATATTTTCCCCCTCCAAAGTAGTTTATTGTAATTATTAAAGGCACAGGGGAATTAATTATTTAAGAAATCTTGTACAATGATTTTTCTTTTTCTTCTCCCCCCCTTTTTTTTTTTTGAAAAATTTATTTAAAACAATTACTTCTGTGAACTTTTTAACCAATTCGGATGCTTCTTGTTGATTGAGCAGTCAAGCCTAAAAATGTCAGATAGTATAATCCATATCATCTAACATCTTGGAAGATTTTTATGTGAATTTACCCATTTTTTTCCCACTAAACATATTCTCTTTGTGTTGTCTTCTTCTCTCTTTGTTTTGCATCTGGGCTTTTTTATTTTTTTTCTTCTTAAAAGTTTTCATGGAGCTTCTCTAGTTTCCCCACAAATATTCTTATTTCCTCATACTCTTACAGACCTAAGACTGTTTGCTTTTAAATAAGTTCTACCATTTTCTTAATTTGAGCTGTAAAAGGAGATTTTGCAATGAAGCAATCAAGCCTAGCTAAGAGAGACTTTTTTAAAAACAGGTTCAGGCTGCCATAAGGGAGGAGGAATTTATGCAAGTTCTCATCAGGGAAATCATGAACTTAAAAAAACAAACCAACCATAAAAACAAAACAAAACAAAAACCCAAAAAACAGATTTTTTAGCCAGCTGTAAGCCCCTCAGCCTGGACTTAATTAACTTCCTCCTCACCAAGATACCATAATCATCTGCATTCTTCATGTAAAAGGAGCCAATGTTTTAACAAGCTTGATCTCTCTTTTGCATATTAATCCAACCAATCCCAGGTAATAGGGAGTTTCAATCCCTATTCATGGTAGGCCTGAATGTGAACTATATTAGTAGCCTTTTGCCTATATAACTCTGTTCCCTTTTTGTCTCCCCAGGAACCTGATCCAGGTTTCTACCTGAATTTCTATCTCCCAAATTACAGTTGTAATTGCCCAAATAAATGTCTATTTGCTAAAATTGTCAGTGAATTCTTTTTTTTTAAAGATTTTATTTATTTATTTGACACAGAGTGACACAGAGAGATATCACAGTAGCCAAAGAGGCAGGCAGAAAGAGAGGGAGAAGCAGGCTCCCCACTGAGCAGGGAAGTTGATTGGAGGCTTGATTCTAGAACCCCAGGGATCATGACCTGAGGCTCAACCTGCTGAGCCACCCGGGTGCCCCATCAGTGAATTCTTTCTTGGACAACAGAACTCTGAAGATTTTAAAGAGTCTTCATGAAGGTTTTAGGGGTTCTGGAAATTATTTAGGAGAATTTGAAAAATACATTATTCTTTCTTTGCCAAATTTATGTTCTTAAAGAACTTAGTAGATTTTTCTAAAAGAGAATCTTCAAAGCAACTTTCTTTCTTTCTCCCTATTTTCTTTCTTGACAGAAATTGAAAACTCCATAGGAGGCCCTGGGGAATACTTTTGGAGGCTGTTCCCAATTCTACAGCCTTTTCTTCTACTTAATAGAAGTTTTTTTCTTTCCTCTGGGCTAGAAAGAGTTTGTTTTTTTTTTTTGTTTTGTTTTGTTTTTAATGAAGAGTTTCCCCCTCCTAGTAGCCTAGTTTTAAAAGTGAGAGTGAATTTCTTAAACATGAAAATTTTCTGGGGCTCACTACTTCTTTTTCACCTTTCACAGTCACTGGCTTCTTGTGAGAAGTCTGCTTTAATAAATCTCAAACACACTGGGGAATTAATTATTGAGGAAGTTTTGCATGAAGCCGTAGCCTTCCTTTCCACTTCAAATACCCTGTTCTTTTGCAAGCCCTAAGACATGAGATGGTGTTCTCTGATGAAGAACGACATCATGTAATGAGAAGCACTGACTCAACCTGGTGTACCCTCGTGGTTGTGAATTGAGGGATGGATGAAAGAACATAGATTTTAGAGCCAGAATACAGAGTTCAAGTTTTCTGTCCCTACCCCCTAATAACTGTATTTGTAACTGATTTGCTTCATCTCTCTCAACCTCATTTCCTTTATCCGCTTGGAGAGGGGATTATTTCTACTCCCTCAGAGTTCTTGGGAGAAGCAGGCTTCCTGCTAAGGAGGGAGCCCGATTCAGGGTTCCATCCCTGGACTCTCGGATCATGACCTGATCCAAAGGCAGACACTTAACGACTAAGCCACCCAAGCACCACTGAAGAAGGTCTGTTATCCAGAATTTACCAAGAACTCTTACTGTAGGGGCACCTCGTGGCTCAGTGGGTTAAAGTCTCTGCCTTTGGCTTGGGCCATGATCTGAGGATCCTGGGATCAAGCCCCACGCTGGGCTCTCTGCTCAGTGGGGAGCCTGCTACTGACCCCCCCCCCCCACCTGCCTGTCTGCCTACTTGTGATCTCTGTCTGTTGAATAAATAAATAAAATCTTAAAAAACAAAAAAAAGAGAACTCTTACTGTTTGTAGTATGAAGACAAACAGTTCAATTAGGAAATGAGCAAAAAAGATATGAACAAATCATTTGAGTAATCATTTTTAAAATATTTTCTCTGTTATGTTTTTAAGTAAGTTCCCTGGGGGGGAGGGGTGTCAGGCAGGGTCAGTTTAAGTTTTACTGCATAAACAACACAATCACTGTTTAACCGGATGGAGCTGCTCTGCTAAATAGGCCCTTACAATCCTGTTTAAAGAAACTTTCAGGTATCATAAAGCTGGTAGTGAAAAGTATTTGGGAAGGTGCTGTTGCTGGGTGAACTGGGGAGTCCCTCGGCCCTGAGGCCATGATCCAGCCAGACTCAAAGGAGTCGCCAAAGATTCTTGGTCTTGTCACACCAGTGAATTCAAGGACAGACACAGCACAGCGGGTGAGTAACACAAGCGGAAAACTTTATTAAAACAAAAGTACACTCTTGAGATATGAGTGCTGGTGAGCTCCAAGGAGAGAGAGCTGTGTGTCCTGCCTGGGGGTGGGGGAGGAGGGTGTTTCTATTTTTTATTGTCAGCTCTTAACTAGGGGGCAGAATATTTATTACCTGGGGGGAGGAAACGGCATTTCTTGCTTTTTCTTCCTAATTTGGTCAGGGATTTCCTGTCATGGCAACCATCATTGGGCTTGTCTGGTTAGATCTGGCCTCTTGTAGGGTGCTGCCGAGACAGGCCTCTGACCTTCCTGATAGCTGGCCATGACTTCCTCATTGCTGACTTCTAGGTATCCTGTTAGAATGTAATTGTCTTCTCTAAGAGTGCTAGAACTTGTCCACTGCCCTGGAAATTACTCAGTGATGGCTGTCATCTAGTCTATGAATCAAGTCCGCTCTGGCTTTAGGTTCTTGAGATAAAATCCCCATTTAAGATTTATTTCTGAATATACCTCATGTTTTACTTCCGAGCTATTAAAACATAGACTTTGGGGTGCCTGGGTGGCTCAGTCTTTAAGGGTCTGCCTTCAGTTCAGGTCATGATCCCAAGGTCCTGGGATCGAGTCCCCTGTTGGGCAAACTGCTCGGCGGGAAGCCTGCTTCTCCCTCTCCTACTCGCCCTGCTTGTGCTCCCTCTCTCATTATCTATCGCTGTCAAATAAATAAAATCTTTAAAAACAAAACATAGATGTCTTTTTCAGATTACTTTCAAAAGCTATTTTTTTCCTATTTTATGTGTAATCTGGTCATAACGAAAAATCTTGTATTAAGATTTCACTACATTTTCGTGTATATGTTTGTCTGAAATATATAAATGCACTGCTTGACAGATTTTAAATGGGATTAGTTTTTCTCTTTCCATAATTTCTCATTTCTTCTTCTTCTTCTTTTTTTTTAAAGATCTTATTTATTTATTTGACAGATCACAAGTAGGCAGAGAGGCAGGGGGAGAGAGAGAGAGAGAGGAGGAAGCAGGCTCCCTGCTGAGCAGAGAGCCCGATGTGGGGCTGGATCCCAGGATCCTGGGATCATGACCCGAGCCGAAGGCAGTGGCCTCAACCCACTGAGCCACCCAGGCGCCCCATAATTTCTCATTTCTTCTTTCAGTGGCCTATAAATAAAAACCTAATTATTATAACAAGTTACGGCTGAGTCAGAGCTGGGCAAACTATGCCCTATGGGCTAAATCTGGCCCAATGCATATTGTTGTGTGGTCTATGAGCTATGAATGGTTTCTACATTTTTAAATGGTTGGAATTTAAAATCAGAAGAAAAACAGTACTTTATGATATAAAATTATATGAAACTCAAACTTCAGTGTCCATAAAGTTTTATTGGTGTTCCATATTCTTTTGTCCATGGTTGCTTATGCACCCTAATAGCAAAGTCGAGTCTTCGCAACATAAATTACACAGAATGAAATGTCTAAAATGTTTACAATCTGTTCCTTTACAGAAAATGTTTGCTGATCTCTATTATCACATTATTATCATACAGTTAATAGTATGCTCCAGGGTAGAAACACAATGGTGTACATACTGGGGCACCTGGCTGGCTCAGCTGGTAGAATGTGTACCTCCTAATCTCAGGGTTGTGAGTTCAAGCCCCATGTTGAGTATGAAGCCTATTAAAAAAAAAAAAAAAAAAAAAAAAGAGGGGCACCTGAGTGGCTCAGTCAGTTGAACATCCTGCTCTTGATTTTGGCTCAGTTCATGATCTCAAGATCTTGGGATCACACCCCCATGCTGAGCTCCCTGCTCAGTGGGAGTCTGAGGATTCTCTCCCTTTGCTCACACACTCGCTAAAAGAAATAAATAAGCCTTTTTTTTTTTTTTTTAAGTATTTCATCCTTTTAAAAAAAATGGTGTACAGACTAAGTTGATTTTCAATATTGGTCCTTTTTCTTTTTTAAAGATTTTATTTATTTATTTGACAGACAGAGATTACAAATAGGCAGAGAAGCAGGCAGAGAAAGAGGGGGAAGCAGGCTCCCTGCTGAGCAGAGAGCTGGATGTGGGACTTGATCCCAAGACCCTGAGATCATGACCTGAGCCAAAGGTCAAGGCTTTAACCCACTGAGCCACCCAGGGGCCCCTGCACTGGTCCTTTTTTAAGGCAGAGAAATCCATCTTGAAATGGATTTATGCCTAGTGGTTTTCCAGCCATTCAGAATGAAGTTCCAAGTCATTATTATGGTAAAGAAAGGAATTCTTGAATTGCCCTTACCTGCCACTGTAACTCCTACTATACTCTGCCTCAGTCTGGTGCACTTACACTGGCTGCTTGCCTTTCTGGGATTTGCACCTCAAAGACTTTGCATATACTGCCCCTACCCCTCCATTACCTTCCCTCCTAGAGATACCAGCATAGCCTACTTACATATTCCATACCTTGCTCTGTTCAAATATTACTTAACCTAGAGGCTATCCTTAATCACCTTATTTAAAATAGCTCCCAGCCCCCAACATATATACTCTTTATTCTACAATCTAAGTTTCAATAAATTCTGAAATGTTAAAAATGCCAGGAGATGGAAAAAAGGTGAAAATAAAAATAATATTAAAGACTATAACATTGAAGATTTAATTATTTTGACTCATTTTAATAAAAATAGGAGACATTACCAAATTGAAGTGCTCTAAATCATCACATTGAAGTATTTACTTTTGTTTTAACTAAATAAAAAAACTTTATAACAGCTCTATTTTCTACAAAATAGGAACCATACTCCTCATAGCATTTTGTCTCTACAAGATGACTTACATAAACAAAAGATTTTAAACAACCAGAACTTAGTCATTTATTTAGTGATTACTGTCCCCTTCAAAGAACAGACAATTATAGATTTCTAAACATGCCACTTATAAAAAACTCACCAATATACCCCTGAGGACCACTGACCTCACCTTTACTCCCCTGTGTGCTCTAACTCATATAAACTTGGCTGTGAACTTGTCTGTGAAGCCAGAAATTCTGACATGGGACACTTCATAAGGAAATTAAGACCTAAAAAAGTGGTTAAACCTGAATGTTTCTGCTTTTAGGTACATAAGGGAATTCAGGGGCGTAAATACCTTCTGCTCAAAGTAAATTTTATACCACAGCAGGCGTCATATTTTGGACTCCTTCATGTATATTTTATTTTACTCAAAATTTTTTCCCCTAAGCTTCACTTTTATTAACAAATAAGCTGACATCGCTACTACATGATGTTTAGAATTTTTTTTAAGATTTTTATTTATTTATTTGACAGAGAGAGATCACAAGTAGACAGAGAGGCAGGCAGGGAGAGAGAGAGAGAGAGAGAGAGTGAGACAGAGAGGGAAGCAGGCTCTCTGCTGAGCAAAAAGCCCGATGCGGGACTCGATCCCAGATACTGAGATCATGACCCCAACGGAAGGCAGCGGCTTAACCCACTGCGCCACCCAGGCGCCCCGATGTTTAGAATTTTTTAAATGTAAATATTGTTCAACTAATTGAGTCATTATTCTGACAAACTTGTAATTGCAACAGTAATTTTGTTTTTTAGTATGTTGGCTTCAAGATAATTTCCAAGATCTTTAGGTAACATAAAACCTTGGACTGTGGGGCGCCTGGGTGGCTCAGTGGGTTAAAGCCTCTGCCTTCAGCTCAGGTTATGATCCCAGGGTCTTGGGGTCGAGCCCCCCATAGGCTCTCTGCTTGGCGGGGAGCCTGCTTCCTCCTCTCTCTCTACTTGTGATCTGTCAAATAAATAAATAAAATCTTTAAAAAAAAAAAAAAAACCTTGGACTGTTATTAAATTGAATTAATAGATAATCATGGAATACAGGACAATTTCTATACAAATAAGAATACTGAACCATTGATTATAAAGCAAAGTTTTAAATTTACCTACTGTTCATCCTAGTTCATATGTTAAAAGAGGCTATAACCCTCAGTCATATTAATGAAGTGTTCCTTTTTGCCATCTTAACAAGGTATAAAAGAGATATATGTTATTATAGAAATTATGGTATATATGTTTATATGCTAGTTTGCTCAAATGATTGTGTATAGTGAACAGTTGTTCAACAGTCCATCCCTGTTGAGAGAGAAAATTTTTCTATAGCCACTTATGTTCATTTACTAGGGACCTGCAAATTAACTAACAATAGACAGGAGAAAAGACAAGGTTTGTTTAGATACGCTCACAAAAGTCACCAGTAATGAATGACTCACTGAATAGACAGAAGTAAAGGTTTAATATACCAACTAATAAACAGGTTTAGGGCTTCAGTTGGAAAGTTTGGAAGGGTTGGTTGCTCCTTATTATTTTGTTTTCTGTTGGTCTTTATGATACTAATGGAAGCTGAATTTGTACATCCTGGTGTTAAGGGCCAAACTTCTTCCCCATGAGAAAATCTCTCAGAGAGAGGTCAATGGCAGCTGCATTTTGGGGAGTATTTACTTCAGTTTACATGTTTCTGTGACTGCTGATTGGTCAGATGTTTTAAAGTTTAAAATAGTTCTAATCACTTCTCCCCTACACCATCATTTTCTCTATGAAATAAAAGCCAATTTCTTTTTTTAAAGATAGAATTAGGGGCACCTGGGTGGCTCAGTGGGTTAAGCCTCTGCCTTAGGCTGTGGTCATGATCTCAGGGTCCTGGGATGGAGCCCCGCATCACATGGGGCTTTCTGCTCAGCAGGGAGCTTGCTTCCCGCCCCCATCCCTCCCCCTGACTCTACAAACTTGTGATTTGTGTCAATTAAATAAATAAAATATTTCTAAAAATAAAGTTATAATTACTAGGAGAGGTTGAGGCTATAATAGGAGAAAGAGTGACAGAAATAAAATTATGCATGTGCTTTTGTTTTTCAGAGAAAAAGAGTAGGGTTTTTTTTTTCCTCTTAAAAATGTAATTTTTAGGGGCGCCTGGGTGGCTCAGTGGGTTAAAGCCTCTGATTTCGGCTCAGGTCTTGATCCCAGGGTGCTGGGATCAAGCCCCACATCGGGATCTCTGCTCAGCAGGGAGTCTGCTCCCCTTCCTCTCTCTCTCTCTGCCTGCCTCTCTGCCTACTGGTGATCTCTGTCAAATAAATAAATAAAATCTTTTAAAAAATGTAATTTTGGGGGTGTCTCGGTGGCTCAGTTGTTAAGCGTCTGTCTTCAGCTCAGGTCTTGATTCCAGGGTCCTGGGATCGAGCCCCACTTTGAGCTTCCTGCTCAGCGGGAAGCTTGCTTCTCCCTCTCCCACTCCCCCTGCTTGTGCTCCCTCTCTCATTGTTTCTCTCTCTGTCAAATAAATAAATAAAATATTTTTTAAAATGTAGTTTTTAGGGGCCTCTGAGTGGCTCCGTCGGTTGAGCATCCTACTCTTGATTTCCACTCAGGTCATATCTCAGGATTGTGAGATGGATCCCTGCATCAGGTTCTATATTGGGCATGGAGCCTGCCTAAGATTCTCTCTCTCTTCCTCTCCCTCTGCCCCTCTTCCACACTTCTCCCTCTTTTAAAAAAAGAAAAAAAATTAATTTTTATTTATTTCTCTGACAGACAGAGATCACAAGTAGGCAGAGAGGCAGGCAGAGAGAGAGAAGGAGGGGAAGCAGGCTCCCCGCTGAGCAGAGAGCCCGATGTGGGGCTCGATCCCAAGACCCTGGGATCATGACCTGAGCTGAAGGCAGAGGCTTAACCCACTGACCCACCCAGGCACCCACCAAAAGTAATTTTTTAAATAAGATTTTATTTATCCATTTGAGAGAGAGAGTAAGAGAGGGAACACAAGCAGGGGGAGTGGGAGAGGGAGAAGCAGTCTTCCCATGCATCAGGGAGCCCAAAGCAAGGCTCCACCCAGGACCCTGGGATCATGACCTGAGCCCAAAGCAGACGCTTAACGACTGAGCCACCCAGGTGCCCCAAAAACTGTGATTTAAAAAATTTTCCATATTCATTTACACTTAAACAATTATTGAGGGGGTTCCTGCGTAGCTCAGTTGGTGACTGCCTCCTGCTCAGTTCATGATCTTGGAGTCCTGGGATCAAGGCCTGCATCAGGCTCTCTGGTGAGCAGGGGAGCTTCTCCCTCTTCCACTCTCCCTGCTGTGCTCTCTTTCTCTGTCAAATAAATAATTAAAATCTTTTTCAAAAAATCAAAAATTATTCAGGACTCCAAAGAGATTTTGTTTATGTGAAAAAATGTAAAAAAATTTATTTTTTTGAATCTTTGGAAAACAGCAATATCATATGAATATATCACATGTTAAAATAAATACCATTTTTATGAAAAATAACTATATTTTCTAATACCAAAAAGTTTGAAAAGAATGGCATTTTTCATTGTTGGGAATCTCTGAAATGTCTGCCTTACTAGAAAATAGTTGGGTTCTTGTATCTGCTATTGCATTTAATCTGTTGTGATATTACACTCGGTACTTTATACTTGCAAGAGAATGAGAAAGAAATGGGCAAATGACATCTTAATATTATTATGAAAGTAGTCTTTACACATCTTCTAATAGGGTTTTTGGGACCCTACAGGTCCTGAGACCACACTCAGTCCTCTCCATAGATTGTTTGTGTCCCTCCAAAATTCATATATTGAAATCTGATCCCCAATGTGATGGCATTAGGAGGGTTTTTGGAGGTGATTAGGTCATAAAGGTGGAGCTTTCATGAACAGGTTAGGGCTTTCAAAGAAAAGACAAAGAGAGCTCCCTTACCCCCTTCCAGCCATTGGATGACACAAGGGTTAGTTGTCTATAAACCAAGAAGAAGGCTCTCACCAGACACTAAATCTCCAGTGGTTTTATCTTGGACTTCTTAGCCTGCAGAACCGTGAGAAATAAACGTTGTTTTAACTGCCCAGGCCATGGCACTTTGTCATAGCAGCCCAAATGAACTAAAACAATCCTTTAAGAAAAGGGTTAGTTTATTCCAGAATATAAAATAATATAATGGAGAAGACTTACAAAAGGAATTTTATCTACTTTGGTTTTATAATACCTAAGTCTGTAATAGGTTATAACATATGTTAAATTTTAGCAAAGATTACTTAGTTTTAATAGCTTACTTCCTTGGTTCACTGATTAATAGCTAGCACTTACAAGATGAAAGCTCATTCTTAACCTTTCGTGCTATCTGCCTACATAGCAAAGATTCTGTAGCTTATCAGAATAAATTTATTTGTGCTTTATGTTGATTTTATAGCATTTTTTATTATTTCTGAAAAAAAAAGAACAAAGTGTTCCCACTTTTGAAAGTGCCAAGGTTCTTTGCAGTCCTATTAATCTTCTAGGTTTACTTTAAAAGTCTTTTATTGTCACTTTGATTAACTAAGTAACTAAGCATTGTTTCTCAGTAACCCATGATCCTATCTTAACTGTCTACACATCCTCTGACAACTCTTTTGAAATTGCCTGCTCCAAATCAGAACCCTAATTTCACAAATAAATAAATAGTTCAGTATACCTGTTATACCTATAAGCATCTTTGAGATTTTCAAAGGACCCCAGGAAAAAGTCAAAAAGATTTGCTTTCTCACCTTATAGAAAGAGAGATACTGGGGCACCTGAGTGGCTTAGTGGTTTGAGGCCTCTGCCTTTGCTTCAGGTCAGAGGATCCCAGAGTCCTAGGATGGAGCCCCAAAGCCAGCGGGCTTTCTGCTCAGTAGGGAACCTGCTTCCCTCTCTCTCTCTCCCCCCCGCCTGCCTCTCTATATACTTGTGATCTCTGTTAAATAAATAAATAAATAAATAAGCTTTAAAAAAAGAAAGAAAGAGAGATGCTAGAAACAATTTGGTTTGTTTGAGATCCTTCTATTGTGAGAAGTGGATGGCAAGAGTTGTCAGATCAGAAGAGATGTTCCTCTTCACTAGCATAGAGATTTGTAAGAAACGTTACTGAGATACATTTTCAGAACTTACATGCTTTATGGGACATCCCTAAATGTTTGCTGCCTATGATATTTTTACTTCCAGGGGAAACCAGAATACAACTTAGGAAATAGTTATGCAGTGCACCCCAATAGAGAATTTTACTTTCTTCCACTCTAATATTATTGGGTGCAGTAATAAATGAACCATAGCCATTGAGACTTTGACATCTACAGATAAAATTGTTTTGTTTTGTTTACTCTATAGCTTGCCTAGGGACTGTTAAAAACTAGAGCCAGAAAAAAATAAAATAAAAAAATAATTATGGCCCAAGGACAGTTTTAGAGACTAGTGGAAAAGGACTAAAATAGGTACTTTCAATTATTGGCAGTTCAAAAAACAGACTCTTGTTCTAGCTTCTGAATTGAGAGCACTTAGATAACTTTCAGACCTTACAAATGAATTGAGTCAGAATTTTCTAACTCTTTTTCATTCAGAGGTTGGTGTCTTCATGAGAGCAGACTGCTAACTAATCAAGATCTAGCAGAGTGAAAGTTAATTACAGAGGAGTGAGAGGAGTGAGAGGGAAATTTTATTGTGGTTATTCGTTTGGAATAATGTTTATTGTGTTATTATTTTGTTTTGTTTGTTTTTTAAGTATATGAGGAAGCCCTTTTTCTTTCTTCTTAAGCAATCTGTAACCCAGAACAATTTGTTTATTTATTCCCTTTTTTTCTTTTCTTTTCCCTTTTTTTTTTTTTTTTTAAATAGACTCCACGCCCAACATGGGGCTTGAACTCACAACCGTGAGATCCAGAGTCACATGCTCTACCGACTGAGCCAGTTAGGAGCCCCTATAACCCACAACAATTTAGTATTCTGCTTTTATAAGCTGAAATAAAACATTTCACACGATATTTGATTCTTACTGACACACCTAAATTCAGAAACTTTACTAAGTCTCATTGCTTTTCATAACCATATGGTTGCATATGTTCAATAAGAATCTATCTACCTTTAAACCAGGATATAATTAGAGAAATTGCCCAGAGTGTATGATTTGAAAGTGGTGCTTTTGAAATCAGCGACAAGAGGTCGACAAATAAGTAAGAAGAAGGTCACTTACTGGCAAGCCAGAAAACTTGGCCCATTTTGAGGACCTCAAAAATGAGGCAATCACTGAATTTATTTGTACTGCAGAAGTCTGGTTTTGGGAGAGATGTTTTGGGACTTGATTTCTTAGCCTTAGGATAGCCAATAATGGAAGCTTTTAAGATTCCAGTCCAAGACTCCTTTTTAAATCTCCCAATCAGATGTTTATTTTGTGGACTTGAAGCTGAGTGCTTAAGTTGGAATAGCAACCTCAAGGTAGCTTATATAATTGGTTAATACTGTTGTTCATAAACATTTCTCCAAAAGCCCGTAGTAAATAATCTAAGCTTCCAGTAAGGCCAGGAACAGGGTGAGCTGAGTGAGATGTAGCATTGCTTTGCCAAGCTATATTGGAGCCTGAGGCAAATGGAAAAATCAGTAATAGTCATTCTGTGTTTGTTTAAATCTTTAAGTATTTTTTTTTTCATTCCTTTTGATTTTTAAAAATATTGCATCAGAGTAAAATTCATTCATTATTTATTACTCAGGGTTTTTTTTTTTTTTAGTTTATTTATTTATTTATTTATTCAGTTATCTCCACAACCAATGTGTGGCTCAAACTCACAACCCCAAGATCAAGAGTTTCATGCTTTTCCTACAAAGCCAGCCAGGCACCTCTATTCATTACTTAGTTCTTGGTGCCCCCTCAAACCTTGTGCCCAAGGTAAGTACCTCAACTGCTCACCCTAGTTCTGGCCTTGGTTTGTGAGCCTGTGACAACTTCTCAGCTCTGTCATTATTGTTGGAAAGCAGCCACAAACAATTATAAGTGAATAAGCTAGCTGTATTCCTATAAACCTTTAATTATGGAAACCAAAAATTGATTTTTACAGAACTTTCATGTGTCACAAAAAGTTGTTTACCTTTTGATTTTTCTTTCAACCATTTAAAAATGTAAAAAGTATTTTTAGCTCCAGGAGGTACAAAACCTGGAATCAGCCCACAGGTTGTAGCTTGCTGTGTTTAAAAAAAAAAAAAAAATGAGATTAAATTGACTGTATTCAACAATTCAGAAATCAGGAAACATCCCTTCTAGCAAATAAAAAGAAACTCTGAAAAGCTGAACAAAACAAGACTTTAATAGGCAGAAAAGGACAGGGACAAGGAAATAGCACAATAACTCATCTTTCTTTGGGCTACACAGAAGAGGTCTATCTGGTAGATTGCCTCATTGATGCCGACCAGGAAATTCCAGATATACTGGTTTAAGATAACATTCCTGGGAGAGACTGAAACTGCAGTTAGGTTACTATAAGTCTCAGATTGGTGACATGGTTTAGCATCCATTTTGGGAGTGTCGTCTCTTTTGTAAGAGCTAACTCCTCCTGTTCTTGCTTCAGTTGTGAAAACAATGAAGCCAAACTTAATAAAATCAGTCTTCTGGTGTAATTAAGAATAATCTTTGAAATTATTATGCTCACAAGAAGAGACTTTCCAGAAGAATTGTGAAAGACTTTGAAATGACAAAGGAAAAAATATCACTGAGTGTCCTATAAAAGGCCCGGTATTGCCCAGCTCTCTCATTATTTTTTCTTTCATTGTGTCTGAGTCTTATTCAGTCTGTTAGTTTGCATTATTATTGGTAATGCAAATGATGTTTTTAAGATCTTATTTTTTAAGTAATCTCTACACCCAACATGGGGCTCAAACCCACAAAACCCCAAGATAAAAGTCATAGGTTCCAATGACTGAGGCAGCCAGGCACTCCAACAAAAATGACTTTTGCTGGTGAAGATGTAATTGATTATTTCCCTGTGAATTTTGACCATTTTTTTCATTTACTAACAAATTTATTTTAGCACTCCTCATTGCCTCTATGTGTGTCCGATCTTCCCAGGCTCCTTGAACTGGCCTTTTAACACTTTTCTAGTTGGCTCAATAATTGGGTTGAAACATTCTTTAACACAGGTTTATTTTATTTTTGTACAAGGCTCATGATTCTATCTTTATTTTTAATTTAATTCAGTTTTTTGAAGATTTTATTTATGCATTTGAGAGAAAGAGAGAGAGACAGAGCACAAGCAGGGGGAAAGGCAGGGTGAGAGGGAGAAGAAGATTTCCCGCTGAGCTGGGAACCCCACGTGGGGTTCAATCCCAAGACCTGGAGATCATGACCTGAGCTGAAGGCAGAAGCTTAACCATTTGAACCACCCAGGTGCCCCTCGTGGTTCTATCTTTTTTTAAAAAAGTATCCTTTGGCAACGAGTTAAGACAATTTACTGTGAATGTCCAGTTCCATACCCAGGCCAAGTGAAGATAGTTTTTGGATTATTGTATTCATTCAACACTTACTGATAACCAACTATGTGGCAAAATGTTGGGGATACAAACATGAGTAAGGAAGAATAGTTCCTTCCTCTCAGCTCACAATCTAGTGAATCTCCGGTCCTTTCTATTGACTTCTCCATTCTCTCACTCTCTCATACTATAGATGTTTGCTGAGGCTTACTGTTACTACTATAGCTCCATCACATTTGGATTAAATAAACTTTTCCAATCTGCACTTTCATGGCTTACCAACATGTTCAACAATGTTGTGTGGGAGAAATGTGTTAAGCATTCCAAGCAGCTTTTGGTGATTATATAAAAACATTAGTAACAATTCTACATTTCTCGAACAGAAGAGGAAAAGGGTCTACTTTTATAATTTTGTATCACTACAAGATTAGTAATAATTTACAAATGAATTTTGGACTACTTCTGCCTAATTATTATTCATGGATTGCGTATCTTTTTCCAATGATGCTGTTATTGTTGACAATATTTCTTGACATTCTTCTGTAAGATTGCTTTGAAATGTAGAAGTGTTCTATTATGAATACCTCAGTGTAGATATTCATTCGTTTAAGCAGGATTTGGTTTTAGAAAGAGTCAAAAGTCTTTTGGAAAGAATTTTAATCTCATTGTACAGATAGGAAATTAAGCATTAAAAATAAGGTTTTAGATGACCTCCTTTTCTACCTTCTTTCCACCTTGAGTCTTTTACCACAGAAAAGTAGAAATCATCCAAAAGTCTTTCAACATTTTAAAGTGTGATGAAGGGGCACCTGGATGACTGAGTGGGTTTAGCCTCTGCATTTGGCTCAGGTCATGATCCTGGGGTCCTAGAATCGAGCCCCGCATCAGGCTCTCTGCTCAGCAGGGAGCTTGCTTCCTCCTCTCTGCCTGCCTCTCCACCTACTTGTGATCTCTGTCTGTTAAATAAATAAACTCTTTAAAACAATAAAAAGTAAAGTGTAATAAGTATTTAAAGTATTTAAATAAAACTTCTATTTGGGTCCTTCTGATTTTTGCTCCTTCGCCTCATTTACCAGTAAGTACTACTACTTCATTATCATCTGTAGCAACACCAAATTATTTAGGAACTTAAAAAGATTTAAAACCTAGAATCATGCAATACTTATTTTCCTAGATTTTTCCTTTTAATAATAACCACTATGGGCATTTGGTATGTAAAAACGGTAATATCTCAGGTTCTAGTGTTATCACAACGCTTAAAAAGACATTCTTCTAATGAGCTCAACTCATGTCAACAGACTCCTCACCTGGTTTGAAAAATGTTCAGCATTTGGGGGCACCTAGGTGGCTCAGTCTGTTAAGCATCCAACTGTTTGGCCCAGGTCACGATCTGAGGGTTGTGAGACAGAGTCCCCGGCTCTGCACTGAGCACAGAGCCTGCTTAAGATTCTTTTTCTCGGGGCACCTGGGTGGCTCAGTGGGTTAAGCCTCTGCCTTTGGCTCAGTCATGATCTCAGGCTCCTGGGATCGAGCCCCACATTGGGCTCTCTGCTCAGCAGAGCCTGCTTCCCCCCTCTCTCTCTGCCTGCCTACTGTGATCTCTCTCTCCAAATAAATAAAATCTTAAAAAAAAAAAGATTCCCTCTCTCCCTCTGCACTTCTCTGCTCCCTCTCTCTAAAACAAACAAACAAAAAAATCAGCTTTTTTGGTGGCACCATTTGAAAGTGAATTGTAAATATCATGATATTTCATCTTAAATATTTCAGTATGAATCTCCTAATAAAAAAAGACATTCTTCATTCATAATCTTTTGATGCCATAGAAAATAAACAATAATTATATAATATCATATAATAACCAGTCCATATTCAAATCCCTATTGTACAAAGATAATTTTCTTAGGTTTTTTTTTTAAGGATGTATTTATTTATTTGAAAGACAGAGATCACAAGTAGGCAGAGAGGCAGGCAGAGAGAGAGAGAGGTGGAAGCAAGCTCCCCGCTGAGCAGAGAGCCCGATGAGGGGCTCTGATCCCAGGACCCTGGGATCATGGCCCGAGCCAGAGGCAGAGGCTTCAACCTGCTGAGCCACCCAGGCGCCCCTCTTAGTTGTTTTGTTACAATATTTTAAACCAGAATCTGTTCTAGGTTCATACATTTCATTTGGTATTTTTGTTTCTTTAGTCTATTTACATCTAGTTCAGATATCCTATGTCTTATAAATTTATGTCCTGTATTTCTTTTTTTGAAATTAGGTTTACAGAGGGATGCCTGGGTGGCTCAGTGGGTTAAGTGGGTTATCTCTGTCAAATAAATAAATAAATAAAATCTTTAAAGAAAAATAAAGCTAGGTTTTTGGAAAAATACTTTATGTAGTGTAAATTTCAACTTTGTCAGTGTATATTTTTATGATTTTTGATGAATGAATTTGGTCTTGTAACCCACAATCAAGTTATAGAATACTTCTAACTCTCCCAAAACTTCCATTCAAGCAACCATGGCTCTATTTTCTGTCCCTACCATTTTGCCTTTTGGGGTATGTCGTTTAAGTGTAATCATACAGAATATAGTATTTTTGAGTCTGATTTTTCCACTTACTGTAATGTGGTTGAGATCTATCCATTGTTGTAGATATAACACAGTTTATATCCACTCACCAGTGGAAAAAGGAGTTATGTGCATCTCATTCATACTACAAATAAAGTTGCTATAAATATTTACATATAGGCTTTTGTCTAAACGTACTTTTTCTCTTTGGTAAATACCTAGGACTGAGATTGCTGGATCATTTGGTCACTATGTGTTTAATTTAATAAGAAACTGGCAGCATGTTTTCCAAACTGGCTACCATTTTGCATTTCCATCATCAGTATATGAAAGTTTTAGTTGTTCCCTATCCTTGCCAACATTTCCTATATCAATCTTTTAAATTTTAGCCATTTTAGTAGGTGTGTGGGGATATCTCATTATGCGCTTAATTTAAATTACTCTAAGGATTTTGAGGTCTATGTGTTGGGGACAGGAAAAGGTGGTTTCTGGACTGTGTGCCATTAGAAAGATTCCACCCTAACAAAACATTAAATTCATCCCCTATTGTCTTTTGTTGTTGTTGTTGTTCTCCTTTCAAGCTTTCTCTATTTTGGCTGAAATTATAACCTCAGCCCCATGCCTGTCTCAGTCTTTTCAGAAGGGTGCCAGAATTTTCCCAGCCCTGAGAATATATATATATATATATATATATATATATATATATATATATTTAGATTTAGATTTTTATTTATTTATTTGACAGAGAGAGATAGATAGATATCACAAGTAGGCAGAGAGGCAGGCAGAGGGAGAGGAGGAAGCAGGCTCCCTGCTGAGCAGAGAGCTTGATGTGGGGCTGGATCCCAGGACCCTGAGATCATGACCTGAGCTGAAGGCAGAAGCTTAACCCACTGAGCTGCCCAGGAGGCCCCAATCCTGAGAATTTTTATTTGCTTGTGTGTATTAGCATTTCTCTACTAAAGGAAGGGACTGAATTAAAGGTAGGAGTTGTTTGGTATTTCTTGAAAATTATTATTAATGGTAGCATAATACAAAAGGAGAAATTTTCTCTCTCTCTGTCTTTCATACATACACATTTCCATCTACCTCATGTAATCTAAACCGATAGCTTCCTAGAAATTCTGTTGCAGGTTCCTATTTTATTTTATTTGGAACAATTTTTTGAAGTTTTTATTTATTTATTTTAGTAATCTCTACACCCAATATAGGGCTTGAACTCTTGACCCTGAGATCAAGAGTTGTGTACTTCCCTGACTGAGCCAGCCAGATATCCCCATATTTTATTTTAGAAACTAGTATTCCCTCATTAACCCATTCTTCAAAATTTCTTTTCAGAGTAATCATTATTCAACTTGATCTTGCAAATATTTCCTTTAATGTTCCTGAAAATGATTGTTAATTTTCCTCATAGACTATTCTCCAAACCACATCTCTAAGAAGAAGCTATGAAGCAAATCTCAATATTGTTGAGGTGTCACCTGGAATAGAAAGACATAGTTAGAAATGAGACATTTCAGGAGTGAAGAGAGGCTGGTTGTTAATGAAAGTAGATGAAATAATATGAAATAGGCAATACTATTTAAACTAGGTCATAGATTAAACTCTAGAATTAAAGTTTCTTTTGAAATAACCGGTTTTCTTGTAATTCTTTATAGATTCTGGTCACTTTCCACTGGCTGTGTGCTGCACATATATTTTGGTGAAGATTCTAATACACTTCGGTGCCCCTAAGGCTTCTAAAGTAAATTTTTTCTTCCTCTTTTTCTTCTTCTTCTTCTTCTTCCTCCTCCCCCTCCTTCTTCTTCTTCTCCTTCTCCTTCTTTTAAATTTATAAGAATATGTAGAGTGTTGGTGATTGGGGAACTATTGATCCTTTCAACATTGACATGGAAAATGACTATATGAATTTTAGAAATAGAATTCCTCCAGATCCACAGCACTTGAAAATGGCATCTATCATTACCTGCATTTGTTATCTACCAGTAAGCCAGCAGTGAACATCTTTGATTTGTAGTCCAAGAAAGATTCAAATTACCTGGGGCGCCTGGGTGGCTCAGTTGGGGGAGTGTCTGCCTTCAGCTCAGGTCATGATCCGGGAGGCCCCAGGATCATGCCCTGCATTGGGCTCCCCTCAGCAGGGAGTTTGCTTCTCCCTTTACCCCTCACCTTGCTTGTGTTGTGTCTCTTTCTCACAAATAAATAAATAAAATCTATTTTAAAATTTTTAAAAGATTTTATTTATTTATTTGACAGAGAGAGATCACAAGTAGGCAGAGAGGCAGGCAGAGAGAGAAGGGGAAGCAGGCTCCCCACCAAGGAGAAAGCCCGATATGGGATTTGATCCCAGGACTCTGAGACCATGACCTGAGCCCAAGGCAGAGATTTAACCCACTGAGCCACCCAGGTGCCCCAATAAATAAAATCTTTAAAAAGAAGATTCAAATTACTCAACCTAGACCTAATTCATTACTGTTTTGGGATGTTACAAACACAGAAGAACTTTTATTTCAGTAATCTCTACACCCAACATTGGGCTTGAACTCTTGAGGAAATACATTGATTTGTAAGGGAAAATCATGGGCAAAACAATAGGAACTGGAAAGAAGCCCTGACTCTCCAATACTCAGAAACAGACATAGGCACACACACACACACATTCTCCTAAAATAAGATTGAAAGTAATATGTGAGGGAGTGGGGAAAGGAAAAGAAGTCACAGGGGACACTATGCTTCTTAGAACAGTGGTTCTCAAGCTCTGGGCATCAGTTCCCTTGGAGGGGAGAAAAGACCCTGACATCCATATTTTACTTATTCCCATTTTTCAGATGGGGTAAGAGAGTGGATTCAATAATAAGTGTTACTGACCAACCAAATTTAAAGAAGAGGTTTATGATTGCTTTAACAATTAGAGTAAAGACAGTATAACTTTTTTTTTTTTTTTAAAGATTTTTATTTATTTGACAGACAGAGATCACAAGCAGGCAGAGAGGAAGGGAAGCAGGCTCCCCGCTGAGCAGAGAGACCAAGGCAGGGCTCCATCCCAGGACCCTGGGATCATGATTTGAGTCGAAGGCAGAGGCTTTAACCCACTGAGCCATCCAGGCACCCCAAGACAGTGTAACTTTTAATCCCTGTACTTGGATTTTAACATGTAGTTAGTAGAAAATAATGGACCCCAAACTGGGCTGATGCATTTGCATCATTATATACTATAAGCATAACTGGATAGAAACACACAATGAGCTAAATTTAAAATGATAAAACAAATGTAGTGTGTAATTAAAAATCAAATAAAACAGAATGGAAATTGACAGCTTATGAAGATAATAAAGGCGATATATTGATAAAATGTCCTTTCAGAAAGTTGAGGGAATTTATGTAACATAAGAGGTTAAAGACAACTGATTCCCAAATCATTTCTTCCATTCTTTTCACACTTGGGTATGACTCTTTCTATTTTTACAGAGGAAAAATAACTTTAAAAAAGTACTTTTGCACCTTTTTTTTTTTTTAAGATTTTATTTATTTATTTGACAGGCAGAGATTACAAGCAGGCAGAAAGGCAGACAGGGCAGGGGTGTGGGGGAGGGGGGCGGGAAGCAGGTTCCCTGCTGAGCAGAGAGCCTGATTTGGGGCTCAGTGCAGGGCTCCATGCAGGGCTCGATCCCAGGACTCGATCCCAGGACTCCAGGCTCATGACCTGGGCCTAAGGCAGAGACTTTAATCCACTGAGACACCCAGGTGCACCCTTTTCACCTTTCTATACCCAGGGAGTATTAACCGATCTCTGAGGAGTAGCAAAGAACAATGCCTCATCACTTGACTGGGAGGCAGCATAAGACAAAAAGTCCCCTGATCCAGGGATTAATAAAACCAACAGTATCAGAGGATCAGGGGAGAGATGGGTTTTATTCCTGAATCTCTCCTCCTGCCACCCTTCCTCTGCCCCCTACCCATGCCAGGAGGCATTACACATGTAATTTGAAAGGCTTTGTTCTTTTCTTTTTTAAAAGATTTTATTTCTTCACTTGAGAGGGAGAGGGAGAGAACGAGTTGGGGGAAGGACAGAGGGAGAAGCAGACTCCCCACTAAGCAGGTAGCCCAGAAGATGTGGGGCTCGATCTCAGGACACAGAGATCATGGCCTGAGCTGCAGACAGAGGCTTAACTTACTCAGCCAACCAGGCGCCCCTTGAAATGTTTTTTTTTTTTTTTTTTTTTTAATCCCTTCAGTTTGTGGATCCTGGTTATGAATGGGAGAGAAAACCCATTTTATCTAGAGAACTAGCTAGAAAGGGGCAACTGTGACAAGTTATTAGACCTGGGAGTGAGGCAAACAAAGCTAGAGCTCTGACATTCGTTGATTACTGTACTGATGCCACAAATCGTCAATACGTAGAATTGTGGCTTGCTCTTTGTAAGTCACTAGAAGTAATTTTTTTAGCGGGCTGAGGGGCCGTGGGAGTGGGAGAGAGAGAATCCTAAGCAGTCTTCACACGCAGCGCAGATCCAGACATGGGGCTGGATCTCACAACCGAGATCATGATGTGCCGAAATCAAGATGGACTCTTTACTATCCTGGAAAGGAATTTTAATTATCTGGCCCTTCTTTGTTTGTTGCGAGCAATATGTATTTTAAAATTATATAGTAAGAAACCCAAATGTTTTTAAACTTCGGAGGAAAAACATTAAAACATAAAATTTATTAGGGAGACACATGTAACTCAATTCTTTTATCTAAAGTCCTGTTCTAGCATTTTCTAGTTGAAAATGAGAAAAATAACAATTGCAATGGAGGGTACAGCTGGACACAGACTGAGAGATTACAAATGGAAGAACATCTTTGTGTTGTATTAATTTCATTTAAGTAGAAGATAAACATGTGAGTCTTAAGCCAAAGAAAGAAAACTAATCCCCCAGCTTTGCCTCAATTATCCCATTAATTTACATAAAAGTGGGAGATCAATGAATTCTCTCCATTAAGTCCTGATTGTCTCCTTTCTTGACCTTGAATTACTCTTTGGAGTGGTATGGATAATTGACTGTTTTGCTTTCTCCTGATAAGCGACATTAAGTCTTTGTTTCCACAGGGCTGTGTTTCCTGGTTAAGTATATTTCCTATCTCCACAACAACAGATGATCACACATGTAGTATTTAAAACAACGCTTATTTACTATTTCATAATTACATATATCAGAAGTTCTGGCAAGGGGTCAACTGGATTATCTGCTCAGGTTCTTACAAGGCTGAAATCAAGATGTCTGTGGGCCTGTGCTCCCTTCTGCATCTCGGGATCATCTTCGGAGTTTATGTATTTGCTGACATAATTTAGAACTCTATAGGTTGGAGGACTGGCCTTCTTGCTGCCCATTCACCAGGGCTACTTAGTTCCTAGGGACCACCAGACACATCATTTCTCTCCGCAACATGGGAGTATGGTTCTTCAAGGCCAACAGTAAAGCATGTGCTGCTGCTTTGACTCTCTCCGACTTCTCGATCTTCTTTTAAAGAGCTCACCTGATAACATCATGTCTACCCAAGATAAAGAATGCAACTGATTAGGGGGCACCTGGGTGGCTCATTGGTTTAGGCCTCTGCCTTCGGCTCAGGTCATGATCTCAGGGTCCTGGGATCCAGCCCCACATCAGGCTCTCTGCTCAGCGGGGAGCCTGCTTCCCCCTCTCTTTCTGCCTGCCTCTCTGCCAGTTGTGATCTCTGTCTATCAAATAAATAAATAAAAATCTTAAAAAAAAAAAAAGCTACTGATTAGTGAGTATAGGTGCTAGTGATTCGGGAGAGAGCTCAGTTTGAGAGTAGGGCTTAATTCTGTTGTAGGCAACAGCCAACCAATTCTCAAACACAGCGAATGTGGGAGCTGCTGAGAGGGAAGTGAAAAGCACACTGGGACAGAACCACCAGGGCAGAGCTCTTGTGACAGGTGATATCTGGGCTGAGACCCGGAAGAGGAGCATCAATCAGTCATGAGATGAGCTGAGGGAAGAACAGTGCAGGCAGCAGCTGAACTTTTTTTTTTTTTTTTAAATAATAAGCTCTATGCCCATTGTGGGACTTTGATTTATGACCCTGATATCAAGAGTCACATGCTCTAGCCATTAAGCCAGCCAGGCTCCCCTGCACCAGGTGAATTTTTATACTGTATCTGAAACAAACTATGCAAGAATACAGGTTGTCCTCTTGAAGGGAGTTCTCTAAAAGCTTGTTTTCTCTATTATATTTGGCTTTAAAGTATTTCAAAAGCAGGTTTGTGTATTCATTTTGGTTTTGAGTATTTCAAAACCACAATCCAATAAGGAATTGAATTTATTGAACACTTGGGGTGCTGCATGCTTTTTCCACGCATTGTCTTCTGCTCCTAGAGTGTTCTTCTAGGCCGTCTGTTGCACCTACCACAATCAACGGGATCAGTGGCTTGTAATTTGTGTTCTACTTATTTCACCGGTGCTATAGGATGTTTTTAGCTGTTTATAACAACCATCATTACCCAAGTGGAAGCATTAAAACCTTTTCTACTTAAGTGTCTTCTTAAAGACAAATGTGAATTTCAAAGTAAGTATATTCTATGTCAGCAAAGACTAAAGAAGAGGCGTTTCTTTAAACTGTCTTTCAACATTTTAAATTTATATACCTGCTTTCAGTGTGAATCTATGTCATAACACAAGTCAACCCTAAGTTTGAATTTTATTGAAATATGAAAATATTTTATATTGTAGAACCCACTATTTCACCACAACTAGCTACGCATTGGAAAAAAAAAAAAAAACATTTGAATAAACAAGTCATTATTTCGGTGTTCTTCATTTCCTCCCTACCCATCATCCCCTCTTCTCTACCTCATTCATACATTATGAATTCCTGAAAACTCTGCATAAGAAATAATCCTGAGTCCTACCCCTACTTCATTCTCCTTAGGATAATTGCCTTATCATGCTTTTACATTCTCTCCATTGACCCTTTGAACAATCTTAACTAGTCTTCCTGCTAAGAATCTTTTCCTTCTCTAGTTCATCTTTTATACAGTTACTAGATTATGGTTCCTAAAAACTGAACAAAGTCACTGTCTTCCCGGAGTTTACAAAAGTCAAAATAAACATGTGATAATGAGGTATAAAGAAAATAGAAAAAGGATAAGAGGAAAGAATAAAGTAGGGAATAATTCAGTTTTAACGGGATAAAAATGGCATATAGCTATGTAAGTTCAGGGTATATACATCAGGAAGGAGTAATTTTAGGTAGGGTGGTGACCTTTGATTATAACAAATATTAATGACCTTCAGTCAAAAGGCCAGCAGGAAAGCACCCACAGTCAAACCAAGTTGGGTTTATTGGCTTGTCACAAGAACACAGCACACCAAGAGGAAATGTGGAGAGTCTCAGTAAAAAAAGGTATAAGACTTATTAAAGGATTGGACTTGTGCTAGGTGATTCTAGGAAAGTTCAAGGCTTTGCTCTGAATTGGATGCTGTCAGGAAGCAGGTAATTCTATGATTGAGTATTTTAATAACCGTTTTCTAAAAGGTAGGAAAAACAGAGCAAGGCTAAGTTATAATGGTTAAAAAACAGAAGTCTTGTATACGAGCCTGAATGCTTGGTCATTCTTGTGGTATGGGAAATGTTCTTGTATTTGCTTTGTTCAGACGTGATTACAGAAGGGTCTTAGTTTTGCTGGTCTCTTATGGTTGCAGAGTAGCCATGACTGATGATGTTTTGTGAGATTGTTGATGTTCAAAAGAGCACTCAGACCTAGCTGAGAATGCCGGTTAACACCAAGGCCCAGCTAATAGTTCCAGGCCAGCTTCTCGTTGTTCAGGAGCTGCTTTTCGTTTTCCAACTAAAAAAAAAAACCATCAAGCACTATAATTGTCTCTAAATTGCTACTTATAACTCTTACTCATAACTTGGTTTCCTGAATATTTAGAATATTTATCAGGGTTATTACTTAGGGTAATTCGTTCTAAAACTCATCATAGCTCTGGTGACTACAGCAGTAGCTTAATCATTACTAAAATACACAAGATTCTCTGCTACATGCTGTGCTCAAAAGCAGCCACCTGTTTATGACTGAACAGCTCTGGAATTGGGAGAACTAGTGCTGTAAATTTCAAAAACCATTTCAAAAGTCTGTTACATACTTCATATTCTGAAAGCAAGAAGTTAGAGTTAGATTATATGTATAATTCTGATAGGTCTGCGTGGTGCCCAGCTGTGTAGTAATCACATGGGGAGCTTGTTAAAATCAGGTAGAGATCCTAGAGCCCCAACTCCAGAGTCTGATACAGCCTAAGTTTTTGACATTTATCCATGTTTTAAACTTTTCTTTCTTTTTAATTGCTGAGTAATATTCCATCAAATCAGTGTACCAGCTTATTTATTGATGGACATCTGGGCTGTTTATAGGTTTTGGTGATTGTGAATAAAGTTACTCTAGAGTATTTATGTGCAAGTCTTTTTGTAGATACATTCTTTTCTATTTCACCTGTAAATATCTGTAAGTGGAAATCCTAGGTATTAGTGTATATTTAACTAATAAAAAACAAATGGGTCCACAATTTTGACATGAAGCAATAAGATTTAGAACACCCTCTACATGTGCTCAAAGTGCAGCTTGGTAGAGATGGCAAAGGCCTCAGGCAACTCCTGTCTCTACCAACCTCTTCACCTCAGTATTAGAGCTCTGCAGCCCTAGAGGATTCCTACACAGTCCTAGAGGGACCAGAACTATGTGCATAATATTTGTAGAAATGTAGTTTGGGCAGTGCATTTAATAGTTACAAATATGTAAAGCCCTTTGACACATCTTTGCCTCTAGGTTTCTTGGAATTCCACTGCGCTATGATCAAGCTTAGAAACAGAGATCCCTGAATGCGGACAGGTCTAAAATAAAAGTCATTCTTTTTTCTTTTTTCCTTAAAGATTTTATTTATTTCTCAGAGAGAGAGAGAGCACAAGCAGGCAGAGTGGCAGGCAGACAGGCTCCCTGTGAGCAAGGAGCCCGATGTAGGACTTGAACCCAAGGCCCTGGGATCGTGACCTGAGCCAAAGGCAGCTGCTTAACCAACTAAGCCACCCAGGTGTCCCAATAAAAGTCATTCTTGACAGACAGGCCATTATTAGCAAAGGTTTGAAGGTATGTTTGGGCAAAGGCAGGGAGGGGGAGGCTGGCCACAGGGGTGGGAAAAGTCACACAGGCTCAAACAACCATCTCTAAGCTGAAGGACCTTGAATCTTGACATACTGCTTCCTCATTTCTCTCAAGTTATTCTTAGCAGCTTTTTAAAATACTGCCACTTTCCTTCCACTCTAGCAGGTAACCAAGCTCCACTTAAAGTAAAATAGAGACCCGGTAAAAGGAACTTTTCCACTTTCATATCTGTGTCCATTCTTTATCTTTCCCTTATCCCTCCTGCTCAGTGAGCCGGTATCCTCCTAAGACACTCTGCCATTCCACCATCTCAGGGGTCTTGTTGTGTCATCCCCTTTCATCTCCTTACCTCCTCTTTTATTCTGATACATTCCCATCATCTAATAAGCCTCTTTCCATTTGTCTCGCAATACCAGGTACCGCTCCAATCATTGCCCTGCGCCCGCGCCCCCGCCCCCAGCGCGTCGCCGCAGCGAGCTCCGCCCCCTCCCCGAGCGGGCCGCGCGCTCCTGCGGCTCCGAGCTGTGTCGCGGGCGCGCGCGCCGCCGGCGGAGCCGCAGTTAAAATGGTCGGAGCGGGACCCGGCGTTCCCCCCCGCCGCCGCACAAACTGAGTCGGCGGGTCAGGCTTCGACTGGTTGCCTAGGCGGCAGGCTCGCTCTCTCCGTCGCGTCCCCAAAGCTCGCGCCCATCGTTCTCCCGGCTTCCCGGGGCAAAGCATGTAGCCCCCGTCGGGCTCCCGGGCGGCCCGCAGCTGACGCCCACCCCCCACCGTCGCGCGTGTGCCCGTGTGTGCGTGTGTGTGCGCCGGGCGGGCGACCCCGCCGCGGGCCCGAGGCCGAGCCAGCGAGAGGCCTGTCCCGCTGCCGGAGCTCGCCTCTCCGGCCTCCCTACTTCCCCGTCCCGGTCCCCCTCCTCGGGGCCTTCTATATGGGCCACCTTCTCTCGAAGGAGCCGCGTAACCGCCCGAGCCAGAAGAGGCCTCGCTGTTGCAGCTGGTGCCGCCGCCGCCGCCCTCTCCTCAGGCTGCCCCGCCGGACCCCGGCCAAGGCGCCCCCCCAGCCGGCGGCGCCCGGGAGCCGGGACTGCTTCTTCCGCGGGCCCTGCATGCTCTGCTTCATCGTGCACAGCCCCGGCGCGCCCGCCCCCGCCGGCCCAGAGGAGGAGCCGCCGCTCTCGCCGCCGCCGCGGGACGGGGCCTACGCCGCGGCCGCCTCCTCGCAGCACCTGGCGCGGCGCTACGCGGCCCTGGCTGCCGAGGACTGTGCTGCCGCCGCCCGCCGCTTCCTGCTATCCTCGGCCGCCGCCGCCGCAGCTGCCGCCGCCTCGGCCTCGTCGCCTGCCTCCTGCTGCAAAGAGCTGGGGCTGGCCGCGGCCGCCGCCTGGGAGCAGCAGGGCCGGAGCCTCTTCTTGGCCAGCGTGGGGCCCGTGCGCTTCCTGGGGCCGCCCGCTGCCGTGCAACTCTTCCGGGGGCCGCCGCCGCCGGCCGAGCCCCCTGCGCCCCCAGAAATGGTGTGTAAGCGGAAGGGGGCCGGGGTTCCCGCCTGCACCCCGTGTAAGCAGCCCCGCTGCGGCGGTGGGGGATGCGGCGGCGGCGGCGGCGGAGGGCCTGCGGGGGGAGGCGCCTCGCCGTCGCGGCCCCCCGACGCCGGCTGCTGCCAGGGCTCCGAGCAGCCGCCGCAGCCGCTCTGCCCCCCGCCCTCCTCTCCCACTTCCGAAGGTGCCCCCACAGAGGCCGGCGGGGACGCGGCCCGAGCGGGGGGCACCGCCCCCTCGCCCGCCCAGCAGCAGCATGAATGCGGCGACGCGGACTGTCAGGAGCCCCCCGAAAACCCCTGCGACTGTCACAGGGATCCACCCCCTGAAACCCCAGACATCAACCAGCTGCCGCCATCCATCCTGCTCAAGGTGGGTCTGGGCGAGTGGCGCAGGGATGCGTGCTTTCCCCCAACCCCGGCCCCCGCCTCGGAGGTTTTCTCTCTCCTCCCGCTAAGCGCGGAGGAGGGGGTTCCCTGAGAGCCAGAGAAGTCCGAAGGGGAGAAGCCAGTGGGGAAGATGCTTATGGCATGTTTTTTGAAGTAGAAAAACTTGGGAGTTTGGTTAGTGTCTTTTAATAGCTTGGGTTACCACAATTCAGGACTCATCTGTTACTAGATTCCCACTGGTTTAGAAACTCTTCGTAGATTTTCCGCGAAAATATTTTTATCAGTTGAGCAATATACATTTACTACTAAAGATGTTGTATGTTAGTATTTGAAGGTCTTCCGACAGTACTGACCGATTTGATAGCTGCTAGTTAATGTCATTAACTGTGATCTTTACTTGAACATTTACCAGGATCATGCACTGTGCCTGAGCTTTGCGTACATAATATCTTAATCACCCACTTAACGCTGTGAAACAGGTATTAACAACACCACTTTATACAAGAAGACATAGATATTTCAACGCTGTGTGCCTACAGTAATAACTAAGGCAGAAGTGGTCTTTGCTCTCTGGAGTTTAGAATCTAGTGAGGCTTAAAGAGTTGAATGACTTGTCCAAGGTCACACACACAAAGGGCCAGTCTGGGGAAGTTAAGTCTGCTGGGCTTGAAAGTCCTTTGGTTTATGTTACGTTTTGTTGCCTTCCTACATTTTATTCCTTATATAGAACCATGCAGTTTGTCAGAAGGTAGAGACAAAAGTATTTTTTGGTTGGGAATATGGCTGAGTGGAGAAGACGTGGTTGTCCTATGGGAGCTTTGTCTCACTTTCAACTAAGTAAAATTTGCAGTTTTCTTAATATTTGTGAGAAATTTAATTAAGTGACAAAGTTAGTGCTGTTATTACTAGCAAATTATTTTTTCCTCATTGCTCCCCCCCACCCCCTCGGCCAACTTCATAAATATAAACCTTCTTTTTTAGTATGGGAGATATTTAATACCAGGTAAAAATAACCTAGATAAGAATTTGGCTACTTTTACTGTTACTGATGTAACTATCATCAGTTACAATTGTTACTCTTGCAAATATACTTTTTTGATTAGAGTTTTTGCACATGTATAATCCTGTGTGTTTAGATCCTTTTTTTTACTGTGATACTGATGTTCTTGTAAATAATATAGCAAAAGAATGGGAAAGCATAACTTTTCCTTGAGTCAAAATGTCATGATTTAACTCTTATGGAGGTGTGCTTTCTGGAGGAGTAATTGCCTACTCTGTGTTCAGGGTATGCATTTTAGGGAAGAGTAATTTTCTTGAGTTTTTTAAATCCGCAAATGACAAATATCATCAGATATTTGGTATAGAAGTTTGATTGCTGTCTTGTTATTTGGCAGGTAAGACTGTTTAAAAACCAAGACAAAATGTAGGTACTTTCTGTTTTCCACCCAACTCATCATTTCAGGAGGCAGAGAACATTTTAATGCCCCCCCTAAAAAGGGTACATGATCCCATAATAAAGAAAATTTGTTTAGAATAAGTTTCGCTAGAATAGATTATTTGCTAAAAATGTTTTTTCAGATTTCTCTGTGGACTGTTCAACACGGTTTGAAGGACATTTGAGGATTTTACTCATTGGATTTGCCCTGTTGTGCTGGAGTGTTTATTAATTTATTTTAAAGGTGATGTGTTTCTTTGATTTTGTTATTAATTGGTTTATATAGTTGGCTGCTCCCACATTGGGGGCATAGATATTTAAAATTGTTAGATCTTCTTGTTGGACAGACCCTTTGAGTATGATATAGTGTCCTTCCTCATCTCTTATTATAGTCTTTGGCTTAAAATCTAATTGATCTGTTATAAGGATTGCCACTCCTGCTTTCTTCTGATGTCCATTAGCATGGTAAATTCTTTTCCACCCCCTCACTTTAAATCTGGAGGTGTCTTCGGGCTTAAAATGAGTTTCTTGGAGGCAACATATAGATGGGTTTTGTTTTTTTATCCATTCTGATACCCTGTGTCTTTTGACAGGGGCATTTAGCCCATTAACATTCAGGGTAACTATTGAGAGATATGAATTTAGTGCCATTGTATTGCCTGTAAGGTGACTGTTACTGTATATGGTCTCTGTTCCTTTCTGATCTACCACTTGTAGGCTCTCTCTTTGCTTAGAGGACCCCTTTCAAGATTTCCTGTGGAGCTGGTTTGGTGTTTGCAAATTCTTTCAGTTTTTGTTTGTCCTGGAAGCTTTTAATCTCTCCTTCTATTTTCAATGATAGCCTAGCTGGATATAGTATTCTTGGCTGCATGTTTTTCTCATTTAGTGCTCTGAAAATATCATGCCAGCTATTTCTGGCCTGCCAGGTCTCTGTGGATAAGTCAGCTGCCAATCTAATATTTTTACCATTGTATGTTACAGACTTCTTTTCCCGGGCTGCTTTCAGGATTTTCTCTTTGTCACTGAGACTTGTAAATTTTACTATTAGGTGACGGGGTGTGGGCCTATCTTATTGATTTTGAGGGGCGTTCTCTGAACCTCCTGAATTTTGATGCTCGTTCCCTTTGCCATATTGGGGAAATTCTCCCCAATAATTCTCTCCAGTATACCTTCTGCTCCCCTCTCTCTTTCTTCTTCTTCTGGAATCCCAATTATTCTAATGTTGTTTCGTCTTATGGTGTCACTTATCTCTCGAATTCTCCCCTCGTGGTCCAGTAGCTGTTTGTCCCTCTTTTGCTCAGCTTCTTTATTCTCTGTCATTTGGTCTTCTATATCACTAATTCTTTCTTCTGCCTCATTTATCCTAGCAGTGAGAGCCTCCATTTTTTATTGCACCTCATTGATAGCGTTTTTGATTTCAACTTGGTTAGATTTTAGTTCTTTTATTTCTCCAGAAAGGGCTTTTATATCTCCCGAGAGGGCTTCTCTAATATCTTCCCATGCCTTTCGATATGTCGGTTCGAGCCTGGCTAGAACCTTGAGAATTGTCATTCTGAACTCTCGATCTGACATATTACCAATGTCTGTATTGATTAGGTCCCTAGCCTTTGGTACTGCCTCTTGTTATTTTTTTTGTGTTGAATTTTTCCGTCTTGTCATTTTGTCCAGATAAGAGTATATGAAGGAGCAAGTAAAATACTAAAAGGGTGGCAACAACTCCAGGAAAATATGCTTTAACCAAATCAGAAGAGATCCTAATCGTGAGGGGGGGCGAAAGGGGATAAAAAGAGATTCAAGGGGCACCTGGGTGGCTCAGTGGATTGGGCCGCTGCCTTCGGCTCAGGTCATGATCTCAGGGTCCTGGGATCGAGTCCCGCATCGGGCTCTCTGCTCAGCAGGGAGCCTGCTTCCCTCTCTCTCTGCC